>NC_134589.1:9307500-9962500 GCF_037038515.1 Microtus pennsylvanicus | reverse complement strand
GATTAATGGGCTGGGGAGATGGTTCAGCAGTTGAGAATACATTCTCACCACTCCCCAGGCGTCGGTGGCCCTCGCCTTTAATCCCAGAAGCAAAAGCCCGCAGACCTCTGTGAGTTCAAGGTCATCCTTTTCGTCACACAGAAAAACCCTGTCTCAAAAAACCACACACACATGCAAAAGAATATGCTTTCTCGGAGGACCTGTTTAGTTCTCAGCATCCATGACAGGGAGTTACCATCTGTAACTCCAGCTACAGAGGAGCCAATGCAAGGGTAGAGTCATTTTTTTGACTTTGTTTATTGTGTGTGGGGGGGGCACTAGGGAAGAACCCAGAGCCATGACCATGCTAGGCAAATACTAGTGAGCTACATCTCCAAATCCCATTAGACTCACGTTTATATATTAGGGATTTGTTTGTTTGTTTTGTTGTTGTTGCTTTGGTATTTTTGAGACGGGGTTTCTCTGTGTAGCTCTGGCTGTCCTGGCACTCACTCTGTAGACCAGGCTGGCCTCGAGCTCACAGAGATCCGCCTGCCTCCGCCTCTTGAGTGCTGGGATTAAAGGCGTGCACCACCACTCAGTTATATTAGTTTGTTTTTTTTTTAAAGATATTTATTTAGTTAGTTAGTTAGTTTACAGTGTTCTGTCTGCATGTATGCCTGCAGGCCAGAAGAGAGCACCAGATTTCATTACAGATGGTTGTGAGCCACCATGTGTTTGCTGGGAATTGAACTCAGGACCTCTTGAAGAGCAATCAGTGCTCTTAACCTCTGAGCCATCTCTCCAGCCCTATATTAGTTTTTTTTAAAAGCCACAACAGTCAAAGAGCTGCGGCTGTGACTCAGGTGGCAGTGCTTCCCGAGCCTGCACAAAACCCTGGGTTCCGTCCCTCACACCTCACAAAACCAGCGTGCTGGTAGAAGCCTGTAATCCTGGCACTTGAGAGGTGGAAGCAGGAGGAATTTAGTAAGCTTGAGGCCAGCCTGAGCTTTATGAAATGCGGCTCCCAAACCACCACCCCACAACTTGAGCCGAAGAGAAGGCCAGGTGTTCCAATCCAGCCGGAGATGAAGATGGTTCTCTCCTCTGGGGGCTCCGTGGAGGCTGTAGGCCCAACCTGCTCCTCTCTGTGCTGCACTGAGGGTTCCTTGAAGCCCTGCTGCTTGTGAGGGACAAAGCCCGAGTCCAGACTGTCACCAGGGCTTTGTCTTCTTGTCACAGCATCCTGATGACCTATGACCATGTGGAGCTCACATTCAATGACATGAAGAATGTGCCAGAGGCCTTCAAAGGGACCAAGAAAGGCACCGTCTATCTAACCCCGTACCGGGTGAGTTGTGCAGCAGGTTAGAGCCTCTGCTTTCCAGTGTCTCGTGTGTCTCTCCTTCAGCCTTGGGACACCAGTGGCCTCCGAACCCTGGGGAAAACTATTGCTTTGCTCTGCCTGTTTCTCTGTCACATGACCCTGAACCAGTCCCTTTGCGTTGCTTTCCTGACCTGGGCCATGCAGATTCCACAAAAGTCTCTCTGAGGTCGGAGACAGCTGCAGCGATGGCTTGCCTGGAGAAGCCCTCGAGGCTCATGTGCACAGTCAGAGCGATGGCTGTGGTAAACAGGATACAGTAGCAGGGCCACAGCCTCCAGGCTGGGCACAAAGCCCAGCAGAACCCTACAGCGTGAAAGATGCCAGGCTGCAGAATCGGCCTCGCCTGAGAATGAGCCGTGTGGGCTCTGAGTAATACAAAAGAGTAGTTGAGAAAGGGGCGTCCGCTGGCTGTGGCTTCCCACCAGCGAGGTGTCACGACGGCTAAGAGCGCACGGCTGCAGGGTGTGAACCGCCCCTCTGGAGGCTCTCATCTGCCCTTAGGTTGAGTGTCTGGTGGTTTGGAAACCGAGGGGTTGACCCACGTGATGGAAGGGGGGGACGTCCTCTGACCTCTGTGTGTGCACACCCACACACACGCCTGTATCATAGATGAATGTGATTAAGAGAAGAGAGACTGAGGGGGTTTCCAGATGTGGCCAGGAGAGTTCTGTGGCTGTTAGGCAAAGTGTGACCTGTAGGAAGTCACGGTGATCCCTTCTCCTGGACCCTGTGCTACACTTCGTTTGAGCTTGGGCTCTGCCTCCCAGCTTCAGGAGCCTGCCCTGCTGGGCACCTAGCATAGCAGGCCCCTCCATGGATACACCACACTGGCCACCCCCTTAGTCTCTGAGATGCTAATGGTGTTCCCTCACCCTCTGCAGCCTGCAGGTCCCTCCTGTGAACACCTGAGTCGGTGTCTCCAGGCTGAACCTGGGCCTTTTACTTTATAGCACCCGGGAGGAGCATGTGGCTGGGCTCCGCTGCCTGCACTGGCGCTAGGAACAGACCCAGCACACGGAAAACGGGTGAAAAGCAAGGGCTAAGCTGGCTAGGTTCTAGCGCTGACGGCCTGGTTGCCTCTCTTCAGGTCATCTTTCTGTCTAAGGGGAAGGATGCCATGCAGTCCTTTATGATGCCCTTCTATCTGATGAAGGACTGTGAGATCAAGCAGCCCGTGTTTGGTGCCAACTTCATTAAGGGGACAGTGAAGGCTGAAGCAGGAGGTAGGTGACAAGGGACCTCAGGGACGCCACTGGCTCTTCATGAGGTGTTCTGGACATCTCCGACTGCCTCCTGGAGAGCCCCTTTCAGACTCGTTGTCCAAGCCTCCCACTTCCCAGCCGTGAATTAATTTCAGATACCTGGGCTAATGGCTCAGCGGCACACGTGGGGTTTGGTTGCCAGGAGCTGGGGAAATCAGCCTTAGGAGCCCAGCAGAAAAATTAAAACTAAATGTGCTGTGCTCATTCTCTCCCCCTCCCCCCTGGGAAGGCCCAGGTTTTAGATTTGGGAGAAGCTATGTCCCATCCTGGGAGGAGCCTTCCATGAGAGCCAGGCTGGCAGGGCCCTGCTTTGTGGCTGACTCCCAGACTCCAGGGTAGTCTGTGTCAGCCTCAGCCCCCTACACCCTGCCGGGCTGCCTCTTCCCAGGAGAGTTCTACCCTGAACCTCCATGTCAGTTACCAGGAGAGCTGCCAAGGCTTTGCTGGTGGTCAGGAGAAGCCTTCTTCCCCTCCCCCTTGTCATTGGCTTGGCAATCAGTCCTGTAGCCTTCCTTGGTCCTGGCAGTGTACTTGGCTGTGGGTGGGGGAAAGCCCTGTTGAGATGAAACCCACAAGCAGGAGCCAGGCCGGCCTGCAGCACCAGGTGTTTTGTGGGCTACAGGCAGAAGCCCTGCCCCTTCCTGACAGCCTCCCTCCCTCCTCGGTGTTGGAGGAGCGCCAGGAGAGGACAAAGAGCCTTCTCTCTGAACGGAACCTGTTTTCTCTCTCCTCTCTGTTCCTTCACTGTCCTTGTCCCTTCTCAGGTGGCTGGGAAGGCGCAGCTTCCTACAAGTTGACCTTCACAGCAGGGGGCGCCATTGAGTTTGGGCAGCGGATGCTCCAGGTGGCGTCTCAAGGTATCCTAGCTCTTACGAACTGCAGGCTAAGGACACACCTGACATCTAACACGTGGGTTTCTTGTTTGTCTTTTTTTTTGTTTTTCTTTTTGATAGTAAGCACCAGGAGGTAACTGTCTGGGCCCAGCTGACAGGACTGGGAACTGGGAAAGAAACCTGTAATTATCGTCTGTGGGTTTCCTCTGCCCATAACAGGCGTACAACATTTTGACAGAAATGTCTGGACTAAAAAACAAACAAAAAACCCAACTGTTAAACTACCATCCAGCAGCCATCATAAATATCAAGCACTGTGTTCAACATTTGTTCCTGTCATTCTTCAACCCCAGCCCTCCCCTCCACCCCACCCTCACCCTCTCCTCCACCCTCCCTTCCACCCCCAACCCTCCCCTCCACCCCCTACCCTCTCCTCTGCTCCTTCTCCTCCCCTCCACCCCCACCCTGCTCTCCATCCCTTACCCTCCTTCCCACCTTCCACCCTCCCCTCCACCCTCCTCTCTACCCCCTCCTCTCCCCTCCCCTCAACGACCATCCTCTCCTCCACCCTCCCCTCCTCCCCCACCCTCTCCTCCTCCCTCCCTCCCACCCCTCCCCTCCCCTCCAACCCCCACCACTTTACCTCTCCATCCACTTCCCCCTCTGGCTTCTGTCCTGTTGCCTTCTGGCCTCTTTTCCCACCCTCCCCTCCCCACATGGTGACCCAGGCAGATCAGTGGGGTGGGCAGTGGAATGGTCGCAGGGCACGTCTGTGGGCACAGTCCTGGGACCCATCAGTCCTGAGGCAGGCAACACTCATCTCTCTCTCCCCTTGTACTTATAGCCTCCAGAGGTGAAGCCCCTAATGGAGCCTATGGGTACCCTTACATGCCCAGCGGGGCCTATGTCTTTCCCCCGCCAGTCGCCAATGGAATGTACCCCTGCCCTCCTGGCTACCCCTACCCACCGCCCCCACCTGGTGAGTGTGTCCTTTGCTGCCCAGCCTCTGCCTCCCCACCCGCCCACTGACCACACCTTCAGGTTGCAGAGGGGAGATGTGCCCTTTCACCTACTTTAGACCCAGCAGACACTGGAGAGTTTAGAGGGCACCCCAAGAAACTGGACTGGCCACTCCCAGGAGTAGCCTTGTGAGGGAAGCAAGCAGGGCTGCTCACTGTCTCTCTCACTCTTCCCAAGCAGAGTTCTATCCGGGACCTCCCATGATGGATGGAGCCATGGGATATGTACAGCCCCCACCGCCACCCTATCCTGGGCCCATGGAGCCTCCAGTCAGCGGCCCCAGTGCCCCCACCACTCCCGCAGGTGAGGCCTGTAAGCTGCTAGCCGTCCTTCAGGACCAGCAGTCTCTCCTCAGGGGTCTTACAGAGAACCCCACAGGATGGCTGGAGCCTGCGGAGAGAGAGCCTCAAATGATGAAGGGCTTCTGGCTCACACACCACCTGGTGGCGAAGAGCTGTATTCCAAGGGCTGGGTGGGGTTCAGTGAGCCCTTGCCTGTCATGAGCTAGGCCTGTGTTTTGTGTGCAGCACCACAGAACATGAAGAACAGTCTGGAGGTGAGGTGAGGTGAGGTTGGCCTTCAACCAGCAGTGACCTTGGGCTGGGAAGGGTCAACCTGTTTGCCTCAGTGTTGTCTTCTACAGATGGTCACCAGGACCACCTGACAGACTCATGCCAAGGGCACGTAAAGGGACCGTAAAGGACAGTGCCAATACATGGCAGGTGCTTAGGAAAGTCACAGAACCCTTTGGTGGTCTGAGTCACCAGTGCCAGCTGCCCTGAACTCAGGTGAGGCAGGGGGGTTGTCGCTCATTGCCATTCCTCCCTGTGTTTGCTTTCACAGCTGAGGCTAAGGCTGCCGAAGCAGCTGCCAGCGCCTATTACAACCCAGGCAACCCACACAATGTCTACATGCCCACGGTGAGTGGGTGAGACCTTCTGCCCTCTCTGTCCCACAGCCTGGGAGCTTGCAGTGAAAGAGACCACAGCTCATTCTGCGATTTCTCACGTGATCTTTGTTTCTTCCTCTAGAGCCAGCCTCCGCCGCCACCCTACTACCCCCCAGAGGACAAGAAGACCCAGTAGACTATGCCCACTTCCCTGCCTCTCGGAAGACCCCTTCCTGGGCCTCCCATGGAGCTGCATCTGGGACTTTGGGAGACCAGGGAGGACCCTGATCTTCCCCAGTCCTGATTATAAACAGTTACCAGGAACCAGCCCTGATGGAAGGCTGGGGCTCCTGGTCTCTGCGAGCGCCTCCCAGCTTCTCACACTAGCTCAGCCCTTGGCGCTGCTCCGTCTAGCTTCCTTCTCACCATTTCTGGGGCTCTTGGGAGCACGGGTGACTCCTTGTTCCCCACTGCAGTAGCTCCTTCCCACAGAGGGACTCTCTGGCCACTCCTCCACCACAGACCAGCCCCCTCAGCCTGAATCTTGGGCTTATCAGAGCAGCCTTGGGTCTCCCCCTTAGACCCTGCCAGGCTGTGTTCACATTCCTTCCCCCTGGTATGCGCCTGACCCTGGAAGGTCACTGTCCCAGTGTGTGATCAGTCCATGTTCCCTTTGGCCAGGCCCTGGCCTCAGTCACAGCCTGTTGCACCTGTCCTGTCCTTGTCCCTTCTGTTGCCCCCGTCTTTGGGTGTTTCACCTGAGCCTCCAGTAGTTGGTGGCATCAGAAGCAAAGGCACGGTGGAGGAGGAAGCCCCTCTGGTGGAGTTTCTGGGAATTAGTTCCCCTTTCTCCTGTCCCTTTGCCAGGGGCCTCTCCACAGGAGTGCTGGAGAATGCATGTCTGTCCAATGAGGCCATTTGGTCTGGGAATGAGCACCTCCAGCCATGGGGCCTGACACCTGCCATCTGCCCCTGTGTGAGCTTCACGCCCCCTGGATGTACTAAGATTTGCTCTTGTTCCTGGTCTGGTTGCAAAATGAGGAGATGGTTATTTAAAGAGAATTCCCTATTTATTTGACACAGAAAAATCCAGTTAATATATTAATGTGAAATAAACCCTGTTTGCACCTTGATTTGTTTGCTACAACTGTGAAATATAGTAAAATGAAGTGACTGGACACTGACTCTGTGTGGTGACCAGGGCGAGGACTTCCGGGAGGAGGAGCTGCCGGGAGGAGGGGCTAGAGATCTGTTTCCTGTCAGTACTGGTGCATTTGGTTCCCAGCCTTCTTACAGAGGCCTCTGTATCTGCCTGGGGTGGTTCGTAAGGTCACCCACTGCCAGCTGGGGGCAGGACAAGGCCTGTATCCCATCTGAACTCCCGATCCCCTACAGAGCACAGGCTGGAAAGCCAGCCCAGGCCTGCCAGGACTCTGGTGGGGGAGTGTGGCTGGGCTGGTTACTGCCCCCAGATCCAGGGGAAGAAGAGGGTAGAATAAAGCTAAGCCAGGCCTGCACCCCACTCACTGTCAAGAAACAGAGATCCCCGTACTGAAGGGTTCTCTCCTGACCAAAACGCTCCCCAGACTGCGCAAGGCCTTGCGGCTCACCCCCAGGGGCTCTCAGGGCTAGGGAAGGAGCACCCTCCTGACCATCAGTCGTGGGCCTGAGCTTCGCCTCCTTCTGTCCCTCCCTGGCTAACACCAAGTAGCTCCATCCCACCCCTGGAATGTCACCTGTTGGGTGGAGCCAGCTGGACAGCTGACTGCTGGGCGAGGAAATGCTTCTCAGGAGTCCCTGCCCTGCCTGCCCCACCCTAACCCAGATCTGGGACCCGTTCAGAAAACTTTGGGCCGAGAACACCACGGGTCTAGGTCGGCTTCCTCGGCCCAGGCATAGTTGAGGCAGGCTGCCATAGAGCCTGGCCTTACCACCCTCGCCAAGAGCTCTGGACTCTTCCCTCGATGGGACGGTGGGTGGGGCTTACCCCGCCCACTCGGTCCACTTCTGCTCCTGGCTGGGGAGGATCCTGCCAGGATCGAGGCTGAAGGAAGGTGCAGGGAGCCTGGGAGAAGGCCCTCCAAGGCAGTGACACCCTGGCCCTTCGATCCCTCCACCCTCCCCTAGCAGAGGGTGGTACCTTGGGGTTCTTTGCATCATCCTGCGGCTTCGCTGATTTCACCCGGCAGCTAAGGGGGTGGCAGAGGGAAGGGCAGAGTCAGCCACCATGGCGACACACCTCTCCCACCCCCAGCGGCGCCCTCCACTCTTGCGCCAGGCCATCAAGATAAGGCGCCGCAGGGCCAGAGACCTGCAGGATCCACCACCCCAAACCACCCATGAGGTAGGAGTGATATGAAGGGCCAAGAACCAGCCTAGGGGGTGGCGCTGCGGTCTCGAGGCCTGGATGTGGGAGGTTGCCTGCCCCCACCCACCTGCCCTCCATGGCCCTGGGCATAGCCTTGTGGTTGGACAGAGAAGTCCACCATGTGTTCTCTGAGCCGCGGTGGGCTTTCCTAGTCTCTTCCCTTTGGTGGGCCTGTCCCTCCGGCCCTGCTCTCTGAAGGCATCCGCCCCCTTAAGGAATATCTCCAATGACAGTGGACTGCCTAGGGACCCCTCTGAGCTACCCCAGACCTGCCTGGCATTCCCCCCTACTCACCCTCCCCTGCTCTTAGGCCTCACTTCCGCAGCTGGGGTGAGGAGCCGGCAGCCTCCTGATAAGCACCACTGTTTCCTCTGGGGAAGGAAGGGGGGGCAGGTGCCGGAGAGCCCACTGCTGGGCCAGCTGAACGCCCATGGACCTCAGGCATGGCAGGCCAGGGGATGAGCAAAATGACCCAGGGGTGAGCCCTTTGGGGAGCCTTGTGTTGGAACAAGTGAGGGGACTCGGTGGGCCTAGAGGCCCAAGAGGCTGAGGTGCTACGGTCCCTCTGTCTCAGGCCTGGGTCGTCCTGCCTGGCTAGATAAGCTTCTGAGGACAGCTTGTCTTTTCACCTTGCTCCTAGGTCCAGGTCCAGTCCCACCATTTTTCCTCAGAAGAGGTAAGAGGTGGGGTTTGGAGAGTGTGGGGGATGTGGGAAGCAGCCCTACATCCTCTCTGAGGGAGGCCCCTCAGGCCCCAGAGGCAGAGGCGGCTCTCACAACCACGTAGAGAGCATTCTGAGGTTCAGCCTTCACTGCATTGGTGCCTCTTTGTCCCTTTCTGGGCCCGAGATCTGGGCGTCAGGGAGGGCTGCTGGGTGATGACAGGGTTCCTGAGGTGACCCTGCTGTGTCTCAGCGGGACCTGCTGTATGAGGAAGCCCTCTATACTGTCCTGCACCGCCTGGGTCAGCCAGAGCCCAACCATGTGAAGGACGACTCAGAACTGCTACGCTACCTGCAGGAGGTAAATCCAGCCCCAGCTGTTACCCATCTTCCTCCAGCCAAGGCTCAACCCTCCCTTCCCACCAGTCTACCCTACCTTGTGTCCCTAGCCTCCCACACCTCTGCCCTCTTCAGGCCTTCCAGGTGCAGCCCGAGGAGCACCAACAGATGCTGCAGCGTGTTGGGGGGCTCGAGGTAACCTGGGCCAGGGCACCCTGGGCAAGGAGGGGGCGTGAAAAGCTGGGCCTCTCAGCAACTCAGGCAGCGCCCACTCCCATCCTTCCAGAAACCAATATTTTGTCTGAAGGCAACAGTGAAACAGGCCAAAGGCATTCTGGGCAAGGATGTCAGTGGTAAGTGTTTGGGGGAGCCCCGGGAGCCCATCAGTCTCGCCTTGAACTCCTCGCCAGAGAGCCCATCCACCGAACACCCCAGTTGCTAGACTCCTGTGTTTAGATGCCAAGTTTAGAGCTTTGTCCAGCGTTCCCAGGAGGAGGCTGGGCCCCAGGAGCTGATGGAATTCAAGGAAAACCTGGCTGACTTCCTGGAGTCTTGTCCCTCACTCCTTGCCAGGGTTCAGTGACCCCTACTGCCTGCTGGGCATCATCGAGCAGGGAGTCGGTGTGCCCGAGGGCAGCCCGGCGTCGCGCCGCCGTCAGAAGGCCGTAGTGAAACACACCATCCCTGAAGAGCAGACACACCGCACCCAAGTCAAAAGCCAGACGCTTAACCCTGTTTGGGAGGAAACCTTTATCTTGTACGTGGTCCCATTCCAGCCTCTATTCGTTTCCCATCCCGGTCTCCTCGGGGTGGAGGTTTTCCAGCCAATGAGATCAGTGATCTTCCTGGATCAAGAGAATGAGTTCAGCCCTCGGTCCTCAAGTAGAGCTGGAGGGAGATGGGGCTAGATGGCACAGACCCGTGACGTGAATGCCAATCATGAACCTGCTGATGTAATGTCGCGCCCCTGAAATGCTAGCACTCCAGAGACAGGAAGATGGAGAGGTCAAGGCTAACCTAGGCTACATGGCAAGGCCCTGCCAAATGACTGTAGAGCAGGCACAGTTGGGTATCTCTGGCTGGTTGGTGGCCAGAGGACCTTCCAGCCTGTTCTTGAAGAAGGCATGAAGTGGTTGGGGTGGGGTGGATGGGATGGCGCAATCTTTAATCCCAGCACTTAGGAGGTAGAGGTAGACAGCTCTCTGAGTTTGAGGCCAGCCTGGTCTACATAGTGAGTCCCAGGCCAGCCAAGGCTGCATAAAAAGATCCTGTACCCAACAAAAAATGAAAAAAGAGAGAACTAGGCAGGAAGGGGCCACAACTCCACACTGTGGGTGATATTGGGGACGGCAGGTTCTGGGCTTATGGCCTGGCCCAACATGCATGTACACGGGGTGTCCTACCCTGCTAAGGTCCTTAAACATACATGTTCTTTTCTCCCTAGGGAGTTTGAGGACATAACCAACGCAAGCTTCCACCTGGACATGTGGTGAGTGGCCCTGCCCTGTCCCGGGGGGGTGAGAACAAAAAGAGGCAGTGGGTTGCGGGGACAATGTGTCAAAGTTTCTTTGCTGATGAGGTCATGGACCCCTTCCCTGCCTCTTACTCTACCTTCTGGCCAACAGGGACCTGGATACTGTGGAATCCGTGAGACAAAAACTTGGGGAGCTCACGGACCTGCATGGGCTCCGAAGGTGGGTGTTGCAGACTCAGGGAGGAACAGACTCACAGACACCCTGCCTCCTGAAAGACAGGCTCTGCCTTTGAGTGCCCAGGTGGCTGACCTTTCACCTGCCTAAAACAGGATCTTTAAGGAAGCTCGGAAGGATAAAGGCCAGGATGACTTTCTGGGGAACGTGGTCCTGAGGCTGCAGGTACGAGTTGGGGAGAAGAGCCGGGGAGAAGGGCCAGGAGAGAGGCAAGGGCTGGCAGGGTAAAGGACTTCAGGTTTGACCCAATCTGAGCCTGGGGGCCGCCCCAACTGCCTCCCTGCTCTCGCCTCAGCTCTGTGCGGGGTTCTGATGCTCGTCACTGTTGTCTTCTCTGCTAGGACCTGCACTGCCGAGAGGACCAGTGGTACCCACTAGAGCCCTGCACAGAGACCTACCCAGACCGCGGCCAGTGTCACCTGCAGTTCCAATTCATTCACAAGCGGGTAGGTCCGGGGCCTGGGCCAGCAGCTGTGTCTTCCTCTGTCGGTAACCCTCCTGATGTGGGGAGGGCTGGCTGTGTCCGGCATGGGGTTCTCTGCTCACCTCCATTGGTAACCTTCCTGACGTGGGGAGGGCTGGCTGTGTTCGGCATGGGGTTCTCTGCTCATAGCCCTGTTGAACCTATTGCAGAGAGCCACGGTGGCCAGCCGCTCCCAGCCCAGCTACACAGTGCACTTCCACCTCCTGCAGCAGCTGGTGTCCTACGAAGTCACCCAGCACCAGGTATGGCTGTCTGCCAGAGCTGAATCCCCCCAGAGCCACCTGCCTGGTCCCGATGTGCCTCTACGATTTCCCTTAGGCCGGCAGCGCCTTCTGGGACGCATCGCTGAGTCCCCAGGGTGCCACCATCCTCTTTCTCCATGCCACTCAGAAGGACCTGTCAGACTTCCACCAGTCCATGGCGTGAGTACACAGCCCTGCTCAGAACCCCTAGGGGACCTTCTCTGCCCTGCCCACCAACCAACAGGCTGGCACTTCAGAAAACAGCCCTCAGGAGTGTGCTCTCGGGTCCAAACTGTGTTTGTTTATAATGTTTTATTTTATGAAAGTTGTGTGAGGTGTTAGAGTCCCTGGAACTGGAGTTACAGACAGTTGTGAGCTGATGTGTGAGAGCTGGGAATTGAACCTGGGTCCTCTGGAAGAACAGTCAGTGTTCTTAACCTCTGAGCCATCTCTCCAGCCCCCCACCCCTACCCCAAACTGTTTTTTTAAGTTTGGAGTCAGTTAACAAACTTTCAGATCTGGAGATTTTGTGCACAACTCAGATTCTAGCTGTTCATGAAACAGGAACTCTCTCTCTCTCTTTCTGTTGTTGTTGTTATTGTTTTGAGAAAGGGTTTCTCTGTGTAGCCCTGACTGTCCTGGAACTCACTCTGTAGCTGGCCTTGAACCCAGAGGTCCGCCTGCCTCTGCCTCCGAGTGCTGGGATTTACAGTGTGCGTCACTAGCACCCCTAGCTTGTGGCCTCCTTTTTGAACGTTGGCCTGAGCCCTGGGCTTTTGTGTTTGCCTGGCTGCTGCAGCCCCATTTCCCAGTGTCACAGGCTCACAGCAGTAAAGAGCTGATACTCAGAAACTGATGTCAATACATGTCTATAATCAATCTCAGCATTCAAAAAGCTGAGGTAGAAGGATTGCAGCAAGTTTGAGGCCATTCTGGGCCTCACCATATACAGTGAGACCCTGACTCAGAAAAACAAAACCTCTGAAAATGACAATAAATCTCCAAGGGCCATCATGTCCCCTGAGCTATGTCAGCTTCTTGGAATGCCAAGAAGGAGCACTCCTGCGTGACTGGCATGCTAGCCTGTGTGGAGAAGAACGCATCGCCCGGCTGCCTGGCCTAGTTCTGAGGTTTTATCCAGACAAAGCACAATTTAAGAGTCAGAAGAAGCTGGGTATAGTGTTCAACTTTAACCCCAGCACTTGGAAAACAGGCAGACAGATTTCTGAGTTAGAGGCCAGCCTGGTCTACAAAGTAAGTTCCAGGACAGTCAGGGATATGTAAGAGACCCTCTCTCAGTTGGGTAGTGGTGTCGCATGCTTTTAATCCCAGCACTTGGGAGTCAGAGGCAGGTGAATCTCTGTGAGTTTGAGGCCAGCCTGTTCTACAGAGTGAGTTCCAGGACAGCCAGGGCTACACAGAGAAACCCTGTCTCGACAAACAAAACAGACAACAACAACAACAAAATACAAAAAAGTCAGGTGACTTGGACAGCATCTATAGAAACAGAGGTCCTGAGAGTCACATGATCAGCCACTGGCTCAGCCTCTACTGGTGGATAAAGTGGGGAGATGTTGCCTTCCTGGGCCCTGCTGAGGGCGTCCTGTCCCTGCAGGCAGTGGTTGGCCTATAGCCGCCTCTACCAGAGCCTCGAGTTCCCCAGCAGCTGCCTCCTGCACCCCATCACCAGCATTGAGTACCAGTGGATCCAGGGCCGGCTCAAGGCAGAACAGGTGAGTGGTGTAAGGGAAGCGGGCTGGGCACTGGAGGGCCCGACCATCCTGTAACATCTCCTGGCTTCGCAGCGGGAGGAACTGGCCACCTCCTTCACCTCCCTGCTGGCCTATGGCCTCTCCCTCATCCGGAAGTTCCGCTCCGTCTTTCCCCTGTCTGTCTCTGACTCCCCATCCAGGCTGCAGTCCCTCCTCAGGTCAGTGGCTACCCTTTTGCTGATGCAGGGGGTCAGGGTTGAGTGTGCAGGGGTGGCACCTGCTGGGTGGGAGGCCTCTGAATAGAGCGCTCTGCCCCCCTCCAGAGTCTTGGTGCAGATGTGCAAGACAAAGGCCTTTGGAGAACTGTGCCCAGACAGTGCTCCACTGTCCCAGCAGGTTTCTGAGGCTCTGCGGGTAGGTGTCTTCCTCGGGGGTGGGGGCCGGGGCAGGGACCTTTGCTCACTAACCCTCCCTTCTCCCCCCACATCTTCCAACAGTTGGGCACCATTGAATGGTTTCACCTGATGCAGCAACATCATCAGCCCATGGTGCAGGTAGATTCTGGGACGGGGTTGAGGGTGGGTATGTGCTATCTGCCCTTGTAACCCCATTCAACCTCCTGTATCCTTCCCAGGGCATCTTGGAGGCTGGCAAGGCCTTGCTAAGCCTGGTACGGGATGTGATGGCTGATCTGTACCAGTGCCGACACACATGGAACAAGATTTTCCACAAGTGAGTGCCTACGGGTCTGGAGCCAGGTCCGGAGCCGATGAGTCTGGGGTTCTGGAGCCGGGTCTGTGCTAATGGGTTTGAAGCTGATGGGGCCGGAGCCAGATCTGGAGCCAATTGGCCTGTGGGACCCTGATGGGCACCATTGTCACATGTACTGCCTTTCCTCCAGTGTCCTCAAGATAGACCTCTTCTCCGTGGCCTTCCAGGAGCTCCAGTGGCTGGTGAGACCCTCTGCCATCTCCAGGGAGCACCTGTCCGTCTAGCTCCACAGCCCTCCCCGACAAGCTTTTCCTCGTAGGTGGCCAAGAGGGTACAGGACCATACAGCAGCAGTGGGAAGCCTTGTTTCTCCAGACATGGGAGAGAGTCTGTTTCAGCTCTATGTCAGTCTGAAGGAGCTCTACCAGCTGGGCCCAGTGCCCTCAGACAAGTGAGCAACAAGTGGCTTGAAGGTGGGCTTTGGGCGTGCCGGAAGGACAAGGGCTGACAAGCCCCTGCCTCCCGCAGGCTAAGCTTCTGCTCTCCCTAGCAATGGAGTCCTGGCCCTGGATGGGTTCCACCGCTGGTTCCAGCCAGCCATCCCCTCGTGGCTGCAGAAGACTTACAGTGTAGCCCTGGAGCGGGTGCAGCGTGCTGTGCGCATGGACTCGGTACAGGAGGGGCCCTAGGTTTGGGAGAGAGGTTGGGTTCTCTGCGGATACCCCCAGGCCAGTAGAAGTCTCTAACCATCTCTGAGCTCCTTCATCCAGGCACTGTCCAGGCCTGCTTTGTGCAAAATATGGCCTCCTGATATCCCGAGGTTCAGCCGGGCTCCTCTGTGCCTAGGGGTCCTGTAGGCTGAAGGAGCGGCGGGCACAGCCTTGCTGTCATCCTCCCGGTAGCCTCCACTCAGCTGAGCTTGGTCATTAGGGGAGTAGGTTTGTGTCCGCCTGCCATGAGCCTGTTTCCTGAGTGTCTCCCCTCCCCCAGCTGGTGCCCCTGGGTGAGCTGACCAAGCACAGCACTTCCGCCGTGGATCTATCCACCTGCTTTGCCCAGATCAGCCATACCGCCCGGCAACTGGACTGGCCAGACCCCGAGGAGGCCTTCATGATCACTGTCAAATTTGTGGAGGTATGGCACCTCCCCGGCATCCTTGCCTCCCCTTAGGACAGCCTCGATTCTGCCACACCCAGTGCCTCACAGGCTCCCGGCCCCCCACAAAGCTTGCACCCTAAACGCCGCATTTCTGAGACACCTATATTGACCCATGTTGAGGGCCCCACCCATCCATCCTTCCATTTTCTGTGGTCCATCACCCTAGGACACCTGCCGGCTGGCCTTGGTTTACTGCAGCCTTATAAAGGCTCGGGCCCGTGAGCTGTCTGTAGGTCAGAAGGACCAGGGTCAGGCAGCCAACATGGTAAGACCCAGAGCTGGGGCTGAGAGGCTGGGAGGCTGGGAGGGTTCAGGGAGCTTGGGGGCTGGGGGGGCTGACGGGCTGGCCAGGGGAGGGGTGGATCTGCCTAGAGGCTCTGCATCCCTGTGCCCGTGCCCACCCCAGCTGTGTGTGGTAGTCAACAACATGGAACAACTGCGGCTGATCATCGACAAGCTGCCCACTCAGCTGGCATGGGAGGCACTGGAGCAGCGGGTCGGAGCCGTGTTGGAGCAGGGGCAACTGCAGAACACACTACATGCCCAGCTGCAGGGCGCGTTGGCCGGGCTGGGCCATGAGATCCGTACTGGCGTCCGCACCCTGGCTGAGCAGGTACTGTCCAATCCCCTGGGACCCTGCCTACCCTGGTCCTCAGCAGAACCCGAGCTGCTGATGTTTATCCCCTGACCCCAAACCTCAAGCCCACTCTCTGGATTGCCCCTGGCTCACTCGGTCTCTCTTGGTCTCCCTGATTTGTGTCCCCAGCTGGAGGTGGGCATTGCCACCCACATCCAGAAATTCATTGGCGTCAAGGAGTCTGTTCCGCCTGAGGACGTGAGTAATGGTCCTGTTCGTTGCCCTTCTCCTCTGGGGTTGTGAAAAGAGCCTGGGTAGATGGAAGTTGAAGGTCCTGAGGATGTCGGATCAGTCCCCCAACCTTGACCCGGGTGTGATGTCCCCATGGGCCTCAGTGTCCTCCTTGGATGTTCAGTAAGGCAGGCTGGGTCATGCCTCAGGCTCTCCTAGAACTGATGGGTGCTGTATGCTCACCTCAGGAGGCTCAGCTTAGTTTTGTAGCCCTGGGAACACATGGGTCTGGGATCACATCCTTCCCAAGGCTTATCACCTCTGCCACCCCGTTTATGGCAGCCAGCTGAACCCAAGCCCCTCGTGTGTAAAGGGGGAGATGGATCACTGTGCCTCTGACTGTTTGGGGAAGAGTTATTCATTAGCTCATCAAATGTTGAGTAAACACACCTTATGGTTCCAGATACTGACTTAATCATTGGTCTTAAATCAGTGTAACCAAAACCCCTGCTTTCCTAGGGCTTCCTTCTCTGGGGGCGTAATGGATAGCTAGATGCAGAGATAGCACTCACTACAGCAATGGTATAACTGTAACTACTGACACACGATCAGTTGTGTGCACGGTTGCACACACACTTACAAGTGCCAAAAGGAAAAAGAAAACACAAGGGGGGGGGGTTGGGAAATGTCAAAGGGTTGGACTTTTCGATAGTGGTCAGGGAAGGCCTTTTTCTGAATGTGACAGCTGAGCCAAGGCCCACAGGAAGTGAGAAAGGGTCCCGTGAGATGCCTAGAGGAAGGACGTTCCAGGAAGAGCAGGGTCCTGAGGCGGCAGATGCAGAGTGGGTCCACAGGATGCCGAGGATGGTGTGGTCGGAGCAGAGAGAGCAGCCAGGACATTGCAACACCTAACACACAAAAGCCTAGCTTTGTTCCCCGCCCAGGGGATGGGACGGTCAGGACAGTGTGAGCGAGGTATGGACTAGAACAGGCCTGAGTCCTTCTGGTCTGTCTTAGGCCATTCTGCCCCTGATGAGATTCCTAGAGGTGGAACTGTTCTACATGAACACCAACCTGGTCCAGGAGAACTTCAGCAGGTATGGGGCAGCCCCCGACCCACTCCGCCCACTGCTCCCATGTGTTTCTGGGTTGGTGGCTTGCTGGGAATCCTTTTGGTGACTTCCTTTGGAGAATCCAACCAGCTTCAGGGACAGGGAGCTCTCTGCTTCTCTCTCTGACCCCTTTTGTTCTGCCGAGCTCTGACCATGGCAAGCTTTTCCCTGTATTCTTCCAAGCCCAGGCCCATCTTCAGGGCCCCTGACTGCTTCATGGTCCAGGCATGAGCCCCGGTTGGGGCTCTGGGAGACTTCTGGTTGGGATGTTCAAAGTGTAGGCTCTGGATACCTGGGTTCTTTGTTCCTCTTTAGTGGCTTCAAGATGTCCAAGTTGTCACTGCCCATGATCCCAGTCCCAGCCTCTCCTGAGGAATGAGTGGTCACGTGCAGAGCTCTGGTCCAGAACCTCACCTGCCTCCAGGTGGAACCTGGGCCCTGATTGGCAGCTGGGCTCTTCCTCCTACAGTTCTTTTTCCTCCTACTGAGCAGCAAGCAGGGCCCCTGTAGGCTCGGATTTCTTTATGCCATTGCTGAGTGGTTTTTTTTTTGTTTTTTTTGTTTTTTGTTTTTTCAAGACCGGGTTTCTTTGTGGTTTTGGAGCCTGTCCTGGAACTAGCTCTTGTAGACCAGGCTGGTCTCGAACTCACAGAGATCCGCCTGCCTCTGCCTCCCAGTGCTGGGATTAAAGGCATGAGCCACCACCACCCGGCTGCTGAGTGTTTTCTTGTTTGTTTTGTTCTGTTCTGTTTTTCCTCACATAAATGAGAATTAACTCTCCACTAAGACAAGAGCTTTGCTCAGAAACATCTAGAACAGTACCTGATGCTGCTAAGTGAGTATTAAATGAGTTCACTCACTACTTCAAATGAAGGCCTACTTCCCCACATGCTGGTGAGCGCTGTACTCCTGAGCTACACCCCCATCACAGGCATCCTCCATCAGGACACAGGGCCTGTTGAAGATACTGACCTGCTCAGGGGCTCAGAGGTTAAGAACCTTGACCACTCTTCCAAAGGATCTGGGTTCAATTCCCAGGACCCCCATGGTAGTTCACAGTTATCTGTAACTCCAGTTCCAGTGGATCTGGCACCCTCATAGTGACATGCTTGCAGGCAAAACACCAATGTACAGAAAAAAATAAAAGGATCCTTACCTGCTCAGCTCTACGGGGCTGCATGTTAGATCTCAGCTCCTGTTCTTGTCTTCATCTTATTCTCCTTACCCATGCTGTGTGCTGCAATCCTATCTTACCCTGGGGTCCAGCTTGTCCTCTCCCCCTTTAGTGGTTTGCTAAAGCACTACTCCTCAAGAGCGTTCTCCACTGAGGTTAAGAGATGCATTGACGGAATTAACAACTCCTTTGACCTGCCCCCTTCTCACTCTGGGAGCAACCCTTCCTCTGTACCCTCTCTACACCCTCTGCCAGAGAAACCCTTCCTCTTTACCCCCTCTACCACCCCCTACACCCTCTGCAAGAGCAACCCTTCCTTGGTACCCCCCTCTCACCCTCTGCCAGAGTAACCCTTCCTCTTTACCCCCTCTATTAGGGCAACCCTTCCTCTTTACCCCCTCTATTAGGGCAACCCTTCCTCTGTACCCCCTCTGCCAGAGCAACCCTTCCTTGGTACTCCCCTTTCACCCTCTGCCAGAGCAACCCTTCCTCGGTACCCCCTCTGCCAGCTTTGCCCCAGCCTCATTTGCGGAACTGGTGGACGGGGAGGTGGGGCAAGGAAGGTAGGGTGAGCCTGGGTTCCCGAGGCCGCCCCTCTCTGAAGAGCACCTTTGCTTCTTTCCCTGCTGCCTGGCCTGTGTCCGGCACCTGGCAGCCTTCTGACTCTGCTGTGGACGCACACGCTCACGGTGCTGGCGGAGGTGGCGTCTTCGCAGCGTAGCTCGCCGTTGGCCTCTAGCAGGCTGAAGGCAGCCCTTCAGGTAACTGTACCTACCGGCGGCTGGGAGGACATTAACCCTGGGGTACCTGCAGTCACCTCTTTTCTCTTCCCCAGAACCTGGAGGTCTGCTTCCACGCTGAGGGCTGTGGTCTGCCGCCAGAGGCCCTGCACACAGCCACCTTCCAGGTAGGATTCTTAGCAGTGTGGGGAATGACCCTGGGGCCTAGTTAGGGTCTTTTGATGAGGCCCTAATTAAGAGGTCAAGGCAGGGAGCCTGTCTTTCTGTATCCACCTGTATCCAGGACCAGCTACATCACTCATGAAACAGAGTGCAATACAAAACATTGGGCCTCTTATTCAAAATCATTACAAATTTTGATGCTGGAAAGAAATAATGTAAGTGTAGTGTCCTTCTAGGCTCAGGGTCACTACATGCCCGCACTAGGGAGAGTGTGCTCAGAGCAGGCCGTCTGGCACCTCTGCCTCTCTGTGGTCCTAGGGCCCAGCACTTCCTATGGCCTTTTACCCTCTGCAAGGGGGGCCTGGCCGCAGCGTAAATGTGGGTAGATGCCCTGATGTGCCGTTCCAGGATCTGCAGAGGGACCTGGAACTGCAGGCGGCCTCCAGCCGGGAGCTCATCCAGAAGTATTTCTGTAGCCGAATCCAGCAGCAGGTGAGGTACTCCTCCTGCCCTGCACCCTCTGAGGGTCACAGCAGGCCTCGCCCGGCTCCCTCCCAGCTGATGCCTATGCATGATCCCATGCCAGGCTGAAACCACTTCTGAGCCGCTGGGTGCCGTCACTATCAAGGCCTCCTACCGCGCCTCTGAGCAGAAGCTTCACGTGGAGCTGCTCAGTGCCTCCAGCCTGCTGCCTCTGGACTCTAATGGTGAGCGCTGGCTGCCCTGGGCCTCTCCTCACCAGGATCCTGGAGGCTCAGCGGGAGCTCTGAGCACATTTCCTCTGGTTATCAGGAGGGGACTAAGAGATAACAGCTGGGGTGGGGGGGAAGCAGTGTGGGGTGTCGTGGTGGCTGGAACTCAGTCAGCAACGCCCCCATCCGGGCCACTTGCCAGGTGCCAGTGACCCCTTTGTCCAGCTGACACTGGAACCCAGACATGAATTCCCTGAGCTGGCCCCCAGGGAGACCCAGAAGCATAAGAAGGAACTCCACCCACTCTTTGATGAGACCTTTGAATTGTGAGTGGGTCCCTACTCTTCTCTGTTCCCCCACCCTTTTCCCTCCCTCGATACCCCGCCTCCTATAAGGAGTGCTTGAGATGACCACACTGGGCCTGAGGGGAAGAGTTCTTGGGACAGGTGTATGCGTCCCTGGGAGGAAGGGATGGATTCCTATCAAATACAGAGGCATTCGGGTACCTGCTCTTTGTTGAAGATGGGCCTTGAGGTCACAGGACCTCTGGCTGTAAAGTCAGCCCATGATGAGAGTGGGTGTTACGCCATGTGAGAGATGACCAGGCTGAGAGGCAACTGCTGTTCTCAGCATAGGGGACTCTGTATGTTGGAGGGAGGGACCGTTGATGGCAGATTTGAGTGAGGCAGGGAACTAACTGAGCACCTAATTCCCTGCCAGCCTGGTGCCTGCTGAGCCGTGCCAAAAAGACTGGGCATGCCTCCTGCTCACCGTGCTGGACCATGACAGGCTGGGAGCCGATGACCTGGAAGGGGAGGCCTTCCTGCCACTTTGCAGGGTGCCTGGACTGACCGGCTGTGAGGAGCCTGGCGAAGCCCCTCAGACTCGCTTGCCTCTCACTTACCCTGCGCCTAACGGTAGGCCCGAGTCCCAGGGCAGGGCTCTCTTGGGAGATGAACACCCATAGAACAGGCACTGTGGCTCAGCTTGCTGAGTATTTCACAAATCTCCTCTCTGATGGAGAGACCAGTGAAATTCAAGCTCTGAAAGTAATTATGTGATTCTCTCAGTGGGGAAACGGATTAGCTCCTGTGACCGGCGGCCTGATCTCTGTGCAGGGCACACGTGCCAAGTCTGATAACAGAGAAGTCCCTATGCCTGTGTGTCATGAGACACACTCAAGTATCTCAGGGCTGGGTGTGATGGCACACCCCTCTACACCCAGCGCTCCAGGCAGGTGGATCGCTGTCAGCTTGAGGCCAACTAGAGTTACATAGTAAGGACCCTGTCTATTTTGGTTTTTTGAGACAGGGTTTCTCTGTGTAGCCCTAGCTGTTGTGGAACTCGCTTTGTAGACCAGGCTGGCCTTGAACTCAGAGAGATCCACCTGCCTCTGCCTCCCAAATGCTGGGATGAAAGGCGTGCGCCATCACGCCCAGCTGGACTGTCTTAAAAAGTATCTTAGGTATTGACTTCCAACTCTCTCAAGTTGGCGAGCAGGCTCACACTCTTTTACAAGGGAGTAAGTTGACACGTGGCGTTAGCTGTCTGGCCTCAGGTTCTCCTGGAAAGAGGCAGTGGTTTCCACCCCACGACCCATCATGTTTCCAGTTTCGTTTGTCAAGACATACCTGTGGAATTTAGCTTGTGTGTGCCCACCAATTTCCTTCAAGGCTGGCATGGGGGTGGACCAGCACTATTTTCTAACCAGGAGTTTGACCCTCAAATCTTTCTCTCCACAGGGGATCCAATTTTGCAGTTGTTGGAGAGCCGGAAGGGAGATCGCGAGGCCCAGGCCTTTGTGAAGCTGAGGAGGCAGCGAGCTAAGCAGGCCTCCCAGCATGCCCCACCCCCGGGACAGTAGCCGTGGAAGTGAAGCCTGGAAGCTTAGGGTCTTCCTGACAGAGGGAAGGAAGCCGCCCTTCATTCTGGGGTAACACAGGGAGAGCCGGTAGGCAGAGGGCCCAGAGTTCTTGGCAGAACAGCCCTTGGTGCTGGAATACCATGACCAGTATTTATCTTTTGTTTTTAAGACTGTGTTTCTCTCTGTAACAGTCCTGGCTGTCCTGGAACTTGCTCTGCAGACCAGGCTGGCCTTAAACTCAGAGGTCCGCCTGCCTCTGCCTCCTGAGTGCTGGGATTAATTAAAGGTGTGCTCCACCACTGTCTAGATGGTTATCATTTCTTGCCCCTCCCCTCTTGCCCTGGTCTGTTCTCTGCCACATTCCAGCACAGAGGAGTACTTCCTGTCTCTGCTCCTCCCTCCAGAAAAGCTGCTTTGGGAAAGGAATCATTGAGGGCCATCTGCCTTCAGGGACTGCCAGTTCTGGCTACTGGGGCAGGGCCCAGGCAGTTGGGACCAGGGCTGTGGGCAGACTTTAGAGGACGAGAGGATCCTGTCAAAGCCGCCCTGGTGCAGGAGGTGAGAGCTGGCAGGAAGCAGGGTTGGCACAGATGGGACGGCAGCAGAAAGGACAGTTTGGCTGTCTACAGAATAGGCTTCCTCCCTCAGACAGCACCTGCCACCTAGAAATGTTCCTAGTGAAAATAAAAATAACACATTACCCACTGCCCTCGGAGAGTCTATAGTTGGCTCTCAGTGGGCCCAGGTTTGTCAGGCCCTGCATGCCTGCGTCCTCCTCAGAATATGGTGCATGCCCCACCTGGCTCTTGGAGCCCCTGTGGCCACGAAGCAGAGGTCAGCCCTGGAGCAGTGTGTATCAGGGGCTGGTCTCCTACCGTGGGTTCCAGGATCGATCTCAGGCGGTTAGACTTGGGTGCTGTGCACCTTTACCGCTGAGCCACCTTTCAGGCCTCACCTAGGCCATGACTCTGAACACACTTTACCTAGCAGTTACTGTGATCGCTGTCCAGGACAGGGATCTGGTGTTGGGGGACCATGAGGTTGAGTAGCTGTTCTGGACACAGGCTGTGTGTGGAGGGTCTCCTGCTCTGGACAGCAGGCTGTGTGTGGAGAGTCTCCTGAACGCTGGCAGTCAGAGCTTTAAGCCTGGGGGTCATCAAACTTGACCCTGATAAACTCAGTCTGCACATAAATAGGAGGTGGCAAGGCTAGCTGCGGTCAGGCGGAACACCTGGCTTGGGTGTGGGGAACAGAGTAAAAGGGTTTATCTAAGGCAGGGTACTTCCTCAGTGCGAGGGAGGGGGAGGCAGGGGACCTCAGTGACACACTCCTCCTTCCTGTCCGTCACTTTTCGGAGAGCATCAATAGTGCACCATAGAACCCTGGACAGGAGGCACACAGTCTGGGAGGTCTCCACTAGGATGGGCGCAGGGAATGGACACTGGGCAGACTCTAGGGAAGTCTGGACGGATCCTCTGCTGACCCGTTCCCCACAAACACGCACTGCAAGTTCATGGTTTATTTCCAAGTTTGTTGATTTTTGCATTTTTGTAAAAAAGGAGAAAGTTTTCACTTAATTCTTTGAAAGCCCTTTCGTGCTAAGCCCAAGGGAGGGGCCTGGGCTGGGGCAGATGTTCTTAGCCCTCTCAAGCCCACTGGACACCCAGTGCTGGGAGCAGGGTTGCCTCCCTCTGCCCACTCTGCTTTCCCATCCACTGCATCTCTGTACAGAACAGTTTTTAAAATTGAAGCTAAACACAATATACATCGGACAGGCACGCACACACATGCACACAGGCGTCTGCCCACAACGGCAGTACCTCAGCCGCACTCAAAGAGCACCAAGGAATGCATACAACGCCTCCCAGGAGGTCCTCAGACTGCAATCCTCCCAACAATCGCCCTGCTAGCTGCCAGAGGGAGGGAGCCATCGGCCCTACAGCCATGTGCCAAAGGGAGGGAGGCAGGGACAGGTGAGGGCAGTGCCAATCTGTCAGGTGACTGTGGGGCCAAAGAGGCTGTCCTGGAGATCGCAGAAGAAATGAGCAAGGAGAAGACCAGGCTTGAAGATTCTGAGGGACAGACAGAGCTAGGCCTTGACCCTTGAGGAGCTCCAAGGGCCCAGGTATGGGAGTGGGACTAGCCTGCAGCTTTGGCCTGCCAGCTCCGTGGCTGTCCCCGGGGTTAAAGACATATTTGGTAAAACCAGGAGCTAGGCTGGCTTAAAAGTCTCAGGCCTCCCCTGAGCCCTCAAAGCTGGGAGCTGGGGACTTGAGTCCACACTGTGACAGACCCTGGCCTGGAATGCAGGGTGAATGGAGCCTGCCCTCCCAGCTTCCCATCCTTCCCTGCTCTGGCCCCAGGAAGAAGTTAAAAATAGTTAGTTCTTACATAAAAAAAGAGACAAAAACATATTCACTGCCAAAAGGCCAGTGGGAAAAGAGGGGACTTTGTCTCTGAGCAGGAAGGATGGGGAATGGACAGGAGGGGACTGCAAAATAGTCTTTCTTTAAAAAGTGCTTGGTAAGTCTGTTTTAAAGTGTGCGTCTTTACCTATGTCCAGATACACACACAGACACTGTGCACACACTGGCACCACACACCCGCACACAGAAATGTATACATGTACATAATCATATACATATACATACATACGTACATACATACATACATACATATATATACTTTAAAAAGTCCTAGGAGAAAAGGTCTGGGCCCAGCTGGGCCAGGTCTGCAGGGTCACGACTGGAGGGCATGGGCCCGACTAGGCTGGCAGACGGGGCACTCGCTGCCCTCAGCACAGAGCTCACACAGCACAGCATGTTGGCACGGCAGCACTGCCCGGGTCTGCTCCTGACACTTAAGGCATTTCACCGACTGCATGTGGAACACGGCCTGCACGGAAGGCGAGAATGGAGAGGTCTCTGTCACCTGCTTGGCCCCGAGTTGAGCAAGCAGCTCTCTTGACTCTGTTCACATCCTCAGGAGGAGGATCCTACGGGCAGGTGAGAGCAGCTCAGCTCCCAGCTCCACCTGCTGTCCCAGCTCTGACGGCCAGGTGCAAGGGCAGCTGAATGGTAGCTCCCATCAGTCAGGGCTTTTGCTGGCACAGAGGTTAATGCCTCTTGTCACCTGTGATCTTACCCTAGGCACCCAAGAAAGACCAGTGAGACTCAGGGGGCATGCCAAGGGACTGACTACTGAAAAACTCTCAAAATCCTTCTGCTTCCAGCAGGCAGGCTACCCCTAGGGACCAGCAGGCACCTGTGGCCTGACCACTCTGAAGTATGGACAACCAGAGAACGCACTGTGGGCAAGGCACATGACTAAGCCTAGGTTAACGGTACAGGGAGGGGACACTGTCCCACCACTACTTCCTTGCTCTCCATAAGGGCATTTTCTCATCTTCCAACAGACGTCCATCATTATCAGCCTAGCACTGGGCTTTCGGGAAGGTCCCACCCCATACTCCTGACCCTCAGGGCTGCTGACCTTATCCACTTGTTCCAGGTGGACCCGTAGCTGCTTCTGGAGGGAGTACAGGGTGGAGAGCGAGAGCGCCTCCAGGTCGGGGGCAGCCGGCAGGGCCTGGGCTTCTGGCCCAGTATGTAGCCGCTCCAGCTCCTCCTGCAGCTTCTTCACCCGCAGCTCCAGTGCATCTCGCTGCTCGCGGGCCAGCTCACACTCTGCTCCGGCTGCACTGGCTCGCTCACCGGCCTCCTCTGCTTCCTTCTTCCAGGCATCACAAGCCTGCGGGCCCAATATGCAGTGTCTGATCACGAGGGCCCCCTCTCCTTGGTCCCCTGCCCTCCCCCTCCCAGAGAGCATCTTCAGGAGCCAGTGTGGGCCACTCTGGCTATGGGGCCTGCTAGGAAGCTGGGCCTGCTGTCTGGGGAGGGGGCAGAGAGAAGGCTGCTGCGGCCTGCAGAGAAGAAAGGTTTCAGGACCTCAGCAGACCTTCCCTTTGTATGCAGGGAAGGGGACGGGCTCAGCATGACAGGGACACAAGACAGGGCTCACATCCTAGCCTGCACCCCACAGGCAGCTGGTAGCAGCTGGACAGATGGCCTAGCTCAGAATCTAGAAGCAGAGACAGGCAGGAGGTCCTGGGGCCACTCTAAAAACAATTCCCATATGGAGTCCCAGGCCTGTGGTGCCAGCCACTGTAACATTCCGACTGGCAAGACCAGTGTGGGGGAGGGCAAACACATTTTTGTTCTGTTCTTTAGGCCCCTGCTTCCCCCACCCGAATGCCTGCTGTGTAGGATGGGCTTGGGCTTGATGCCACCAGGCACTGGGTACTGCAGGTGGGCGTGGGGCCCAGTACCTGCTTGGCCTGCTTCCAGGACTCCTCCCACTGCTTGATGGTGCCGTTAGCTTCATCTAGCTCTTGCCGAAGCCGGGCCAGCTCAGCAGCCCCTGGCCCTGATAGGAAGGCAGGGGAAGTGCCTGGGGAGAAGCTTCCAGAGGCAAAATGCTCCCAGATGCTGCTGTTCATCCCGTTCAGACCTGCCCCAGGGAGGGGAGGAACATCAGCTGTGGAGGGCTTACGCCCAGGCCCTGGCCAGCCCTTCCTGGGCTGCCAGGGGCTGGCTGAACACCGGGTGAGTATGTAAGAAGAGCACGTGAAGAGATCGCTGGCTAGGTCAGGTCTACACTTCAGTGTTGTCTGCCAGTACACGTGAATCTCAGGGGCTTAGGGCTGTGTGGAGGGCAGTCTGTGAAGGCATCTTAGCTGTGCAGCTCTTGCATAGCTCCTTTACCCCACTGGAAGGTGGAGCAGGGTCCTGACTGACAAGACCAGATAGGCCAAAGCCACCAGCCAGCACCGTGATGAGCAGGCTGAAGCAGGAGCGGCCAGGGAAGCTTGGGACTTCTTGTTTTGCAGGCAGGACAAAGAATGCGCTAGCAAGAACCACTAAGGGGACAGGAGAGCAGGAGAGCCTGAGCGTCTGACTCCAGAAGCCTGCCGTCTACAGGCTGCCTGTCCCCCATCCCACTCAGCTGCCTGCTGACACTGTACACTGTTCTAGCTTCCCTCTACCCCCACACACGATTCCAGTGACTTCGGTTCTGCTCCCTTTCCCACTAAATGATCCAGGTTTCAGACATTTTCCCCCTATGAGCAATACCAGCACATGGGGGAAAGAAAGAAGACATTGGACCAGGTGTGATGGTGCATACTTCATGGCTGATTTCTGAGTTTGAGGCTAGCCTGGGCTACATAATAAGACCTTGTTTTTAAAAGAGAGTGCCAGGCGTTGCTGGCACATGCCTTTAATTCCAGCAATCGGGAGGCAGAGCAGGTGGATCTCTGAGTTCCAGGACAGCCAGGGCTACAGAGCTACATAGAGAAACCATGTCTCAAAAAGCCAAGAGAAAGAGAGAGAGGGAGAGAGGGTGAGAGAGAGAGAGAGAGAGAGAGAGAGAGAGAGAGAGAGAGAGAGAGCACTTTGTCCTGTGACAGACTTGCAGTGTGCACTGTCTGAACCTATCCTGCCAGGAGAGACAAACTGGTCTGGCACCAGGCTCTGTTCACCTGCACCTCTGCCCTCCCCGTGCAGGTGTTATTCACTCTGGTAGCGGAGCTGGTTCTACAGAGAGAGCACCCTGTACATTAGATCCCCTGACTAGGAGCCAGTGTGCTTCTGTTTCCAGGGTGTTAGGTGGCACTTGTATCTATGTAGCAGTGCAAGAGGGTCACCTGCAGGGGACATGTAGAGCCAGTAGGTAGAGCTGAGGTGAGGTATCTTCAGAGTATGGGAGTCAGAAAGACAGCATCAGCATTTAACTGGATCCAACCTCAGCACAGAAGCCGTCTCCAAACTGAGTAGGTGCTCTAAAATCCTGGCGGAAGGGAGGAAGTCCCTACGCTGGGCAGAACTTCAGAGGCTCTAAGTCCCCTCTCTGACTGGAGATCCAGAATCCCCTAGGAGCTCTCTGAATAGCTGAGGAGTGAGGGTGAGGGCCAGGGAGCTGTTGATGAGAGGCAGGGGCCTCTGTTGAATGCTGTGTGTACCAAATACCTCAGGGAACATTTTCCCACAGCCTCCATTCCAGGAGCCAAGGTGCTTGGGTGTGGTGGCCCAGCCTGTAGGTTCCCTACTGCAAGTCTCACTACTGAACCTGGAGATTACACAGATCCCCTCTGTTCTAAGGCTGGGCGGGGCAAAGAGCAGCCTGGGCTAGATATGGGTCCCTGATGCCGCTCCCTGCCATGAGGGGAACACTTAAGACTGGGTGGGCCTGTCTAACTGTTCCCTTTGCTCTTTGCTGATCTTTGATGATGTGACCAGCTGCTAGGTCTGGGTGAATGGATACAATGGTTGTGTGTGGTCCTGGGGATCAGACCCAGAGTCTGGGCCATGCTAGGCCTGAGCTCACTAAGCCACACTAGTATGATCAGGCAAAACTGCACTGAAGACCAAGCCTTCACCTTAGATGCCTGGGCACGTCCCTTCCTCTTCACAACCACTACACACATTCCGCAGCACAGGAAGCTGAGGCAGCAGTGTGGCTTCCGACCACTTGTCCAACCGTGTAGGTATCAGAGAACATGTCTAGGTTGAAGCCCTAGCTCTCCCCTACAGCTGGGCTGAAGTGTCACAGGAAGCAGACAAGGAAATTTGCTACAAGGCACGAGGTTCTTATCCAGTCCCTTTCTTACCTAAAGATCCATGTGATGCTGAGGTCCCCAAAAATGTGTTTTCTGACTGACTCAAGTGGCTCTGGGGTTGTTGCAGGAAATGTGAGGAGAGGCTGACGGGAGGGGACGGAGAAGCAGAGTGGAAGGAGGCTGAGCTGCCTAAGGAGCCGGGGATGTTCACAGGTGCAGAACTCTGCACCAGACTGCCACCTGTAAGAGACCCAAAGGGTGGACTGCGTGAGGACCAGGCAAACCATGTGGGTACAGGTGAAGTCCCACGCCCCCCAGGCCTTCCCGGCCCACCCCTGCCCAGTACCGATGGTGCTGCTGCTGGGGTGGGGCACTGTGCTGCTATCAAAAGTCTTCTCCAGGGCTGCTACTCCAAACTCGTTTAGGTCCAGGTCATCCAAGGCAGACTCTAGGGATAGAAAACGGAGTGTGGGCTCCCCAGAAACATGCCCTTGGCTCCAGGCTTCCTGATCCTGAGCACCTCATTTACTGCCTTTGCTGTTTCTCTGCTCAGCACTTTATGAAGCCTTCTTTCATACTCCAAGAGGAATCAAGGCCCAATCCAGTGTGTTGTGGTGTGGCATGTCAGTAATCCCTGCCTTCAGAAAGCTGAGGCAGGAGGACTAAGAGTTTGAGACCAGCCTGGGCTATGTATAGCAAAATCTCATCTTTTTTTTTTTTTTTTTTTTTTTGATTTTTCGAGACAGGGTTTCTCTGTAGCTTTTGGTTCCTGTCCTGGAACTAGCTCTTGTAGACCAGGCTGGCCTCGAACTCACAGAGATCCGCCTGCCTCTGCCTCCCGAGTGCTGGGATTAAAGGCGTGCGCCACCACCGCCCGGCGCAAAATCTCATCTTAAGAAGAAAAATGAGCCGGGTGGTGGTGGCACACACCTTTAATCCCAGCACTTGGGAGGCAGAGGCAGGCAGATCTCTGTGAGTTCGAGACCAGCCTGGTCTACAAGAGCTAGTTCCAGGACAGGCTCCAAAACCACAGAGAAACCCCTGTCTTGAAAAACCAAAAAAAAAAAAAAAATAGGAAGAAAAAATGATTGACTTCAAGGTTGCAGCTTCAACTGACAGAGGTGTGTGGTGTAGCCTCCTGGAGTTTCACCCTGAGTTACTGGGAGTCAGCAACTCTGGGCCTTTGAGGTGCCTGACAAACGCCGGTGCCTCCCTGCTGAACTGGCCTGGCAGGAGGTACAGTTTCTCTCCTGAAGGCAGGAGCAGCACACTACCACCTGATTCCCCAGGGCCTGGCACAAAGCAGGCAACATAAGTAATGATGGAAAGGGGCCTGACTTCTTCCTCTTGCTGCTGAGGACCAAACCCAGCACCTTACCCATGCTAAGTACTCATGCTGCACCTGAGCACACCCAGTCCACAGCACCAGTGTCTAACTGCCAGCACTCTGAGGACAGATGTGCAAGACACTTCCCAAGGAAGGTGAACCACCTAGGGCTGCGTGGCGTGACTTTCATGAAAGGCTCCATGGCCTAGTCTTGGCCTCCATGTTGAACTCAGAGGACCCAGAGCATCTATGCTGACTCTCCCCGTGTCTAAAGTCTGCGGTGCTCATCCAGGTCTCACTTCAGACACCTTGTGTCTCTGACTCCAGATCCAGGCCTAGGCTTGCAAACAAACCCTGCCTAGTTACCTATGACCGACTCTACCGTGTCGCTGGTGGGATAGAAGGGCAGAGCATTTGCATTCATGCCAGGGGCGCTGCTGGTGCCTGCAGGGCTGGGGGGAGTGGCTGCCAAGCTGGAGGTAATACTGGAAGAGATGCTTGAGGTCAGGGGGCTGCCCACAGGGAGGATGCCCAGCACGTCCTGCAACGAGAGTGAGGAGAGGCAATGGGGCGCTTGCCTTCAGAAGCTGTGGCAGAACTAGCACAAGGCAGGTGGGCTAGAGCAGCCAGTACTTACAGGCCTGGCTGGCAGTCCCAGGCCCACCTTGCTGAGTGGAAGAAAGTGGACAGTCAAACACGGAAGCCATTAGCTACTTACCCTTGCAGGCCTGGCACTGGGATATTCCCTAATCATTCCTGGTGAATGGTAAGTCTAGGAGGAGATGAGCCCGGGGTCTGACCCCCACCCTCTCTGGACTTGGGGCTGGGCCCGCCTGAGTCCTTCCTTAGTTTGTGGAGGAATTGGTACCCTACTCGGTGAAACCTGCTGGGGCTCTGGGCCTGTCCTATCCAGTGATACCAGAGCAGAGACGGGAGCCAGGAACTCTGTACCTGTTTAGGTTGAAGCAGAGGCTGCTCTTGACTCCTGGGCTCTAGCGAATGGGGTTTCAGTTTAGCCTAAGAGAAAAATGAGGGAGCAGGAAGTGATTGTGGTACTGGGCAGATCCAAACCTAGTGTCCACCTGGCCCTGCTAGGTCCATTGAGGCTGCAGATACAGGGAAGGGCAAGGAGTGACAGCGGCTGTCACCTGCCACACACAACCCGCTTCCTCTTCCCAGGTTTCTCTCTCTCCACTTCTATATCCTCTCCCCGTCCCCTCCTACCCTGAACAGGCAGGCTTCTGTCCTCCTAGGTGACTAACCTCTGGACAAACCCAGGTTTGTCTCCTGCTATTAGGAAGTCCTCTCTTCTGGTCCCCCAGGCCCTGTCATTTCATTAGACATCACAGTTTGAGAGAGAAAGGGGACATCTTTTACCTACTGACTGACTCAATGGCTCTGGGGAAGCTGTGCAGCCTTTTGTAGAGTGAATACAGGTTTATAAAGGAAACACGAGAAACAGCTCCGGGGTGCGAGGGGTCTGTGCAGCCTCCTCAGCAGTGAAGCGGGGTGATACCACTCTCTGCCCAATCCTGAAGACGCTCCAAATGGACTCACTTCTAGCTCTTAGTGTCCTTCCCCCCAGGGAGCCAGGCCTCACCTCTAAGCTGCTCTGCCCCATGCAAAAGGCCAATCTCAGTGTCCTCTGCTGCCCCTGCACCCTTTACCTGGCACTTGAGATTCTTCAGGTACTCTGCTCCCATCTGGTCCTCCCTCTCGAAGCCAGGAGCTTTCTTATAGCTGCCAGGGGCAAGGCTGGACTCCCCAGGGAAGACCAGGCCCTCCAGGTTTGAAGTCTTCCTGCTAGGGCCTGGTGGGGAGCTGCAGAGGTGAGATGGGCTGCCCAAGCCACTGTTCCTACAGAGGAGCTGCAGAAGGGGACAGGTGGGCGGTGGGCAATGGGTACAGTGTGGACAGGGGAATGGCCACCCTCCAGTCCTGCTTCAAAGGGCTGTGGTCAATGAGCAACAATAAGCACTCAGGGACCCCTAAGTCTCATAAGGGATTTGACAGACAGTAGTGACAGGCTTATCCCAGCCCTGCCCAGGCTGATCACTACTGGCTCTAAAGATGCATCCCCACCTCCCTGCCCTCAGCCCCAGAACAAATACCAGGGCCTCAAGCTCCTGGGGCAGAGGAGAGGCAGGAGCTTGCTCCTGGGCAGGCAAGGTGCCCACCCACTCCCCAAGACAGGCACGTACGGCGCTGAGGTCAGGGGCATGCGGGCTGGAGGGGCTCACAGGGACCGAGTCTCCGGCAGCAGATGGCATGTACAAAACAGGACCCGGCTGGGTGGGGCTGGATACAGCTGAGGAAGGCTGCATGTCATCATTTAAGGGTGGCGCTGCAAGAGAGGGTGGGGTCAGCAGGTGCGAAGTGAGGTCTGTCTCCGTAAATTATATCTGCATATCTTCTAAAGGAGGCCATACATGTCCCTGCCTCCACGGGGAATTAAGTTACTGTTTCCACTGCACCTTCTACAGTTAACTCAAAGTTACTGAAGTCACATGATGGGCTTCATTACACAGAAAAGGAAACGGAGGTTCAGAAAGGTCAGCCAAGTCTCCTAAGATAACAGAGATAGGAGGCAGAAGAGCTCATTCCAACCCCATTTTGTATAGCCCAAACTATTAATCCCCTCTCTGTGGCAACTGGGCGGTCCCAGTGCCTATAGCTCCAGCTCCCTGTGCCCTCCATGTTTCCCCTCCTAGAGTTCTCTGTTTATTCTCTCATCTCTGAGACAGAGCTGAGCCTAGAAAGAGTGAGGGGAAGCAGAGCCCTGATCTGCAGGGAGACAGGCAACAACCCAGTCCCCACGGGAACAGAGCGTGGGGCTGTTTCACGCTGCAGCACAAGCCACCTGACGCTACTGAGCACTTAATGAGCCGACTTAACCTGAAATGGATGCAGAGGTTACAATGATTAGAGGTCTCTAAAACTCGGCACAAACACGGTAAACAGCTTGATACTTCTTTTTTTTTCTTTCTTTCTTTTTTTTTTTTTTGGTTTTTCGAGGCAGGGTTTCTCTGTGGTTTTGGAGCCTGTCCTGGAACTAGCTCTTGTAGACCAGGCTGGTCTCGAACTCACAGAGATCCGCCTGCCTCTGCCTCCCGAGTGCTAGGATTAAAGGCGTGCGCCACCACCGCCCGGCAGCTTGATACTTCTTAAGTTAGTTACTTATAAAATATTTTATGTATTTATTTTGAGGCAGGGTCTTTGTACATAGCCCTGGAACTCACTATTGTAGACCGCACTGGCCTTGCGTCTGCTCCCGAGGGCTTGGTATTAAAGGTGTACACCACCACACCCAGCTATGCTATCATTTTACATTGGACTTAGTAAAAACATTGAAATTAATTTAACCTATCCACCTCTCTCCTCTCTCTCTTTAGCACGTTACCCAAAACTTTAGTGACCTATGGAAGCTACCTTATACTCCGACAGAGGGCTCTGCTCCAGTGAACCAAGCAGGGCTCAGCAGGGAAGAGCTTCATGCTCATGGGTGACACGGGGTAGCTGACTGGGATCAATCAAGTTGCTTTTAACATTTGGTGCCTGCCTCAGTGTTGCCTGGGACTCAATGCCCAGCAGGGCATGGACCTCTGAGTCTATCTCAGGCTCCTGGAGGCTGTACCAGGGCGTCAAGGTCAGTTCCAGAGTGGCCAGGTGACTGTAACTTCCAGTGGGGATGCCCCCAAGCCCGAGCCTCAGCAGAGGTTAGGGGAGAACAGGAAGACAGGGAGCTGCCGCGACCATGCGAACGTCGTACATACGTTCTATGTGGGCAAAGGCGCAGAAAGGTCCTCGGGGACAGCTACCCGACTGCTGCATATCGTTGCACTTAGTGGATTTGTAGATCTGGAGGGGGCAGGGCAGAAACAGGACAAGTTCAACCACAGACACTTTCATTGAGGCAGGGCTAGCCTGGAATTCCTCTCCACTTTCTCCCTTCCTAGTTCCCTATGTCTTTACCAGTGTCTTTTTCTAGGGACAGGATATTGATAGACAGCCTATGCTTGCCTTTGGCTCCTAACTCTCCTGCCTCACTGTCTCGTGCTGGGGTGGCAGGCACACACCGCCTACCAAGCTTCTCCTGATCAACCTGCTCAACTCTCGGGACAGCCTATACCATCAATCAACACCCTCCTCCTGGAGTCAAAGGTCCCACCAGCCATCACAAGGGAACTGGGGTGACACCCATGAATATGCCTCCTTATACTGAGCCAAGATCCCAAAAAGCACAGAGTCACCTTCAAAACGCCCCTCAGGGAACCTGGACTTGTGATCTCTACTGGGTTTAACTGCTGCCTGTGATGTCTACAGCCACATAAGGCTGTCTTTGCGTCGCTGTGCCCTGGCTTCCACAGACCCCACTGTGGAGGGAGAAGTACACCAGGGAGGCTGCTGTCCCTGTCCCTTGGACTCTGATCTGCCACGCTCCGCGAGGTGTAAGTACCACAAGTAGTGTAAAGTCCGGAACGGCCAGACTATTAGGTCCTATCCGTGCCTTCTCGGCTGGGTGGGCTAGGAATCGAACTGGAAGCAGAGGGAGGGCAGGCTTAGAATCAAAGCGGCTACACGCTGAGACACTACCCACAAAGCCCTCTCCTGGAATAGCGCCACTACCTGCCCCCATTCTCGCCTGTCTCCTAGTGCTCCAAAGTGGAGATGGTAAGTCACTCCTGCCCTCCCCACAGCCTACCTCTGGGTGGAACTGCTGCTCTGTGCGGGTGTGGCAATATTGGCAGGCGTCCCCATTCTCACACTTGCCAGGGTCTCCCCACTCGTCCCCGTGTTTGACGTTTGGGCATGGAGATGACCTGGTCCAATGAGAAGGGATCAGACAGGGGCAAGAGAGGACGAGACTGAGACCTGCACAATGCCACCTGGGTCCTTGTACAGGGCCCTCTCTGGTCTCCCTGTCTCACAAGTCCAGGTGTAGAAATGGGGAAGACCAGCTACACAGGAAGGGTCTCACTAGGGCCAGGCTGTTCCTCTGGCCCTGGCCACATCACCAAGGAAGATACAGTTTTGCACCCTTCAGCCAGGTACTGAACCTCTGACAGCCCAAAGAGTCAGGCCACAGCCACACACATGTCCCACACGGGCACACCCTAAAGACTCAGAAATGGATGGGCCTCATGCAAGAACGGGTCAGGGCTCCCACCAGTCTCTTCCACAGCCCCCTCCTTTCTAACTGGGCCCTGTAACCCCCAGGGCTTGCCCTCCCACCGCCCTGAGAACCATGGAGGCAGTAGTGTCGGTCACAAAACCTTCCTCGCCTCTCCCCCTCCCATGGCAGCCTCTTGGGGCCAAAGAACCTGTATTTGTGCTTCCGAGGACTCCGCCGCCGGTCCTTGCTGTTGTGGTAGTAGGGACAGGCATAGCCCTGGCGACACAGTCGTGGAGGCTTCTTGCATGGCTCTGTCTTATAGTTCCCCAGGACATAAGCAGTCTCTGCACAGAAGGCCAGAGGGCAGAGGGCAGGGGTCAGGGAATGGAGTCAGAGCCCCCAACAACAGCAGAGTAGAGTGCAGGGGACAGCTACTGGGAAGAAGGGTCCCTGAGCTGGGGTTCTCATGCAAGACATGAACGGGGCCATGTCTTTATAGGCCAGGTAGGCAACAGGAGGGAAAAAGCATGGATGAGGGTGTGTATGTGAAAGCCCAAGGGAATCTTGGGAATTCCGTCTGTCTGGAAACTCCCTTATAGTGCCTTTTGAATATAAGTTTAACATGGGATGAAGGGGCGAGGTGAGCTAAAGAAATGGCTCAGTGGTTAAGAGCACTTGTTCTTGTAGGACTGGGTTCTGTTCAGTGAGTTGGGTCACAACCATCCATAAAGCACGCACACAGTGCACAGAGATACAGTCAGACAAACACTTATACACATAAATACTTGAAGTTTCCAGATGGGATGAAAGGGCTAGAGTTCTCCTAACAGAAGTGGTACTTTCAAGCCAAGTCACTGGGTAGCTATGGAGAGGGGAGTGCAATTGCCACCTGAGGCTGCCTATACCTTGCCACCGAGGTTCCTCACTGAGGATTTTTTCTATCATGGCATGACTTGCAGCCCCAGCTGACTGGCCTTCTATGCTGCCCTCTACTGTAGTCTGACCATTCTGTAAGGCCTCCATGGCTTGGAGCTCCCTGAGAGAAAAGGAAAGGACGGAGAGGTGGGAAGGGGAATGAGAGAATGGGAAACAGTGTCATCAATCTCTTGTCTCGTTGAAGTCAGCAGCAACAGTGGCTGATCTCCTTGCCTGCCCCTCCCCTCGGCCCAGCATCGGCCTACCTGATATCATAAACAGGGGAGCGGAGGTCATGTGGGCCGTGGGCAAAAGCACAGTGCAGGCCATTTTTGGTGCAGTTGCCTTTTGAGTCTGTTTCATGGATGCAGATTCCAGTTTTATAGTAACGAAGGTGGTACCTGCGCTCGGTGTCCCCTGTGGTCCTGTGCAGGAATGGGCACCTGGAACACAGCAGGGGAAGTCAGTCACCTCCGCCTCCCAAGGCCACTGCTGAAGGGCCGCCACCACGATTCAGAGAGTGCAGTGAAGGAAGACCGGGGAAGACAATGATGAAGTCTGTGGCCAGGACGGCTCTGTGCTCAAAGGCCGGGATCTGAAGGGTTTGGTACCCCAGGCAGCTGCCTATAGCTGCTTCAGGGGACATACTTCTGGATGAACAGATGTTTGAATAATAAATGCTACCCAACTCAGGGGCTTCCAAAAATCAACCCCTCGAAACTTGCACACGTGCCCTACAAGCTTTAATAGGCTTGCGAGGAGTAGATCAGCCAGTCTTGACCTCTGTGAAAAAGGTCGGCTACTGTAGGAAAAGCTCAGAATGCTGTAGTACAGAACCCAGAAGCGCTTCCCAGCACTTTTCTGAGGTTAAAACAATAGCAACAAGGCCTCGATGGTCCCTCTGAGTAATGTCTCGGGCTTTGCCACCTCACTTGCTACCAGTGATAGACTCAATTCCTCAACAGACATTTAAAGTTAGCATATAAGCTGGCTGTCATGGCACACGCCTTTAAACCCAGCCCCTGGGAGGCAGAGGCAGTTGGTCTCTGTGAATTTGAGAGCCTGGTCTACAGAGTGAGTTCCAGGCCACCCAGGGCTTGGTTATGAGACCCTGTCTCAAACAACAACGATCAGCAAACAGGGACACTAGAGAGGCTCTTTTTCTAAGCTGCCATGGCAGTGTGGACTGTGTAGAACAGCACAGCAGGTGGGGATAAGACTTGGAGGACCAGAAACAGACCCAGGGCATCATCTTGGTTCAAATGTAGTCTTGTGGGATTTAGTGGAAGAAAGGCTAATTTTTTGTTTTCATGCAATAGGCAAAAGAAACGAAAGCCATTCCCATTTATTGCTGTCCCTTTAGCTCAGGGCAAGGGTGAGCCCAACTTTGGCCTATTTTGTAGGCTAGCTGCCTGGCATGGACCACGCTTATTCTGAGGGCATCTGATCCAGGAGAGCTGCAGGGCACTCACTCGTCACCCTCCGGGCAGAGGCCTGTGGCCTCGTCGTACTTGGTGCAGTAGACATCTGGACTATAGTTAAAGGTGCCGTCCCGACGGCGGATGGAACGGCGGCGGCGCTGGTTCACGAAGTGCCAGTGGAAGCAGGTGTAGGGCCGGTGCTGTGTGCATTTGTGTTGCACGAAGAGCGGACACTGCTCTGTGCGGAACTCCTTCAGGTACCTGCAGAGAGACAGTCCATGAGGGGTGGGCCAGGCGCACAGTGAAGCTCCTTGCTTTCCAGCAAAAAGCCACCATCCCCGAGGGCCCTGCTCTGGAGTGCCAGCCCCACTGCGACAGGAGCGGTCCAGGGCTGAGGCTGGACTCTGGCTTTTAGATATGTCCCAACAACTACGCTCCACACCAGCATGAAAGGCAGCAGCCACAGGCCACATGAACGCTGTGTGTGGCAGAGGCCAGCTGTGCTCAGCGGCAGCTTGGCTGAGCCATCTGAGGTTTCACAGGCCGAGCCACTAATCATAGGGAAAAGGGCTGTTCACAAGAACATAAGCATCCTCCCCCGAGTCTGTGGTTCCCTGCTGCCCACATACACCGACCCACCCCCAAAGACCTCCCTATACCATGAACCAAGCTGGCACTGTGGGATGAGGGAAGAAACATGGAGATGCTTAGGGTTGACACTGCTTTCTGCTTTGGTACCCATTGGTAAAGTGCCCTCTGGACTAACTCTGATCACTGTCTGTAGCACGAATAATAAAAACCCAGACAGATATTGGGGTTTAAGCTGAAGATTAGAAAAAGCAAAACAGCCAAGCCACCAGAAAAGTCTCTCCTCTACCAAGGCTGGGCGACTGCAGACTGAGCCCTGAGCCTGTCCCGTCTTATATTCCCCTCTAGTGCTGGGATTAAAAGTATGTGATTCCCTAAAACTGAGATTAAAGGTGAATCACCACCACCTGGATCTGTTTCTGAATTGATCTTGAGTAGCCCAGGGCGGCTTTGAACTCACAGAGATCCATCTGCCTGTCTCCCAAATCCTGGGATTAAAGGTGTGTGACATCACTGCCTGGCCTCTAGTATCTTAGTTTTATCTTTTGATCTTTAGGCAAGCTTTATTTACTAAAACATGAGTATCACTATAACTGTCCTTGAGATGTCTTTAGTGTTACCTGCAGGAATATTTGGGAAGGAGCTCACACAGGGATTCTGAAGATGCCCTCCCTCTTAGAATGGACTGTGCCCAGTTGTCTCACATAAGACCTGCAACAGCTGGGGTTATTCAAATACTGGTGTCTCTCTCCTCTACCCTCATACAATAGCCAGGATATCCAAAAATACTCCACCAGATGGAGGGTTTCAAACCACCTTACCCTGACAGAACATACCCCAGCGATTTGTGTTCCTCACTACCTTAATCCAGCCTAAGGTTCTCCTACGCTGGGGTGGAAACTGTTGAATGGGCAATCAGTGCGGTTTTCTTTTTTTTTTAAGATTTATTTATTTATTTATTATGTATGTATACAACATTCCTTCCATGTATGCTTACATGCCAGAAGAGGGCACCAGATCTCATTATAGATGGCTGTGAGCCACCGTGTGGTTGATGGGAATTGAACTCAGGACTTCTGGAAGAGCAGTCAGTGCTCTTAACCTCTGAGCCATCTCTCCAGCCCCTGCAGTTTTCTTTCTCTCTCTTTTTTAAAATTTATTTAACATGCATTGGTGTGAAGGTGTCAGATCTCCTGGAACTGGGGTTACAGACAGTTGTGAGCTGCCATCTAGGTGCTGGGAATTGAATCCGGGTCTTCTGAAGAGCAGCCAGTGCTCTTAACCACTGAACCATCGCCTCTCCAGCCCCTGCAGTTTTCTTTAAATGTTTTTTAATATACTTTTTTTTTTAAAGTATGAGTGCTCCCTCTGCATGTAACCCTGCAGGCCAGAAGAGGGCATCAGATCCTATTACAGATGGTTATGAGCCACTGTGTGGTTGCTTGGAACTGAACTCAGGAAGAGCAATCAGTGCTCTAACCAATGAGCCACCTCGCTGGCCTCCCTTAAATATTTCACTGTGTATGTATGTATGTCTGGGTGGTGGGAAAGGGTGCATATGCCACAGCACACATGTGGAGGTCAGAGGACAGCTTTGTGGAGCTGGTTTTCTCCTTCCACCTTTACATGGGTTCCAGGAATCAAACAGGTCAGCAAGTCCTGCTATCTTCGAGACCACTGGGCAGACCAATTTCTCAAGCCAACAATACAAGCAACCAATGGGCTGAGAGGTAAGAAGATGCTGAGGGCATCATGTGCAATGTTGTATACCTAAGCAAGTGAGGCAGAAGCAGCAGATTTGAAACAGCTGCTGCCTGGGCTCAGGCAGAGCTTAGATCTGGAGTGCATAACCCTAGAACTTCTGCCCAGATCCCTGAGGCCTAAGTAGTTCAATAAAGAGCAGGCTGGGTGGGCAGGACTGGGACAGGATCAAACAGAAGTGTCTGGAGTCAGGCAACACCTGTTAAACCCAGCACATTTGGGTACAGTTGCAGGGCCAAGCAATGAGGACACTGTCCTGCTCATGTTTTCATGGGAGATACACAAGCATAGATGGGACTGCCGGATGGTGGTGGCGCACACCAGAGGCAAGCAGATCTCTGAGTTTGAGGCCAGCCTGGTCTACAGAGCGAGTTCCAGGACGGTTAAACAGAAAAACTCTTTCTCAAAACAAAACAAAAGGATAGGAGAGACTGATGGAAAGAAATGTAAGGGGCTCTGTTCTGGGTATCTTAGGTACCAATAAGGACTCTGACCCAGACTGGAATCGAAGAAGGCTTAAAGGAAGAAGGTACTAGCAGATTAAATGTTCTGAAGAAAATTAACAGTATGATATAACATTGTATCTGGTTCCATGAGCGCCAAGTGCCTCTATAGGAGCAACCGGGAGCCTAGAGAAGTGAGCGGTGCAGGCAAACCCACAGGTGGCAGAGGTATCAATCAACTCTGGGTCCCAAGTATCTAAGATACCAGAGAGAAAACTGAAAGGCCCCTACAATCTGCTCTTTTGGCTCCTCTGGCATTTAAATAGAAGTTCTGTTTCTTTCCATTTGTTTGTCTATCTGGCTAGACAAACAACCTGTGCCTTCTTGGCTATATTCAGGTATCGAGCCCTGGCACTAAGTTGGGGCACCCATGCTCTAAGCTACTAGGCTAATCCTTCAAGAAAGACATTCTTCCTATTCATTGGGTCCACTAGGAGAGCAACCCAGGTAGAAAATGAGGTGAGGAGGAAAGGAGCAAGTGCAGTCTTGAGTGCAAAGGCCTGGCAAAGTAAATCCCAACACCTAGTTAGGACGGAGCTCCAGATAAACCACGAGTACTTTCTGCATGAGTAAGTATGGCTGCACACGGCACGAGGCACACCGATACTGTGGAACTACACATTGTGTACCTGTGATTCTATCTAGCTGGTGTCCTGTACTTCAATGTTCTCTTCAGACAAGGTCTCGTTGTTGCTGTCCAGGCTGGCCTCAAAGTCCTGGGCTTAGGCAATTATTCTGTCTTGTCTAAGTAGCTAGGATAATGGGTACAAACCATGTTATCACTAAATAACATCCTGTGTTTTTATTTGCAAAATAAATGTTGGTGCTCCTGAAAGTCTGACAGGGTATGGTGGTATAGCCTTTAACCCCACCACTGGGCGCAGTAAGACCTTGTCTCAAAAACAAACAAAAAACTTTTTTTTTTTTGGTTTTTTGAGGCAGGGGTTCTCTGTGTAGCTTTGGTTGTCCTGGAATTAACTATGTAGACCAGGCTGGCCTTAAACTCACCTGCCTCTGACTCTTGAGTTCTGAAATTAAAGGCACATGCTACTATCATCCACTTAAAAGAAAACATTTGAAGCCAGGTTTGACGGCCCATGCCCTTAATCCCAGCACTCAGGAGGCAGAGGCAGGTAGCTCTCTCTGAGTTGGAAGCCAGATTTTACAACATAGAAAATTCCCGGATAGCCAGGACAACTTAGTGAGACTCTGTCTCAATAACAACAATAAAGCAAAACAAAAAGTTTGGTGTCAGCATCTTGGTGAGCACACAAGAGACAGGGAGAAGGCTTTGGGCACAGTGGCTCTCACGAAAAGAAGCTCCTTGGGGTAGGAGCTTGCATGACTGAGGCAGAAATGTCTACAGTGCCTGACAGGGATTCCTCAGATAAGGACAGAGGCAGCAGGTCATTTAAAGCCACACTTCCATTCCTACTGCCCCATGTCAGATACACAAGACTTTTAATAGGACTTATTAGTCTTCCTGAAACCTGGATACGCGGCCACCACTGCTCAGCCTGGCATTCCTAGCCCCATCCACCCATCCCAGTGTGGGTTTTCAACTCGGCCTCCTCACCACTCTGGCCACAGCTGCGGTGCTAGTGGAAAGAAAACTTCCTGTCTTTGCTCGTGCCTCATTCCTTACTTGAGGAAACCAACAAAGGCAGGACTAAATGGAAATGAATCTTTTGGAAGCCACTTCTGTGAAGTCTTCCTTGCTTCCCACCTATCTGTTAGCTCCCCTGCACTGGAAACGCTGGAGATGGAACCCACGGCCTTGCACATGGTACTCTACTGCTAAGCTCCACTCAGAGCCACCTTAGGCATTTCTTACACTTCTTATTCTGCTTTGCATGTTAATCATGACACACTCCCCTTTACAGGTTGAGTATACCTCATCTGGAATGCTTGAGATGAAAGTCACTTGTAATCTTTTTGAATTTGGAAAACCACACACAAAGCTATCATGGGGATGGAACATAGAATTCACTAAGTTCATTTATGTGTCACATACGTTTTATAAATATCAGCGCTTGAGTAATTAGAATTATAGATATATACCACCATGTCATCCATACCTGTGACCCACTACATAGAATGAGGAGAAAAACTTCCCACTTGGTTTTAATTTTCCTTTATTTTTGTAGTTACACGTGCATGTGTGCATGGGTAGATGTGTACATGTGTGGAGGCTGAGGCTGGGATCTTCCTCTATTGCACTCCACCTATGTGTTAAGACAGAGGCTCTCACTGAACCGGAGCTCAACAATGTGGCCAGATCCTCTGTGTCCACAAGTGCTGCCATGCCTAGCTTTTTAATCTGGATGCGGGGACTCAAGCCCAGGTCCTCTGCTTAGAAGATAAGCACTTTACTGAACGGGACATTTCGTTCACCCCTCTACTTAGGACATGATGAAACTGCCAGTGGCCTCAGTATCTTCTTTATCTCCTAAATAAACCGAGCCACCAACAGGAAAAGTCACCACACAGAACGCTACGACATTTTTACTTGCTAGACTCCTTTCCATCTTCTCTTTCTCCTCAGCTCTCGGCACTGTTGTCAAACTCTACACACTGGCAAAGAAAAAAGGGGCAAGAATTGAGGTGTTTTACAGAGCTGACAAAGTTTGCTGTGGTAACTACAGTGAATGCAGATACAACCAGTAGACCAACCTAAATGCCTGAACACACGGGCTGCCCTGAGATGCCGGTGCAAACCTCAACAGGCATCTCGATATTGAAGAATGAGCTCTTACCCTTCAGCAGACACTCTCTCCATCTCTTTCTCACCCTCGGAAGGAAAAGCAGTTCACTTCATAAAGCCGCTGGGGAAAAAAGGCTTCTTCCCTTTACAGACAACATAAACTGTGAGAACCTACTCAGCCCGGCCGCTCTCCAGCCTTCCCACATGGGGCGTTCACCTGACGCGCGCACTAAGAATGCAGACACTGCAAGGCTGGGAGGAGGAGCACTTGGGAGCTTTCAGCAAATAATAAGTTTTCCCTTGTTGATCCGAAGGCTGCCAAGCCTCAGCAACAAGTCATATGCTCAAAAGATGCTCTTTGGTAGCAATTTTTATTAAAACTATAAAGTTTGGAGCTGAAGAGATGGCTGAGAGGTTAAAGAGCACTGGCTGCTCTCCCAGAGGTCCTGAGTTCAGTTCCCAGCAACCATGGTAGCTCACAACCATCTGTACTGAGATCTGGTGCCCTCTTCTGTCATGCAGGCACACACATGAGCACTGCATACATAATACATAAATCTTAAAAAAAAAAAGCCGGGTTGTGGTGGTGCACGCCATTAATCCCAGCACTTGGGAGGCAGAGGCAGGAGGACCTCTGTGAGTTCAAGGACAGTCTAGTTTCAAAGCGAGTTCCAAGACAAGCTCCAAAACTACACAAAGAAACCCTGCCTCAAAAAACCAAAATAAATAAACAAACAAACAAGACTGTTAAATTCATAATTTAAACTCATTAAAGTTTCTAATCGGTAGTTTTTAGTATATTAAATCCCATGCAATCACTGGGCTAGAAATACCTCAGTGGTCAAGTGCTTGTGTAGTATGAGTGGAGGTGTGGCTAGATACCCAGGATCATATTAACCATGCCATGTAGTACACACCTACAATCTCAGCACTCAGGGGGAGGCACTGCAAGCGTGAGGCCAGTCTAAGCTAGCTGAGACAATGCCTATGAAGGAGGGAGGGTGTGTATAACAGGGCAGTGTGGCAGTGCGGAGATGGGAGGGAAGGAAAACCACAAAATACACTTTGTTGGAAATGTTATAACGAACAGGGTGGTGGCGGCGCATGCCTTTAACCCCAGCATTTAGGGGTAGAGGCAGGGGGATCTCTGAGTTTAAGGCTAGCTTAATCTAAAGAGTGAGTTCCAGGATAGCCAAGGCTACCTAGTGAAACCCTGTCTCGAAAATCCAAAACCAAAAGAAAACAGCAAATACAAAAAAAATTATATGATACCTTACACATTATGTGATGATTTTAAAAAATAAAAATAATTTTTCAAAGCAGAAAAAAGTATTGCCAGGCATATAATCCCAGCACATGGGGGAAGAGGCAGGCAGATCTCTGTGAGTTCCAGGACTGTCTGGTGAACACAGTGAGATCCAGGACAGTCAGGACTAAGTAGAGAGATTCTGCCTCAAGAAAAAAAGTATCGTCACAGCTGTGTAATTTCTGAATATTTCCATAGGACAAAAATAAATTCCATGCACTGTTTTACCCACGTTTCTTCTGGTGTCTCTGCTGCCAGGTATTTTAAGAAGCTCAAAGGGTGACTTTATAAACTATATGCTATGGTATGGAATGCTGGATGTCTAGACGATACCAAATCAAAATTTTTAGCGTTTTCTAATAATTAGGCTAATATAACTTTACATATTAGCTAAGAATGGCAGAAAAAACTTGCATTCAGCATCTTCATATAACACAGTAGTGTGTCCCAAATTCATCCATGTTTAAACGGAAGACAGAGGCCAGTCGTGGTGGCGCACAACTTTAATCCCAGCACTGGAAAGGCAGAGGCGGGGGATTTCTGTGAGTTCCAGCCCAGCTGTCTACATAGTGAGTTCCAGGATAGCCAGGGCTACTTGTAGAGAGAATCTGTCTCAAAAATAAAGAGGTGGGGGGCAATCTACTTAGATTAGCCATAACTGTCCATAGTTGCAACATGAAAATATAGAAAGCGTACTTGGCTAGTAAGGAAGACTTCTTCAGGTTCAAACACAATTGTTTTAAAGAACAACAATTATTAAATTATTAAAAAATACTGTCCAGGGGCTGGAGAGATGGCTCAGAGGTTAAGAGCATTGCCTGCTCTTCCAAAGGTCCTGAGTTCAATTCCCAGCAACCACATGGTGGTTCACAACCATCTGTAATGAGGTCTGGTGCCCTCTCCTGGCCTGCAGGCATACATTCAGACAGAATATTGTATACATAATAAATAAATAAATATTAAAAAAAAAATACTGTCCAGTTTCAAAAAAAAAAATACTGTCCAGTTTAGAAACGCAACCAGAGGCCTTTCGCTCCCACCTCCTCCACAGTGGAGCTGCAGACAGAATCTGCTTTCCCAGCTTCTCATCCAGTGACTCCTAACAAAAATACCAGCCAGGCAGAGGTCTAGCAAAAAAGCCTGCCCGCGTGCTGCTCAGGCTGCAGGGCTCTAGTGACCTACGTGTGCACAGGGCTTCTAAGACGCATGAGAAGGAGACCTCACCTTCAGGCATCAGGGTGTTGGAAGCGGGAAGTAGTAGGTCCACGAGGGTGTCTTGTTTTCTGCACTTACATGGGGTGCTATCTCCAGAGAAGCTCCTTATAGAGTATGCCCAAGATGCATTGCTCTAAGTTGTTGCTCTCAGAGTTGTCCAGCTGCCCTCACCAATAAGTCAGTCTTTGTAGGATGACAGAAATCACCAGTCAGAGCAGAAGCATATGGACTGAGGGGAAGCCTTCTTTAGTGTCTAACATAGCTGGATTAAAACAAAAAAACTTAACTATTAAGCAGATCTGAACTTTAATCATTACTTTAGACATAGCAAACAATGAGGTGTCAAGCTTAAGAGTCTAGTCTCAGCATGGGCCTCACATTAGTATTCAGGCATCTGTACTGGCCTGCCCTTGGGGTCCTGACAGGATACATCCTCAGCTGCAGCCACTAAGAGCACCCCTAGGTACACTCTCTTTGTTCCCTTTTAAAAGGTGGGCCCTGTCCATCTCTCATCTCTTTTTCTTTCTGTCTCTCTTGTCCCCAAGGACCAGTCTCTGCCCCTTCTCTCTCCTCTTCCAATACATGTTTCTCCTTCCCACGATTTTTTAAATAAATTGTAACACCATGAACACTTATTAATGGGGTCTGGTGAGACCTTTTGTAATGCAGGAAGTTAATTTGATTTGATAAACATGCAAATGAGATCAAAAAAGGATTACTGGCAATTTAGCTCATCGCCTCCGACTCCGCTAAGCAACTCGTTCTGTAACTTGCACTCCAGTACTGTATGTCTGGCTTTACTGCAATTTGACCTAAATACATGTTCACTTCCCGAGTTTTCCAAACACCATCAGATGAAATCCAGTAAAATTCATAACAATAATGTACCAACTAACAAAACTGTCTCAAAACAGCTGACGGAACTCCATTCTCTCTCACACATTCTTCTTCTCTGTCAAAACAGCTGCTAACGGGCTCCACTCTCTCACACAATTCTGTCTCTCTCCAGTCCCGCAACCCAGGCTGGCCTTGAACTGACAGGATGACCTTGAACTTCTGATCTGCTTACCTACCTTCTGGGTACTAGGACTACAAATTTGCCCCCTCCCTTTCTATGCATGCTAGACACTCATTCTACCAACTAAAAATTCAGTCTCTAAAACCCAAATGGCAGAAGGAGAAAACCCACTCTTACAAACTGTCCCTGGACCTCCACAGCTACACATGAAACAAATATAAAGTTATAAGTACAACAACAAAAAAAAGAATCAAGTTCAGTTGGTGGCAGTGATGAATGCCTTTAAACCCAGCACTCGGGAGGCAGAGGCAGACAGAGCTCTTTGAGTTTGAGGCCAGCCTGGTCTACAGAGTGACCAGACCAGCTGTTTTAAAGAGGAAAAAGAAAAAAGAAAAAGAAAGAAACTAGTTATAAATTCGCAGGATGCCTGTATATACAGGATTATATTTTATATAGAGAAAGCATTTCTTGTCTAAAAACCAACCTACAGGGCAAATGTGGTAGTGCATGCCTTTAATCCCAGCACTGGCAAGGAGATCTAAATTCAAGGCCAGGCTGGTCTATAAAGCAAATTCCAGGCAAACCAGGGCTATATAGTGCGACCCTGTTTCAAAAATGATGGAAGGATGGATGGATGGATGGATGGATGGATGGAAGATTAGATGGACAGAGAGACAGACAGACAGATGATAGATAGAATCACCCCACAACCTTTTCAATAACTAGAGCTTAATTTTCCTGTATCAAGACCATTAACAAGGCTGGAGAGATGGCTGGGGATTAAGAGCACTGGCTGCTCTCCCAGAGATGCTGAGTTCGATTCCCAGCAACCACATGGAGGCTCACAACTACCTAGAATGAGATCTGGTGCCCTCTTCTGGCGTACAGGCATTCATGCAGGCAGAACACTATACATAATAAATTAAAAAAGAAAAAGAAAAGAAGCATTAACAAGTTTGAGAATCAAGCAAAGTTGAAGGACTCCAAAAAAGATATACTTTGAAGCGTAATTCCTCTTACAGGGGCAAAAATAACAAAACAAACCAATATTTTAAACATTAACCTCATAGCGGCACACCTAATCTTAGCACTTGGGAAGCAGAGGCAGGCAGATTTCTGCGAGTTTGAGGCCAGTCTGGTCTACAAAGTGAGTTCCAGAACAGCCAGAGCTACATAGTAAGACCCTGTCTCAAAAACAAACAAACAAACAAACAAACAAACAAACAAAAAGATACCTTCCTATTGTCCTTTCAAACAAACTGCTTAAATTTATATCTCTGTGTGTGCGTGAGCACATGCATGCGTTGGAGATCAGAGAATAACCTGGCAGAGTTAATTTTTCTCCTCCCACCTTCATGCGGGTTTCTGAGTTGTGAGGATTAACTCAGGTTGTCAGGCACAGATGTACCCACTGAGCCATCTCACCGGCCCTTCAATTAACTGCCTTTTGTTTCTGTTTTTTTCTTTTATTTTTGACCCAGGGTACTCCGTGTAGTACTGCCTGTCCTGGAACTCAGGAGATCTGCATGCCTGAGTGCTGGGATTAAAGGCAAACACCACCACTACAGCTACCCTAGCTGCCTATTTCTCTCGTGTGCTCGCTCTATTTTTTTCTTTCTTTCTCTTTTTCTTTTCTTTTCTTTCTTGAGACAGGGTTTCTCTGTGTAGCTCTGGCTGGCCTCACAGAGATCTGCCTCCCGAGTACCGGAATTAAAGGTGTGCACCACCCGTCCAGCATCAGCTAATTTTTCTTTTTTCTTTCTTTCTTTTTTAAGGTTTTTCAAGACAGGGTTTTTCTGTAGTTTTAGAGCCTGTCCTGGTACTAGCTCTTGTAGACCAGGCTGGCCTCGAACTCACAGAGATCCACCTGCCTCTGCCTCCCGAGTGCTGGGATTAAAGACGTGCACCACCACTGCCTGGCTTATCAGCTAATTTTTAATGTACTTGTTATATGAATCTCTAAATCTATACTTCTGGACACAGTGTGGGATGTAACTAACGTAACACTCCCTATTCTTCTCTTTAATTTTATTTATGTATTTTTTAGTATGAGTGCTGTATGCATGTATGCCTGAGGCTAGAAGGCATCAAATCCCATTAGTGGGTGCTGGAAATTGAACTCAGGACCTTTGAAAGAGTGGTTTGTGCTCTTAACCACTGAGCTATTTCTCTAGCCCAAAACTTCCTATTCTTAAATCTGTTTTTTTTTAACTCTTCTAAAAATGTACAAGGTAGACTTATTACAAACAAAACTGCCTTAAACTCAGCCCTTGGCAGTGGATCTCTGCGATCCAGCCTGGTTTACAGAGGGAAGTCCAGGACAGCCAGGGCTGTTACACAGAGAAATTCCGTCTCAAACAGAAAACAAAACAAAAGATTAGCGGAAATATGACAATAACTATCTTTCAAACTACTGTTTATATAAACCTTTTGGCTTCAGGAGCGTTCAAGCCTTCCTGGTCACACGTCTGTAATCCCAGCACCTGGGAGGTGGAGTCAAGCAGGTCGGTAGTTTAGGGGTTTTCCACATAAAACCCCGCATCAAACAAAACAAAATGACAACAACAGCAAAAACAAACAAACAAACAAAAACAAAAAACAAAGAAAAAACGAGTAACGGCAGGTGGCACCTGAAAGGGAGAGAGACAGGGAGGAAGATACTGAGTCTGAGGCAGGCTGTGCTTCATTGAGAGAACTGTCCCAAAGAAGTACGTCACACAGTTTTAAAAGACAAAACATTGAAACCCTGTCTCGAAAAACCATTAAAAAAAAAAAAAAGACAAAACATTTTGGGGCCGGAGAGATGGTTCAACAGTTAAGAGCACTGGCTACTCTTCCAAAGGACCCAGGTTCAGTTCCCAGAAAACCACATGGTAGCTCACAATTGTAACTCCAGCTCCAGGGCTTCTGACACGCTCACACAGATCTCCAGGCAGACAAAAACACCAGTGCACATAAACTAAACATAAGTACATTTACAAACAAACAGCTGGGCAGTGGTGCACAGGCCTTTAAACCCAGCACACAGGCAGGCGGATCTCTGTGAGTTGAAGGCCAGCCCTGTCTACAGAGCTAGTGCCAGGACAGGCTCCAAAGCTACACAGAGAAATACTGTCTTGAAAAACCAAAAACACAAAAGCCAACAAACAGCAGCTGGCCACGGTGGCACATGCCTGTAGTGCCACACTTGGAAGGTGGATGGAGCAAAGACAACTCAGGGAGTGCCAGGTCTGGCTGTGCTATGTAGGAAAACTCCTTTTGCTGGGATTAAAGGTGTGCACCTCCAAGGCCCAGCTGAAAACTCTTAAAAAACTCCCAGTTCCCCTAATCCCCAAGGACAACAACTGAGTTCCCTTCAGTAATACAGACACATCAGGGACACCAGGTATACAATCCCCAAGGACAACAACTGAGTTCCCTTCAGTAATACAGACACATCAGGGACACCAGGTATACAATCCCCAAGGACAACAACGGAGTTCCCTTCAGTAATACAGACACATCAGGGACACCAGGTATACTTGTACCACCTGTGTCCTCGTGTTCACCAACAGCGGATCTGGATGATCAAGTTTTCCAAGTCATTGTTTCTTTTTCTTTTCTTTTTTTTTAAATATTTATTTATTTATTATGTATACAATATTCTGTCTGAATGTATGCCTGCAGGCCAGAAGAGGGCACCAGACCTCATTACAGATGGTTGTGAGCCACCATGTGGCTGCTGGGAATTGAACTCAGGACCTTTGGAAGAGCAGGCAATGCTCTTAACCTCTGAGCCATCTCTCCAGCCCCAAGTCATTGTTTCTGAATGCCAGAATTTACCTGTTTTTGTTTTTAGTTTTTTGGGGGTTTTTTGGTAGATAAAAAGATAGGAAGACCAGTAACCTCCATCTCTCAGTTAAGCTTGGGTACTTCATTAATTCCTATGCATTTAAAAGCTGTCTCAAGCTGGTGAGATGGTTCAGAGGTAAAGGCACTTGTCACCAAATCTGATTCCTGGGACTCATCTGGAGAAAAGAAAGGCTAATTCCTACACATCGTCCTTATAACACACACACACACACACACACACACACACACACACACACACACACACACGGTAAGTAAATGTTCTAATAAATAAATAAAAATGACTTAGGAGCCAAGTTCCAAGACTATACAACAAGCTTCAAAGAATAGAAAGACAGATGTCAAACAAGAATCAAAAAGGGCAAAAATTCAGATATTAGGACTGGAGAGATGGCTTAGCAGCTAAAAGCACTGATGTTCTTGAAGAGAACCTTGGTTTAATTCCCAGCACCCACATGGCAGCTCACAACCATCTGTAATTCCAGTTCCAGGGGACCTGATGCCACTTCTGGCCTTTAAGGGCACCAGATATGCTCCTGCTGCACAGACACACACGTGGACAAAATTAGACGCATAAAAACATAATTGCTTAAAAACTCAAGATATGAGCTGGGCGGTGGTGGCGCACGCCTTTAATTCCAGCACTGGGGAGGCAGAGGCAGGAGGATCTCTGGGAGTTCGAGACCAGCCTAGTCTACTAGTTCCAGGACAGGCACCAAAGCTACAGAGAAACCCTGTCTCGAAAAACCAAAAAAACAAACAAACAAAAAAAACAAACCTCAAGATATGCCGGGAGGTAGTGGTGAACCCCTTTAATCCCAGTAATCAGGAGGCAGAAGCAGGTGGATCTTTGTGAGTTCGAGGCCAGCCTGGTCTACAGAGGGAATTCCAGGACAGCCAGGGCTACACAGAGAAACCCTGTCTCAAAAAAAAGAAAAAAAAACTCAGATGCTAAATTGGACATAACCGCACACAACTTTAATCCAGCTCTCGGGAGGCAGAGGCAGGCAGATGTCTGTGAACTCAAAGCCAGCCTGGTCTACAGAGTGAGTTCCAGGACAGCAAAGGCTACACAGAGAAAGCAAACAAGTAATTCAGACACTGACAACTACACTGTGCTCGCTCCTTTCATCTGTCAGAACCCATTCTAATGTAACTTCACGGGATCTCAGTGACAACAGTAGAACAGACAGCAGCTACTTATGGTAGCCAAATCCTGTAATCCCAGAATGCTGGAGAATGAGGTAGAGGAAAAAGATCCCCAATGGGGGGGGTCAATATAAGCAACACAATAAGTTCCAGGCTTGCCAAAGCTACACAGCAAGACCTTATCCTTAAATAAATAAATAAGATGGCCGTGGAGATGGCTCTGTGGGCTGAGTGTCTGCTCCACAAGACTGAGGACCTGAGTACGAATCTTCATCACCATGTAAAAAGCCAGGCATGGGCCACACATGCTCCTAACCCCAGTGTTGGGAGGTCGGAGGAAGTGGGCCCCCAGGAGCTCACTGGGCAGCCAACCTGGCCAAGCTTCAGGGTCAGTAAAAGAATCTTTTCTTTTTCAAGATTTATTTTATGCACACAGGTGTCTTGTCTATTGTACGTCTGCACACCAGAAGAAGGCATGGGATCCCCATGAGATTATAGTTACAGACAGCTATGAGCCACCATGTGAGTGTTAGGAATTGAACCAGGGACGCAAGAGGAACAGTCAGTCAGTGCTCTCTTAACGACTAAGCCATCTCTCCTGCCCATAAAGATCCTATCTCACAGGACATCTGACCTGATCTCCAATTGCGCACGCACGCACACATGCGCGCGCACAACACACACACACATATCTACAAAAAGAAACTAAGATTTATTTAAGTTTGTTTGGTAATTGTACTGAAAACCATGATCCAAGCAATCAAAGATCATTAAAAAGTTCCATAACGAGGCCCTGTGGCAGATTTGTAATCCCAGTTAACTCAGGAGTCTAAGGCAGTAGGAAAGTGGTAACTAAAGAAATAATAAGTGGGTGTGTGAACTACAGCTCAATGGTAGAGCCCTTCCCCCACGCGTGGGATGGCACAGAGTTGGGAAGGCCCTAGCTGCCAAGCTTGGCCATCGGAGTTGAACCCCAGAACCACATGGTGAAGGAGAGAACCAATGCCCTCGGACCGTTTGACTTCCACACCTGCGCATGCATGCGTGTTCCCATACATATGTACATATAAATAAATAAGTGTAATACAAAATTAGTCCCAATTAAGTTTACAGATTTGCAAATCGAGACCACATTGCTGTGTGGCCAGGTAAGTCAGTCAGTGACTTCTTAACCAAAAGCGACCGCAAGGATGCAGAGAACTCCAGTAAGAAAGGACCAACTGAGTCACACTGCAATCAAGCTTAGCCGCCAGCCAATATCATAGAGTCCCTCGAAAACCAATACATTTCCTATAACCGATGTTCCCAGGTCCATCTCCCAAAAGGCCTTGTCAAGCCAAGCTCCCCCTGCCTGCCTTTAGTTCTCTGTATCCCAACAGTTGCTTGCTGGCTTACTCAACTTGAGTGCTGCTCAACCGCTCAGATTCTGAACTCTCCGTGGGTTGGGATCCTGAAAATACCTACACCGCCCAGGCACCTGAAGGGAGTGAGAGGCACTCCTGACCCGGCTGGGAACGGAAACCAACGTTTTACAAGGGGAAGCCCATCGCTGGCCTTTGTCCCACAGCACCTAGGCCTACCGTGCCGTGACAGCAATGAAGGCAGGGACCTAGGCTGACACACATGCAGCTTGGCAGGGCTTTTCTGAGGCTCCCTCTCCTGCCAGATTCTGAAGGGGCCTGCAATCGTACAGCACCCCGAGGGTGGCTCGCTCACAGGCCGGACAGTACTGCCTGCGAAGAGTGGTTTCGTGTCTGCACGTCTGACTGCTTAAGGGAACTCAAGCGTGGGTGATCCTCGTGGACAACCAACGGGCCTCTGAGCTACAAAGGAGCTCCTCGGGCGCACGGACGACTGCAAGCGAGTCGTAGTATCTAGACAGGTCTAGGGCTGGCTGCTACACAACTCAACTTGTCATGTCGTGGGCTCCTCGCTCGCCAAGAGCCTGGTCCTGTGGTTTTACGGTCTGAGGAACACTCGGGCCTCCAAGGCCTACCCTGGAAAGTGTGTACTCGGGACCGAGTTCCTGCCTTCCCAACTCGGAGGCTGGGACCGAGTTTCCCGCCCCACGGCCCGACCAGAGGTTGGTGACAGTTGAGGAAGCTGGGACCGGCCCTAGCAGGTTGGAACCGGTCTGGGCCAAGCTGAAGAAGGAAGGGGGGGGGAGGGAGAGACAGCCTCGCGCTCTCCCTGCGCGCGTGACTCACGCTGGCCGCTGACGTCAGGCGTGCGCGCGCGGCGGGGGGGGGGGCTCTACGTACGTGTAGTGCTGCGGTTTCTCGGGCTGTGCCTGCAGCACCTGAGCGGTAGCGGCCGGGGGCGCCGAGGAAGCTGCCGAGCCGCCGGGCCCCGGGCCCTTCGACATGGTCCTGTCTTCCTGCCTCTTCGCCTCTCCCCTTTTATTATTCAGTCTGCGCGGTCCGCGCCGAGGACCCACAGCGCCTGCGCCGCGCCACGAGAACGTGAAGACCCCCCGCACGGCAGCAAAGGTTGCTGGGAGTTGTGGTCCTCCTTTCGGCTGAAATTTTACCGTTGGCACAGGGTCGCTGCCGAAGCACAAGACCACAATACCCAGGGATCTTTGCGGACCGTGTCCCGGATGCTAAGGACCCGCGATGTCTTGTGGTAATTGTAGTCTGGCCACTCAACTAATACCAGCGTTTTTACAGTGTGGTGGGAGGAGAGCTCTTCCTTGAAACTGGAGCCATCGGAGTACAAGAAGCGAGTTAGGGAGCCCCTAAACGATTCCAATCGAGAATGTTTCAAGTGTAATTACGCTGCCAACAGTGTAGTAGTTACCTGCCTCCTTACCAGTACAGTCTGCGCATGGTTGCTAAAGTCTGCCTAGAGCATTGCCTCCAAGCAAGCAAGCTTGTGAGCCAACTTCTTCCTGAGATGGTAGTAACTTGTACATCACCAGAGAAAGTAAGCCGGCTGGCAGACAGTTTGAGGAAGCTTTGTTAAAGAACAGTTACACTACACCATACTGTTCCCTTGCCTCATTAACATTTACCAGTCCTGAAACCTGGGCTCCATCTGAACTCAGTGGCTGGCCCAGACACCTTGTTTCCAGTACATTAAAGTCTAAGGGAGAACTCAGTCTTTCTCTAGTGGTTTTCATAGATACACTGGTAAATTGCGGAGAAGCATCACGGTAGACCAATACGAAGGGCCAGGGCGTGAGTAAGGAATGAGTTATATTGCACTCTGGTTCTCTTTTTCTGGAAGACCTTTCCTGTTTGGGAAAATACAGGGCCATAGCCTCACATTTAGGCATTTGGTTTTATGACATGACCTCCACGGGCTGGATATAGTGACTCATGCCTGAAGGAGGAAAATCACAAGCTCCAGGCCAATCTGGGCTTCGTGCTGAGACCCAGTCTCAGAAAACAAGAGCAGAGTGACACCTGCCTTGGTCCCGCGCCGTTCAAAGTCAGCCTGGTCTACATAAGCTAGTTACAGGACAGCCAGAGCATCCCTCTGTCTAACAACCACACCAAAAATAACAAAACAACAGGAATGCGGAGATGGGCCGGGGGTAAACGTGCTTTCTTTGCGAGGCTGGAAACCTGAGTTCTATCCCTGGCACCCTTTGTTAAGGTGGAAGGGGAGAACCCACCCCACGAAGCTGCCTTCTAGCTTGCCCGTGGGTTCACACTCGCACCTCTCACACATGCATCACACACAACCAACCAACAAAATGTCCATCGCTGGGGGTGTAATGCTGTCCGCTGACCTGTTCTCTGTTCAATATGCTTCAAAATCGTTTTCTTTTGTTTGTGATATACGTTTGTTGTTGTTCTTTTTTTAAAAAATATTTTATTTATTATGTATACAATATTCTGTCTGTGTGTATGCCTACAGGCCAGAAGAAGGCACCAGATCTCATTACAGATGGTTGTGAGCCACCATGTGGTTTCTGGGAATTGAACTCAGGACCTTGGAAGAGCAGGCAGCTTTTCTTAACCTCTGAGCCTCCAGCCCCTGTTGTTGTTCTTGCTGTTGTTTTGCTTTAATTTTTTTATGTGCATTGGTGTGAGGGTGTCAGAACCCCTGGGATTGGAGTTACAGACTGCTGTGAGCTGCCATGTGGCGACAGTTTGATCCCTTACATGGTGGGGAAGAAAACAGGTTCCATACTTGCATCAGGGAACAAATACTTAAGTAAAATTTTAAACTCTTTTGAAAGAGAGAAGCAGGGTGTGCTTGTTGACGGCACCTTTAATACTAGCTCTGGGACACTGGGGAGATGGCTCTCTATGGGTCTGAGGCCAGCTTGGTCAGTACAGCAAGTTCCAGTCCAGTTCCGTTCTCCATAGTGAGAGCTTCTCTGAAAAGAAACGGGGAGCAGGTGTGTGTGTGTATGTGTGTGTGGTAATTTGGGCCTTTAATCCCAGCATAGGCAGGTGAATCTCTGGAATTCAACGTCAGCCTGGCTCCTAGGACAGCCAGGGCAACGCAGAGAAACCCTGTCTCGAAAAAACTATAAATAAAAAAGGAGGCTGGACAGTGGTCGTGGCGCACACCTTTAATCCAGCACTTGGGGGGCAGTGGCAGGCGGAGCTCTGTGAGTTTGAGGCCTGGTCTAGAAGAGCTAGTTTCAGGACAGGCTCCAAAGTTACAGAGAAACCTTGTCTCCAAAAACCAAAGAAAGACAGAAAGAGAGAGAGAGAGAAAAGGAGGGGCTGGAGAGATTGCTCAGAGTTTAAGAACACAGGCTATTCTTCCAAGAGGTCCTGAGTTCAATTTCCAGCAACCACATGGTGGCTCACAACCATCTGGAGTGAAATCTGATGCCCTCTTCTGGTGTGTAGGCACACATGAGATAGAGCATTCGTATACATAAAATAAATCTTTTTTAAAAAATTAAAAAAAAAAGAAAGAAAAGGAAAAGAAGAAGCAGGGAGGGGAGTGAAAGTTCCTTTCAAATGTCTGTAGGGTAGAGAGGGTGGAGGAAATGGAAACTGTTAGTGTTCCAGGATGACACATGCTTTTTTTTTTTCATTTAGGTCTGTGTAACTTCACAAGGGAAGCCAATTTGTCAGCTTACAGAGCTGACAAACTGGTATTTATTTCCTAAACAGGCCAAGTCAATTGTTTAGCCACTAGAGCTGTTTGAAGACGAGCTATTCCAAAAGGACAAATACAAATGCTAATGAATGGCTTATTCTTATGCTTAAATCCAAAGAACTGGCTGCTGATTTTTCTTTTAAGTCCCCAAGTGTGAAGTCTCTACAGAAACTACGGCTCATAGATCTATTATTATTATTTTGTTTTTGTTTTTCAAAACAGCGTTTCTCTGTAGCTTTGGAGCTGTCCTGGAACTCACTCTGTAGACCAGGCTGGCCTTGAACTCACAGAGATCCACCTGCTTCTGCCTCCGGAGTGCTGGGATTAAAGGCATGTGCCACCACCGCCCGCCTTTATTTTTAATAATAAGAGTATAATAACAAGTTCCTGAATAAGCATTACTGTAGGATTAGGAGATGATGTCCTCTGCATTGCTTAATTCACTGAAGAGGGAATCGAAACCCAGAGAAGTTAAGTAACTTGCAGAAAGTCACTCAGCAAGTTAGTGAAGGACAAGGTAGTGGGAGAGGGCGGAAGCCCAGATACAGTATTGTATTTACCGTGGCTCTGACTGCAGTGCGCGTGATCACACCCGGGCTTACCTCATCACTCTACGCCTGATCCCCAGCTCACGTGTTTCGTGTTGATTGTATTGTCCTTGCAATCCCTCCCCATTTCCGATGGTACTTTTCCTCCCACTTGGCAAGTCCAGAAAAAGAAAAGCCATTATTAGTCACCACCTAAGGGGGGCGCTCTAGGCTCGTCATTCTTAGGTGGGTGGATTACATCTACATCTTGTCTTTTCCTGGGGCAGGTTTCGGTTTTTCTTTAACAATTACCAAAACCCAGAGAAAAATAACTGAGAGTGGTGACACATGTGTGTAATCCTGGCACTCAGGAAGCAGAGACAGAGCCGGGCGGTGGTGGCGCACGCCTTTAATCTCAGCACTTGGGAGTCAGAGGCTGGTGGATCTCTGAGTTTGAGGACTTCCTGGTCTATAAAGTAAATTCCAGGACAGCCAGAACTGTTACACAGAGAAACCCTGTCTCAAGCCGGGCGGTGGTGGCGCACGCCTTTAATCCCAGCACTCGGGAGGCAGAGGCAGGCGGATCTCTGTGAGTTCGAGACCAGCCTGGTCTACAAGAGCTAGTTCCAGGACAGGCTCCAAAACCACAAAGAAACCCTGTCTCGAAAAACCAAAAAAAAGAAAAGAAAAGAAAAGAAAAGAAACCCTGGGGGCTGGAGAGATGGCTCAGTGGTTAAGAGCATTGCCTGCTCTTCCAAAGGTCCTGAGTTCAATTCCCAGCAACCACATGGTGGCTCACGACCATCTGGAATGAGGTCTGGTGCCCTCTTCTGGCCCGTAGACATACACACAGACAGAATATTGTATACATAATAAATAAATATTAAAAAAAGAAAGAAACCCTGTCTCAAGAAGGAGAAGAAGAAGGAAAAGAAGAGGAGGAAGAGGAGGGAAGTGGAGGAGGCAGGAGGATTGCCACAATTTGAAGTCTATCCTGTATTACTTAGTAAGACCATCTCTCAAATTGGTGCATGCTTTTAATCCCAGCACTTGGGAGGCAGAGGCCTGTGGATCTCTGTGAGTTCAAGGCCGGCCTGGTTTACAAGAACTAGTTTCAGAACAGGCTCCAAAGCTACAGAGAAACCTTGTCTTGAAAACAAAATAAAAAAAGAAAAAGAAAAACCAAAACAAAAGAAAGAAAGAAATTAAAGCTAACCTGGGCTACCTGAGGCCCTATCCCCACCACCACCACCAAATTAGGTGAATAATAATCAAAACCATGTACTGTTAAGGGTATGCTAGAGCCAAGTGTGGTGGGTCACACAAGCTCAGCCCTCAGAAGCCTGAGGCAGGAGGATAGCAACAAAATCAACATGTAGTGGACTACATAGTGATCTCCAGGGTGGCCTGGGTTACAGAATGAGACCCTGCCTCAAAGGGGATGGAGTGGGCACGTGGACACACCTGAAGTCCCAGAACTCGGGGTGAAAGTAACACCTATCTTGGCCAGATCAGCCTCTGCCTCACGAATGCTGGGTTAGAGGTTTGCGCCAACACCGTCCCATCATCTCTTCAAATCACGCATGTTCTGCTCTGCTGAGACTCGTGGCTACAAGTTGACGCTTGGGCCAGATGTGGCGCTGTGGACGCTACTACAGAACCAATCGTGTCAAAGATTCAGCTATGTTCCACCGTGAAGCAGATGAATGCAAAAACTGACAGCATTCCTGTTGCTAATTCCAGAAGTTAAAAAAAAACAAAAACAAAAGTGCATTTTCTTTTCCTTTAGGACAGGGCCTTGCTAAGTAGGCCAAGCTGGCCTTGAACCCACAGAGATGCGCTTGCCTCTGCCTGGTATTAAAGGTGTGTGCCTTCACATGAATACCCTAAGCATCACAGATGCCTGCTCCGTAGGAAACGTGCTGCTACTGTGTGAACAGGGGGCATCACCAGTGATAACAAACATATTAGGTTCAGCTGTGATTCCTCTTTCTAGAGTCATTGTTATTAAAGATTTTCAGATATTTCTGGTTATGGTGATAGATGCCTGTAGGCAAGCTTTTGGGAGGCTGAGGCAAAACCATGAGTATAAGGTCAGCCTGGGGCTTCATACAAAGATTCAGTCCCCGAGCCAAATCGAACAGATGACTATTGCATGCGGTGGCACACGCCTGCAGTCACAGTGCTCGAGAGGCCGAGGCAGGAAGATGGAGAGTCACAGGCAGCCTGGCTCTGTTTTCTGAGCTTTGACTGGTTATCTTAAGCTTGCTTTGGTGTTTTATATATTTGAATATTGCAATATAATGGAGACAGTTCTTTTTTTTTTTTTCTCTTTTGGTTTTTCGAGACAGGGTTTCTCTGTGGCTTTTGGAGCCTGTCCTGGAACCAGTTCTTATAGACAGGCTGGCCTCAAACTCATAGATATCCGCCTTCCTCTGCCTCCTGAGTGCTGGGATCAAAGGCGTGTGCCACCACTGCCCGGCATGAAGACAGTTCTTTAAACAAAAGTAAAGATTGGGATTTTTTTTCTTCTTTCTTTCTTTCTTTCTTTCTTTCTTTCTTTCTTTCTTTCTCTTTTCAAGACAGGGTTTCTCTGTGTATTTCTGGCTGTCCTGGAACTCACTTTGTAGACCAGGCTGGCTTCAAACTCAGGGATTCACCTGTCTCAGCCTCCTGAGTGCTAGGATTAAAGGCAAATGCCCCACCAGCCATGCCTCCCCCCCCCCCCCCGCCTGAGAAAGATGGCTCAGTGTTAAAACCACTTGCTGCTTTTGCAGAGTTCAATACCCATCACCCACATGGTGACTTACAACCATCCATAAATCCAATGCCCTGTTCTGACTTCTGTGGGCACCAGCAAGGCATTCACACCCATAAAATAAATCTAGGCGGCCTTGGTGACACAAAGCTTTAATCCTAGCACTTTGGAGGCAAAGACAGGTGGATCTCTGAGTTTGAGGCCAGCCTGGTCTACAGAGCAAATTCCAGGACAGCCAGGGCTATGCAGAGAAACCCTGTTGTGAAAGAACAAACAAAAATCCACAAATACTAGTGTTTCTACAAACCTATCAGATTTTGTCAGAAGTAATTATCAACTCCAAGGATTACACGGAGACACCTAGTTCCTTCACCTTTTCCATGTGGACTCTTGCCTCTCCTGGTGTGTATTTATTTCATGCAGTTGAATTAAGTAATTCAAGAAATATAAGCTGGGCGGTGGTGGTGCACACCTTTGATCCCAGCACTCAGGAGGCAGAGACAGGCGGAAACTCGAGGCCAGTCTGGTCTACAAGAGCTAGTTCCAGGACAGGCTCTAAAACTACAGTAAAACCCTGTCTCGAAGAAAGAAAAAATATATAACCGATAATTATTTCCTTTTTGTTTGGTTTTGTGACAGGGTCTCAGTAAGTAGTTCTTGCTTCTCACTGTCCTGGAACTCCTCTGTAGACCAGGCTGGCTTAATAGTCACTTGCCTCTGCCTCAAGGGTGCTGGGACCTAAAGAAACATGTATGCTACCACGCCTGGCAACTTTTTATACTTGGCTGGTCCAGTACTGCACTAAACTCTCATAGGTTTGCCTGCCTCCACAGTGCTGGGATTAAAAGGAATGGCCACCATGGCCAGCTTCTTTGGTTTTTTTTTTTTTTGAAACAGTGTGTTATATATTCTAAACTGGCCTTGAATTATGTAGCTGTAAGTAACCTTAATTTTTAGATCCTGTTTCCATCTCTCCATATTACAGGTGAACACCCTGAGCAGGGTTTATGGAGTGCTGGAGGGAAAAAAACCGCCAGAATATTTAAAGGCAATAGCTCATTATGTAGGCCTGGCTGGCTTAGAACCCTCTATGTGGATTAGGTTGGCCTCAAACTCGCAGCGATCCCCTTACATCTGGGTCTCCTAAATGCTGAGATTAATGGCGTGTGTCACCGCCCAACTCTGAAATAATTTTTTGAATTTTGATTATTTGTATTCATGACCCTTCCGCATCAAACAATTGCTTTTGGTTTAAAATATATATGCATTGTACACAAAACACCGTACATTGTAATATGATTTACTGGATTTCATGTCTCTGTACTCAATGATCAAAATATAGTAAAAAGTAAATAATTCAGGAAACACGCTTTATTCGACATTGGAATTATTATATGTTTTTGCAAAATCTCTCTAAAGTGCTCTTTTGATGCAAATAGTCTTAGGCTCTTGCCTAAGTCTTTAAGTCTGAGAGACTAGCGCAATTCATTTGCATTGACTTTCTATTGTGGAGCTTTGGAACCAAGAGAAGGATCCAAACATAGCTCCATTTCATCCAATCAGAGGAGCGGCTTAGTGCTAAACTCTGATTCGTCTTTTCCTCTTTGTACCCATCCAATCACGAAGCAGCCTTAACAGCCAATCAGTGGCCTAAACGCCCGCCAATCAGGGAACGGGCCCGAAGTCCGGCCTTTGTGTCGGGAGATGTCAGCGCGTCGGCGAATGCTCCCGCCAATCGAAAAAGTCGTTGGTGTATGCAAATAAGGGTTCTATGACGCAGTGACGCAGCGTGAAGCGTCTATATAAAAATGGAGGCGTCGGGGGGCTTGGAGCGCAGAGCGGTTTGGTCGTTCGTTGGAGGTAGATCTTCTGTTCCTGTCGCCGATTGCGGCTCCCGTTTGCGCGCTCACAGCGGCGCGGCGGTCCCAGCACGGGCCTCAGACTCCGGCTTTGGGTGAGTATTGGCGTCGCCCGGCGGCTGTCGGGGCCGCGGTCGTCGGCTGCCGCCGGCGGGGTTGGTGAGGCGGCTCGGGAGAAGTCGGCTCGGGCGGGGAGGTTGCGTCCCCGCCGCCCCCGTCCCGGCCGCTTCCTCCCCGGCGGTGACTCACAGGTCCCGCCGCGGTGTTCCCGGCCGCCCGCGGAGCGGGAAATGGCTCCTCCCCGCGCTCCCCCTCCCGGGGGAGGCCGCCACTCGGCGCAGCCTGAGTCATTAGGGGAGGGGGAGGAGGCGGCCGCCGCCATCTGCCGCGGCCGCAGGACGGCAGCCGGGCGGCCCGGGCTCTGAACGCGGTGCTCCTCGCAGGTGAAAGAAAATGGCCCGAACCAAGCAGACTGCTAGGAAGTCGACCGGGGGGAAAGCGCCCCGCAAGCAGCTGGCCACCAAGGCGGCCCGGAAAAGCGCGCCCTCTACCGGCGGGGTGAAGAAGCCGCACCGCTACAGGTAGGCAGGGCGCGGGGAACAATGCCTTGGCCGCCGGCCCCGCTCTGCTCGGGCGAGCAGGAGCCAGCGCGCTCCCCCCTCGCCGCGGCCCCTGACGCCCTCCTCCCCCCTCTGACGCCTGCAGGCCCGGGACCGTGGCTCTGCGAGAGATCCGTCGCTACCAGAAGTCGACTGAGCTGCTCATCCGGAAGCTGCCTTTCCAGAGGTTGGTGAGGGAGATCGCCCAGGACTTCAAGACCGACCTGAGGTTTCAGAGTGCCGCCATCGGTGCCCTTCAGGTGAGAGACAAAGGCTCGGTGGCGCGGGGGGCGGCGGCCTGGCTTCTGTGGCAGGGGAGCTAATAATCCTATGGCTCTTGTCCTCAACAGGAGGCCAGTGAAGCGTACCTGGTGGGGTTGTTTGAAGATACCAATCTGTGTGCCATCCACGCCAAGAGAGTCACCATCATGCCCAAAGACATCCAGTTGGCTCGCCGGATACGGGGGGAGAGAGCTTAAGTCGAGGCGGTTTTTATGGCATTTTGTAGTAAATTCTGTAAAATACTTTGGTTTAATTTGTGACTTTTTTTGTAAGAAATTGTTTATAATATGTTGCATTTGTACTTAAGTCATTCCATCTTTCACTCAGGATGAATGGGGAGAGTGACTGTTCACAGACCTCAGTGCTGTGGGCGCTGCGGCTCAGGAGTGACAAGTTGCCGTTGTGCAGAAGGGATGGGTGATAGTACTTGCTTCTCATGATGCATGTTTCTGTATGTTAATGACTTGTTGGGTAGCTATTAAGGTACTAGAATTGATAAATGTACAGGGTCCTTTTGCAATAAAACTGGTTATGACTTGATCCAAGTGTTTAACCATACATCACTGTGATAGAATGTGGGCTTTTTCAAAGGTTGAAGATACAAGTTTTAACCACAGTGTAACAGTTTTCCTTAAAAAAAAAAAAAAGTAAACCTGGCAGCTATAGAATACACTATGTGCATTTATAATAGCTATTTTATATATTGTAGTGTTCAACATTTTTAAATTAAATGTTTTACATTCACAAGTGGTGGGGAGTCTTGTCATTAAGGTGTGTGTAATTAGTCCAGTTGGTACTTTCTGACTAGACTGCATTTGTTTTTAACGCAGTAGAAAATGCTATGCGTATTAAAAACCTTGCATAAGTCCTCATTCTACCACACGTTAACTAACCCTCCAGCTGGTAACATACACTAACGGGGATTTATAAGGGCTCTATAGTAAAATAACAAGCTATTCACACCAGCATCACCTGTTACTAATCTAGTTAGTGCAGCTTTCATTGTGTTGTTTGGTCTTCTATCTAGATTAGGTTCTGTTTTGTTTTTTCCTTGTGGAGTTTAAACAGGAGGGTGAGAGTACAGCTTCAGCTTATTGGACCTCTGCCAATGAAGATGGGTTAGGTTACACCTGGTTACTGTCCTGGCAAAATCCCTTTTATAGAGATGGCCTTCAAGTGGTTTTTAAAAGTATCCTATTGAAGTTTTTAGGTCAATTATGTATGTTGACTAAATTTACAAATAAAACTTGTTTATTCAACTAAGTGTCAAACCTAAATTGAATACATAAAGCTTTCAATATATCTATTATCTAGATTTTTAATTTGTTTTTTGCTTGGAAAAAGAAAATTGAAGCATGTCGTCTGGCCATTAGTCCATAAAAATGCTGGGGGCCAGAGATAGGACTTAGTGGTAGTGTTGGAAATGGAAGCTGTCATGGGTCTAATGACAATCCACGATGCTATTGTACTTGTGCTGGCTTTATGACAGAAGCAAATTTATTAGATCCACATAGTGTGAAGAAGTGAAGTCAGGAAAATGGATTTGTTTTGAGGATCCTGGCAGCAGGCCTTAAAGTTTAATAAATGGTAGGTGTGGAATTTTTTTTCCCGCCCTATAAAGAGTTTCTCTAGTCCTGGAATTAGTCTGGAGCACAGCTCTGCCTGTGCCGAGATTAAAGGTCCGAATGATCCACCATTGCCCACCAAGTAAAAATTTTTTTGTTTTTTGAGACAGGCTTTCTCTGGTTTTGGAGGCTGTCCTGGAACTAGCCCTTGTAGACCGATCAGGCTGGTCTCAAACTCATGGAGATCCACCTGCCTCTGCCTCCCAAGTGCTGGGATTAAAAGCGTGCGCCACCACCGCCCGCCCACCAAGTAAATCTTTACTATTATGTACATGTGTATAATTTGGGTATTGCTTTCACATATTATTCCTTAACTGGTGCTTTGGGAGTTTCTTTGTGTGGCTCTGATTCCTGGAACTAGCTCTGTAGACCAGTCTGGCTTTCATTTGCCTCCCAAATGAGGGATTGAAAGCATATGCCATGTCCCCTCTTAGTTACTTGGTGAGTTTAGTGCCTATAGTAACCAAGTTTCTGGTTTGCAGCCTGATGTTGGCTGTTGGAAAGCCTGGAGGCTACTGTTTAAATTGTGCAATTTGGGCTTACACGGAGCCTAAGCATACATTTTTGGTTCCAGGAAGCTACCTGTATAGGACACCCTGGGAGTGGGGATCTAATGAAAGGGAAAGCTGAAAAGTTTCCCAAAATGAGGGAAGCTTTTGTGGGTATGTGTGTACTGGGCTTTGAACCCCTGGCCTCGTGCATGCTAGATAAGCCCTCTACAACTGAGTTCGATCCCCAGCTGTGAGGCTTGCCTTCCTACTCTGCAGGCAGGAGCACTTCCAGTAGAGAGCAGGTTCCAGCGTGCAGATTGCACAGTGCTGTAGCAGTTGTTCCTGTGCCTCTTCACTGTCATCCACATTGGCAAATCAGTGAGGTGAGCCTTTGGTGCAGGGACAGAAAAAAATTACCTGTCTTCAAAGATTCTTGACTCTGGTTTATAGAGATGTTCCGTCCTTTAAGTTTTACTAGAAATGTGGCCTAGGTGTCTACCAGCAACTGATGAGAGGTGGAAAGAAGTCGGGAGGAAGGAGGCCTAGATGGGTCTAGCATCTGGCCCACGGCTTTTTTTTTTTTTCTTTTTCCTGGTTTTTCAAGACAGGTTTCCCTGTGTGTAGCACTGTTTGTCCTGGAGCTCACTCTGTAGAGCAGACTGGCCTCAAACTCAGATCCACCAGCCTGTGCCTCCCGTCGGCTGGCCTGGCTGGCGTTCCAATAGTACACAAGCTAGGCCTTCCACCCACTACTCCTGGTCCTCACCCACTCCAACTGGTTTGCCTAGGAGTGAGGTACCAGAGGCAGGATGGGTCCAAGGGTGGGGAGTCAAGAGCAAGCATGCCCTTAGCCAGATGTTTGCTGTGTCTGTGAGCATCTGGCAGAGGGAAGAACATGGCAGGACACGGTGGTTAGACAAGAAACCCTGGTCCTGGGCCCTTCAGTTTTTGTCTCACACTGCAGATCTAGCCTATCACAGAGAAGGGCTGGGTTGAGCGGTTTCGGCCCCTCCTGCAGCTGGAGCCATGAGAACCTTAAGTATCCATTTTGTGTACTCAATTCTTCCCGCCCCCAAGAAAGGGTTTGTCCTTGAAGCAGTTCTGGCTGTCCTGGAACTCACCCTGTAGACCAAACTCAAACTCACAGAGATCCGCCTACCTCTACTTCCCAAGTGCTGGCATTACCTTTTAAAAAAGACTTATTATATATACAGTGTACTGCATGCATTCCCGCCAGAAGAGGGCACCAGATCTCATTTCGGATGGTGTAAACCATCCTTGCAGGGGAACTGAACTTAAGACCTGAAGAACAGTCAGTGCTCTATTCTTACCTTTACCTCATGAGCCCTAGGTGTGAGAATTTTTGTCACCTCACTAAATGAAGCAGTTCCCCTCTCTCTCTTTACCTTCCTTGGACCCACATTGCCTTCCTCCTGCCTCCACTCCACTGGTTTTAAACCTGCATTGTGTTCTGTGCTCCTTTAGAGAGGTGTCAGTCCTGTGGCCTGCTCCATCCAGCCAGGTTGACTCCTGCTCAACATTTTGGCATAAACGACAATCCTTACAGCTACTGCCCAAGGGCAAAGTTAGGAGAAACAGCCAACCCAAGTCCTGAAGCATCCTGTGGAGATGGTGGAGGCTGTTTTGTCCAGTTTTGGTTTGGTTTAGTTTTGGTTTTTCGTGAGTAGCCCTGGTTGTCCTGGCACTCACTCTGTAGACCAGGCTGTCCTCTGCCACCTGAGTGCAGGAATTAAAGGCCTGCACCGCCACCACCCAGTGACTGAGGCTGTTTTGAGGGGCACTCTGGTTGTTGGTCTGGGGAATGAGGAAGCTGCAGCCTGGGGGAGGGCTGCTTGAACGGCTTTGCTGGGGAAGCAAGGGGACATGGCTTCAGTGAAGCTGAGAGGCTGGAGGAGCCAGATCAGAGATGATCTGAAAAGGGGCACAACGGAGGGACGTGAGCCCCGTTGTGATCTCTCTAGTGGCCAAGAGCCAGCCTGACTTGTAGAGCTTTGCAGTGTCCTGTGGGCACAGGGGCCTCTTGTTCTCCACTGAGGAACAACTAAGCTTCATCTTGGCCATGCTGTTGGCAGACCAAAGGCTGCAGCAGCCTGCAGTCCTCATGGGGACAGAAGGGTGGCAAAGAGAATAGGCTTGAACTCATGACTCATATTCAAAGCTCCAATTGTCTGTCCCCATCTGTAAAATAAATTTCTGTCTAATAGACTTGCAAAGATTTAATGAAATGGCCTGTACAAACTCAGGCACGGTGAGTGCAGGGGACAACTGTGAAAACATTTAATTAAAGAAGTCTGGGGCGCCGGGTGGTGGTGGCGGCGCACGCCTTTAATCCCAGCACTCAGGAGGCAGAGGCAGGAGGATCTCTGTGAGTTCGAGGCCAGCCTAGTCTACAAGAGCTAGTTCCAGGGCAGGCAATAAAGTGACACAGAGAAACCCTGTCTCGAAAACCAAAAATAAAAAAATAAAAAGTCTGGGACAATGACCAACTGGAACACAAACTAGCTCTACCTGGAGGCTCCATCTTGCTGGCTATCCATCCTTCAGTCTGTGCCAAATGAATCTGTATCTCCAGTGCTACAGAAGCTTTCATTATACAAATCACATAAAAGCAAAGAAAAATTACCAGGAAATATAGGAACAAGACTCTCCCAGAATGGGTGAGAGGGTGGGCTCTCGACAGGACAAACATCATCAGAGACATCCCTTCAGGAGGTAAGGACCCAAGTCCTGTATGGGGAGGCCAGGCTGAGGTTGCAAGGGAGAAGCCAGAGTTAAGCATGTAGCACTTCTTGATGATGTGCTTGAGATGACTCCATCTGCAGCACCCACACCAATGCTGACAGTGATCTATCACCAGCTACAGGGGCTCCAACGCCTCCGGCCATCTGCAGCACCACACCAATGCTGACAGTGATCTATCACCAGCTACAGGGGCTCCAACGCCTCCGGCCTCTGCGGGCCCTGCTCCCACCTGCTCATACATGGAAGTAGTTCCCCACCCCTATAAGTGATTTAGAAATAATAATAAAAGGAAAAGCCCAAGAGATTTAGCTTCGTCTTGGGAGGCAGACAGGTCTTTCATAGAAAAGAGGCGTCTCTGGAGTGCCTGTCCTCAGTAGCTGTGCTGCTGGTGCAAGTTTCTTGGCCAGCAGGGCAGAGGCAGATGTGGTGTCCACACTGAGGTGCTGTCATCTTTCTCCAGGACTGTGACATCTGGCAAGGAAATGGGAGGGAAAGTCAAAGGTCAAAGCCGACTTCCTGCTGAGCAGAGTTCCTGAGCAGAGGACAATTTTAAAAAGAGAGCAGGGTCCCTCTGTGTAGATTTGTTTAGCCTGGAAACTCACTATGTAGCCCAGACTGACAACAAATTGCCTGGTATTGCTGGGATTAAAGGTGTGCTAGAGTCTTGGTTTTTGTTTTTGTTTTTTTTTTCTTTGGTTTTTTTTTTCTTATTGATTGATTATGTATACAATATTCTGTCTGAGTGTGTGTCTGCAGGCCAGAAGAGGGCACCACCAGACATAATTACAGATGGTTGTGAGCCACCATGTGGTTGCCGGGAATTGAACTCAGGACCTTTGGAAGAGCAGACAATGCTCTTAACCACTGAGCCATCTCTCCAGCCCCTGTTTTGTTTTTTGAGAGAGGGTTTCTCTGTGTAACAGCCTGGCTGTCCTGGAACTTACTCTGTGGACCAGGCTAACCTCGAACTTGCAGAGATATGCCTTCCTCTGTCTGCCCGAGTGAGTGCTGAGATTAATTAAAGGCACGCGCCACCATCACCCGGCTTTGTTTTGTTTTTTGAGAGAGGGTTTCTCTGCAGCTCTGGCTGTCCTGGAATTCCCTCTGTAGACCAGGCTGGCCTTGAACTCACAGGATCTGTTTGCCTCTGCCTCCGTAAACTCACCAGAGTCTTGATATTTAATGGAGAGCTTAGTGATCTTCCTGTCACAGCGTCCTGAGGGCTAGGATTACAAGCTTGCATCGCCATACCCTGTGCCAGCGGTCATAGTTGCAACACAAAGAAAGAGGGCAGCAGAACCATGGTGTGGAATCAAAAGGGATCACGATTCTCCTTCCGGTTCCACTCTAGCCAGCACGTTCAAGTGCGTTCTGTTGCGGTGATACACTCCATGATGACAAACGATTCGTGGAAGACTTTATTTTGGCTTACAGTTCCAGAGAGAGATTCCATAATGTCAGGGGAGACATGCGGCCAGAATAGGAAGCTAAGTCAGCACATCTTTACCAGCAAAAGCAAAGTGAAGTCAGTCAGTGGTGGCGCACACCTTTAATCCCAGCACTCTGGAGCAGAGGCAGGTGGATCTCTGTGAGTTCAAGGCCAGTCTGGTCTACAGAGTGAGTTCCTCGACAGTCTCCAATGCTACACAAAAACCATGAACAAAAACAAAACAAGCAAGCAAACAAACAAAAAACTAAAAAAAATAAGAACATACATGGTGTTTAATCCCAGCACTAGATAGACGGAAGCAGTTTGTGAGTTCAAGGCTAGTCTGGTCTACACAGTGAATTCCAGGTTTACCAGAATGCCATAGATCTCATCTTGAACTGGCCTCACCGTCACAAAGACCCATCTTCCTCTGCTTCCTGAGTGCTGGAATTCAAGCTATTTTTTCTTGAAGCAGATCTCACTATTGTAGCCCTGTTAAATAAATTAAAAAAAAAAAAAAAGAAAAGCTAAAGGACAACCTGGTTTACACATTGCGATCTTGCTTTAAAAAATAAAATAAAAGTAAGCACAGTATTTATCTCAATTAGAGGAGGTCAGATTTGAGCTTGTCTGCCTCCCCACCAGATGGTAAGGTGCCTGAAGCTTTTTATCTTTCCAGCCAGCTGCACGACGAAGGAGAGTCCATTAATGCCTGTTTGAATTAATGGAAGTCTGATAGCAAGCGCAAACATTTATTCTGTGCTTCTAAGTATCAGCTACAGTGTGAGCACTTTAGACATAAATGACCCAAAGAGAAAACACCCACCCTGTTGGGGAAATGAGCAACCGAGGTTCAGAGTGGCTGGATCCTACCCACGCTCAACTGGACGGAGATGCGGGCTGTTGGATTCCTAGCTGAAGCTAGTCAGAGAGTGCTCACAGAAAAGGGGGTGCTGCATACAGTTCTGTCACAACAGGACGGTGCCTTGTAGGTGGACATGGCTGTCATTTCAGTCAGCTCCAAGGCCACTCACAATTGTCTGTGTTTTTTGGTTATGCAAAGAGATGGCTTTATTGTACTGTACTCAAAAAGCAAGCTGTCAAAAGAAATTAGCAATTGATTTTTAAAAAGATTTATTATGTATACGGTGTTCTGTCTGCACATATTTCTGCAGGCCAGAAGAGGGCACCAGATCTCATTATGGATGGTTTGTGAGCCACCATGTGGTTGCTGGGAATTGAACTCAGGACCTCTGGAAGAGCAACCAGTGCTCTTAACCTTTGAGTCATCTTGGGCTGGAGAGATGGCTCAGAGGTTAAGAGCATTGCCTGCTCTTCCAAAGGTCCTGAGTTCAATTCCCAGCAGCCACATGGTGGCTCACAACCATCTGTAATGGGGTCTGGTGCCCTCTTCTGGCCTGCAAGCATACACACAGACAGAATATTGTATACATAATAAATAAATAAATATTAAAAAAAAAACCTTTGAGTCATCTCTCCAGCCCCAGCAATTGATTTTGTTGTTAGTTTTTGAGACAGGGTCTTACAGAGTGTAAGCCAATTGATTTTGTTGTTAGTTTTTGAGACAGGGTCTTACAGAGTGTAAGCCAGACTGGAATTCACTTTGTGGAGGAGGATGACCTTGAACTCCAAACCCTCAGGCCTCCACAGAGGTCTGCCTGTCTCTGACTCCTGGGTTCTGGGGATTAAAGACAAGTACCGCCACGCCTGGCCAGCCTTGATCTCCGAGGAGCTAGGGTTGCAGACATTTACGACTATTGGCAGCCACCACCCCTCACTTGATACGGAGTCTTGCTGTGTAGCAGTGTGTAGACCAGATTGGTCCTGAATTTGCCACAACCCTGCTTCTGCCTCCTGAGTGCTGGAATGACAAGCCTGTGGCGTTACATCCGGGTTTATTAGTTTACATATCTTCTGATAGCACAGCCAGTATGTTAGTTTTGTAGACAGGATCTTACTATGTAGACCAGACTGGTTTCAAACAGGAGATCCTTTTGCCTGTGTCTCCCATGTACTAAGATTATACATGTACCACCATGCCTGGCTTGGAAAATATTTTTTGAAAAAAATATTTTGCGCGTGTCTTTGAATATGTGTGCTTTCTGCCACTGAACCATGTTCATTCCCCTCCTTCAAGGTCAAAGCCTTAGCCCTGCCTTTTCTTCTAGCTGCTCTCTTTTGAAAATACGGTGTTGGGGGTGTCTTTGAATATGTGTGCTTTCTGCCACTGAACCATGAACATTCCCCTCCTTCAAGGTCAAAGCCTTAGCCCTGCCTTTTCTTCTAGCTGCTCTCTTTTGAAAATACGGTGTTGGGGGTCTTGAGCCAGGGTCTTGAGCATGGTAAGTATAGACTTTACCACTGTGGACAATCTTTTGAGCTGACTCCAAGCTGCATCCCTGTGTTCTCTACAATATGCTCTGTAATCCCAGACAGGCTGCTTTTCTTATAGTTCAGGCTTTCCTTCTCTTACACGGTTACACAGAAGGTGTAGACAGGCACCCAGGCAAAGATCTGGGCCAGAATAAAGGCTGTAGGCAGATGGTCCTGTCTCTGAGACCAAGGATCTCCCAGGGGAAGCACTTGTTGGGAACCAACAAAATCACCTAATATTGAAGTAGCTTTTGGGCCTCTGAGGAAGGCCTGGCCTTGCGTCTGACCCCTGGCATCATCTCCATCGACAGGAGCCAGAAAAAGAGCCTGTAAAAGGTGACTTTCTCTGGTCACTTTCAAGCTTGACGATGGATCCTTGTTTATCCTTAGACTGTGTACCACAGCACTCTGTTAGAGACCTATGATCAGGGACGACGCGCTCTGAGGACCTCGGAGACAGATGCTTTGGTGGCGCTCAGGTGTTCCTGTTGCCCGTTGCCCGCTCCTTTGTCGTGGCTGTGTTGGGGGGAAGATGGTGATGGGGAGCGCATGAAGAGGCTCCAGGCTCAGGGATGGATAGTTCAGATCTCCATGCGTGTTAACTGCCACTCAAGTGGGAGCCCCCACAGTTCTGAGAGGACAACCCCAGGAAACAGAATTCCACTCTGGTCTCTCCAGCTGTCAGCTGCCAGAGCCTGCAGGCGCCACAGAGCTGAGCTTCAAGCAGGCGCTGCAGGTGGGGTGGGCGGGGCCAGACGGCGGGGGCGGGGCATCGCGTCGGCAGGAATGTGAGTCCGCGCCACGTGGCTCCGCCCCTAGCATCCCGCGGGGCGGCGCGCCCCGCTGCAGACGAGAGTCATGGCTGCTTGGAGACCGCCCCAGGTTGAGGAGCTGCTGGCCGAGGCCCGGCGGGCCTTCCTGGAGGAGTTCGGAGCCGAGCCGGAGCTGGCGGTGTCAGCGCCGGGCCGCGTCAACCTCATCGGGGAGCACACGGACTACAACCAGGGCCTGGTGCTGCCCATGGTGAGGGGTTACCTCGGGGAGCCTGCGGTAGGGAAGGGCTAGCATAGGCAGCGCGGGAGGGCGAGCACTCTCCGGGTGGAAGGCGGAGTGAGGGGTCCACAAACATGAGAGACCCCGGGACGTGCAGTTGTCCACGTGTGAAGACAGGAAGCCGAAGCAGGGAGGGGTGTGTGTGCCTTCTCACTCAAGCCCGCCCTCTGGGGGCTGTTAATCATCGCCCTCAATTTGGAAATATGTACCTCTTAATAATGTGAGGACCAAGGTAGCAATATAGGAGGTTATTAGGCATGGTTAAGCATGTCTGATAATCCCAATACCCGGCAAGCTGAGGCAGGAGAATTGCGAGTTCATGGCCAGCCTGGGCTACTGAGTGAGAGCCTATCTCAAATCAAGAAAACACGGAGGTTTGCCTACAGACTTAGACTTATGCAAAGGTAGACCGTTGTAAATGTTGCCCTCTTGGCCCAGCCCAGAAGAAACGGCGGACCCATAGAGCACTGACGAGGGGCTCAAAGTCACAGACACAGCTCCTTCTAGGTCTGTGAGTGTTCTAGCGTTCAGCCTGGGTCTCTGCTCCTGAAAGAGGCCTTGCAGCACTGCGGAGGCTGGCCCCAGTCAGGGAAGCCCTGTGGCCCTGTTATTGCCTAAGATAGCTATCTGTCCCTTTGGCCCTCAGCTGAAAGCAGTCCTCCGGGCAGAGTCCAGACTAGCGCTTGCTGTAGCTAGCTCCGCCTTGAAGACCCAGGAGGCTGAATTCAAAGCCACCCCCCCCCCGCCCCCCAGGCCAGCTTTCTTTTGAAGATCTTTCTTGAGCCTCACCTCTTTTGCTGCCAGCTAAGCCTATTTACCCCCCAAGCCCTGTTTGTCCCAGACAACAGAACCTTGGGCTTTGAATCTGTCTGCTCTAATCGCCCTGGGGAGACCCAAGCAAGTTCTGGAATCTCAAAAGACAAGAATTTCCCACCTGCAATTGGATATTCCACCAGTCTGCAAAACTTCCCCTCAGGGTCCTCGTGGTTTGTGGGCTGGGAGAGCCTTTATTAGCCCCAGTGCTCTGGAGGTGGAGGCAGGCAGATCTGCCAGGGTTTGAGGCCAGCCTGGTCTCCAGAGTTCCAGGATAGCCAGGGCTACACAGAGAAACCCTGTCTAGAAAAACAAAGAAAACAAAACAATTTTAGAGAGCAAACAGAAACCAAACGATGTGGCCCTGGATGGCCTCACTCTGTCCGCTGATAGAGATTATGCACACCCTCTCCTTCAGGCTCTGGAGCTTGTGACCGTGCTGGTTGGCAGCGCCCGGACAGATGGGCTTGTTTCTCTTCTTACCACCTCCAAGAATGCAGATGAGCCCCAGCGCCTGCAATTCCCACTGCCCACAGCCCAGCGGTCCTTGGAGCCTGGAACCCCACAATGGGCCAATTACGTCAAGGGAGTGATTCAACATTACCCAGGTGTGAGACCCAGGCTGCTTCTGGGAGTGCCATTTCCCCAGCACAAAGTCCCTTCCTCCCTGGTGGAGCATCCCATTGTCATTTGTCCCGGGTGGAGCATCTCACGGTACAGATTAGGGCTCAGAGACCCTGGGAGCTCAGGAACTACCTTAGGTTTCCTTTATATGATCAGAGGAACCAGAATTCAGAGTCAGCTTGCGAGTCTCTGGAACAAGGAGAAAGATCACCCCAGCAAACTCAGAGGGTCGCAGAGGAAGGGTGGGTGGGCTCCCTGAGGTCTGCAGTTTGGTGAGACACGCGTCCTGCCTATGTCCACACTCCCTGCACCCCATCTTACCAGCACCGTTCTTTCCCCTGCAGCTGCCCCCCTCCCTGGCTTCAGTGCAGTGGTGGTCAGCTCGGTGCCCCTGGGGGGTGGGCTTTCCAGCTCAGCTTCTCTGGAAGTGGCCACGTATACCTTCCTCCAGCAGCTCTGCCCAGGTATTGCTTAGGCCCCGCCTTCCTTTTCAGGCCTCTGTGCTCAGAACCTCTTCCCTTACTGGGCTTACGGAGGGAGGATGAGGAGTCCCTTTGATTGTCACTGGAGCCCTGCTGTTCCAATGTGGCCACCCCCTATGCCCTCCCCTGGACCCCAGCTTCCCCACCTCACCCTGTGCCGCAGACTCGGGGTCAATAGCTGCCCGGGCCCAGGTGTGTCAACGGGCTGAACACAGCTTCGCAGGGGTGCCCTGTGGTATCATGGACCAGCTCATCGCTCTGCTGGGGCAGAAAGGCCATGCGCTGCTCATTGACTGCAGGTCAGGGGCTCCCCTCGTATCCCCCACCTCGTAATCAGGAGCTCCCGAGCGGAGTGTGCCCGCTGTTTGGACCCTTGGCTGTGACATCTCCCTCATTCCAGCTTCATTCCCCCCAGGTCCCTGGAGACAAGCCTGGTTCCGCTGTCCGACCCCAAGCTGGCTGTGCTCATCACTAACTCCAATGTCCGCCATTCCCTGGGCTCCAGCGAGTACCCAATTCGGCGGCGCCAGTGTGAGGAAGTGGCCCAGGCTCTGGGCAAGGAGAGCCTGCGAGAGGTGCGGCTGGAGGAGCTCGAGGGTAAGAGTCACCATGTTCTGCCAGGCTCCCCGCTGGGATGTCCACATAGCCTGTGGTCCCTTCCTTCTTCCCAGCTCTGTTCATCGTGTTCTGCTCGAGAAATATAGCCCCCAAATCCTGCAAACCTAGCACGTGCCGGGCAAGTGCTCTGCCAGTGAGCCACATCCCTGCCCTGCTTGAAATCTTAAGCTCGCCCTTTCAGACCAGGCAGGGTGGTAAACACCTTTACTCCTGGCATTCGGGAAGCAGAGGCAGATGGGTCCATGGATGTCTGTGTTCGAGGCCAACTGGTCCTCACAGTGAGTTCTAGGACAGCTGGGACTATGTAGAGAAAGATCTCAAGGCCTGTTCTTTGTCCCATCTCGAAAGCCCTAAAAGTTACAGGCTCAGAGTATTGAACTCTCTCTGTGCTGGCTTCCTGCGGGGAGTCCAGCGTGTCATTTCCTGCAGACTCCCATAGATCTCAAGTGATGGATAGATACAGTTGTCCCATGTTACAGTGAGAAAGAGAGCTCTGAGATTGGGGGGCGGGGCTTTAGAGCCAGGTCTGGGGTGAAGCCCGTCCTATCAGTCCCTGCCTGTACTGAGGAGGGTTCAGTAAGCCGCTGTCCACTAAGGGGTTTGGCCACTGCCCACCAGGTTTCTCTCGCACACCCTGAGGTCACAGGTGGTATGGGGTCGGGCTGCTGAACTCTGTTCCTTCTCAGCCGGCAGGGAGCTGATGAGCAAGGAAGGCTTCCGCAGGGCCCGGCACGTAGTAGGGGAGATCTGGCGAACAGCCCAGGCGGCAGCTGCTCTGAGCCGCGGGGACTATAAGGCCTTTGGACGGCTCATGGTGGAGAGTCACTACTCACTCAGGTGAGGCCGTCTGGGTGGCTTGTGCATTGTGGGCACAGGCGGGTCCCAGGTCTAATCCCTCTCGTTCCTATATCCTCTGGGCATAGGCGGATCCCAGGTCCGTATCCCTTAGTCCTATATCCTCTGGGCACAGGCGGGTCCCAGGTCTAATTCCTCTTATTCTTTTGGGCACAGGCGGGTCCCAGTTTGGGTACAGCCTGGTCCCAGGTCTCTGTCCCTCTCGTTCCTATATCCTTTGCAGGGATGACTACGAGGTGAGTTGCCCTGAGCTGGACCAATTGGTTGAGGCTGCACTCTCTGTGCCTGGGGTTTACGGCAGCCGTATGACAGGTGGTGGCTTTGGTGGCTGTACAGTGACATTGCTGGAGGCCTCCGCTGCCTCCCGCGCCATGCACCACATACAGGTGGGTGATCGCCAGAGCCTGGGAGGACAGGAGAGGTGGGTACCCGGGTCACCCGTTTCTTAGCCCCACTTCTCCCCCAGGAGCAGTATAGCGGCACAGCCACCTTCTACCTCTCTCAAGCTGCCGACGGAGCCCAGGTGCTGAGCTTGTGAGTGTTCCTGAGACTGACGGACACATAAGCGTGGTGGAGGCTGCAGCTCTGCCTCTGGTACCCTCATTCCACATCTGGGTGCTTAATAAAGTTGTGCCTCTTACGGTTGTAGCCTCTGGTGCCACCTGCCTTTGGAGGTGGGTACCTCTTGGGTCAAAGGAATTGTAAGAATCACTGTTCTACCGCTGGATGACACCTCTCTGGCCTGTGAAGAACAGACAGGGCAGCTAAGCAGTAGCAAAATCTTTTATTTTTTAAGTGCAGAACAGAACCAAGGCTGGGGCCTTGTGCTACCTCCAGTTCTTTGGTTACAAGTGGGCTTGGACCCAGGGCAGAATGCAGTCAAGCCTTGCGGTACCTCTACCTGCTTCATGCTTCTCCTAGAGGGCACCTACCCTGCTCTCTGGCTAGAGGTGCTGGCTCTGTGGTCAGCGTGCAACACGCAGGTAGATGGAGCGGCAAAGGAAGGAAGGAGCTAGGGAGAGAAGGCAAGGAGGGGCCCAGCTCCCGGGAGATTCAGGTTTGGAAGAACTGTTGGTCCATATGCGTGCTGAGAGAACCACTGGCGGTCAGTGTCCGGCTCACAAATTCCTGGGTCACATGCCGGGTGAGGGAACCCCCTGCTTCTAGGTGCTGGGTCCCCAGGGTCAGTCCATCTGCAAGGGAAGAAATCGGAAGGGCCATGTGTAGCTCCCTGCCTCTCTGCACCGGCTCTGCATTCCCAGAGTCAGGGTCTCCTGCCCTTGGAGACTCACCCATGAGGAAGGGCTCAGTGGTCGTGCTGTGAGTGGTGGTGATGCTGCTATACTCGCTCTGTAGTGGGTTCTGGAAAAGCCCAGAATGGCTGCCCAGCTGTGGGAAGGGGCCTAGAGCAGGCAGATCAGTCAGTCGGTCAGGATGGTACCACGCAAAGGCAAGGCCAGGGAAGGGCTGGGGCGCGCATGGGGAGACACCCCACCTCCATCCTGGGACTCGATGGTGATGATGCCCTCACGCTCTGGCCCGAAGCCCTCAGTTGTCCTGGCCTGCACCTTGAACTTGTAAGGAACATTCTCACTGAGGCCAGGTACCGTCAGCCGGCTCTCAAGGTTGTCTCCATCCACCCGGAATGTGGTGGCTGAACCTACACAGGGAAGATGCCTTCAGCTCCTGCGGTGCTTCCCCCCACCCCAACCACCCTACTTCCAGAACAGGTGGCACCTCCTCCTTGGACCATCTCACAGGTCACCAGATAGCCGAGGATATCTCCATTGGGCCTCCGCGGCCGCTCCCAGCTCAGCTGCAGCGACTCTGGACTCAGGGCAGTGAACACCAGCGGTCCTGGGGCACTGGGGGTGCTCAAAGTGAAGGTAGAGCCTGAAGGCAGTAGAGGGAGACACCGTCAGTGGGTGAGCGGTAGGTGGGTGGTGACCCAGACGGCAGCAGGAGGCAGACAGCTCACCTGGCAGGGGGCAGAGAGGGCTTTGCGGGTGCACCTGGGATTCAATGGTGATGACACCCTCTCGCTCACGGCCCCAGCCCTCCTGGCTCTGGGCCCGCACTCGGAACACGTAGGAGTGGTTGGGCAGAAGGTCTTCTACCACCACTGAGGTTTGCCCGGGGTTAGGGATGTTGAGCCGATGCAACTCGCCTAAGAGGTGGAGTGAAGGCAGGAAGCAGGACCACATTTACTCCCACTGCTTGCTGGATCCCTCCCTCCCCTTAGGCTGCTATTCAACACCTCAGGTCTAACCAGGTCTGCCTGGGGTTTGGGTACAGTGTGCTATGCTGGTTCCTTGGCTGTAATGAGCAGAGGGCTAGGGGTGTTGTAGCTCAGTGGTAGAGCCTTTAACCAGTAAGAAGTCCTGGGTCTGAGCCCCCGCACTGAAAGAAGACATCTAAGCTAAGTGGAACCTATTGACCCACTCGAGTTCTGATCAAACCCTGTGCTCCAGTGAAGGGACCTCCTGTTAATGTTGAGTGTGCACGCCAAGGGCATTCCGTTTCCCAGTTCTCACAAAGGCTGGAGCCCTGCGTCTCTAAAACCTCATTAGGCAAAACCTAGTTTAGGCCCAGAGAGATGTACTAGAGGCTCAGGAGAAGGTAGGTGGAGTGAAGGGGCTTGGAGGACCAGGAGAATGGCTGGGAGGGGCATCTGTGCTCAGTAGACTTGGGTGGGTTCCTGGCCCGGCAGCTACGCTACGGGACAGGCTTGGGAGCATTGCAGCCAATAGTCACCATGCCTCACCGCCATTTAGTAGTTGGTACTCCACACTGTAGCCCAGCAGGACTCGGTCACACTGTGGCTCTTGCCAGCTCACTTTCAAAGACGTGGGCCCCAGGGCGGAGAACACCAGCCGAGTGGGTGTGTCGGGCACACCTGCAGCCCCACGGGAGTCTGGATATTGGAGACCACAGTCAGTTCAAGACAGGGTATGGGGTCTGAGATGAGTCTCAGTCCACCCCCTGCTCACTTGGCTTGCCTCTCCGGTCAGGTAGCTGGACACACTATGCTGTCCAGGCTGCCCAACGCTTCCCACATGAGCCCGGAGTCCCCCTTGAGTCAGCCAGACTCCCCAGCCCACTACCGCTGGCCTTGCACCCTGTTCAGTTCTTGCTCTGTGCCCCAGGGGAGCAGATTCTGTGTTAGGCTTCAGCACTGATGAGGGCGGGGCAGTGGTTAGCTCCTGTGGACGGACAGGGAATCCGAATGCAATGTAGCACAGGCAGCGAGTGCGTGGGCAGAGGCTGTGATGGTGGCCGGGTGGCAGATGGGGCATGGCAGCCACAGACACACGGTGACCACCCCTGTACTACCTGTACCCCAGGAGGGTGCTGCTGACTGCCCAGCCAGGATTATAGAGTCTGGTGAACCCCTGGATGCGGGGATACCCTTCATCTGAGCCCGACTCCAGGACCCAAGGGTCCAAGACAGCGGAAGCCTGCTCCTCCTATTATCCCAGATAGGAGGGAGGCCTAGGGCAGGACAAAACAAAAGTGAGAAGGGCAGTGTGTGTGTGCGCGTGCGTGTGTGCATGCGTGTGTGTGTGTGTGTGTGTGTGTGTGTGTGTGTGAGAGAGAGAGAGAGAGAGAGAGAGAGAGAGAGAGAGAGAGAGAGAGAGAGAGAGGGCAGTATGGAGTATGGGCAGCAGGCCAGCAGCTGTCCAGGAGCTGGATGTAGGAAGGTCAGCGGGCGAAGCAGAGGTCACACTCACCCTGGGAGGAAAGCGAATTGAGGGTGGAGTAGTCCCGGGGAAGCGTGCCTGAGCGAGAGTGCTCTGTGCGGGTCAGAGAGTGGTAGTCCCGAGTGAGGGTGGAGGATGTGCTCAGCACTCGGTGGGACAGATGTGTGCCATAGGCAGCGTTAGCCGCCGTCATTCGGTGCAGGGAGTTGGCACTGCCTGGATAGGCAAAGTCCATCCGGCCGTTCACCAGGTGCTCTGCATGGAGAGAGAGGTCAGTCAGTGAGGCCTACAGCAAGGGGCAGATCATATGGGGCAGGCTGCGGCCCTGGGGGTGCAGAGGGCAGCCTTAAAGATTACAGCTAATTTCTCAGACTACCAGGACCTGGGTTCCCAGAGGCAAACGGGATTATACAAGGCAGTCTTCCAAGCCTGCCTTGCGCCACCGAGCACAGTTAGCCTCAATCAGGAGCTTACTCCCCTGCAGTGACTCTGGCCCAAGGCTTGCCTTCCAGTTCCTGGAGGTCCCTGCATTATCCTCCCTTAGGGAGAGGGTTCCCGAGGCTTGTCTGCACGCATTTATGCAGATTCTGGACCGGCAGGACACTCTAGTGGGCGGTTTAACAGAAACTGGGGACCAAAAGCAACTCAAGAGAGCCCAGGACCCGAGCAGGCGCGCCGGGAAGGCCGTCACCTCCCGGGGGCCGGGGCGTTGCCCCGCGGATCCAGCCGCTGCCCTCCCCGTCCGCGCCCCCCGCAACGCTGCCGCTGTCTTCGTCTGAGCGCCCGCTGCTGGCGGACAGACGCGGGATGAGCTCCGGGGGCAGCCGCCACGTGACGCGCCTCAGGTCCAGCTCCTCCCCAAGCAGGGGCTCGAACTTCCAGCCGCAGCCTTGGGAACAACGAAGGGCCGCGTTGGCACCGCCAGGACGCGGGGCGGCGTCGGGGAGGGTCAGGAGGAGGAGGCCAGCGGCACTTAGGCGGAGTCCAGGGTTGTGGGTATCCCTTTGGGCGACAAAAAACCCTCGCCCTGCTCCAGCCTTTCCAGATAAACTATTCGGTTTTGGCCTCTGCTCAGGCAAAAAGTCTTGTGAAAGCCTCCTGGAGTGAAGTTTCCCTGGTTACTCAACTGCTCTGAGCCTGTTTCCGCTCTGTACAAAGGGAAGTAGCCTCACCCCTGACTGTCTTCCAGGAATAGGGTAGGAGCCCTACGGTGTTAGTAATATTTAAGCAGGGGTTCCTGGTTTATAGAACAGCGGTTTAGATCCGAGCCCATCGGGAAGATAGCTGCAGATTCGAAGGCAGGCCTGTCTACTTCACGGTTGTTAATCTAGCAATACCATATCTCAAATCCTTCCCAACCCCAGGGGTGAAAATAATTTAGCATGCCAAGCTCCACCCAGTGGTGGCAGCGTGTGCCCACCCTGGCCTTAGGCTCAAAAAGGGATGTCTTCCTGGTGATGTGTGATTGGTATCTCACTTCACGGGTTAGAAAGCCAGTTAGTTCTGAGATGGGTAAGTGATCGATTCATCTAGGGTTCCCCCCCCAGAGCCTGAGTGAACCCTTGCAGCCTGAGGTGTTTTGATTATTCAGACTCCCTAGCACAGCAGGCGAACATATCACTTGTAAAGCTGTTGTCACGTGTGCATGAACCTGTAAGCCTGGGACCATCTGTCCCTGAGGGGGGCATTCACATTCTCTCATACACAGGCACACACACCTTGACATGAGGCCCACGGCACTTCTGCCCCTTTGTGTACTCCGGATAGCAAGGACAACAATACCGAGGACCCCCACCTTCCTTTGGTGGACCCCACTCACCAGTGTCATCAGAAACACTGGGTCTCTGGCTGCTGGCTGGGGAGCGCAGGACATCGTCGCTGTACATGAGGTAGCTCTCATAGTCTTCTCCACCCTGGGCATCCACAATGGGGATGTCTGGGATGATGGGAACTGCAGGGCAAAAAGAAGTAAGTCAGGGCCCCTAGCTATGGCCTCTTGTCCCCCAAGTCAACCCTTGCCTGCCACTCACTGGACATGGGCCGCTTGGGCTGAGTGGCCAGGTTGATGATAGCCTCTCTCTCAGGTCCCCATCCTGCCCCATTTCGCGCCTTCACCGTGTAGCGGTATGGCTGGGATTCTCGCAGATTCTCAATGAGCAGCATCCGGTTCTTGGGGTTGTCCACCAGCACCTTCTTCATGGGTCCAATGGGTCCTGGGGGGCAGGGACAGTACTTCAGAGGGACCGCCTGGGTTCAACCTGGCTGCAGCTCCATCACTGCCCTGGAGGTACCAGAGAGCATGAAGCTCCTGAACCCTGCCACCTGCTGAGTCCTTAAATCCCTGTGTAAGTGGTGTAAGGAAAAACTGTCACCGGCTTTTTCAGAAGGACCCCTTGTTGGGTGGCAGAGCCAGCGTGCGATGCCAGGTGACTATGCCACCCACCACCTTGACTGACTGGCAGATGCGTATGCATGCATGTAAGGCACCAGGATCCGAGGCTTGCCGGCGGGCAACAGTGTTCTCAGGATCGCATCTTCCACCCGTGCTCATGGCTGAGGGTCCAGCCTCCAGCGCCATGCTGAGAAGGCTCGAGACTGGCAGTGTCAGGTTGCCAGGCAACCATCGGTTCCATTCATGCTTCAGCAGAGCGATGAGCTCTAGCTGAGCTCCAGGCTTCCCAGGTTGGAGGATTCCAGAACCAGAGAAAGCACAAAAAGAAGGCGATGTCCCACTTTCTCAATATATTTTGGAAAATGATAACTGCAAGATGTGGTGTGCACCTGCTGAAGAGGTGGCAGGTACAGGGACCGGTAAAGTGGCTCAGAGGGTTAGTGCACTCCTAAAGCAAGCCTGAGGGCATTAGTTTGTCCCCTGGATCCACAAGGTGGAAGGAGAGAACTGACTCCTGCAAGTGGCTCTGGCTGTCCTCAGACTCAGATCTGCCTGCTCTGCCTCCCAAGTGCTGGGACTAAAGATGTGCGCCACCACTATCTGGCAATGATAAATATTTTTATTTTTAAAAAAGCAAGCAGAAGCCAGGCGGTGGTGGCGTACACCTTTAATCTCAGCACTCAGGAGGCAGAGGCAGGCAGATCTCTGTGAGTTTGAGGCCACCCTGGTCTACAGAGCTAGCTCCAGGACAGCTAGGGCTGTTACACAGAGAATACCTGTCTCGAAAAAACCAAAAATAAATAGGAAAAATAAATAAATGCAAGCAAAGAGTGCATTGGGGAGGCAGAGGGCCTGGTCTACCTATCAAGTTCCAGACCCGCCTGGGCTTCTAGCGAGACCCTATCTTAAAACAAAGCAAAACAAACAGCAGGTAGAGGCATGGAGGTACACCAAGCACTTAGAACATTCAGGAGGCTGAGGCAGAGGGATTGCCTTGAGTTTGAGGCCAGTGAGGGCTGAAGAAGACAGGCAACACACATGCAGAGAGCAGCGGCAGATAGAGGGCCATCGGCCTGAGAGGAAGGAACTCAGCAACCGTGACAGAGGCAGCTGTCACATGTGACACTTCCAGATGATTAAAGGCCATGAACTACATTCAGAAAGGCCAAGCCAAGGGTATGCAGAGCTCCCCAGAAGGTTGGTGCCTGGCTGGTGTGTTTTGTCAGGAGTGACCTGACCAAAACAAAAAACAAAAACAAAAAAACAGGCTTGCTGCTGGACTGGGACAAAGGGGGCGAGAGTGCCCAAAAACAGGAACTACCTAGACCCCACCCCTCACTTGGGCTCTGTGAGTCTTCCCCGGGAAGTCAAGGAAGCCTGGTCCTTACGGTTGTCCTCGTTGACCAGTCCATAGCAGACCTCGTAGGCTGTGATCTCGCCATTGGTCTCAGCCGGCTCAGCCCAGCTCAACTGGGTCACCGTAGAAGAGACGACATTGAAAGCCAGCCGTCCTGGCTCGCTGGGTACTGGGAGGGAGCAGGAAGAGCTCAATTAGAGGGTCGGAGGGGTGGCGGGGCTGAGCTCTGGAAGGGAGGGAAGGGGGAGGGCTGGGCACACCAAAAGCCGGGGAGCAGACTCACCTTCCTGGTGGGTGCGGCAGGACACCAGGGAGCTGTAGGGCCCCTCACCCTGGGCCCCATAGGCGCACACCTTCATTTCGTAGTCGCAATAGGGATACAGGTTGGTGAGCTCCACGGAGGGCACCTTGCTGTCCAGGAGGTGGGCTTCCGACTCGGAGTCGCCCTGGATCCAGTACTTCACCTGTGGGCGGGTGGTCAGTAGGAAGCAGAAGCGCTAGGACCCCCATTGTATACGAGACACTGGCGCCTCCCAGCAAGGCCGCGGGCAGAGCAGGGGGTCTCCCAGGCAGGGGGAAGACCCCATTCCAGCAAGGAGAGGAGGCCCGAAGCTTAAGAACTCAGAAATAGGTCTTCCCACTTGCAGGGTCACCGAGGGAGAACTGGTACTAAGTGTCCTCCCCCTCCCTTGGGGACAATCCACTCACCATCTGAAGGTGAGTGACAGACCTCCCCGGTGCCCCTCACCTTACCCTGTATCCCATTGGCTTGCCAGGAGGGGGTAGCCAGTTGAAATGGATCTTCCTGGACCCAGCGGCCTTGGCATTGGGGTTCTGTGGGGCACCCAGGTCCCCGCGGGGTGGTGGTGGTGATGAAAGTTCCTGATTTATGAGGCTCCTGTCCGTTTCATCTAGTCAAAGGGGTGTGGAGGGTGGGCAGCAGGCTCAGTATATGTTACCAACAGGGGGCGCCAGAGATTTGTTAATCATCCCAGGCGTCCCAATTTAAAAGTTCAATTAGAATCGGCCCATCTTCCTCTTGGAGTGTTGGTGCCACAGAGGCGGTGGAGAACCAGAGGACTCTCTGGGGGAGCAAGGGGAAGGGATTCGTCTGCCTTCTTTTTCTCTTGGCAGACCAGGAAATGTTCCACAGAGAAATCTGCTCCCTTCTCCCGTCACTACCCACTTTCCCTGATGGTTGCTGAAAAGACTGGATGAACTTGCTCTCTCCCTGGGATGTGTGCTAAGGCTGGGGGAGTGCTTGGAGCCTAGTGGTCACACGACCTCGACCCGTGGCTGTCATGAGGGCAGCCAGCGCATGAACAGTATGCATAGTTCTGAATTCCAGACCACAGTATTCTTTCTTTAAGAATAAGTAACATTGCGGCAGTGGTGCAGGCCTTTAATCCCAGCACTCAGAGGCAGAGGTAGGTGGATCTCTGTGAGTTCAAGGCCAGCCTGGTCTACAAAAGCTAGTTCCAGGACAGGCTCCGAAGCTACGGAAAAACCTTGTCTCAAAAAACAAACAAACAGAACGAGGCAGGCTGCCTGGAGAGATGGGCCAGCAGTTAAGAGTATATGCTGCTCTTGTAGTTTGGTTCCCAGCACTCGAAAGGTGGTTCCCAGCTGCCTTAGCCCCAGCTCCAGGGGTTTGAAACCTCTTCCGAACTCGGTGGGTACCAGCACTCAGATGCACATGCCCACACACAGGCATACAAAGATACACATAATTTTAAAATAGCAAAATTACATTTAAAGACAGGATAAGTATGGGACTGACAAGAAAGGCACCTGCTGTCTGTCACATCTGGTCGGACACCCTGAGCTTGAGCCCTGAGTCCTATACACTAGAGTACACACACACACACATACACACACACACACACACACACACACACACACACACACGTTAAAAGAAGATTAAATATGTCTCAATGAAATAAAATACAAAACAGCCTGACATGGTGGCGCTTCTGTAATTCACTTGGAGACAGAGCTAGGTGACTCTCTAGGAGCTCAAGGCCAGCCTAGCCTATAGAGTGAGTTCCAAATCAGCCGATGCTACACAGTGAGACGCTGTCTCAAAAACAAAACAAAAAACCAAACAAACGAAAAAACAAGAATGCAGATGGTCCAGATATTGCAGGCTGACACTTGTGTGTGTCCTGCTTGTGATCCTACTGTTGGTGATGTTACATTCTTATTAGAGAGTGCCCTGGGCACATGTTTGAGTCTCGAGTCCTGTTAGGAGGTCCTCAGCTCCGTTTCCACCCGCTTATGCCGACCCCAGGTTATCCTCACCTTGCTCCCCAATGATGACGGTGGCTGAGCTGGGCTGGCCCAGGCGGGCTCCGAACTTGGGGTTGCTGAGTTGGACTTGGAAGCGGCGGACTTGGCGGCCACGCAGGAGGGAGTCCACTTCCTGCAGCTCCAGGAGCTTCACCTGTAACTCCTTCCAGGTCTCCCCCGGGTGGAACAATAGCTCACCCTCCACAGGGACATAGTCCTGCAATTGGAAGAGTAGGGGTCAGACCAGGGTTGGGGTGTGAACCAAGCACGTGCCTGGTACACGGGAAATCTCCCACACAGCCAGGTTAACCCAGGGCAGCTGGGATTGTGGGCATGCTCAGGAGGGAAAGAACTGTTCCCTGTAGTGTGGCTCTGAAATCTGGGATTCTGCTGGGCCCCAGATCCTTTTTGGTGGGTGGAGTTCTTCCGTCTATCCTAGCGATCCTGTGTTTAAGTTTTATTGTCTATGTTTGTGTTGAGAGCGTATGTGTGTGTGTTGAGAGCGTGTGTGTGTGTGTTGAGAGCGTGTGTGTGTATGTGTGTGTGTTGAGAGTATATGTGTGTATGTGTGTGTGTGTGTTGAGAGCGTGTGTGTGTATGTGTGTGTGTTGAGAGCGTGTGTGTGTATGTGTGTGTGTTGAGAGCGTGTGTGTGTATGTGTGTGTGTTGAGAGCGTATGTGTGTATGTGTGTGTTGAGAGCGTGTGTGTGTGTTGAGAGCGTGTGTGTGTATTTGTGTGTGTTGAGAGCGTGTGTGTGTATGTGTGTGTTGAGAGCGTGTGTGTGTGTTGAGAGCGTGTGTGTGTATTTGTGTGTGTTGAGAGCGTGTGTGTGTGTTGAGAGCGTGTGTGTGTGTTGAGAGCGTGTGTGTATTTGTGTGTGTTGAGAGCGTGTGTGTGTGTTGAGAGCGTGTGTGTGTGTTGAGAGCGTGTGTGTGTATTTGTGTGTGTTGAGAGCGTGTGTGTGTGTTGAGAGCGTGTGTGTGTGTGTTGAGAGCGTGTGTGTGTGTTGAGAGCGTGTGTGTGTGTTGAGAGCGTGTGTGTGTTGAGAGCGTGTGTGTGTATTTGTGTGTGTTGAGAGCGTGTGTGTGTTGAGAGCGTGTGTGTGTGTTGAGAGCGTGTGTGTGTGTTGAGAGCGTGTGTGTGTATTTGTGTGTGTTGAGAGCGTGTGTGTGTGTTGAGAGCGTGTGTGTGTGTGTTGAGAGCGTGTGTGTGTGTTGAGAGCGTGTGTGTGTGTTGAGAGCGTGTGTGTGTTGAGAGCGTGTGTGTGTATTTGTGTGTGTTGAGAGCGTGTGTGTGTTGAGAGCGTGTGTGTGTGTTGAGAGCGTGTGTGTGTATTTGTGTGTGTGTTGAGAGTGTATGTGTGTGTGTTGAGAGTGTATGTGTGTATGTGTGTGTGTTGAGAGCATATGTGTGTGTGTGTGTGTTGAGAGCGTGTGTGTGTATGTGTGTGTGTTGAGAGCGTGTGTGTGTTGAGAGCGTGTGTGTGTGTGTTGAGAGCGTGTGTGTGTATGTGTGTGTTGAGAGCGTGTGTGTGTGTATGTGTGTGTTGAGAGCGTGTGTGTGTATGTGTGTGTGTTGAGAGCATATGTGTGTGTGTGTTGAGAGCATTTGTGTGTGTATGTGTGTGTTGAGAGCGTGTGTGTGTATGTGTGTGTGTTGAGAGCGTATGTGTGTATGTGTGTGTGTTGAGAGCGTGTGTGTGTATGTGTGTGTGTTGAGAGCGTATGTGTGTCTGTGTGTGTGTTGAGAGCGTATGTGTGTATGTGTGTGTTGAGAGCGTGTGTGTGTATGTGTGTATGTGTGTGTTGAGAGTGTGTGTGTGTATGTGTGTGTGTTGAGAGCGTGTGTGTGTATTTGTGTGTGTTGAGAGCGTATGTGTGTGTATGTGTGTGTTGAGAGCGTGTGTGTGTATGTGTGTATGTGTGTGTTGAGAGCGTGTGTGTGTATGTGTGTGTGTTGAGAGCGTGTGTGTGTATGTGTGTGTGTTGAGAGCGTATGTGTGTCTGTGTGTGTGTTGAGAGCGTATGTGTGTATGTGTGTGTTGAGAGCGTGTGTGTGTATTTGTGTGTGTTGAGAGCGTGTGTGTGTATTTGTGTGTGTTGAGAGCGTGTGTGTGTATGTGTGTGTGTTGAGAGCATATGTGTGTGTATGTGTGTGTGTTGAGAGCGTGTGTGTGTATGTGTGTGTGTTGAGAGCATATGTGTGTGTGTATGTGTGTGTGTTGAGAGCGTATGTGTGTGTATGTGTGTGTTGAGAGCATATGTGTGTGTGTTGAGAGCATTTGTGTGTATGTGTGTGTGTTGAGAGCGTGTGTGTGTATGTGTGTGTGTTGAGAGCGTATGTGTGTGTATGTGTGTGTTGAGAGCGTGTGTGTGTGTGTTGAGAGCATTTGTGTGTATGTGTGTGTGTTGAGAGCGTGTGTGTGTATGTGTGTGTGTTGAGAGCGTATGTGTGTATGTGTGTGTGTTGAGAGCGTATGTGTGTGTATGTGTGTGTTGAGAGCGTGTGTGTGTATGTGTGTGTGTTGAGAGCGTGTGTGTGTATGTGTGTGTGTTGAGAGCGTGTGTGTGTATGTGTGTGTGTTGAGAGCGTGTGTGTGTATGTGTGTGTTGAGAGCGTGTGTGTGTATGTGTGTGTGTTGAGAGCATTTGTGTGTATGTGTGTGTGTTGAGAGCGTGTGTGTGTATGTGTGTGTTGAGAGCGTGTGTGTGTGTGTGTGTGTGTGTTGAGAGCGTGTGTGTGTATGTGTGTGTTGAGAGCGTGTGTGTGTATGTGTGTGTTGAGAGCGTGTGTGTGTATGTATGTGTGTGTGTGTGTTGAGAGCGTGTGTGTGTATGTATGTGTGTGTGTGTGTTGAGAGCGTGTGTGTATGTGTGTGTTGAGAGCGTGTGTGTGTATGTGTGTGTTGAAAGCGTGTGTGTGTATGTGTGTGTTGAGAATGTACACGTGTCTGCTGTGTGTATGGCAGTAATGGTAAGGGTCAGATTTGCACCCGTCAAGCTGGATTTATAGGCCACCCCATGGCAAATTCAAATCCCCCAGAAGAGCATCAGTGCTCTTAACCACTGAGCCATGGCTTAGTCCTCAGATTTTCATGTGTGCACATGGGTGTGTTTACCCAACCACATGGGAGGAAAATGACCTTTTCACAAAAAAGCACTAGGTGGCGCTTCAAATTACCAGTTCAATTCCATGTAGGGGGCTAGTCTGATAACTATGGGAGACCCGATCCAGAACAGAAAAGGAAGTTTGCAAGGAGAAAAATAGGGAGAGATGGGCATGGCGCCCCAAGCCTGTCATTACAGCACCTGGGAGGTTGAGGCAAGCATCTGCTAGTCTGAGCCATCCAGGGCTAGTGGCAAGACCTTGTCTCACAAAAAACAGTCACCCAAACTAAAACAACAAAACAGAATGGCAATGTGGCCCTATTGTCTGGGCCTGGTGTGCACAGGTTACCCTGTGTGGGCTGAATGGGCCTATAGGTCTCACGTAGCTCAGATTGACCTGGAATTCAGTGCCTAGCCGAGGATGATCTTCTGTTCCTACTTCCTGAGAGCTGAGATGGTCGGCCACCATGCCCTGTGTACGTGGTGCTGGAGGGTGAACTCAGGGCTTCATACATGCCGGGTAAGTGCTCTGCCAACTGAGCTACATCCTCAACCCTATTTTTAATTTGAAAATTATTTTTTTTTTCTATTGAGGATTGATTTAGAGCCTTGCCCATACTAATCAGGTGCTGTACTACTGAGCTGTGTCTCCTGGTGGGCCAGAAACTCACTGTGCTCAACGGGTTGGCCCCCTGCCTTTGCTTTCTGATGGCTACTTGTGCCGTTGTGTCCAGCATTTAAAAAAAAATTACATTAGTGCTGGGTAGGTGTCATATGTCTTTAGCTCTTGCACTCAGGAGGCAGAGGCAGGAGGACCTGTGAGTTCAAGGCCAGCCTGGTCCAGAGCAGCCAGAACTGTTACACAGAGAAACCCTGCCTCAAAATAAATAAATAAATAAAATAAAATAACCAAAGTCAGATTGGATAGTTTGGTGACTTGGCTGTCTTGGATCACTGAAGAGTAAACAAGGATGGTTTTGGTAGGTACCTGGCCCATCCACGAGGAACTGATCCTCTTGCCCTGAGTTCTTGGCACTTTGTGTGGGCCATTCCTGGTGGCAGGCCCACTTTTGTCTAGAGATACTTCCAGCATCCAAGGCTTGGGGTAGCAACCATGGAAATCACTGGATATCCCCCGAGTCCCTGAGATGTCCTCTTACCCTCTGACTGAGCCTTACCCGGTGGCCATGGGCTGTGTTATCCTGTGTGCTGTAGGAGACCTGGGATTTGCCATTATCCAGGATGTGCCGGATGACAGGGATGCGGACCACCTGCTCTCCACGGCTCACGGAGTACTCGGGTTGTTCAAAGGATACAACCCCGCTGGCTGCAAAGAACCCAGATGCCGGTCAGGAGCTCTTGGTCTCAGTTCCGTCTTAACACCTTCCCTCCCGCCTACCCAGAGGACTAGCATGGAAATTCCTTCAGCAGTTAAGGGGTTAAAATAAAGTCCAGCAGGCAGCCTGGAACATAGGGACGAGGCACAAGGCAGTCCTAAGAGTCAGGGCTGAGCATCCTGGTGCAGTGGGGAGGGGTCAGGGAACCTCTGGGAACCAGGAGGACTGTCATCAGCATGTCAGGCATCCATTGGGCCAAGGCTTTTATTCACGTGTCCCCCTCGATGGGGAAAGGAGAGTTGGATGTGGGCAAGGCTGTGATGAGTCTGATGGACATTCTCATTTGAACTGAGGATGTAGCTCAGTAGTACAGCATTTGCCTTGCATGTGGGCTTCCATCCCCAACACCATAAAGAGGAGAAAAGAGGGAGCAGCGAGTGCCACTTAGCTCATGTACCAGGTGCTGTGCAGGAAGCGCTTCTATGGCCTCCTTGCAGAGGCCTCAGCCCATCTTACAGAGGGAGACGGTCCTCAGAAAGTAAGTGATTGGCTCAGGCCCTGCAGAACCCAGCCCTACCTTCCTGGCCCCTACCAACCTTGCTCCTTGATAATGGTGATATTCACCAGGCGGCGACCAAGGGTGGCGGTGCCCACAGGAACATCGATAGCCTCCACCAGCAGCTGCTTCTCCTCATCATCTTCGGGCCGGATGAAGAGGGGCACCCGCACATCCACCAGCTCGACACCCTCCTGGAACTCCACCATGCCCCGGGCGTCTAGGGTGCGAGTAAGATATGGATCTCAGGGCCGCATGGGGGGGAGGGGAGGTGGGGCAGGAAGAGAGTGTGTTTCCCTACCCTGCTCTGCAGTGAGCGTGTAGTATCCAGGGGCCACCTTGAGTTCGTGGAAGGATCCCTGCTCCACGTGCTTCTCTGTCAGCTTCAGGAGTGTCTGCTTGGCTGAGTGGGGTGCCAATAGCACTGTGTCCACGATGGTGTGGTCTTGCCTGGGTGGGAGAGCGTCCAAGTGGCAGGGGGTAGGAGGGACGACAAAATATGAGACAGAAGGTAGCGTGGTCTTTAGTGCTGGGCCCGCCAGAAGCCCAGCTGGCTCCACCTCCTCACCCACCCCACCAAGCAGGGCTGGTAAGACAAGGGTTGGGTGTGGGACAGCCAAGAGGCTCCCTCTGGCCAGGCAGCCTGGCTTCAAATTCTGCCTCTGATCCCTGACAGCTAGGTAACCTCAAGCCAGGGATGTGACCTCTGTGAGCCTCCGTTTTCTCATTCGAAAATGGGCTTAGCTAGGGTGATCTCTTGCAGGACCAAGGATTGGCTGGGATGGCCAGGCGCAAAGTGTCTACTGCGAGTCCTCAGAGGTGCTGGCCCGAGCCTGGCTACATGTGGTCCGTCCCAGTTCTGACTCGGTATAGGACCGCTTCTCACACAGCCTCCCCAATAGGGCAGAAGCCACAGGACCTGCTAGTCTGCCTGTTCGGTAGCATGCCTGCTACTGAGGCTCAGCAAGAGGATCTCTGGCCCAGGAGAGGGGAGCAGGGCCATAGTCAGTGGGGCAGGGGCGGATCTGGGCTTTGTTTTAGTTGAGAGGCTGGTTCATGGTAAACGGGTCTCTTAAGTGTCTTAAGTAGTTGTTGGAAGAATGGTCCAGGAGAGGAAGGAATGAAGGGTCTAGTCAATGCCAGATTTAGGGCCTTCCCTTCCTAGGACGTGATCAGAGGCGTGGAGCAGGAGTGGGTGGGTAGGAGGCTGGAGCTCAGGACAGAGGGGAAGGAGGTGGGGCTGTCCCACCTTGTGTATCTTCAACTCACTTTTTCCCGGCATTGGGCTGCTGTCTGTGGGGACAACAAAGGGGCCATGAGCCAGATAGCTTTTGGAATGGGGCATGACCCCCTTGGGAGCTTGAATGAACAGCTCCCATCAAACCCTGGAAATCCTGGCTGCCTGAAGGTAGGGCTCAGTACAGCCAGGCACCCCCCCACACACACACACTCCTGACCTGGGGCTCCCTGGGACTCACCGGAACTTTGTCTGCTGGAGTTTGTGCGCACCGTTGACCTGTCTATATACCTCATTCAGCTGTCAGACAAGGGAAGACAGTTGAGAATAGTCCAGAGGACCTCTTAAGATCGACTGTCATATGCCTGAGGGATAAACCCTGAAACCCAGGCTCTGCTACCACCCAGAATGACCCCATGCAAGGCACATGTCCAAAGGGCCCGTCTCCCTCTTGCCTAGAAAAGTCTAAGCTCTGAACTCGCAGTCCTTGGCTCTCCCACGGGATGCCATTGCACCCACGTATGGGCCCAAGCAGCCGTTTCTGGTCCTCACATTTTCCTCCACCTCCTGGCGCAGCTGGTCACATTCTCGAGTGCCGGGCTTCAAGAGGTTCTCAGTGCAGAGGCGGGCAAGGCGTAGAGACAGCCCGTAGGGTACTGAGTGGGAGGTACGAGCATCATTAGCCCCCTGTACACAAGGCGGTGCAGAGTATGACCTCCGCCAACCGAGCTAAGACTGTTTTCGGTGTGCCAGGGATGCACAGGCGTGAGATTTTTTTTTGGTCCTTTCGGGATGGAACAGAAAGGGACTGAGTCCTGGACCCGCACCCAACACCCAAAGAAAACAGGAAGGGTATGATCTTGGGTCAGGGTACTGCCGAGAGGCGCTGCCCCCAGCCCTGGCCCTCACCAAGCTCTGTGGGGCTGGTGCTGGCGGCATGGGTCGCAAAGCCAGGTCGCTGCACGTTATTGGTGATCTTCCAGCGGACCGTGTCTCGTCCCTTAAGGTTTCCACTGCGTAGCATAGGTGTGTCCAGGTGGTCGGAGGCCATCAGGTTCTCCCGCAGCATATAGTGATCTTCCTTGAAGCCCACCATGTGGCCTGCGGGAAAGATCCTCAGCACCAGCCCCTCCCTAGACCTCCATAGCCACGCCCATCAGGGGGTAACCCAGGGCCTCCCCTTTCTCTGGTCCTGGCTTCACCCACACTTCTCCTCCAGCCTGAAGGGGCTGTCAGATACCCACTGCTCACAGGTGTGCCTGGCCCATACCTCGGTTGCAGCAAGGGAGAAACCCCAGGCAGGCCTAGGAGATAAGAGTTCGAGGTGGGGTTAGGGTAAGGATGGTTGTCCCAAGCTAGACAGGCCTCCCCAGGCACCTCTACTTATAGCCCTTTCGCTAGAAGTACGCACTTGCGCGCGCGCAGGAGTTTGAGGATGATACCAGGTATCCTGCTCTACCGTTCCCCCCCCCCCACACACATCATTCCTTTGACCGAGAACCCAGAGCTAGGCTTGTGACCCAGGGTCTCTCGCTTGACCCCGGAGCGAGGCTTGTGACCCAGGGTCTCTCGCTGACCCCGGAGAGGCTTGTGACCCAGGGTCTCTCCCTGAACCCGGAGCAAGGCTTGTGACCCAGGGTCTCTCCCTGAACCCGGGGCGAGGCTGTGATCCAGGGTCTCTCCCTGAACCCGGAGCGAGGCTGACCCCGGAGGGAGGCTTACTTTGCAGCAGGCACAGTATTTCCAGCAGAGCAGCAGCAGGAGCGCCAGGAGCAGCAGGAGGAAGATGAGCAGCGGAATGAGCCACCAGAAGGAGCCGGGAGGGCAGTCTGCAGGGCGAGAGGAGAAGGGAGGCAGTGCCCACGCCTGCCCGGGCTTCCCGGTGCCACCGGCTGCGCCCACCTGCCAGCTCACCTTTCTTCCTGTGTACCAGCACGGTGCTGTTGGGCCCAGGGCTGCCGTCGCCCTCCACGGTGTAGCTGTAGGTGCAGTCGTCATCTTCATCCCGGAACGAGCAGTACTCCACCACCTCTTCCGCTGGACCCACAGATCGTTAGCAGGTCACCCTGACCCCAGCCCTCCACCCGGGCCACCCCAGGGTCCGGTGAAGTATTGCCTCCTCTGTAGCCTACCATGGGCTCTGAGGAAGAGCGAAGTCCCGGGATGAAGGGGACTGCCCTGCCCAGGGCTGACACCAGTAACAGCCTAGCCTAAAGTTCATCTCCTCCGCTTCCCTGGACTGCATGAGTGTGGTGTCCGGGCAGTAGAGCCGATTCAGGAGGCAAATAGCATCCCATAGGTCGACTGCGTGCCCACCTGGGCCCTTCTACTCCGCTGTGGGCGTGCGCAGTAACTCATCTGACACCCCATTCCGGGGTCTCCGGACTCACGCTTCCCGGCTCAGCAGTGAGCCCCCACCCCGCCCCACACTCCCCCACGGCGGCATTCTGTGCCTCTTGCTCCAACTCTGAATCTCTGTCTAGGTCCTGGAGTATCTCACAACTCGGCTCAAAACCCAGTCTAGACTGCATGACCTCGGCTCAGAGCTCAAGCCTCTCCCTCAGAGAAGTAACCACTCTTTCCTGCTGGGTTCTCCCTGCCCAGACTCCCAACACTAGGTCTCTCGGACCCCTTCCCCCTCCTCCTTCCCTCTTCTCTCCCTCTCCTTCCCTCCCTCTTTCTTTCTTTCATTTGGAGGCAGGGTCTCACTTTGTTGTCCTGGCTGTCCTAGAAATCACTTTATGAACAGAGATCTACCTGCCTCTGTCTCCAAAGTGCTGGTATTAAAGACGTATGATACCATGCTGATGCCCCCTCCTTTTCTCTTTTCTTTCTTTCTTCCTTTCTTTCTTTTTCTTTCTCTTTCTCTTCTTTTTTTATTTTTTGTTTTTGTTTTTGTTTTTCGAGACAGGATTTCTCTGTAGCTTTGGAGCCTGTTCTGGAACTAGTTCTGTAGACCAGGCTGGTCTTGAACTCACAGAGATCCACCTGCCTCTGCCTCTCGAGTGTTGGGATTAAAGGCATGTGCCACCACCGCCCGGTTTTCCGGTTTTTTTTTTTCTGTGTAGCCCCAGCTGTCCTAGAACTCACTCTGTAGACCAGGCTGGCCTCGAACTCACAGAGATCCACCTGCCTCTGCTGGGATAAAGGACATGTGCGACCACCTCCCTGGCCCCCTACCTTTCTTCAGCTCATCCACCATCTTGACTTTGAAGCTGCAGTCCTCACAGGTGCGCCCTTTCTTCTCCCCAGTGCCCCAGGCCTGGCACTGCACACAAGAGCGCAGGTCCTCACAGAGGCCCAGGCGGATCTGGATGGAGAGGAGGAACAGAGAGGTGCCATGCTGGGCGTGCCCGACTTCTCTTGACCAGTGTCCACCCTCCATCAGCTTCTCCTTCCCACCCTCTGCTGTGCCTGGGGTTCCCGCGGCCTCACCGCGGAGTAGTTGATCTCACAGGTGGTGTCCGTGTAGAGCGACTGCTGGTTGCAGTGGCAGCGGCCACACTCACAGAAGCCTCGTCCATTGCAGATGCCCTGGGGCCGGAGGGGGCAGCGGTGAGCCAGCGGAGTTCCATCCTCTGATCATCCCTCAGAGGGCCCCTTCTACTGCCCACACTACCTGCCCCACGCCCAGGCCTACCCCATTGCTATCGATGCAGGTGGCATTGCTTAGGGGACAGTCACAGCTGCGGCCTGTCCAACCAGGCTCACACACACACTGTCCCATGGAGCAGCGTCCGCGGTCTGTAAAGAGGTGAAGGAAGGGAGGGTAGAACCACATTCATCTATGCAAGTTAAGATGGCCCCTCACTAGGGTGGGCCTCTGGGAGCCTGGAGGTTAAAGTTGCCCCTCAATTTTCTGGAATCTTCTCCCCTCTATCCTGCTTTCTAGTGAAGGCAGAGTGACCATCCCCCAAAACAAATCCATCCTTGTGATTTGCATGTTCAAGAATCTCTAACTGGACGTAGGCCAGAGAAAGGGTACAGATATGTATAAATTAGAACTCGAACTGTTGGGGCCCGGGAGACGGCTCAGAGGGTAAAGGTGCTTGCTGCGCACATGTGATGGTCAGTGATCAAGCACTAGAACCCACATGGTGGGCGGAGAAAGACAACTCACACACCGGCCCTGTAGCATGCATGCTCCCACCCCTCACATGATAAATAAATGTCCCACTAAAAGCACAAAACCTGTTACAAGGCATCTAGGAGAATCCAGCAGTGAACGGTCCGGGTTCACAAATGAGTGCAGCAAGGTAGATACACAAGCAGAAAGTGATGTGATCCCCAGTGACTCCTTGCTGCTCCCCTAACCCAAGCCCCTTACAAGCTGGCCCTGCGGCATCCCCAGCATCATCCTCCCCTCCTCCTTCACGCTTCCACCTCTACTAAATGTCTGCCCCTCTCCAGATACATCCGGCTTATGCTTTAATTTCTCCACCACAGCACTCTGGGAAGGAGAGCCGGGGAGAAGAGACGCTAGACCAAAACCAGATAGATGGAGGAAGAGCGGCGGTGAGACGTCTCAGTGAGCAAGAGTGATTGCGGACAGTTAGTCTGGACCAACATGGTGGAAGGAGAGAACTGACTAACTACCAACTGACCTCTGACCTCATCCGTATTCTGTGACACACACACACATAAAGGGTAATAAAAAGATTAAAAGACAAACAAGGATAGGAGGAGATATAGAAAAACAAGAGCATAACCTCCAGTGACCAGCACACAGTGGGAGTTTAACAAATATTTAATGATTGCGTTTTCTTTCTTTCTTTCTTTCTTTCTTTCTTTCTTTCTTCCTTCCTTCCTTCCTTCCTTCCTTCCTTTCTTTCTTTCTTTTCTTTTTGTTTTTTTGAGACAGGGTTTCTCTGTATAGCTTTGGAGCCTGTTCTGGAACTCACTCTGTAGACCAGGCTGGACTTGAACTCACAGAGATCCACCTGCCTCTGCCTCCCAAGTGCTGGGATTAAAGGCATGTGCCACCACCGCCTGGCTACTAGTTGGATTTTCATTTATTCTCTCTGTCTAACTACCAGCTTCCATGGGCCTGCTTGCCTGAGCTGTGCCTCTTCTAGGTACAGGCCTATACTCTCAGTGTTCACCAGACTATACGGCTATGCGCTCATGGCTTTGGCACCACACAGGGCTAGGTCCTGTGGAGATAGGGAGAAGACACAATTTTGTGGCCGCCACTAGAAGTTTTGCATCTTTGGAGAGAAGTGAGACTGTTCTCCCATGTTCCTGTCAACCTTTGGGGGTTGAACCAGATGGTCTCCATCTTGAGCTGGAGTAGAGATCTGAGTACCAGAGGCAGCCTCTGAGATTAAGAGTCTGTAGTCTGTGTGGCTGTCAGGGACCTTGGCCATGACACTTCAGACGAGGGGGGGAGGTCCAGACTATGGCTGAACCTCTACCGGGTACCCTCCTGCCCGGCTCACCGTTGCACAGGAATCCAGAGGTGCGGGGACACTGGAAGTTGTCGTACTCGCAGAAGTCACCCTCGTAGCGACCTTCGCCGTAGCACACGCAACGTCCGCACTGGCACTCGCCGCGGCCTGAGCATGGCTTGTCCTCACCCTCACGCAGGCAGGGCTGCGTGTCGCTCAGAGAGCCCGTGGAGCAGTTGCAGGCCTTGCCACTCCTGGAGGAGACACTGGTCACTTCTGCACAGCCTGGGAGAAAGCCTGGGGTTTTTATGCTCCTGTTTCGCAAACCACAAAACTGGGGGTTCCGAAAACGTGGAGGCATGCTCAAGTCATGCCGACAGCAGTGGCTCGGCTGAAACCCGAACCCCAGGGTCCTGCTCTCTGATCACTAACTGTCCCCCTTCATGGTTCTTCTGTCTTGAGTCATGACAGACTTCCCAGGGCCTCAGGGCAGTTTTGCTTGTCTTTGCTTTTGCTGTGAGATGGGGTCTTTCCAGGAGTCCCTGGCTGGCTTGGAGCTCACAATGAAGACTAGCTTTGTTTTGTCCAGGTCCTCCCTCTGCCTCCCCAGGGCTGGGATCATAGGCAGGCACCACTGCACCTGGCAAAAGTGGATTTGCTGTTTCTTTACAGTCTCAATACATTGCCCAGGCTCCAAACTTCTGGACTTGAGGAATCCTCCTGCCTCAGCTCCCCAAGTAACGAAGTGGTCTGTGCATGGCACTACAGCCTCGCTGACACTCACCTACCCGTGGGTGGTTTCTGTTCTTTCCTTTCGGAGGCAAGGCCTGGCTACATAGGCCTGGCTGGCTTGGAACTTGCTATATAGACCAGGCTGGCCTCAAAGTCTCAGAGATCCACCCGACTCTGCCTCCCAAATGCTGGGAGTTCTGGGATAAAAGACGGGAGCCGCCATATCTGCCACTAAGTTCATTTCATTAGGTCATCCGTTTGCATGTGGTGGAAAAGATATGACCCATGAAGAGCAAGTCGCACCTGCTCTCAACACCCAGCCCAGCGCCTGACAGCCACCTTGTCGCCCTCTTAGCAGAGAGACATCCAGAAATAGCCCGTATATCCATGTATGGATGTGCCTCAGTTTATGATGGGGTTATGCCTAACAAATCCATTGCAAATTGAATACAATTACAGAACCTAACCTGGTTACAGTGAAGCCTAGTCCAGTCTAATGTCAGTCACTTTTGCATCCTTGTAACTGAAAAGAGGAGACCAGAGACAGGCCTGGCGGCATAGACTTACAGTCTTACAACTTGGGAGTCCAAGACAGGATTGTGAGTTTGAGGCCAGTCTGCCCTATACAGTAGGACTTTATCTCAACAATGACAATAAACTAGTTCAAAAAAAAATCCCAACAAACAAAGTAAAACAAGCCCAGAACAGGCTACATCAGACTCAGTAAGAAGGGCGCATCCCAAATAGTTTGAACTGGATCCACCCAACAGCTGAGTATACAGACAAGAACTGCCCTGTGGCTGAACATCTCAGGGCAGGCGCCCTTCCCCCACTCACCAGCCCTCGTTGCACACACAGTGTCCACACATGAAGTCTCCTCTGTAGCTGCAGCGAGATGACCGGACTTCCTTTTGCTGGAACAAAACCATGGTGTGTGCGTATGTTGTGGATATTCCTTTAGCTGTGTATAGGTGTGTTACGTGTGTTTACGCTGTGGACTATTCTTTTAGCTGTGTAAAGGTGTATTACGTGTGTTTATGCTGTGGAATATTCTTTTAGCTGTGTAAAGGTGTGTTACGTGTGTTTATGCTCCATTTGTTTAATTACGTAAAGATCTGTTGGTTTTGCTTCACCTTGCCTGTCTAATAAAAACGTGAACATCCAAAACTAGGCAGGAGAGGGGTGGGCGGGGCTGGCAGACAGAGAAAATAAGTAGGAGGAGAATTCTAGGCTCCAGGGAGAAGAGGGAGAGGATGAGGGAGAATGAGAGGGACATGCTCAGAACCAGCCAGGCCCCTGCCAGACAGCTAGATGGAGTAGGACACACAGAAGGAAAAAAGTAAAAAGCCCAGAGACAAAACGTAGATTAAGAGAAGCAGCTTAAGTAATAAGAGCTAGTGGAACAAGCATAAGATAAGACTGTGCATTCAGAATGAAATGTAAGTCTCCATGTCATGATTTGAGAGTTGGTTGGTGGCCCAATAGAAAAATCTGCTACATGCATAGAGGAAAGAGACAGAACCTGGGCACATTTGGGGTGGGAGACAAGGTGGGAGACTATGGAGCTGAAGCTGATCTAGCACTTCTTTGTTCCTTTCTTCCTTCCTTTCTCTCTCTGTTTTTCTTTCCCTTCTTCCTTCCTTCCTTCCTTTCTTTTTTCTTTTGAGATAGGGTATCTTTGTATAGCCTTGGCTGTCTTGGAACTTGTTCTGTAGATCAGGCTGGCAACTCAGAGATCTGCCTGCATCTACCTCCCCAGTTCTGGGATTAAAGGTGTGCACCACCAGTGCCCAGCTGGAACTTTCTATGTAGCCCAAACTGGTGTCAAACTTATGGTTCTTTTCCCAGCTTCCTAAATGCCTGGGTTCCAGGTGTCTCTATTACGCCTGGCTTTGCCACTGGGTGTTTCTGCTGTTTTTTGTGACTTGGGACAGCTCTCCAGGGATGTGTGCCCACAGAAGATTCCACCTCACTGGTGCTCCGCTCAGCCCCTCCCTCACAGAAGGACCCAATCTTACCAACTCACAGGCGCACACATCACAGATGACGCTCACATCCATCCGGAGGCCGTCGGAGAAGGAAGGTTTGAGGTGGATGTTGCCTTTTCGGTCTTCTTCTGCCAGCTGGCACACATGGGTCCCATCTATGTCCTCTACTGCGCGAAGCTGTACATTGTATGTGCCCTGCAGGGATCCTGCTGTTAGCCAAGGCAGGCCTTGTCCTGATGGTCAGGGGTGGCGGTGCCTGAAGCCCTTGGCCCTTGGGATGGACCTGTGTCCTGATCCCCAGCTCCCCAGTTGCCCTGGTTGGGGCTGTAGATTCCTTCTTTATAGTGGTGTTAGTGTCGGAACAAGAGCCTCTCTGGCTCTGGGGCATTGGCCCGCTCGCTTGTCTTAGCAACCTTGAGGGCTGTGCATTCTTTTCACCCCCGCCACAGGGACAGGGAAATGGGCAAAGCAGAGGATGGTGCCAAGCTCCTCCAAGAGGTCGATGCCCAAAAGGTGGAACCCCAGAGGCCATGTGTCCCTTGTTAGAAGATTCACTTCCGAATGCTCTGCCTCAGCCTCACTGCCCATTCCACGGTCCCCACAGGAGCGTACCACTTCCCCTCGCTTGATGTGGAAGGACCCAGTCTCTGTCTTCTGGAGTGTGTCAGAGGTGACCTCTGTCCTCAGGCCTCGTGGGCTATCCAGAGCCCTGATATCCAGGTTGGAGCGAATTCGCTGAAGGAGAAGAAGCGATCAGTGATCTGTGTGGCGCCTGGGCTCACCCACCATGGCTTCACCCCGACTCACGTGGAAGAGAGACGTGAGCGTGCAGGGGACCCCAAAGGCAGACCCCCAAAGGATGGTCAGAGACCCCACCTCACTAGACTGTCCCAGACTCATGTTTCAACCTTCTCGCCCACTCTCCTTCTCCCTTGCCTGTCCCAGAAGGGCCCAATCTCTGCACCCCATACAGCTTCTCACATAGAAGGCCTCCTCCAGCAGCTCCACGATGTTGGACGAGTCCTCCTGCAGCACTCCCAGTGAGGAGACAGGGAAATACTTGTGAAGTTTCTGCAGGAGATAATGCAGGCCTTGGGTTGAGTTCTTTCTCTTTGTATCTTCGGGGGTGGGGGGTGCTGGAGAGATGGCTCAGAGGTTAAGAGCATTGCTTGCTCTTCCAAAGGTCCTGAGTTCAATTCCCAGCAACCACATGGTGGCTCACAACCATCTGTAGTGAGGTCTGGTGCCCTCTTTCTGGCCAGCAGGCATACACACAGACAGAATATTGTATACATAATAAATAAATAAATAGATAGATAAATAGATAAATAAATAAATAAATAAAGTGCTACCTCTCTTTGTATCTTCGTTAGTCCTTTTATGCACACAGTAAAACTACGCACTGAGCCCGCTAGTGTACTGGGAACTACCCGCTCAGCTGCTCGGGAGTTCAGTTAGGGGGGTGGGCAAGAGACCTCCCCACCGGAGCCCATTCCTAGGGACCAGGAAACTTTGGGAAGGGAAGGCGGTCCGAGAAGTTCCATCTACGCCCGGGGCCCAGGCCTCACACCTCGTAGTAGCTGTAGGAGTAGTTGGTGACAGCAAAGATGGGTATGATGTTGTGTTTGGCCAGCAGGCGCACCAGTGTGGGCACAGACGGGTAGTCCTGCGTCTTGTATTGAGTGTAGGTGCCCGTGGCATCCAGGTGGCACTTCTCATCATTGCGGTTCATGATGCCAGCCAGCACGTTGGCGCCATCAGCCTCATAGTGGAAGGCAGACTCGGTGGAGAACACCAGCAGGTGGGTGCTGTCGGCTCGCCAGCCGATGTCCCTCTGGAAGGCAAGGAGGGCCATGCTCACTAAACCGGCTGCTTGCTGAAGACCTCCATTCCTTCATCATATAGAAAAAGAGGAGCGGTTCCCAACAGGGGCCCGGACGGGAGTTGTCATGGCAGCAGGTGAATGATGACAGTAAGAACCAGAATGTGACAATGAGGGACGGGAAAACAAGTGCCGAGTGCACGCACGCCATGGGTGCCATTGAAAGTCAAATCTCATACACTGCGACAGCTCCTTACCCCAGCCCTCAGTCACACTGCAAAAACAGTGCAGATGCATGGGGAAAATGCTCGCAGCACCATGCCAAATGAAACGGGCAGGCTGAAAGACAGAGCAGCTGTGGTGCCTTGAATAGGAATGGCTGGGGCTGGAGAAATGGCTCAGTGGCTAAGAGCACTGCTCTTCCAGAGGTCCTGAGTTCAATTCCCAGCAACCACATGGTGGCTCACAACCACCTGTAATGACATCCGGTGCCCTCTTCTGGCCTGCAAGCATATATGCAGGCAGAATACTGTATAAATAAATAAATAAATCTTAAAAAAAAAAAAAAGAATAGGAATAGCCTCCGTAGGCTCCTGGAGTGGATGCCTGGCCATCAGGGAGTGGCACTACTCGGGAGGGATGAGGAGGTGTGGCCACGCTGGCCAGGCCCAGAGTCTCTCTTTTCCTGTTGCCTGTGGGTGGGAATGTAGAACTCTCAGCTCCTTCTCCATAACTGTAGAACCAGCACCATGTCTGCCTGTGGGCCGCCATGCTTCCCGCCTTGATGATAATGGACTAAACCTCTGAACTGTAAGAAGCCCCAATTAAATGCTCTCTTTTCTAAGAGTTGCTGTGGTCATGGTTTCTCTTCACAGCAATAGAACACTGACTAAAAGAGCAGTGCATGGCAAGTGATTTGAAAAGAACACAGGGTGATGTCTCTGTATGGCCTCAGCTGTCCTGATGTCCTGGAAGTCAACATGTAGATCAGGCTGGCCTTGAACTCCCATGTCTGGCTTGGGGTGATCTGTCTGTTTGTCTGTCTGTCTGTCTGTCCGTCTGTCCGTCCGTCTGTCTGTCTATATATGGTTTTTCAATAGAGGGTTTCTCTGTGTAGCCCTGGCTGTCCTGAACTCACTCTGTAGACCAGGCTGGCCTTGAACTTAGAGATCTGCCTGCCTCTGCCTCCAAAGTTGCTGGTTTTGAACTCAGAGGCAGCTAAGGGTGATTTTGGATCCCTGATGGTCCTGCCTCCATCCACTTCCTCAATTCTGGGGTTGCAGATGTGTATCACCCTGCTGGGCTTATATAGCATGGTTTCAAAACCCACGTTACAAGAGCAAGTACTTACAATACTATTACGTGAAGAAAAAAAGGCCAAGTTTTAGAATTATAGGTAAAACAATCCCACTGTATAATATGTGGACGACAGGCTATAGGGGGTGGCTATTTGTTGGTGGTGGAATTACAGGCAAGTTTTGTTTTCTGATTTATCTGTCATATGAATGGGTTGTTTTCAAAATGAAAAAGAATGACCAGGGGGCTGGAGAGATGGCTCAGTGGTTAAGAGCACTGGCTGCTCTTCCAGAGGTCCTGAGTTCAATTCCCAGCAACCACATGGTGGCTCACAATCATCTGTATTGAGATCTGGCGCCCTCCTCTGGCATACGGGCATACATGGAGGCAGAATGTTGTATACATAGTAAATAAATAAATAAATCTTTAGGGCTGGAGAGATGGCTCAGCGGTTAAGAGCATTGCCTGCTCTTCCAAAGGTCCTGAGTTCAATTCCCAGCAACCACATGGTGGCTCACAACCATCTGTAATGGGGTCTGATGCCCTCTTCTGGCCTGCAGGCATATACACAAAACAGAATATTGTATACATAATAAATAAATAAATATTTTTAAAATATTAAAAAAAAAAGAAAAAATAAATCTTTAAAAAAAAAAAGAAAAAGAAAAGGAATGACCATTTTATTCTGCTAGCGCTGGGCCGGAGAGAGGGCTCCTCAGGTGATGGTGCCTTCTTCAAGCTTGATAACCTGAGTTCTGCCCTCAGGCAGGGGAAGGTAGAGAACTGACTCCCGGAAGCTGTGCTCCGACCTCCACAAGCACACCTCTACACTGTGGCGTGCATGCACACAAGTAAATAGTTAATAGCCCGCACAGCTAGACTGGGCAGCTTGTAGCTATGGGAGATGGGCTGGTAGTGTCAGGGCCCTGGATATTCCAGAACTACCAGACCCATGACGGCCTCACTGACCAATACAAAAGCGAGTTGGGACTACTCACGTGGGTACAGAGCCTGAATCCCAGCATGTCAAAACTAGGATTAGAATTAAGGGCCTCTGGAATGTCTGGTGATCTGAAGGAATGGGGTCCAGGCCTCTGAGGACCCTCTTAGGGGTTTCCAAGTCTAATGGTGGCAGAACAGGCCAGCAGCAGTTTATAACCTTCCCAGAAAGGTACGACCCTGGCCTAAGTTGGCAGAGTCCCTCCAGACACTCACTGTGCACACAGCTGTCTGCAGGATGGCATCAAAGCCCCCTTCAGGAGCGTCCAGGTTGCCTGAGATTCGCTCTCCTCGCAGTTTGTCCAAAAATTCGTCCACACTCTCTGTCAAGCTGATGACATTCTTGAAGGAGAATGGAGGGTCGCTGTTGGGCCAGGGCTCCTTCAGCCTAGACAGAGGTGCAGACAGAGCCAGCGCCAGGGAAGGGTCAGGACCCTCATGCTCCAGTGCCCATGGCCGGGACCCCAGCCCACCCAGACCTGCCCACTCACTTCTCAGGCCGCATGTCTGTCTGAGGGACACTGACTTTGTCCACAAACTTTCCAAATCCAATCGTGTAGTCACTGGTGAGCTGGCGCAAGATCTTGGCTGGGCATCAGGAAAAAAGGAAGACAGCTGAGTCCGGCAGCCCCACAGGGGACCCGGGGCCGGCTCAGGGGACAGGAAGTCAGCTCACAAAACCAGACCTCTTGTAAACGCTGTGTGTTGAGCATTAGTTCACAGGCTCATAGCTTTTGCTCCATTTTTTTAAAAAAATTATTTTAGGCCAGGCGGTGATGGCGCACGCCTTTAATCCCAGCACTCGGGAGGCAGAGGCAGGAGGATCTCTGTGAGTTCAAGACCAGCCTGGTCTACAAGAACTAGTTCCAGGACAGGCTCCAAAACCACAGAGACGGGCTGGAGAGATGGCTCAGCGGTTAAGAGCACTGTCCGCTCTTCTAGAGGTCCTGAGTTCAATTCCCAGCAACCACATGGTGGCTCACAACCATCTGTAATGAGATCTGGCGCCCTCCTCTGGTGTGTGTGTTGTATACATAATAAATAATTAAATCTTTAAAAAAATAAACCACAGAGAAACCCTATCTCGAAAAACCAAAAAAAAAATTATTTTATAGGCACGGTGTTTTGCTTGCCTATATGTCTGTGCACCATGAGGGTGCTTGGTACCCATGAGGGTCTGACGAGGGACCAGGTCCCCTGGAGCTGGAGTTACAGACAGTTGTAAGCTGCCATGTGGGTGCTGGGAATTGAAGCCATGTCTTCTGGAAGAACAGCCAGTGCTCTTAACTGGAGAACCATCTCTACAGCCCCTTTTGTTCGGATTTACAGTTGGGGGAATGAGACTTGAGGGGACCTAGAATTGTGCATGTAGAAATAGTGGGGCAGCCGGGTGGCGGTGGCACTGCTTTTAATCCCAGTACTCATGAGGCAGAGGCAGGAAGATCTCTGAGCTTGAGGTCAGCCTAGTCTATAGAGTGAGTTCCAGGACAGGGCTACACAGAGAAACACTGTCTGGAAAAACAAACAAACAAGCAAACAGTGGGGCAGCTGGGCACTGGGCTCAGTTTATTCTGCAGAACCGACATACCCATGGCCTGTGGCATGGGGTTTCCTCTTTGTCAGGGCCGGATAGCTCGGCTCCTTGCCATTCTTGGGGCTCCTGTGAAACCTCAAATAGTAGGCAGAGTCTGGCTAGAATGTCCCTCTGCAAATGGGGACTCTTTGAGGTGCATGTGAGTGAGTGGGTTGGTTGTCTTTCCCCAGCTGTCCTTGTCTTGGCCTCCTGAGCCAGCTGGGCAAGTCCCATCCCCACCCTCTCCACTCCACACTATAGCCCTTACCCAGGTTCTGCCCCATCTGCTTGAGGTTGTCCAGATCATCAGACATAGAGTTGGAGAAGTCCATGAGGATATACAGATCCATGGGGCTCTCCAAGGGCTCAAACACCTTGAACAAAAAGCTGCGCTCCTCGCCTGGACGCAGCCGGACCTGCAGGCCTTGGGGAGACACCTGGCTGCGGTGCAGGGTGGTGTCAATCTGGGTGTTCTGTGTCCAAGGGAGTGGAGCAGTTTATTAGAAGGTCCCTCTGGAGACCTGAGAGGGGCATCTCAGGCCTGCCACGGGGCACCATGGTCCTCAGAACGAGCCAGTCTTAGGCATGGAGAGCCCAGCCTGCCACCCCGCTCCAGGCACCTCGGTGATGTCAAGGCTGCTCTCCATGACCAGTATGCTCTCTCCCCGGCAGCCTGCGGCCAGTAGCTCCGCCTGGGTGTTGCAACGCCGCTCCTTGAACAGCTGGCCAGAAGCAGATGGACTCAGGGCAGGTGATGGCCAACCCCTGGCCAGCCCAATCCCGGGTGATTTCCTGCTGACACTTCTGACCCTGACCTCTTTCCCACACCCATCTGGTCTGGGGCTTGGCCGAGCGGGTGGAAAGAATGAAGCTGGTCAGAGCTGGTGCTGGGGTGTGGGGTAGCTCAGGCTGGCCCGGCGAGCCTAGCCGTAGTGGCTCACCTCGTCTGTGCAGTAGGCACAGCTCTTGTCCACACGGATGCACTCGGTGCAGCTCTTCACCTGCGCCTTCTTGCAGCGGTTGGCTGGGGAGCAGAGGCACATGAAGGAGGGTCTCACTAGCGACCATGCTTCCCCAACTGCGCCTTCACCAGAGAGAAGTGTGGATTCTCTCTCCCAAACTTAGAGAGGACAAAATGGTCTATTCCACATAGCACAGTTAGGAATAACCAGAGCAGGGCCTGGAACCTGGAACTTTCTTCTCGAGTTGGGAGGATGGAAAGACAAAATGGAAGCGCAGGCTTTGCTGGGTGGACCACCACGCCATTTAATCTTTCCTAGGTATGGCTAGCCTGCAGCCCTCGGGCTTGTACGGCTGGAGCTAACTATCAATGCAGACCAATACACAATAGTAGACTTGAGATTTTTTTTTTTCTTTTTTGGTAGCTTGATTGCCTAGTTCTCAAGCACAAACAAGAAGTAAATGATATCATGTCTCAACATCAAAAGGTTGGCTGTAATTGTTAGGCCCTACGAAAGCCCCCATCTGCCCTGTGACAAGCCACGTCCACCATTCCCTGCCCTTTGTCAGTCACTCTTCATTATGGCTTGTTTTTCCTAGATTGTTGCCAGGGGACTGTTCTGTCCCCTGAACCTCCTCTAGGGAAGAGATTATCTGCCTTGGTCATCACAGGACCCTTGTGCCTAGCACAAGGCTGGGCACACAGCAGGTTCTCAGTAAGTGGATGGAAGCCCTCAGTCTACACAAATGTTATTAGGCTTTTCCTTGGTTCTTCTTAGTTAGAATCACAATAAGGTTCAACTAGCTGCACCAGGGCACACAGTAGGGGCTCCCCCTGGTCAGTGTTTAGCAATGGTTCTGATGAGGGAAGGGAAGCCCCAACTCTCTGTGGTTGTCAATTTATATGGTGTAAATATTCCCACCATATGAACATGACCTCAATTGGCAGAAAAAAACTTGGTGGGAGTCATTTTTCAACTGGGGACACTCAAGAGTAGTTGGTATGTTAAGAGTCTCCTTCCAGGATCCCCTAAAACTCATAGCTCTGCTACTGAGGCCTCAGCTCTGACTCTCGGTGGGCAGCTTACCTCCCTTTCTAGCCCAGACACTATGCAGGGCCTACAGCTATCAGAGGGGAAGGGTGTGGACCCTCAGGTTCTCCAGCCTGAGTGAGGCACAGATGTCAGAGCTGAGTAGCTGACTTCTGCAGGGTTATGTCTCAAGAGCTGCCTAGAGGGGTGTCTGCGGGGATGTTTAGACTCACCCATGTTTCCAGGAAGACTGACACTCAACACGGCTGCTAGCAGTAGCTTCACCCATGGGCTGGAACATGGCCCTGCCATCCTCCTCTTCCTGCAAAACCACAACAATGGACACACGATGCCTCTAGAGCCGTGGTCCACAGCATCGGCTCCCTGAATCCCCACCAGAGCTCCACAGGTCAATCTTGTTGTGTAAGTGTGGAAATGGAGGCTCAACCCCAGGCGTGGGGGATCATGTCTAGAATCTCAGCACATGGGAGATAGAAGAGATAGATGGAGGCTGTCATGGGTTAAGTGGCCACATGGGCGCTCTGCTTGTGAATGACAGAGACAAGTAGTTTTATACCTGTCTTCTCCACTATCCCTTTAAAAAAAAAAAGATTTATTTATTTATTTTATGTATGAGTGCTCTATCTGCGTGTACACCTTTATGTCAGAAGAGGGCATCAGATCCCAAATAGATGGTTGTGAGCCACCATGTGGTTGCTGGGAACTGAACTCAGGACCTGCGGAAGAGCAGCCGGTGCTCTTAACCACTGAGCCATCTCTCCAGCACCCATGACCCCTTTCTTGCCATGTCTGCAGTGACCACATATCCTGATTCGGCTGCCTTGCCTGAGAAAGACCTCTCCTGCCTTTGTGGACTCTGTGGGCTCTGAGACCCAGCCAGTACCAGGTATCTTGGAGCTGCTCTCAGGATGGTAGTGTGGGCTTTTATTCAGTCCTTGCCTGTCACTTCCCAGTGGGCAAAGATACATTCTCTCAGTAAGTAGGCTTCCTTCCCAGGGGCACTGGATGTACCAGCTGCCCGACTCTGCACCAGCTGTCTTCTCTTTGTGAGGGTGGTAGGACCAAGAGGAGAGGTCCTGGCGTGGCAGTGGTACCGCCTGGTTCTACATTGCCTGCCGGTTCATCAGCGTGGCCTCTAAACGCCCTGCGTTTCCCCCAACTTCTGCCTATCTCAGAGTTGAGTTTTCAGGGCCCAGGGAAAGTTTAGAAGCCCCCGCTGCCCACTCTCTCATACACAGTAGCCTTTGGCTCACCATTAAACCACCTCGGTACATCAGCAGTGTTCAGTGTCAGGCCTTTGGGCCGCCCAAAGAGTATAAGGAAAGAGGCCGGCCCCAGAGCCACCAGGGCCTGCATAGAGGAGGGTAAAGGCCAGGGTCACACCTCTTTTTCTGGGGCCAAAACTCTTAGGGGCCCAGACAAGGCCACATCCACTGACCCTCCTCCTTGGAACCTTTCTTAACAACCTCAGTTTGTTAGAGCAGGGTGCGCCCCAGGGTCTGGGAGGCTGAGGCCTTCCATTTAGAAAAGAAAGCAGGATGCCCTGTCCCGTGCACCCAGTGTGTGGTCTCCGGGGAGGCAGACAGCAGCCCCAGCATATCCACAGGCAGAGCCAGCATAGAGAAGCCACCCCAACAGGGCAGTGGCTGGAAGGGAGCCCTGAATCAGCAGAGGGGCGGCTCCTGGGAAGAATGAGTTTCTTGCAGCCTTAGGCATAGGTACCACACCCACATGCTACACAATGCAGGCTGCAGATTTGGCCTCCCTGCGGGCACCATTACCTAGGCACGTATGGGCATTGGAGGGACAATCCCAGCCCTTTTCACAGGCCCAGCACATAGAGCTGTCACCAGCAACCAAGACAGCAACACCTCAGCGCAGATACCAAAGCATCTGCACAGGACCCCAGAGGGAGAGGATTTAGGACAGGAGGCTGTGGGCCTTCTACATCCAGCAATCAGTACTGGGAGGGTCTGGTGGGATTTGGGAACAGCACAGATTCCATACTAAACCTACACACACACACACACACACAATCACACACACACACACACACACACACACACACACACACACACACTAGAAAATGGCAATTAAGGGCCCAGGCAGACACTCTGCTTTCTTCGACTCAGCTCGTATTTAAGAAGTTCTAAAAGTAGTGACCTATTATAGAAACGACACCACTACACACAAAGGTTAGGATTGTGGATGTCATCAGAGTATGTGGCCTTAGCAGGCTGGGTGCGCAGACAGGACAACAGTTCTTGAAGCTGCCCTGTCACTCATTGGAAATCTCTCTCTCTCTCTCTCTCTCTCTCTCTCTCTCTCTCTCTCTCTCTCTCTCTCTCTCTCCACACACACACACACACACACACACACACACACACACACACAGTCCCTAGAAGGACAGGAACAAATGGGATGGTCTACCTGGGTGCAAGCCTGTGCTCAAGGTGTGGCCAGTCTGTTGGGGAGAAGGAAGAGGTCTGTCCTGGCCCTTGGGAACCACCCGGAATCCCAGACCACAGTGACAGCCAGAAGGCTGCCACTAGAGACTGTCGGGAAGAGTCAGCGCAGGGGCGGGAGAAGAGCTTGCACCGCTACTGGGTAAGATTCTGAAAGTTCCTTGAGAAGGGGCACTTGGAGTGGGCTTTGGGAAGGGAGCAGGCTGGTGGCCTGCCATGAGGAAAATCAGGGACTCCCCACGCTTCCCTGTATGCTCTGAGTCACCACACACCGAGGGGAGGCAGACACCCAGAGGGCCGGTGAACCCCCAGCCTCTACCCACTCCTGTTGCACCTCTAGCAGGGGCATCTGATGGCCACCATCCTACCCCGGATCCCAGCCACCCCGCTCCCAGCCACCCCGCTCCCACCGTGGCAAGCCTGGCACCTGTCCTGGCAGCATGGGCAGAGGCAGCCGGGGCCTGCCAATCTTCAGGGAAGGAAAGACGAAACAAAAGCCAAGTAGTTTCTCTGCGCGGCCCCGGGAGGGAGTGGGTACTCCCTTTCCTCGCCAGCCCTGGCGACCCGGGGCATGGCGGCAGGCGATGTGCCCTTTGGACGCCTGCTCCGGGCGCGAGCTGCACCTACCTTGGTGGGTGCCTGGACTGCGCTGGGTCGAGCTGAGCGCGCGGGCGAGCCCGGAGGGGCAGCAGGACGGGCGGCGGCGGGCGGGAGCCAGCAGTGCTTTATGGACGGGCGGCGCAGGTAAGAAGGAGGCGCTGGTGAGTCAGGCGGGCTGCATTCCTGCGCTCTGCGCGCACCTGTCGGGGCAGGAGCTGGGGTGTCGCCGCAGCCGCCAGGCCCGCCCCCCGGAAAGGGCTGCGGCTCCCGCGGCGCCAGCCCCGAGCCCCGAGCTGCCGCGAGGAGGCTGGAGGAGGAGCCGCCCCTCTCTGCAGTTCGGACCCGGGCTCCCGTCTTCCTTACCCGTCCATGCTCCCGGATTGGGTGCCCCAGCCGCTCCGGGTCGCTGGGCGGCTTCTTAATACCCAGCTTCTGGGCAGTGAGCCCAGCTGGGCCGATCCCGCTGCCTCGACGGCCATCGGGTCCTGCACCTCCCTCTCTGTGTCAGCCGAGGATGGGTCGAGCCCCAAACTGGTAGGGAGATTTAGCACCTGGACGACTGGCCTGCGGGTCCGCTCAGCCGCTGCAATGTGGCTAGAGGAACCGACAGGCAAGGGTGGGGTCCTCTGGGTTTCTTCAGATACTCAAATCTCCCTAAAATGTAATAGTATAACATTTCAATCTAAAGGCCACGTGACCTAGCATGCAGTATCACTCACAATGTTGGTGACAAGCTGATTGACAAGTCTTACTCTTGTTGCCGACTCTCAACCGCCCGCGGGCCGCTTCTGTTTAGTGAACCTGTTGAGGTGCTGCAGATCCCAGCTCCCCCCCCCCCCCCCCCCCCCCCCCCCCCCGACTCGTCTCACCTGCTAGCCGTGCTCGGCAGGGCCTGGCACACCAATCAGTCCAGTCTCCAAACGGTGGCGCCTTCTAGCTCCCCAAGTGTCTGAACCGGGGCATGCCGTCTTTAAACTCAGCCTGATTTGGCCTTACTCTTGAAGACCCTGGGCTAGTGTCACGAGATCTTAATATTTCCTTGACTCCCCCACATCATCATACCTGGTTTTTAGGTCCAAGAATATGGCCTTGTCTCACTCTATAGTCCAGGTTAGTCTTGAACTTGTGGCAATTCACCCGTCTCTACCCGGCAAGTGCTGGGATTATAGGCATTCACCATACCTGCTAGTCTATTGTTTTCCTTTGTTATGGTGTTTGGGGTAGAACCTAGGTCTTCATACCTGTCAAACATGTACCCTCTAGCGTAGATTGTGGCTTCTTCATGGTGTTTGCTATACTGGTGAACTGTGAACCCTAAGGGCAGATGTGTTCTGCCCCCTGGGGTGACCCAAGTCAGGAGACATAGGGAGGACAATGCCCAGGTCTGGCTATAGATAAGGGTGCTTTTCCCACAGCCTCAGCCCTGATGCCTGGCTCATACCAAGAACACGATAAACAGTGTAGGTGGTCAAGATCGCTTAATTGGCCATGGGGCTTTGTTGCCAACCCTAACGACCCGTTTAATCCCTGGTAGAGCTCACTCTCGCAAATCCTCTATGGTGTATACGTCCACGCCACCCTCTCAAACAAACGAATGTAAAATATGGTGGCGCAGGCCTTTGATTCCAGCCCTCAGGAAGCAGAGGCAGGTGGATCAAGGCCAACCTAGTCTACATAGAGTGTTTCAGACTAGCCAGAGCTACACAGACCCTGCCTCAAAAATAATACTAATAAAAATAAACCTTAAGAACACAGATAGCCTTCCTGAGTAATCCCCCTTCTCCCACCACACACTGGAGATTAAATATTAGGCCTCATCTATAAATGGATCCATGTATTACTAACCCTAAGCACTCACTGAGAATTCAGGAGCCACGGCCACAACCAGGCAGCCCTGCCCAGTCATCTGAGCTGTTCTGCACCTGGCCAGGGCCTCAGAGAGGCTAGACTGCAGGGACACTGGGGAAGGAGCTTGGTGTGTTTTCAGCACTCAGGTGTATGTGCCAGACCAGGTCAATGCTTTGTGGACATCGGCCACTCCAACAGGCACCCAGGCCACTCTGGAAAACAAGACCTCTAAGTGTTAATTAAAAAATATTTAGCCAGGCGGTGGTGGCACACGCCTTTAATCCCAGTACTCAGGAGGCAGAGGCAGGTGGATCTTTGTGAGTTTGAGACCAGCCTGGTCTACAAGAGCTAGTTCCAGGACAGGCTCCAATGCTACGGAGAAACCCTGCCCGAAAAAACAAAAAAAAACAAAAAAAAAAAAAAAAAAAGGAAGAAGGAAAAAGATGTTTGGTTTTTTTTAAAAATAAATAAATAAATAATAAGCCAATACTATTTTCTCCAGGGGCCACTGGCCACTGTTTATAGACCTCTAGCATGATGGTAAGATCCAAGTTTTCATATATATATATATATATATATATATATACACACACAATATATATGTATGTGTGTGTATATATGTGTATGTGTAAATATGTATATGTGTGTATATATCCAAGTTATAAGTGTGAGTCCTGTACACAGGTGGAAGTCAGGGGACAGCCTTCAGGAGTTGGCTCTCACCTGCCACCCTATTGAAGCAGGATCTCTTCTTTCTGCTGCTGTGCTGGATACTCCAGACTGGCTGGTCCCCAGTTTTGGGACCATTCTGCTGCCTCTACCTCACCATAGAAGTACTGGGAGTACAGATAACAGGCCACTGTTTACGCCTTTATGTGAGCTCCGAGATCAAACTCGAATCATCAAGATGGTGCATCTTTTTTGTTTGTTGTTTTTCAAGACAGGGTTTCTCAGTAGTTTTGGTGCCCATCCTAGAACTCCCTGTGTAGACCAGGCTGGCCTCGAATTCGCAGAGATCCGCCTGCCTCTTCCCCCTGAGTGCTGGGATTAAAGGTGTGCGCCACCGCCTGGCGATGGATGATGCAGCTTTTATTTTACTCAATGAACCATCTCTCATCTCCTACATGCTAATTAAAAAAACTTTTATTAGTGTGTGCACACGTGCATGCACGTGAGGCCACGACGAACATGTGGAGGTCAGAGGACAACTTTGTGGAGTTAGTTCTCTCCTGTCTTTCTGTGCGTTCCTGGGGTCAAACTCAGGTCACTGGGCTTGACTGGCATGTACCTTTACCTGGCTCAGAGGGTTCTACATGTTAATTTTATAAAAATAAAATAACTGCCAGGCGGTAGTGGTGTACGCCTTTAATCCCAGCACTTGGGAGGCAGAGGCAGGCGGATCTCTGTGAGTTCGAGGCCAGCCTGGTCTACAAGAGCTAGTTCCAGGACAGGCACCAAAGCTACGGAGAAACCCTGTCTTGGGAAAAAAAACAACAAAACAACAACAAAAAAGCAAAACAAAAAATAAAATAAAATAAAATAACTGTTGGGTTTGGTGGCCGGCAACCAGTAACTTGGGAGGGGAATGTAAGAGCATTACAGCTGTCGGAAGCAGAGACTACACGGCAAGTTCGAGGCTACTCTGGGTCACTCTGCAGAGCCTGGCTCACATAAACGAATAAATGAATGACTGAGGGTGTTGCACTTACCTAGACTACATAAAGTCCTAGGCTCAGTCCCTAGAAACCGCCCCCACCCTGTGAAGTAAAACTTCAGTCACTGGTTCACTTGCTTGTTTAGTTTACACGTGTTTAACGGGCTCGAGCCTGAGTGAGCACCACGGGCTGTGCTGACAATTCTCCAGGGGTACGCTGGACTGTATTATGACACCGATCCCCAGACTCCATGAAATGCAGGGTGAGGGTGGCCCTCCTCTAATTCAGGCCTCCGAAGGTGGAGGGGGGTGGATCACCAGAACCAGCTATCTAGCAAGTTTAGCCACCAAGGAGCCCTGGGTTTGACTGAGAGACCCTGCCTCGATGAGTAAGGTGGATGAGCGGTGAAGGATGATTCCTGACATCAGCTTCTAGGTGCCTGTGCACCCACAAGCACGTCAAGCCGTGCGCGTGTGTGGACACACACACACACATCACACATACCACGCACACACACATACACCACACACACACACATACACACACACACACATACACATCACACATACCACACACACACACACACACACACACACACACACACACACACACGTGTAACAACATGCTGAAGGAGGGGCTGGAGAGACGGCTCAGCGGTTAAGAGCGTTGGCTGCTCTTCCAGAGGTCCTGAGGTGATTCTCTGGGCATACCTGCAGGTGGAGAACACTGTATTTACATAACAAGTAAAATATCTTTTGCCAGGTGGTGGTGGCGCACGCCTTTAATCCCAGCACTCCCGAGGAAGAGGCAGGTGGATCTCTGTGAGTTCGAGGCTCTGTTCTATGAGAGCTAGTTCCAGCACAGCTAGGACTGTTACACAGGAAAACCCTGTCTTGAAAAACCAAAAAAAAAAAAAAAAATGTTGAAGGATGAAAAATATTTTATTTTTACCATTTGTCTTCAAAAGTATGATTTTGCTACATTGCTATATGTTCATGTGTTTTTTTTATTCTATATGTTTATGTGTGTGTGTTTTAAAATCTCTTTGTGTTTGTATGTGTGCCCTCATATGTGGAGGTCAGAGGTCAGCCTCAGGTCTTGGCTTTGCCTTCTGCCTTGGGACAGTTTCTTCCGGTTTGCCACCGTGTACGCCAGGCTAGCTGGCCTGGGAGCTTCTGAGATTTCTCATGTCTCTGCCTCTTATCTCAATCTGGGAGTGCTGGGATTACTGGGACCAATAAGTTTGTCGTGCAGGGGATTTGAACTCAGGTCCTCCCGTGGCAGGCACCTTACCGGCATAGGGAGCATTCCCCCTCCCTGGCCCCGGGCTCTGTGTTTGTTTTTCATTTGTATTTACAATTGTACCTATCTTAATATTTTATTCCTCTAGACTCCAGCGTGATCTGAGAACACCCCAGTACCACGTCTCAAAGACTCTATTAAGTAAACCGTGACTCAGTTCATGTTTACATTTCTTAACTGCCCAGACATGTCTATCACCATGGCTTCCTTTCGAATCCAAGTCCGATTCCAGTCACCCGCACCATCCGACTAGGTCTCCTCCCTAATCTAGCAGTTTTTCGTTCTCCACAGCGATTTTTCTTCAGGATGAGTCTTCTTTGCCCAGTGGGTAACATGCTTGCTGTTCAAGCATGAGAAACATCACTCATATAAAAGCTGGGGTGGTGGCAGAGTCCCGTAACCTGGGGGGAGGGGGCAGGCAGGTGACTAGCCAGCGTCGCTGGGAGGGAGAGCTCTAGGCTCAGTAAAGATAAATACAAAGTGGAGAGCCGCTAGACGGCTCTGTGGACAAAGGTGCCCACTGACCTGAGTTCAATCCCGGAACTCACGTAAAGGTGGGTGGAAGGAGACCCACTCCATAAGTCACCTTTGGTCTCCACGTGTGCCACGGTATGTGTGTGTATGCATACAGATAATAAACAGTAAGGTGGACCATAGTGGTGGCACACACCTTTGATCCCAGCCCTTAGGAGGCAGAGGCAGGCGGATCTCTGTGAGGTCAAGGCCCCCTTGTCTACATAGTGAGTTCCAGGCCAGTTGGGGCTGCACAGCCTTGTCTCAAAACAAAACAAACAAAACAAAAAAAGAAAAGTGTGCTCAGTAGTTAAGAGCACGTGTTGCTCTTGCAGAGGACCCTGGTTTGGTTCTCAGCGCTTACAGTGGCTCCCATCATCCCTAACTCCAGTTCCAGGGGACCAGATGCCCTCTTCTGGCCTCAGCCACCAGGCACGCATGCGGCACACACACATGCAGGTAAAACACTCACACACAGAAAATAAAAGTTTACAAAAAGGCATCTGATGATCTGATGCCAAGCTTTGGTCTTCACACAGGTACAAGTATGTGCCAATCCTGCAAACGTGCGTGCGCACACACACAGGGTAAGAGGAAAACACACATTTACAGAACTACATGTCAACGTGGTCAGATCACTGCAGAAGGAATTCCCAGCATGACTACACTTGTGTGTGAGCACCCAGGCAATCCCTGCTCAGACAGACGCCTTTATCCTTCTCTCCCTGGTCATTTCCTGCTATGAATGAACACATCTAGCATCCGACTCCTGGAGCAGAGAGCCCCTTCCTCGACCACCACAAAGATGACCGACTGATTGTTTGGGTTTCCTGGCAGCCCCTCTACCAATGAATCTGGAATCAGGTGAGCTATTTACCTCTTCTTTTCTTCGTCTCTTGAAAAAACGTATGTCAAGTTTCAAAAAGCAAAACCACAAATTCTGATCTTCCCCAGAGGAAATGTTATTAAAGATAATCCCCATGGGGACCAACTCCAACCCTTGTCTGAGACGCACCCCAGCTTCCCCTCTGGTTCTCTACTTCAAAATGACGAAGCAGCCAGACCTGCTTCCTCCACACTGACCTTTAAGGAGGCGTCTGTTATCTGGGGAAGCCCAGCTTTCTGGATTGATCTGATTGTTTTTTCCTCATGTGTAGGGATTAGTGCTTTAGGACTTGAGGGAGGTGGCTCTCTCTGTCCACCACACGGGTCCTGGAGATTGAACTTCGGTCACCAAGCTTTCTGGCAAGTACCCTTACCAGCTGAACTATAACCTTTATTTATATTTATTTATTTGGTCTTTTGAGACAGGGTTTATCTGGCCTTGAACTCAAAAGATTCTCCTGCCACTGCCTCCCAGTGCTCAGATTAAAGGCATGTGCCAACACTGCCTGGCCACACTTTATTTTTTTTTTTTATATTTATTTTTGGTTTTTCAAGACAGGGTTTGTCTGTAGCTTTGGAGCCTGTCCTAGAACTCGCTCTGTAGACCAGGCTGGCCTCGAACTCAGAGATCCGCCTGCCTCCACTTCCCAAGTTCCTAAGTGCTGGATTAAAGGCACATGCCATCACCACCCGGCTCATACTTTTTTTTTTAAAATATCATTACAGGGGCCAGGAGAGAGGACTCATTAGTTCAGAGCACTCTGGTTGCTCTCGCAGAGGACTGGGGTTCACTTCTCAGCGTCTATATGGCCGCTCACAATCACCTTTAAGTCCAGCTCCACAGGACCCGATGCCTCTTCTGGCCTTCATGGGAAAAGGGACCCTCGTGGAGCAGACATACATATAGGCAAAATATCCTTACATATAATAAAACAAACGACTACATACAGACTTCTACAATCCACTGCGGCAGTACTTCCTTCCAAAGGGGCTTGTGGAGTCTGAGCTGGCTTTGCAAAATGCCTTAAACAAGAGGCAAAAAAGCAAAGTTGCAATGGTGTCAGCTAGGCCGGGGAGTTGGCCACATCCCCATCAAGGGCTACTTTTACACAGGGTCTCATGTAGCCGAGGCTAGCCTTCCACTCCTGCCTCTGCTTCCTAGTGCTGGGATTATAGGCACGTGCCACCACCCTAGTTTATATATGTGACAGAGGGGATTAGACCCAGGCTTCCCCCAAATACCAAGGGAGCTACAGTCCCAAACTATCACTTGAAAGGGTTCACTGCATCTCTCTGAGCTGCCCACCTCAGACCTGGGTGTCCTGTGCCAATGAGGGCACCATATGCCAGAGGCTGCAGGGCAGGCCTTTCCAGGTGCTCTTGGGAGGGCCGGCAGCAGGCACCCCCCCAATGTTGCAGAGTGCCTTCAAGGAGAGAAAGGGATGAGTGTGACTCCGTTTTTATTTTAGGGATCGCACAGGCAGTTTGTCAGTCCTTGGATCACAAAACAAATACCAGCCACACACTCAGCAGCACCTTCCTCGGTCTGTTGGTCCCTTCACAGCCTGGTTTCCTCCCCCGACACTCAGCCTTTCCGCTGTGTGGGAAGGAGAGCTGCCAGGGGGCATGAGAGGCAAGCATTCCCCTCTGGCATCTTGGGCTGATGAACCTGTTTGGGTCCTAAGAGTGGCGACTGGTGCTACCCAGGGGCTGCTGCTGGGCAGAGATAACAACAGAGGAAGGGTGGGGTGGCAGAAACCTTCCCAAGAGCAGGCTTTCACATAAACAATGAGCTGCCGCCAGAGCCAGAGCAGGAGGTGATTCATCACCACCACTGCGTGGATCCTGCTGGCCACACTCACTGGCACTGAGGGACTGGAGTGGCCTTGGCCAGGTGCCCACACCTTGCTCCTGCCCTGGGCAGGTTGGGAGTCATATCCCAGCCCTCTGTTAACTGGCCTGATTTCAAAAGCCTGGGTGTGTATTAGAAGCAATGTGGGGAGCGCTTAACTGCACCCATGGGAGCAGAGGCCTCTGCTATTGCCTGAGAATTGTTGAGATCTGGTTTCCGGGTCAGGAAAGCAGAAATCAGGAAGGAGCCTGTGTCTGCCCCCACCTGCTCACGCCCCTGGGCACACGCTGGGAATGACCACAGTAACTCCCTGGGCCACCCCTCTGAGACTCTCAGTTTCTGTCATGCCATGGTTCACCCTGAGCAATAATCCTGACTGAGACGGAGGGGCACTCGTTTGCCTGAACACAGCATGGCAGCGGCCAGTGCACCTGGCGTGCAGGGACCTAAGAATGCAGTACTTCCAATCGGGTGAGACCCCAAGAGGTCTATGGACAGACTGTCCGATGCACCCCACTGCCTCTGCTGCAATGTCCTTCCGGCTGGAATGTCACATAAAGGCTCCTTTTGGAAGGCACGTGGGGAGCACATCTTAGTCCTGAAACAGAGTGGCACCTCCCAGTGGGCAGCAGTCACTGGGCAGCACAGTCCTGCCAAATCCTGGGGGTGCCCTCTGGTCACTGCTTGGCCTTCTTCACAATGGTGCCCACAGCAGAAATGACGGTGGTCTTGGAGCCACTGGCACTGGTGGTGACAGTGACCACTGCTGGCAGTGTGGCTGTGGTGGTGAGGATGGTGGGCTGTGCTATGGCTGTCACTGGAATGGCAGAATCCCACTTGCTCTTTCTCTTCTGGGCATCTAGAGGCAACAAGAGAGAAATGGAGCTTAAAACCAATCAAACAGGACCCCAAAGGCAGGACCCCTTTACTACCAGCTCAGAGGCTTAGGACAGAAACAGGAGTCCCTGGTGCAGAAACCCAGAGAGGAGCCAGGAATCTGGAACCTACTCCAGGATCCAGGACTTGCTATGCTCTCATCCAGGAGAACATAGCACGGCCGAGCCTGGGCAGACCTTTTCAGGCAAACCCAGGAAGCCCCTGCTCTATCTGGTGTCCCTGAGACAGTGCTGGGACTGGATGAGCGCCTCTACCTGCAACAGCTGTACTGGCCGTGGTGGTGGTGGTGGCCGTGGCATTGGTTGTGGTGCCTTTCTTGGTGCCCGTGACAAACTCAATCTGGAGAGAGAGAGGACAGTGAGACCAGCGCAGAGCGGTGTGTCCATTCCCTGTGCCGTCCGCCTGCTCCCAGCGGACAGGAGTTTGGCACTTACACAAAAGAGGCCCCGAAAACCACCTTGGCTAGGAGCACCTGGGGGAGGGAAAGGTGCCCGAGAGCCTGAAGGGGCTTTCATCACTCTTCCAAGACCTTCCCTGACAGACCTGGGTCCCGCCAGCATCACAGGTCATTGCACATGCCTGCACCCCAGTTCACTACTCCCCCCAGGTCCCTCCTCCTCCTCACACCACTGCGGAAGTGGTGCCTTCCGCAGAGGGGAAGGACAGCTGTGGTCCCCAGGCGCTGCAGACATGTCCCTGCAGTACGCCTGGGGTTTGGAGAGGAGAGGGAAAGAGAAAGAAGGGAGATTCACTCAAGGGTTAAGAATGAGAATGTAGTTTATCCCTTCACACCAGCGCCCACATTCCTGGTCTGCCAACAACGACCTCAGAGGCGGGCAGCAGTGCACAAGGCCTTGCAGTCCCTCAGTCTGGAGGGAAAGGGAGCATCCTGTGGCCATGGTTGCATGGTTGTGACACGGCAGCAGGAGCTGGTGTCCTGACGAAGTTATCCGCCATGGACCCTGTCATACGGTACAGCATAGAGGACTCCATTTTGATCTTGGAGTTAATCTGATACTTCTGAAGAACCCAGATCACACTGCCACAGAAGTGGTGCCTGGTGTCCAAAATGACGGCTATGTGGCTATCAGACATGAGATCCACAGGGAGGCAACAAGCTGGCTGCTGAGATCAGCTCTGCAGGCCAAGAAACGCAGCAGCTGGAGCAAGTCTTGGCCCCGCTCTCTGAGAAGGAGTACCAACTTCTAACCAGGTCAGGGGGCATCAATGACCCAGAAGAGACAAAGCCACCAGGGCTCTGCAATGGGGACAAAAAGGAGCAGGACGGGAACAAAGCAGTGGAGGCTTGTGTAAGCCAAGTCAGGTGACAGGGGACCCCAGTCTGCTGGCGGAAAGGGCATGGCTGATGCCGCTCAAAGCCTCCCAGGCAATGAAGAGGACGGTGGAAGGGAGCCTAGGGCTCCTGACCCAGACTCAGCCAGCAGGACCTGCACGCTCCGCACACCCGCCTCCACCCCAGCAGGTCAGAACTTACTTTGGTTCGCTCCTTCTTGGCCTTTTCCAATTTGTCCATTTCAATCTTCTGGGCCTTGGCTGTGGAGAGAAGACACAGGCTGTTATGAGCAGCGTGTGGTTGCGGGAGGTCTCTGGCCTAGATTCAGCATTCTGCACTTGGCAGGATGAAGTGCTAGGCTTGGTCAGCACAGAATGTGGGCCTTGACCAAGGATCTGGGGGCTGCACATCTGGCTGGGAAGGGTCAGCTGATCCTGAGGGAGTATCTTCCAACTCATTAAGAAACATGAGATACAGAATTTTATTGCAATAAAAACACTGTTAACTTGGGGGGCTGGAGAGATGGTTCAGCAGTTAAGAGCACTGACTGTTCTTCTAGTGAAACCAAGTTCAATTCCCAGCACCCACATGGCAGCTCACAACTGTCTGTAACTCCAGGATCCAACACCCTCACACATACATACATACATACAGGCAAAACACCAATAAAATTAAAAAAAAAAAAGCCTCTGACTTGCAAATGGCGATTTACAGGCTCAGTTCTGTGTTGTGCTCATTGGCCTTAGAACATATACCCCCTCTGTACAGGGCATTCTGGCTCCCATGTATCACCAAACCTTAGCTTTAACAGTGTCCTCAACAGGGCCTCCCCTGTCCTTTGGCCAGGCCAAGCGACTTTGCCTGCCAAAGGCTCCCAGCTGTACGACTCTGCTCACATTGATTCAGTGGCAGCAGCGTGGGGACAACCGATCCAACCAGCTGTCATGGCTATGTTCAAGTATGGTTAGCAAGGGCAGAGTCAGTCTGGCCAAGGCTAAGTTGGGAGTTGTCCTGTGGACATGGCCTGGCATGGGTCACTAGATCACGGACTGGATGGGCAGGTGGAAGGGTATGTGGATGAGCAGATAAACAGGGTTAATTGAGGTTACCTAAGGCCTCATAGTAGGAGTCTTCAGACCAGCCATGGGGGTCAAACATATCCTGAAAAGAGAAGGCCAAGCTGCGGTCACAAAGGCCAGAGAGCACAGGGCCCAGAAATGGATCTTCCTAGGCTTGGCCCAGCCCTCATGAAAGCACAGGGCTTCAGCTGTCACCCTGACCACCAGACAGATAACCACCAAATTCTTAAGAAGTCAGGGAATGAGCACCTGCTCATATGGCGGCAGTCCTAGCCCTGGCTTCTAACTGGTTGGCACCCAGAGACCAAGCCCGCCCCTGGCATCTGCAGACCACCAGTACTGCCCTCCAGGGAGTCACACCCAGCCCAGCAAGCCCTACCACTCTGCAGCCCGTGTGTGTAGGACATACCTTTGGGTAGTTGGTGCCCAGCTCATCAATGGCACAGAACTGGATCAGTTTCTCATAGATGCTGGAAAGGGAACAGAACAATCAGTGAGCCGTGTCTGTATTGGCCCCACGGTCCTGGGTGGAACCAGAACCATCATCAGCTCCTGGAACTACGACAGACCTGAAACCCACCCCACATCTTCTAGTGCAGCCTCCTGATGGGAGGCCCGCCTTCTTGTCACTTTAGGCCCTGCACCCTCCTCAAATGCACTGTGGCTGGGGGCCTGGATGAGGGGGTCAAGACAACAATGGCATACTATGTCTGACGTAGATGCTTCTGGCCTTCAGTTAGCATAGCTGGGTTGGGGCCTCCAAACTCAGACCTACACAATGCCTAGCGTAGGTCTCCATTATTACACACTATGTTCTTTCTTGGGTGTTTTACTTGCTTGAACATTTGAAAGAATAAGACCCAGATGTAACCAGGCACAGTGGGGCAACTTTTATGGATAGCACTCTAATCCCAACACTTGGGAGGCAGAGGCAGGCAGATTCTGTGAGTTTGAGGCCAGCTAGGGCTACACAGTGAGACCCTATCTCAAAGACCCCCAAACAACAGACTCAGACATAGCTTTGCTCCTAAGACGTTTTACCAAGAAGCAAAACCAAGTTTTTTGAGTTGGAAGAACCTCTAGTGAACGTCTTCTTTGAGGACCAGGTTGGTGACCAGAACCCAGGAGGCCTCTCAGGTATCACTGCAGAGTGGCTCACACCCTGGGTTCTATTTATAAACTTCTGATGCTTCTAGTGGGCATCTAGTATAAATGAAGTCTGGGGGAAGCCACTTTGGGCTCAGATGGGAACGAAGTTGGACCTCTCCTCGACAGCTTCTTAAGGTGCTCCTGGTCCCACCTTGTACCATCACCTACAGGCTTGCAGGCGCTCACCTGGGGTTCCGGAACTCCTTCTTCCTCTGAATGATGTAGTTCATATCCATTCCCTCCTTTATCTTCCTCTCGTAAAGCTTCTGGATCTTGTCCTGGGAAGGTGACAGAAGACGAACATGACAGAAGCCTGCCCCCCACAATCCAGTCTGTCGCAGAGGCAAGCCCAGATCCACTGCTGATTTTTCCTGACCCATTCTCGATGGTCAGGAGAGAGTAGAAAAGAAAGGTCAAGTCCGAAGCCACGACCCAAGCCCATGAGTGAATTTCAGCTCCCCAATCCCCCGAGGAGTGGAAAGTCTTAAGAGCTGAGGAGCAAGGGTGAATGCTGGGTCCAAGCATCGACATGTGAAGTCGTTGGGAGACCTGGGAAAGCACCGCCACCTCAGAGGGAGGCAGGAGGACTATTCTGGAGTTGGTTTCAAACTGTTTAGATGCCTTTTTTGCTTGTTTTTGGTTTTTCGAGTCAGGGTTTCTCTCTGTAGCCCTGGCTGTCCTGGGACTCACTCTGTAGACCAGGCTGGCCTAGAACTCAGAGATCCACCTGCCTCTGCCTCCTGAGTGCTGGGATTAAAGGCCTGCACCACCACCTCCCGGCTGGAAGAGGGAATCTTATGAGAAAAAGCTTCTATAAGACTGGCATGTAGACAAATCTGCTTTTTTTTTTTTTTTTTTTGAGACAGGGTTTCTTTGTACTGCTGTGGCTGTCCGGGAACTTACTCTGTAGCCCAGGCTGGCTTTGAACTCAAGAGAGGTCCACCTGCCTCTGCCTACTACATACTGGACTAAAGGCGTGCACCATCACCGCCTGGCTTAGGTATAGTTTTTAAATCACAGCAATAGAAATCTTTAAAGCGAGGGCATCAGTGTTGAGGCCGCGGGCCCTCAGGGTAGAGCCTCCTCTGAGAGAGTGGTGGGCCAGAGCATGGGTTCACCTCGTGGCAGTGACACACACAGATTCTCCAGAAACAGAAGATTTGGGGAGCACTTTGCTGGGCAGAGGTGGGAAGGGTTAGAGGTCCTAGACAGTTGCCCTGGGCATTTTTTAGAAGAGGAGCCCACCCCCCTGGTCAGAGGATCAAAGTTGCACTTCTTTTTGCCAAAAAGCACGAGGAAGCCTGCAGTCTATAAAGCATGCCATTACCAGGGAGCAGGAAGCTGTTTTCCTAGGTGTTCTATCAGGGCACTGCAGGGAGGCCTGACACAGGAGGCTCAGCAGCCCCAGGTGAGCCCTGACGCACAGCTGCCTTGTTGGGGGCTCCAAGACCACCAGAAGTTCTGCTGTCTGCTTAAATGCCACAGGTCCCTACCCCCAGGAGGATCAAAAGAGAAGAAATATTTGGAACTTAAGAGCTCTGAGTGGCTGGTTGTTTCTGCTTGGCAGGCCTGTGGAATTGTCCTTACAGGCTTGAACTTGTTTGGCATGGAGGGTGACGGCATCCTGCGGGTGATGGGGAGGGAGGCAGACAACTCAGCCGAGGGAGGAGACTGCTGGGAAAGGAAGAAGTCTGTGCTATGCCTGAGTCCTGACTTTGGCCCTCTCCCGGCCTCCTGCATTCCTTAGCTCTAGGACCCATTAGTCATCCATCCGTTTGGGTGGTGCCATGGGCTTGTGGGATAGCCGGGGGCACCCCGAAGTAGGATCAAAGGCAGGGCAGGTGGAAAAGGTCCACAGTTATATAGCTCCCGGCACTTACCCTATTGTTAATTGAAAGGTCCCATCACAGGGGAACTTACAGAGGGACAAGGAGGAAAACCATGTGGGTGAAGTCTCAGCTGCGCTGAGCTCCTGTTTCCCATGGTCAACTGTAAAGATAAACGGCTCTGTTCCTTAGGTATTTAAAGCCTTGGTCTGTGGGCAACAGGAACACGAAGACAGAAACCATGCATTAAACTACGCATTAAACGCTGCACCTTACACTCTGGAATTTATTTTACATTCTGATGGGTCCTCAGTTTCTTGGCACATTTCCCTCTGAGAAGCCCCCTGGCTCAGTGAGGCTGTAGAGAAGACTCACCCAATCTCGTTGAGGTAGACTTAGGACCTCAGTGAGGGCAGACTAGGGACCCATGAGGTAGCACATGGCAGGTGTGGCACTGGGCGCTAATTCCTGAGATCCAAGACTGTAGGCTCCTGCCCACCTGGCAGTTTGACTTGGTCCCTTTTTCCTGTCATGGCCCCCCAGACAATGTAACCCAGGCATTCTCACCCACACGGCAGTCAGACCCTCGCTTACTTGTAAGTGATTTGAGCACCTGCCAGGCGGCTCTGGAGGGATCTTGATTTCATCAGGTGACATGTTTCGGACCCTTTCGGAGAAGGAGGCTGTTGAGAGAACAGAGGGGGAACTCTGGGGCTACAGAGCACAAGCGCAAGCCAACTCCAGAGGGGAGCAGGCTGTGAGAACGGGGAGCAGGCTGCTCAGGGCATCTTGGAGAGTGTTACCTGAGCTGAGATCAAAATGGTCAGAAGCCTGTCATGTGTCAACCTGGGAGAAGGGGGTTGAGGTAGAGGGACAGATGTAAACAACACACACTACAAAGCTCCAGGAAAGAGCATGTCAGGGAAGTGCTGGGGGAGGGAGAGGGAGGAGCCACAATCCGAAGCACAGGCCAGTTTTCTACACTGTAAATTCTGCCTGGCTAGGCTTAATCTCAAATTGCCAATGTGGAAGACACTGAACCCAGGGCTGGAGGAGACACAAGTCAGCTTCAAGTACAAGCCAGGTCTAACCTCCCACAGGCCTCTGAAAATCACAGTTCCTTGGCCCTATCCTTCTGGTCTGGGGCTGTCCTGCTATGAGAAACTGTGTTCAGGGTTCTCAAGGTTTGGAGTCCCAAACAGCTTGTGCATAAAAGGGCCTGAACAAAAAGCCTGATTCTGACATGAAGAACCCCAACTCTCAAGGGCAATTTGCTCAGGGAATGGCCACGGTCCACCCAAGCCTTGGCTCTTCTCCTGGTTGCCTTCCCCGTAGCCTCTGGCCACCCCAGGCCCCCAGAGTCCCGCTCTGGAGCACACAGACAATGGACTATTTGTGAAAGGGTCTGTTGTGCTCTTCTGACATTCACTCATGAAAAGGACCATACAATGAAGGAACAAACAGCCTAGGGTGGGGCAGGAGGAAGGGAGAGACCAAGACCCACCACCAACAGCAGGCAGCAAAGTACTTGCTGGAGACCTACTGTGTGCCAGGCCTTTACCTAAGCTCTTTCTCGGAGCAGCTCTCTAGGGCTGACGCACGCCTGGGTGGAGGGGCTAGAGCAGCACAGCTTTCCTGGTCCCTTCGTCCCAAGGCTAGATTTATTTATTTAAAATTTTTAATTTAAAAAATTCTATGTATGTCTATGTGCGGGTTCTTTGCATGTGTGAGTGCAGGAAGTGCCCTCAGAGCCTAGAGAGGGTGTCAGGTCCCCTGGAGGTGGAGTATGGGGGTTGTGAGCCCCTGGATATGGGTGCTGGGACCCAAACTCAGGCCCTGTTTAAGCAGAGTGGGTCAGCTACTGAGCCTCTCCTCTCTAGCCATGATTTTAAAATAATCCCAGACCTCAAGGGATAAAAAAGGTGTGTGTGTGTGTGTGTGTGGGAAGCACTCATCGGGGCCCAGGCTGGCCCCAGTCCAGGCTTCAGCGACTCTCCTGCTTCAGCCTGCTGATCCATGCAGCCAGGGTAGGTTAATGGTTTCTTCTGATAAGGTGCTGTGTGCTCTGCTCAGTTTGCCATCACTGTGACAAACGCAGTGCTGAGTAAGACAGGGCCTCAGAGGTCCCAAACACTAATGACTGCTACTTCAGCCACTGCGGCTAGGGGCCTCTGCAGACTACAGAGACCAGGGGTCAGGCCCACGGCAGTCTTAGCATGCAAGCGCAGGGCTGAGTTTCAGCACCGCCAGCGGGGTTAACTAGACGCACCCTCAGCACAGGCTGGTGACAGAGACCAAAGGTCCTCTGTGGGCTCAGGAGCAGTCTCCACAAGGGGACTACTCGCTTGTCATCCACAATCTCCTGACTGGCCCTCGGGTCGGGCACCACCCAGCTCTGGCAGGCGTTCAAGCCAAACCTCGATTTCTTCCTTCTTCCCTGCCTTGGGCTAAGCAAAAGTTCTAGGTCTGAGCTCAGACCACAGGGGCTAGCTGAGAGTGGCAGCAGCTGGAAAGAGCTGGCCATGGCATTTGGTGAGCGTTAGTAACAAAAGCAAGAAGGCCTTGGCAGGCGCCGGGGCTGGAAAGGGTATATGTGCACGTGACAGAGACAAAGAGTGCCCTTTGGCATTTGCCAGGAAAGCTTTTTAGAAAAACAGGGTGTGGCACTGTTACTGTAGCAACCCCCCACCCTCTGCGGTGTACGGTAGGTGGTAGAACAAGAGAAGAGCCCCTGAGGAGCAGGGGGAGAAACAAGGGAGTAAATGACAAGAAAGGAACAGGTTCTGGACACAGAATAAAAGTTTGCTGCACAGACTGAAGATGACTTCAGTGACTCGCTTCTAAGTTCTAGGACGATAGCTGCCCTGCATGTCTCAGAGTAGCCAGATTTCTCAGGAAATCTGCTAATAAATATGTCCAAAGACACTTGAGGACAGTGTCTCTGCCCTAGCTGCTGCTTGGCTATGCCAGGAAGGTTGGACTTAATATCTGAGAAGCTTGCTGTCAGCATGAGTCAGACTGTGAATGCCTTTGTCAGAAAACATCTGCAGTATCCATGGCCACCAGGTAGGTTCAGAGCAGCGGCTGTAAAACATCTGCAGTACCCATGGCCACCAAGAAGGTTCTGAGTAGCAGCTGGTCCCTGGGATTCAGGACATGGCAGGGAGCAAGCAGGGTCAGCAAGCCCCCCGTGGGGCTGAGGACACCTGCAGGGTATTCAGTGGGCAGTAAGTACCTGAGTAACTAGGGCCCCCCCCCCCCCCCCGCACACACACACATCAGCACTGTTCCAGGCCAGGCCGGCAGCTGTCGGGAGCTGTGGTACGGGAGAGACCATGAGTTGGCTTCTTGGCTCTTTGCTTGTTCTTTCAGAGGTGGGAGCTACACATCCAACACCCAGGATTCAATTAAAAGAGCTGAGTTTAGACAGGGGGCAGCAAACATCACATGACAATCAGAAGCCACTCTGCCACCTACCCCTCAAAGAGAAAATAGTACCACACTATGCAGATGAAAGAGGGACGATGTCCCCCACAAGGGAGCAAAGGAAGAAACCATGTCTGCTACAGTGAGAGGTTCCTTAGCCGAAACAGACAAATGAACAGAACGGCTGTGCTCCTCAGTGTGGATGCAGTGTGTCCAGACGGAAAGCCAGGCAGGAGAATCCGGATCTGCACCACATGCTCAGCTTGGAGTGATTTGCCTCATTTCAGTGAGGCAGAGAGAAGGCCGTGCTGCCCAGTGGTGGAGAGCAGTTCTGCTCAGCATCCTCTCACGTTAGGACGGCCCTCATAACAGAGGGATCCAGCCCAAGTGCCAATGGGCCCTGATTTACATAAAACTGTCAAAACAGGGCTGACTGCCCATCAAGACCACTTCTTGAGATTTACTCCTCCTGCACAGGAAGTTAACACTAAGGACCATTAGGAAGGGTATAACTGATGGTTGGTCGGGCTAGCACAACTACACACTTATCAAATCCACCAGTGCGCACTTGAACTCACAACTCTTACTCCATGAACTGCACCTCAATAAAGCTGTTTCAAACACGCACAGAAGCTGGCTGTGCCAGCACTTCCTGTAATACTAGACGGTTGGAGGCTAAGGCAGAGGACCAGTCAGTCCAAAGTCAGCATGGGCCATATAGTTGCTGAGGCCAGTCTGTACTACCTACATGAATCTAAAGTCAAAACAAAGCCAGAGAAAGGGCCACGCTGGCGGCGGAAGAGGCCCAGCTGGTGCCCACACATCCCACTCTCTGACGCTGCTTAGATGAGTGGTTCATGGCCAGGTTTTCCTCAGAGCCCAAGCCTTGAAGTTTCTCAGTAGTGAACAGCGGACTGAAGTGGGACCCAGACGGAAGAGGCTACAGCTCCTACATCGCCTGGTCTTGTAGGCCACTGGCTCCCAATTAGATATGTACCTTGCCTCCTCTGCCCTTTAAGTTGTCATCTCAAATATCATTCTCTCTCGAGCGCGCTCTCTCTTTCTCTCTCCCTCCCTCCCCCCTTTTTCGAGACAGGGTTTCTCTGTGAAAACTGTGCTGGAATTCACTCTGTAGACCAGGCTGGCCTCGAACTCACAGAGATCCACCTGTCCCTGCCTCCCAAGTGCCAGGATTAAAGGTGTGTGCCACCACCACTTGGTGCCAAGTGTCATTTTCTAAAGAACAAATTCTAAGGCTTAAGAAAAACATAGTTCGGGCTGGAGAGATGGCTCAGAGGTTAAGGGCACTGGTTGTTCTTCCAGAGGTCCTGAGTTCAATTCCCAGCAATCACATGGAGGCTCACAACTGTCTACAATGAGATCTGGTGCCCTCTTCTGGCATTCAGGCATACGGACAAACAGAACACTGATTACATAATAATTAAATCTTAAAAAAAAAAAAAAAGAAAACCCTAATTTCTAATTTACACAGATGTATGTGAACCACGTGTGCTCAAGCACCCGCTGAAGGCAGAACAGGACACTGGACTCCCTGAGCCTGCAGTTATAGGAACTTGTGACCTACCTGACATGAATGCTGGGAAAAGAACCTGGGTCCTCTATCAAAACAGCAAGTGAGAATTCTTAACCACTGAGCCATCTTTCCAGCCCCTAACTTTTTTTTTTTTAAAGATTTATTAATTTATCATGTATACAGTATTCTGCCTGTATGTATACCAGCATGACAGAAGAGGGAACCAGCTCTCATTACAGATGGCTGTGAGCCACCATGTGGTTGCTGGAAATTGAACTCAGGACCTTTGGAAGCGTAGGCAGTACTCTTAACCACTGAGCCATCTCTCCAGCCCCCCAGCCCCTAACTTTTTAAAATAGGACTTAAACCATCTATCGGAGAACCCAGGGATTAAGGCCGAGTAATTATGTTCTTGCCCAATGGGTCAGAAGAAAAACAGAATGAATAATTCCTAGCACTTAGTTATGGAAAACCAGTCACTCCTCAACAACCCACAACAAATGGTACTTCGTGGGAAAGGGAGGTGGGCGGAACCCTGGAGGAACGCTTTCAAGCCAATTTTCTGCGCTTTGAACCTCAGGGCTGGAAAGCACAAGCCCTGAATGCCGGTGCAGAGATGCAGGGGTGGGCTCTGCAGGTGTCCACTGGGAACAGAACCAGAAAGCAGGAGCGCAGCGGCCAGGGAGCAGTGATGCTGGTGCAGAAGGACGGCTCTTTCCCCAAGTCCATGGCCAAACGGAGGAGCGGAATGGCTTTCTAAAAGGTTTAGGATGCGGGGGCTGGCAGAGGGAACGGAGGGACTGTGGTTTCCCACAAGTCATTCTACTCGCCAATGTTACCAAGGGCCGCATATGCCAAGGCTGTGAGCCATGTTCCTGCCTGGGGACGAGGTAAAGGGCCTGCAGAGGCCCCACGCTGACTCCCTGAGCAACATGAATATGGCAGTGGGGACAAAGGGTACAAAGACAGAGAGGTCAGGTTCAGGGCACAAGTGGAAGAAGCCAGGACCAAGATGAGCTCCCAGCTGTGCAGGACTCTGAACTCCCCTGGCAACCCACTAGAGCCCAGAAAAACACACCCAGAATGCCATTCCAAAGAATGTTGCCTGGAGGTCTCACCCAGGCACCCCAGGATATGCCCAAGGCCTTGGGAACAAGGATGCAGGGAAACTGCTTACAGCAGGGCAAGGGCTCAGAAGTGTGCACGCCCCCAGGGTACCCCTGCTTACAGCGGGACACACACACACACACACACACACACACACACACACGGACTCAGAAGCGTGTACACACTCCCAGGGCACTCCTGCTAACAGTGACACACACACGCACACACAGAGGCTCAGAAGTGTGCACGCCCCCAGGGTACTCACCCACTAATTCCTGGGGATCCCGCTTCTCTGCTTCTGTATTATCCTGTGGAGACAAAGAAGCACACAGCGATAAGGCTGGGCTCCCGGGCCATTGCCACTCTCATCACCAAGACACCCGGGCTTCTCGTGGACACTGAAGGGGGTAAGTGCTGCCAGCATGCGAACGGTGAGCAGTGTTTCAAGGCTCCTGGAACCCCAGGGCTCTGACCACTTCTCCCCCATCACAGCAGCTGGGAGCTCCATGACCCCCAGGAGGGACCAGCACTGAGCCATGTTGCTGAGAGCCATAGCAGTGACCATGGCCCTGCCACCTGTGTGACTTGTTCCCTGCCCCTGGCTCCCCCTGGGTTGGGAGAGGTTATCTGAAGACACCATTGAGGACGGCTATAAGGGGAACCCTCTGAGTCACCTAACTCCGGAGAACAGTTGCTCCTGGGAGTTTTTTTTTTGTTTTTTTTTTTTTAAGTTTCACTCCAAACGAACAGGGCAGACTTTATTATGAGCACTAAGGGGCCACTCAAAGCCCCCTTTAGTGACTAAATGAGGTTCCCAAAGGCCCTGGCTTGAAGTCTCTGGCTCTCCTTGACTCACTTCTTATGTTGGTTTTATATTCTATCCAAAGAAATACATACATACATGCATACATAATTTTACACTGAAAACAAAAGTCTTAGTTCACTGCTTCGCCTAACCAAACCATGGCTGGGAGGGTGACAGCTGGCTACAGGTTTATGGCAGAGCAGGAAGGCCTAACTCTTGCCTCTGCTGACCCAAATGTCCTTGAACTCAGTAAGATCAGGGATCTTCAGTGTAACAAGGTTAGTGATCAAAATGGCAGAGAAGTTCCCGGAAGGTCTCAGATCTGGTTTCCGTCCCTTCCTGGTGAGAGAGGAGGTAGGACAGCAACGGTTCTGCAACAGGACCTACACGTGTGAGCAGAGGTAGAGCTGGGCCCGGGCACCAAGGAAGGAAGGGAAGTGGTCTAAAGGGTCCAAACAACCTCCAAGCCAGCCATGGCCCTGTGACAAAATCAGACCCTCTACCCTCTTCTCGGATTCTGAGACAGACCCCAATCCCCTTTTCTCCGAACACCAAGACTATTCATTAAAATTGCAAGGGCAGTCTCAACAAGGTTGAAGCCAGGCTGCCTAGCAACTTGTCTCCCTCACCATCCACCTCCTGCCAATCAGGTGGGCAAAGCAGGGCTGGGAGGCAGGCCTGGAGGGCTGCCACATCAAGTTCAGGTTGGAGTCATAAATCAACCGCTGTTCAGACAGTGCCAACGTCTCTGGGACCAACAACAGCTCCTTTGTAGCAGCAACGGAGGACTCAACATTAAGGAGCATTTCAGTGAGCGGGCGCGGGACTAAAATTCCCTGTGTTTTTCCACTAGGAGACAACGTCCTGGGTGCTGTCTGTAGGACAACACCAGCTGGAGCTCCCGCCTTCCCCTGCAGACAGGCCGACACAGGGGAATCTCCAGAGTCACTAGACTGCTAATACGGTATCTGTCCCAGAGTACCAAGAAGTGGGTCACATCTTTTTAAAGGGTCTGGCTAGCCGGGCAGTGGTGGCACACGCCTTTAATCCCAGCACTTGGGAGGCAGAGGCAGGAGGATCTCTGTGAGTTCCAGGCCAGCCTGGTCTACAAAGGGAGTTCCAGGACAGGCTCCAAAGCCGCAGAGAAACCCTGTTTCGAAAAACAAAAACAAAAAAAAAACATAAATAAATAAATAAATAAAGAAAGAAAGAAAGAAAGAAAGAAAGAAAGAAAGAAAGAAAGAAAGAAAGGGTCTGGCTAGCCTAGCTGAGCTTGCTCAGTCCTGTCTCTGGGAGAAAAGACACAATGCTGTTACAAAGGAAACTCATAGGCAGGAGCAGATTTTCCCTCTCTTGGTCCTGTGATCTACAGCTTGGAGCCTCAGCCTTTTTAAATTCATCTCTCAGCCGGGCGGTGGTGGTGCACGCCTTTAATCCCAGCACTCCGGAGGCAGAGGCAGGCGGATCTCTGTGAGTTCGAGACCAGCCTGGTCTACAAGAGCTAGTTCCAGGACAGGCTCCAAAACCACAGAGAAACCCTGTCTCGAAAAAGCAAAAAAATAAAAATAAATAAATAAATAAATTCATCTCTCTACCCAGCGAGGAGCTCGGAGTTACTGCATCACGTGTTCTCTGATGGACATCCATGGCATGAAGGAAAGCGAAGTGGGAAAGGGGACCAGTGAAGATGGGGCTCTAAAGTTCAGTGGCAGAGCGCTTGCCTAGCATACACAAACTGGAGTTTGGTCCAACACTGCAAAGACAAGTAAGCAGTCAAATCCCCCACCCTGCACTGCTCCAAAGTCAGAACAATTTACAACAGCTCATCCTTGAGGTAAGTTTAGTACAACGACTCCCATGGCACTGTGCAATGACCCGTAAGAGCCCTGGCCACTGGGGGTGGGGTGGGCAGAACTGGGGAGGAATGGACGTCACACCAAAGCAATGGTCCAGAGAGACATCCTCCCACCAGCCTTGGCAGATGCTAAGAGCTCTATGTGAATTTGAACCAGCATCAGGGAACTATGATGATGCTGGCCATAGCACTGAAGTACAAGAGAGGAAGTCAGGGAAACATCAAACTGCAAACAGGGTACACTCCGCCCCCCAGTGCTACAAATCTTCCCTAGGAGAGACTTATCAACCTTTAAAAGGGCCAGGAGGGGAAGGGGGAGTTGTGAGAACACAGGACACAAGATTCCTCTGTTCTCCTTTCCTTCCCCTAGAGCAGTGTTTCCAAATGCCCAGGGCATCCTTGTTAGAGATGTATAGCTCTCTCCCCCTAGCTTACAATTAGCTAAAGTTAACTTAGACTGTGAGCTAGTCACCAGACGGTTGTCCATATCAGCTGGGGGACCTGGAACCTGGCAGAGACCAGAAGCCCCTCAGCCTCAGGGCTATCTCAGTGGAGGGGGGTGGAATGAGGATAGCAGCCCTTAGAAAGGGAGAGCGGCTGTGGAGTTGACTTTTTTACCCAGGCTGAATCCAGTGAAGAAACAAGGAATACACAGTAAAACCCAAGCCCACAGCTTTCCAAGCGAAGCTCAAGGAGAGAGGGAAGAGATGACCAGGGCTCACACACTGAGCATGTGGAGGCACGGTAGCACAGGCATGTGATCCCAGCACTCAGGAGGCTGAGGCAGGTCGACTTCAAATTGTAGGGTCAGCTTGGGCTGCCTAACAACATCCTTGCCTCAAATCAAAACAAAAACAAGAGCCCATATGGTAGTACACACCCAGGAGTCTGAGGCAAGCAGGCAGGCAGTCCAGAGTCTCAACAAAGAGTGGTGGGACACGTCTTTAATCCCAGCACCTGGGAGGCAGAGGCAGGTGGGTATCTGTGGGCTCGAGATCAGTCAGGATTACAGAGAGATAGCGAGACCCTGTCTCAAACAGACATAAGGAGCAGGGCTGGGAAACAGTGCTGTGAAGCTGCCCATTTTGTTTTCTCCCCCCAATAATTGTGATTGACACTTGCAGGTCAGTGACAGAAGCCTTGCTGTCACAGCAATAAATTACAGACCCTGGAATGTGGCTCCCATGCAGAGATTACCAGTCTGGTCTAGGACAGAGCTGACAGGCAGAGGGAGGAAGAACCATGGAGCAGGAGACGCTGCCAGGTGAGCAGACAGGCGGTGAGGAGCAGCAGGTTCTGGGGGACGGCCTCCATCAGCCCTCCTGGGAAGCAGCAGTCCCATGAGGCATCACTCCAGTGACAACCCAAATCACAGCACAGCCTACGGCGCTGGACTCTACCATGCCATGCTTTCTTCCCGGCCTCGGGAGCATTAGGCGTAGAGGAGGCCCTCCAGGCAGGGCGCAGGGCAGCACGCAAGGTGCTGGGCAAGCGTACTGCACACTACATGTTCCGGCCGGACAGTGTAACCTGGCACCCGGGGAGAAAGACCAAGGAAGTAGCATCTGCAACCTTCCCCTCACAGACTGTGACAGCCCTTGAAGTTACCAAGTCCTAATAGGCCATCTTATGCATTGAGCAGAGTTTACTCAAAACAAAAGAGGATTTAACTCTTAAAGCCAGGTGTGGTGGCGCACACCTATAATCTCAGTACTGAAGAGCCAGAGGCAGTTGAATTGCCAGTCTAGGCTGACCACACAAAACCAAAAATCTCCCTCCCCCAAAGAATCTTCACCGTATTCCCCCCCCCCCCTTTGACTTTTTTGAGACAGGGTTACTATGTGTAGCCTCAGTGTCCTGGAACTCACTCTTATAGACCAGGCTGGCCTCAAACTCACAGAGATCCGCCTGCCTCTGCCTCCCGAGTGCTGGGATTAAAAGTGTGTGTGAGCCGCCACCACCTGGCCTTCCTCCTCCCCTTTCTTCAGAGGGCCTGCTCTTTGCCCTCTCTGATCTAGAAGATGCAGCAAAGTGGAACTGAAACCTCATTTCTTGCTCTACACCCGTTCTGCCTGTCTTGAGACAGGGTCCTGCCTATGTAGCCCAGAGCCTCTGAACCTGTGGACGGTCCTGCCTCACATCTCTGGAGTGCCAAGGTGCCGGCCTGTACCTCCATACCCAGCCCTGCAGCCTCTTTCTTGCCATTCACCCGAATGTTCTTGAATCCTGAGACAAAGGGGGGAAAAGGCACAATTAAGCTGGGTGTGGCTGGTCACTTGCTCAGGAGTAAGGCCAGTCTAGGTAACTAGCAAAATCCTGCCTCAAGATAAACATACAAATAAAGACCAAATCCACAAACAAGACAATTGCTGACAATTAGCTCACTTACGCATTCTATAAATAATTTGTGGAAGATTTATTATGTCAGACAATGGGCTAAGCACTGAGGCTGAAATAAGAAAATTTCATCCCAGGGAACAATTTTAGGTTATATGTTAAGTCCTTTAATGAATGATCTCATTAGCCCAGCAAAGCAGGTTCTGAACGACAAGCTCACACTGCTCTCCAGGACAGATACACCACCTCAGGAACTCTCCCGAGGGCATCACAATGGCCACCGGCAGGACTCTCTGTCTGTGTGGGGGCACACACCTGTAATCACACTTGGGAGGCAGAGGCAAGAGAACCAGGAATTCAAGGCCAATCTGAGCTGCAAGAGGCCTCGTCTCAATCCTCTCCCTACTCCTCCCTGAACAGCCCCCCCCCCCCCGCTCCCACCAAACATCTCCCAAGGGCCACGAATGGGGTATGCAGAGGACAGCCTGGCGACTTATGAAGTCACAACAGTCCGTGCCGCGTAGGAGCATAACCCACGTGGTGGTCCAGAGGCCGGCTCCCACACAGCATGTCTGGAGAAACGCCCAGAACAGGGGGCTCGCATGGGCACATGGCCCAGTCAGGGATGGAAAAAGCGCACTTAGCAGGAAAATGGGCGGAAGTTGGTGGGGCCATTGTGGACGTACTGGAGTTGCCTTCATTCCCAGACAGCGCAGACAGGAAGGCTCAACTCACCAACCAGCGCCAGAGGAGGCTTCCACAGGAAGGGTTAAATAGAGTCTGCCAGAACAAATTAAGCCAGCCCCAGCTTGGCCTTGCAGTCTAAAGAAAAAGCAGGGAAGGAAATGGCTTCTTTCTCTACTGAAAAACCCAATCAAAACAAAGCTGTAATGTAAGGATCCACATGGCAATGTATGCGCTACTACACAAAACCTGTCGGAACCAGCCTGGCTTGAATGTGAAGTCAAAGTCTGGTCAAAAGCCATTTCCAATGGGGAGAGTTTTGGTACCTGACTATTCCAAGTACCACCCAGACTTGACAGGGAGGCAGGGCTTTGTTGTTTCTTAGAATGTGCCAAGGGTGGCCCTCTTCCTGACCCCCAGAGCAGTACAGGTGCTACCTTAGACCAAGGACCCACACCCAGCCCTTGGGGGCGGGGCTATAGCACACTTTTCCTTCAAGGCTACCGTAAGGACAGGGTCTCTGGGCTTTAAGCTGGTAGCTCTGGGGCCTGGAAGAGGCTGGAGCTACAAGGTGAAGAGAACTGCCAGGCCGAGAGCGGGAAACTAAGTCTCAGCCATCAGGCACAAAGCACTGTAGCCCAGGCCACCGACAGCCGAGAAGCAGAGGAACAGGAAACACACCTGAGAACTCAGAGTGGTGGGACTCGATGCTAACTGGCCATCAGGTATTGGCAGGAAGGAGATTCATTACCCTGGAGACCGGAGGAAGCCTGATACCTTATGGTGTGGGAGAAACTACCCAGCTCAAAATTTAGGAATACAGATGGTCACTGTGTGCACTTCTTAAACCCCAGCACTTTAGAGGCAGAGGCAGGAGGATGTCTGTGAGTCGGAAGCCAGCCTGGTCTATAGAGCTAGCTCCAGGACAGCCAGGACCACAAAAAGAAAAAAAGGAAACAAACAAACAATAAATTAGCGAAATCCTTCCAAAACTCAGAAACCACACAGGCAGTCACATTGCAAGGGGCAAGGGTAAAAATGAGAGACGGGAGTGCTGGGTTTAGGACAGGCCATTTTCTGCAGCGTGTAATTTCAAGATGAATCCCAGCTGGGAAAGGAGAGGCCAGCCACACCTCACTTAGCAATCCACGGCATCTGGCCCCGAAAGGAAGGAGGTATGTTGGGGCTTGCATGGCTGATAGGGGGGCAGACGGGCGTGCAGCAGCTTCTTCCTGGCTGTAGAACCACAGGAGAGGGGTGGGGCTCCCAGGAGTCTCTGCTTCAGTACACCTGGAGCAAGGGCAGTCAGGAAGGGTGCTCTGGCAGTGTGGGAAAACCAAGAGGATCAGAGGAAATCACCTGGAGACTGCCGTGCCCTCTGAGTAAAGTGTGAGTAGGCCTGATCGGAAGGGCTGGTCCTGGAGACTTTACCAGCCCTGACCTTGGCTAGAGACTTCCCGAGGACAGACAGGAAAGCCCACCACATCCCAACTCCTGCTTGAACTCTCCTCAGTTTGGGGGTGAACAACTAGTGGGTTTCAACAGGTGGAGCGTTAGGGGCTTTACTTCTGGTCCGTGTAAGAAACAGAGAGGCTCCCGCTCCCGAGAGCCTGCAGGGCAGCACTTTATCTACAACACATGCAGTAATGCAGTCAGGTCTGGCTGCACAGCTGACTGGTACACACGCTGAAGAACACGCGCACACGGGAGGAACAGCGCAGAAACATGCGGTGCTCACGGGAGCTGCTGCCAAGATTTCCACAGTTTTCTTTTAAAATTTATTTTTATTTGATTTGCATGAGTATTCTGTCTGCATGTATGTGTACCAAGTATGTACAGGAGCCTGCAGGTGCAGCAGATCTCCTGGAACTGGAGTTACAGACAGGCAGTTGTGAGCTGCCGCGAGGGTACTGTGGAGTAAACCTGGATCCTCTTGCAAAAGCATCCAGTGCTCCTAACCACTGAGCCACCTCTCCAGCCCTGCCTTTCTTTTCTTGAAGGAAGAGTCTCACACGGTAGCCCAGGCTGGCCTGCCTCAGCAACTGGAATTACTACCATGTGAGACATGGCATCCAGCTTCCTTTTTAAATAATTTCTTTTTTCTATTTTTGGTTTTTCGAGACAGGGTTTCTCTGTGTAGCCCTGGCCATTCTTGAACTCACTCTGTAGACCAGGCTGGTCTTGAAATCACAGAGATCCACCTGCTTCTGTCACCACCGCCCGGCTTTAAATAATTTCTTATTTAGAAATGTTTTGGAATGCATACGTACACAGATTTACTGTTTTATTTAGCATACAATTTTGTTTTTTGTTTTTGTTTTTAAAAATTTTAAGTTTAAGGTTGTTTCTTTGCTTGAGATAGTGTCTCACCGTAGACCAGGCTAACCTGTAATTTATCATTTGGTCCAAGTTGGCCTCTTCTTCACGGCGACCCTTCGGAGTCAGCCTCCCGAGAGCTGGGTTACAGCCTTGAGCCACCATGCTCCACTGTCCCACACATTTAAGGTCACACTTCCCTATTGTGAGTTCTTAGTTCTCAGGGCTGACCAAAACAACCCAAATAGCTTTTTTTCAATGAGCGGCAAATGGCCATGGTCGCATCTGATTACCCAGTATCCCCTTCATTTTAGCCGTCAGAGCCCTGGATGGTACAGTAAGCACACCCTGAGCCGAGCCAGGAAAACCTTTAGCTCTGCAGAGAGCCTGCACAAGCCAACAGACTCTGCGGTCTCTGCTGGTGTGGTGGAGAGATCACAGATTTCACCTGTGCTGCTGCCCCGCGTGACGCCTGGTTCCTGCTCTTCCCAAGGTCGACCGTCAACAACACAGCCCTGGGAAATGAGCTCCGCAGGCTGCTTTCACTTTGTAGGTCGTTCCTTCAGACACAAGAGACCAACAGTGAGGGGCAGGAGAGGCCTCGGCGGTTAAGAGCACGTACTACTCTCAAAGGACCAGAGTTTGAGCTCAGCACCCAAGCCAGGCAGCTCACATCTAACTGCCTGTGATGTCACATACCCACCCCACAATTATATTTAAAATACAACTTGAAGTAACATCACTTATTAACACTGACGTGGGAGAGGAGGAAGATGAAGAATTACCGAGGGAGGTCTGCCCAGTACAAGTCTATCTACAGGGAGTCTCAAGTACACGCAGTGACCGGGAGCCCCAGACTACTTCAGGGTGGAGGAAGAGAACCATTCACACAGCTGAGCTGCGCATCCTGAGGGACTCCCCCTCAGCCCAGCGTGAATACTATCTCCCAGCGCAGTTTCCAGCCTGTGTATGGAGCGCACAGAGTCCCACAGCACACCTAGAGCTCGCACGGGAAGCACTTGACATCTACCAGATACCTCACACACATGTGCTTTCCAAGTAGCCACTGTACTGTGAGAACAGCTAATTCCTTCAGACAGGAACCACACGGTACTTCTTTACCCTGGGAGCTAGGCGGACAAAACCAGGCCCATGGTCAGTGAGCCGAGAACCACGACCTACAGGAAGCCTCCGTCCCGCATCACGTTGCCCAGCTGTGCTGCAAAGGCATCTTGAGACGGCCCTGACTGCTCCATTTTACTCTCGGAGAAGCGCTCATGTCCCTCCCTACCCCCCGCATCTCCTAAGACCCTGTAAAGTGGGCAGCACGGTCGTGATGGGCTGGGTGAGGAAGCCAGGCTGGGGTGCTGCCCAGGCCACCTAGCTACAAGCTGTTACCTATTCCCCTGTCAATCTTGTTAATTTTAGTCGTCTGACAGTGGAGTTCCCACTGACCTGGAATTAAAAGATCCCCCAGCCGCTGCTGGAACTGAACGTGTGTGCCATCATGTCCTGCCGAATATTTTTTTTTTTTGAGGCAAGGTTTCACTGTTTAGACTAATTTGGCCTTAAATTTGAGACCCTCCTGCCTTAGTCTTCAAAGTTAGCCACCACGCCCAGCTTGGCTCTCAGCATCTTAAGAATATTTTCTTTTGATTTATCTGGGATCATACACACCTCTTCCAAAAATGCCACAAAAATTTCTCCTACTCCATGGTAGCTCCTAGAAAGGCCAGGATTCTTTCCCTAGCACAGAGCCTAGACCAAAGACCTCAGGGAGCTAGAAAACTCAGGCCCTCCCTGACAGTTGGCAGCAGGCCGCTTCATCTTTCTTGTTTCAGGTCATCTATCCTCGTTTGTTTTTGACGGAAGGGCGTGCCAGGGACAGTGAGTGGAAATACCTCTATCCACAGGAGCGGGAGAGGAGGGAAACAGCAGCACCGGAGCACAGCTGGACACGAGAGCGGCACAGGGAACACTCACAACGGAGAGAGGACACACCACAGCCATCAGGTGCCCCTGAAGTGCAGCGCTTTGGCCAGAGACGACAGAGCGCTCTTGTCTATGAGATGACAAGTCTCGTCCATGAGGCTTTGTGCCGGCTCAGGTCCCACCTGGCTGCGGCTGCCCTTCCCTCCCAACCTTCACACAGCAAACACGACCACCTGCTCTGCCCAAGCAGAGGTCAGAGGTAGCAGCCTGGTGTCTTCTCCATTGTCCTCCACCTTCCTTTCTGAGATGAGGCCCTTCACTGAACCTGGAGCCCACCAGCTGCTTAAACTGACTGGTCAATGGACCCAAGGGCTGCTGCCCCGGTGCTGGAATCACAGATGCATGAAACCACCTCAGTTGGAATTTTTTTTTTCCTTTTGGTTTTTTGAGACAGGGTTACTCTGTAGTTTTGGAGCCTGTCCTGGAACTCTGTAGACCAGACTCACAAGTATCCGCCTGCCTCTGCCTCCCCAGAGCTGGGATTAAAGGCCGCCCGGTCTCAGTTGGAACTTCTGAGATATCAATGTAGACAAAGAGCAGAAGTTCGCTGGAGCCTGCATTTTCATTTGTTTTGAGAGCCCCAGAGAACAAGCTAAAGGTGCAAAAGGAGAGCGCCATCTAGTGGATAGAAACCACGACAGCAACTCATCAGCTAAACGAAGAACACAACTAAAGATCTGCCCCAGCGGCAGGTCCTTCTGTTAGAATTCTTCAAATCAGAAGCTTAGAACAACAAACTCCCTCATATAAATTTAAATAAAACAAATCCAACAGAATGGGAGAGATGGCTCAGAGGTTAAAAGAACTTGCTGTTTTTGCAGAGGACTGGAGTTCAATTCTCAGTACCCGCACGACAGCTCACAGCCAACTATAACTCCAGCTCCAGAACTAGATACCTCTTCCGGCACCAGAGGGCACCCACCCATACAGACTGTGTGTGCATAAAATATAAACAAATCTAAACAAAACACAACACAACAAAACTGAGATGTATTAGAAAAGAGCTCTACTTGGAAGACAGTCTGATGTCAGCCCAAGCAGGAAGGAAGCAGGGGCAGGAATACTGTGAGGTCACACGGTAGGGACAGTGACGTTTCTATGAAACTCACTCCACAGCAAGATTTGAAATTCAAATGGTTGAATGGGGTGCAGTATTGGCATCTAAAGGGGGAAGACCCACTTTACTTATTTACTTAAAAGATTTATTTATTTATTTATGTATACGTATGTTTTGCCTGCCCATCAGAAGGGAGCACTGTATCCCATGGGATTAGTTAAAGATGGTTGTGAGCCACCATGTGGGTGCTGGGAATTGAACTCAGGACCTCTGGAAAAGAAGCTAGTGCTCTTAACCACTGAGCCACCTCTCTGGCCCCAGCATACAATATTGTCAAAGAATGAGTCTACACCTTTTCCTTCGTGGGTCTCACTATATAGGTCGGCCTGACCTTAAACTCAAAGAGCCCCACCTGCCTATACCTCCTGAGTGCTGGGATTAAAGGTGTGACCACTCCACCTAGCTATTTATGTGTTGTTTCTCCATTGTTGTTACTTTGTTTGAGACAGAATCTTACCCTATAGCCCAGGCTGGCCCAGACCTCACCTGTAGCCAAGGCTGGCCTCGAACTCCCCAATCTTCTCAATTCAACCCTCCAAGTGCTAGGGTTACAAGAATGAGCCACCAGGTCCAGCTAAGAACGAAGACTATATTAGAAGTTTTTCCAACTTTGATGTGGAAACGAGAAAGGGGAAGACACACTCACAATCTTTCCAAGTTTCTCTTCCTCCATGAGTGTCTGTATCCTGTTCTTTATGAGCTGCTCTTACACAGAGCTTCACTGGGGTTCCTCTCTCACAAATCTCTCCACAAGGGTTTGCTGGTGGGATCACAGAGTGACAGACAGGTACATGCCAACTTCTCCAGGTGGCCTTCGGTCTTGAGCCACAGTCTGCCCCACAGCCACCTGCCTGGGTTTTTTACTCTGCAGAGAAAGTAGTTTGCACCTAGTTTCTCGGGTCCACACTGCCTATCTTGCATGCTGGTGCCCAAACTTGCTTCCTTGGTAAAATACGCTAAGTCCTCTGCAGCCTCTGCCAATGGCTATGCAGTCGTATGCAATGGCAGAATCCATCCCAATATGGAATGGCTCAAGCTATCTTTTCAGATACTATTGGCCCTTCATATATACAGGTTTCACATCTATGAATTCAAGCAACTCTTGAGTTGATCCCCCCCCTCCAAGACAGGGTTTTTCTGTAGCTTTTGGAGCCTGTCCAGGAGCTAGCTCTTATAGACCAGGCTGGCCTCGAACTCACAGAGATCCGCCTACCTCTGCCTCCTGAGTGCTGGGATTAAAGGCGTGCGCCACCACCGTCCAGAAAAATTGCATTTGTGTTGAACGAGAGTAGATTTTTATCATTTTCTGAATGATACAGTGTCACAATGATTTACACTGTACCAGGTAGCGCAGTAGCTTTAGATGCTGAGACCAGCAGGAGGATTCACATAAATTATATGCAAATATACCACTTTCAATAAAGTCCATGAGAAGCTATGGATTTGGGTATCTACAGGGCATGAAGGTGGGGTGTCCTGGGACCCCGATCACCCACAGATGACAGACTACCACTTTATGTCAAAACCAGGCACATTTTTCCTAAATCTCACTATGCCACCTTGAAGGTCTCAGCTGGTCTCAGGGCAGTTTGCAACTGTGAAACATGGGATTATTCTTTGGAGAAATATGAACTATAAATTATGATTCTGCAAAAAGTACATTTCCAATGCCCAGTGCACAGCAAACAGCTGAGTCTTCTTTACCACAGGCTCGCTAAGGACTGTGACAAGAACCACCGTTAATTACTCTCAACCGCTAGTGGACAGACCCATGAGAAGAACAGGGATGCTTTCAAAAAGACCATCCTGATGCTTTTCCGAGTGGAGGGGCACATCCCCGGGAAAATGAGGGCCGGACTCAACAACTCTGGTAAGGCCTCGGGTTGATCCCACCCTCTCAGAGCCCTCTGAGAGGAACCACAAAAGACAAGGGAGCCCTGTGCCTTGACTCTAGAAACACTCCCTCACTGAGCCCAAAGCCCACGCTACTTGAAGCATGTGCATGGGTTACAGGATCCACACAGGCCTCTTGCGTTTCTAATCTCGAGTCTCACAAAATCAGGGCAAGAAGTGCAGCTCACTTCAAGAATTCCTAGTGGCCTTAAGGTTCTTCGTTCAGCTGGCTTTATCCTACACGATACCCACATTCTGTGGACTAGTGGGACAGAACCTGACCCGGCATATGAAGTGGGTCAGTATGTTAAAAGCCCTGATTGAATCCAGCCACCCCGCCACAGCCAATACCAAATACCTTTGGGTCATCAGCCTCAGGTTTTTCAGTCTCTGAATCGTCATCTTCCTACAAGACAAAGAATTTACAGGATTAAACTTAAAAGGAGTGGGCCTGGGGAGTCTTACATACATAACCAGCGGTTGGAGCAAACAGCCTGTCTACCCAGCTGGGGTCACCCCAAGAACCCTTCCCTACCACACAACCCAGTGCTAGAGAAAGAGAAGGGAAAAGAAGACAAGTTGGGGGAGGCATCAGTGGCTCAAGATCAGCATGTCACCGTCCACATCAGTGGAAATTCCTGAAGAAAATCATGTTCCAAACTGTCAGACTGCAATCACTAGAGCCAGGATTATGAACTCTTACCCCTTCTCTGACATTCATCCCACAGTTACTTGGACAGCCATCACACCGCTTAGCGCCTAGGTGCTGTGGCAGCAGCTCCGCGAGCCAGCGACACTGACACTAAGACGGCTATGGGAAGGCGGCATCAAATCACCAGACCATGTGACCCGAGAGACCGGAGATTAAAGGGCAAGGCAGCCTTTGGGGTGCTCACATTACTGTACAGCGACATTGCTGTCACGATTCAGTTTTCAGCCCTCTTTCTTACCCAAATGAGGTCTGAGTCAAAACCATGGGGGCACTGAATTCTCCAAAGTAAGCCTACAATTCCACCGAACACAAATGCAACTGAGGTCAAAAGCCAAGGAGGAGATGTGGAACCACCTACTACATTGTAACTTAAAGAAGACACAGCACTCAGGACGTCAATACAATAACACCGGTGTGAACAAACCGCACTAGTGGTTTTGAGACAAGTGCCCTCGGTGCCAGTGAATCAGAGGCTCATAGCGCCACCTACACAACTTCTTTAAGATTAAGTCAATCACCAAAGAATCAAAGAGAGAACCTGGTAAAATGCCAACATAGCTCCCATGGTCCCTGCTGGGGTTTGGTGAGTTTTTTTTTTTAATTAAAATACCACACATAGCTTGAATACGACAAAAAGTAAATTAGGGTCAATATTTTAAAAATACACATGCAGGGGGCTGGAGAGATGGCTCAGAGGTTAAGATCACTGACTCTTCTTCTGGTAGTCCTGAGCTCAATTCCCAGCAACCATATAGTGGCTCACAACTGTCTGTAATGAGATCTGATGCCCTCTTCTGGTTTGCAGGTGCAGAATACTGTATACATAATAAATAATAAAGAAAAACATTTTTTAAAAAACACATGCAAAGAAATGCATTAACAAGAACAGTTTTGGGTGTTGAGGCAGCACGCATATATTTAAGAAAAGCCAAGGAACGCAACAAAGCTTGCCAGCCTGATAAGGACGACTCCCGAGGGCTAGGATTACAGCAGATGGAGCTGATGCTGAGGAACAACCCCATGGTCCCACTCATGCACACGAACACCACCAAATGAGGGATTTCCCCAGTCCACAAGTTTTCTAGAAACTACTCAACTCTGAATTATCACTAATGAGTGGGGCTAACGGCATGAAAAATTCTTACAACATAAAAAAATACATTTTGTGAATTTTTTTTAAATGTGTATTTACTTACTGTGTACACACTATTCTGCCTACATGCCAGAAGGGGGCGCCAGATCTCATTATGGATGGTTGTGAGCCACCATGTGGTTGCTGGGAATTTCAACTCAGGACCTCTGGAAGAACAGTCAGTGCTCTTAACCTCTGAACCATCTCTCCAGCCCCCATGTGAAATGTTTCATTTGCTTTTATTTTTATATGGTACCAGAGATCAATCCAGGGTCCTGGGAACGCTAGGCGGGTGTTATAGCTCCACCACTGAGCTACCCCCCCCCACCCGTCTTCATCTTTATTTTTTTACACATTTTTTTTGAGACAGGAATCTGTTCTGGAATTTTTCCTCTGTTTGCTTTAGTGCTCTGACTGCTAGAATTGCAGGCATGGACGACTATAATTAGTTAAAAAGCATTTTAATGCTAACATTTATATATTAACATATAACAAAAAATAAAGCATGTTGTGAGCATTTCAATGATTCAATATCCAAATTCATTTCAGATGTCTTCTTGCAATAAGCAACAGCCTGAATTTCCTTGCTTTTTTCCCTTCCAAACTTTAAAATCCTGATTTGTACTACTCGGGTGGTCGTGTGTCCTTAAACCTTTCTTGATAATGAGAATACAAGTCCTCCTTCTAGTCTTACCTGCACCTACTTAACTTCAAGAAAGGTTTGTGATCAAGAATCAGGGCCACGTTGACAAAAACATCAAGTAAAACATAACAGAAGAATCTAGAAAGTAAATGGTAACAAAATAACTTCTCTTCCTTGCCTCCTCAGAGAGAGAAGCATTCAAACAATGAACCGCTCCTAAGGATGAACATACTTCCACAAGTAGGAAGACCAGTTAAACTCATAAGCCAACATCAAATACCCATCGATACTTAGGTCACAGAAAACAACCAAGCTAGGAATGGTGCTCATGCTTAGAACCCCAGCTCTAAGAAGGCTGAGGCAAGGGGGTCTGGAGCTCAAGGTTACACAGCAAGTTTGTGGTCAGCTTGGGCTTCATGAGACTCTGTCTCAAACCCAACCAAACACCCCCAAATCCCAAATTTCAGCACCAAAGTTACTACAATACGGTCCAGATAAAAAAAACCAACTTAACTTTCAAAGGGAACTATTACTCCACCAATTCAACTTTTTTCTTCCTTTTGTGGTGCTGGGACCAAGCTCTGGACACGCTTAGGCAAAGTGTTCTCCCATGAGCAACATTACCCAGCTGATTCCAAACAATAGCAAAAAAGGGACAGAGTTAAACATGGAATGGATGGAACACCGTTTTAAACAGCCCTGGATCTGGAAGATTTACCCACCGATTGCTTGCTGTTCTCATCCTCCTCTTCTTCATAGCCATCTTCATCACCCCCTAGTCGAGAGAAGTCATCTTCTCCGTAGGCATCAGATACCAAGCCGCCTTTCTCTTCTGAAAGAGAAGGAGAGGGAGAGGATGATGAGATGAGGAGGGGGCCACAAACAGATTTCTGAAAAATGGGTGGTCAAGATTACTTCTGAAGATAAAAAGGGAACCTAGGACTCAGGTAAGTGATCACAGGCCCAGATTAGAGTCTGCACTTAGGAAGAGCAAATGATGAACAGGGGTGTTGTGGCCATCAGTGGTGGCACACCATTTTAATCCCAGCACTCAGGAGGCAGAGGCAGGCGGAGCTCTGTGAGTTTGAGGCCAGCCTGGTCTACAGAGCGAGTTCCTGGGCAGCCACGGTTACACAGAGAAACCCTGTCTTAAAAACCAAACAACAACAAAAAGAATTCTGTTCCCATTATGATTTCCAGTCAGAGGGCAAAACTGATAGGCTTCAAAAACTCAAAAAAGAATCACCCAGGTGCCTTAAAAGGCTTAGGAATGTCCAGCACATTCTATCCTAGAGCTACAGAATTACGCACTTTGGAGACAAGTACTTTTTTGATTTTTCGAGACAGGATTTCTCTGTGTACCTTTGGATCCTGCCCTGGAACTAGCTCTTTTTATTTTTTTGGTTTTTTTTTTTTGAGACAGGGTTTCTCTGTGGCTTTGGAACCTGTCCTGGAACTAGCTCTGTAGACCAGGCTGGTCTCGAACTCACAGAGATCCGCCTGCCTCTGCCTCCCGAGTGCTGGGATTAAAGGCGTGCGCCACTACCGCCCGGCTGGAACTAGCTCTTGTAGACCAGGCTGGCCTCGAACTCTCAGAGATCTGCCTGCCTCTGCCTCCCAAGTGCTGGGATTAAAGGTGTGCGCCACCACCGCCCGGCGAGACACGTACTTTTAAAAGCCCTAAGACGACTCATTTAGAGCCTACTCCTAAATAAAAGTTACCAATTTAACGAGACACAAGTTTTCTTGTGTGTCTCTCTCTCCCCATCAAACAACGAGAGTAGGACTGAACCGCGATGCGGCACCCTTGGTCCTTCCTCCGGCGGGCACGATGCCTGTCAGAGGTTCGCAGAAAGGGAGGGCATTCGCACTAGAGGTCCTAACGCTCCCCCTGCCCGAGCCCATCGGCTGCGCTCTAGGGTTCCAGGACCCGATACCTGGAGCACAATGAGCATCTCTTCCCCCTCAAACCCCGCTGGAGAAGAAGCATTTTTAACCGTAACAGACTCCGAACCCCTTTCCAGCTCAAGCCTCACCAGCTGCGCCACCCACAGCATCGACTCCAGCCTCGCCATCAGATTCAGGCTCTGAATCCTCCGCATAAACTGCAAGAGACGACAAAACGTTCTTCTTCCCCGCCATCTTATTCCCACAGGACGGTGTGGCTCACGCCGATGACTCACATCGCCGATTGACGTGCGGGTAAACCAATTTCTTCCGGACCCCAGAAGCCGCCGCGCCAGAACGAAAACCAATCAAAACGGCCATACTTGGGTGGGCCCCGCCCCTTCGACGCGATGCTTGGAAACGTCATCAGCACGGGACGGAAGTACGGTTTTGTGGCTTTTACATCACCTGGAGCGGGTTGTTTTTTGAGTTAGAATGGAGTGTTCATTGAAAAGCTGCACAGCCAGCCGAAAAGAGCCTGGACTTTGATGTCTTGGGGCGCATTCGACTGGTGAAGGGCGAAACTGTTGACTTGGGGGATCAGAGGAAGAAGAGGGAAGGTGGGGGCGGGGGGGATGGTCTCCTGGAGGAATGAGTGGTTGCTATGACTTTGCTTCTAGAGCAAGGACTCTAGAAAAGGGATTTCAAGTTCTTCTGGCGGTTTTGAAGACATTTATGGACTTTTATTGTGGTCCAGTTTCTATATCTGTTCTACTGGCCTGGAATAGTTCAGTGTTTTTTTGCTTGTTTTTGTTTTCATTTATTAAGGGAGAAGTAATGTTAACCTCCCAGGAATGTATTGCGTGAAGCAATTCAACCTTCGGTTTTATTGCATGAGAATGATATGTTTAAGTTAACATAGCGGGTTGTAATGGCAGAAGACACATCGCCTGTATTTTAAAGTGGGACGGAGTATTTTCGTAACAACCTTTGACCACCCTTGCGTTAAGCTTTTGGCTGCGGCCTTTTGCTAAGATGAGCGCCCACCCTTCCTCCACTCCCTCCGACCGGGAGCGGCGAGTCCGGACCACCCTGAAGAAAGTCTTTGGATTTGATTCTTTTAAAACGCCTTTACAGGAGAGTGCGACCATGGCTGTGGTGAAAGGTAACGTCCTGTTTTGCAGACTCCTAGCTGTACCGGGGTAGCACACCTGCCTCACTCTGGGTCCGTTGCTGGTTTGGAAACCTTTCACAGCCAAAGCTAGGGGGTGCTTATTGGTGATAGGTTTCTGTTTATTTCTTATTTTCTTTATTGGCAATCTGTGTAGGCCTTGACTGGCCTCAGATTTGAGCCCATCTTTCTGCCTGCTGAATTTAAGTGCAGAGATTGCAGGTGTGGGCCACGGTGACTGGCTACAGACTTGGAGTTTTAATGAGAGAACCACCAACACTTGTTCTGTTTTATTGTTGTTTTGTTTTGTAGCCAGACCTACAGATTGTTTTTGTAGTCTGATCCTAGATGCCCATCTTGTTTGTGTGCAGGGTAGCAAGGGAAGCAGTAATGCCTAATCTTGTCGTTGCCCTATGCAATCCTCTCACTGAAGACTGAGTAGCTTGAGTTCCGGATAGAGGAGAGAATGATAATACTGTAAATTGGAGATAGGGGGCCTGGGGTTGTCCAGGTGTGAGCAGCAGTGTCATAGTAAGGATATTTTTGTTGTTTTTGTTTTTTGAGACAGGGTTTCCTTATGTTCTGGCTGTCCTGGAACTCACTTTGTAGACCAGGTTGAACTCGCCTGCCTCTGCCTCCCGAATGCAGGGATTAAAGGCCACCACTGCCCAGCCTATTTTTTTAATTTTAATTAATTAACTAATTAATTAATTTTGAGATAAGGTTTCTCTGTCTAGCCTTGGCTGTCTTGGAACTGGCAGGCTTCGAATTTAGAGATCTGCCTGCCTCTGCCTCCTAAGTCCTGGGATTAAAGGTGTGCACCACCACCAACTGGCAAGGATATGTTTATAAATAGACTTCTAAGTAACAAATAGCTTTGCATGTCTCCTCAGGTGTGCCCAATGTTCTGCTTTTCTGGCTGTTTAATCCAAACACTCATATCCCAGCAACTGAACATTACTTAATTCTTGTTTTTCTTCTCATTCTTTTTTGGAAATAGGTTCTCACTATGTGGCCTTGGCTGCTTAGCCGGCTGTGTAGACCAGGCTGGCCTCAAACTCCCAGAGATCTGGTTTCCTATACCTCCTTGAATGCATGCTTTCGCTTTCTTTCTTTCTTTCTTTCTCTCTCTCTCTCTCTCTCTCTCTCTCTCTCTCTCTCTTTCTTTCTTTCTTTCGACAGGATTTCTCTGTGTAGCCTTGGCTGTACTGGGATTCACTTTGTAGACCATTTTTCAGTACTGTTATGGAGTTCAAGACCCTAAGACAAGACTCTCAGACTCAATTTAGATGGTAATTAGCCAGATTTATTAAAGCTAGCAGGACCACAGCCTCTAACCCGAATCAGATGTGCCACCTAGAGGTGGGAGAAGGAAGGGCTTTTAAAGGCAGGATTAACAAGAGATGATCTGCTCTGCCAAGATTAGATGGTCAAAGTGACCTCAAAATAGTCCTCGAATATCTGCGTGAACAAGTTCCAGAAGCCAAAATGAGCAGTTGGCCATAACAAACAGATACTCAGGGCTGTACATTTCTGGGTGGGAGTCAAGGAGTCAGGGTTGCTGGGAACTTATCTTTCAGGAACTGAACAGCTGTTAAGTACCAAGATGGATGCCTAGCACAAAAGGGAGTTTCTTTAGCCACCACGATTCCATTGTTAGAAGCAGTTTGTCCGAATGCCTATATGTCTTTCAAGGTCCTTGCCCTTCACATACAAAGGGTGGGGAAGGGAATACTGAGAGATACCCATGGGCAGACACTCAGCTCAGTGGTTTTCCTACATTTTCATTTGATTTATAGCTACCAGGACCAGGCTTAGCCCTGTAATCCCAGCATTTGGGAGGCAGGGTTAGGAGGATCATGCAAGTTCAAAACCAGCTCAGTTCACATAGCAGGTTCCAAGCTAGCCATGGTTATATAGTGAACATCTTTTTTTTTTATTTTAATATTTTGATTATTTCACAGTCAAATTGGTAATTTCAGAAGATGCACCCAATCACCCTTCTTTCCCAGTTCTTCCAGGTCTGTCTCCCACCTTTGTGGGAAAAAAATCCAGTTGTGTTGTCCACATAGTGACTGGAGCATTGTCAAACTCCTGGTGGCCAAACTTAAAGAAAAACGAGTCCGTCCTCCCCCACCCCACAAAAAAAAGTCTTACACCAGGCGGTGGTGGTGCACGCCTTTAATCCCAACACTTGGGAGGCAGAGGCAGGTGAGTGTCTGAGTTCGAGGCCAGCCTGGTCTACAAGAGCTAGTTCCAGGACAGCCATGACTGTTACATGGGAAACCCTGTCTCAAACAAAAAAGAAAAAGAAAAGTGAGTCCTTCCCCACCCCACCAGTAGCCATCCGTTAGTTAGTTAGTGAACACTCCTTCTTTATAAAAATTACTTCTTCAAGAGCCTTCCTGTAAAAGCAGACAGGGTATATTGAGATGTTGTCTGGTCCTTGCAGGTGACGAGGATGTCTTTGTGTGCATGCCCACGGGGGCAGGGAAATCTCTGTGCTATCAGCTCCCTGCCCTGTTGGCCAAAGGAATCACCATTGTAGTCTCTCCTCTTATTGCTTTGATTCAGGTGAGTCTTGGGGGAATGAACACGAAAACCCAAACAGATCGGGAGGGAAAGGAATGTATCGCTTGTTTGTTTTGACCGTTTTTTTTTTGTTCAGTCTTCAGATAAACATATATTGTGTGTTGAATATAGTTCCTTCCCTTACTCCCCTACTCTTTCCTTGCCCCCTTCTGTCTCTCTGTCCTTCTCCCTAATTTTACTTTTAATTTTATGTCTTACACATTTTTTAAAACCATTTTGCTGCATTATGTTTGCCCTGTATTGGCTGCCTTCCTTTCATCATGTATGTACAGAAGGTTAACTGTCCTGATTGGCAGCAGACACCATTACCTGGAGATCCATCTTGATGGCATTTGTTTTGTTTTTAAGCCTTGGCTGCCTTTGAACTTCCGTTTCTACCACCTTACCTCCTGAGTGCTAGAATCCTGTGCATGTGTCTCCAGACCCACCTTGAAGAGAAGGGATTTTATTGCTAGAAATTTCACTTCTTGGGCTCAGGGGTTAAGTGAGTCGGCTCAGTGGTTAAGACACTTGTTCTTGCAGAAGATCAGGGTTCGAGCATCCAGATGGAGTCTCACCACCTCCTCAGGCAATAGATACTCTTGTGGTACACAGACATACATTTAGGTAAAAGACACCACACACAAAGAAATTTCACGTCTTAATTTGGCCTCTGCCTCTTTTCTCTGATTTGCTTAGGTAATTGTGCCGAGTTTCTCTATTGCCCAAACGTAGGGCTCTCCACTAGTGCATAGCATTCTGATGAGTCACAGTGAATCTTTGATTTGTTTTTTGTTTTTTTGTTTTGTTTTGTTTTTTTTTTTTTGAGACAGGGTTTGTGCAGCCCTGGCTGACCTTGAGTTTTCACACGTAAGCTAGCCTTGAAGTCACAGAGATCCTCCTGCCGACGCCTGCAGCACCGGGATTAAAGGCGTGTGCTGCTACATCTGGCTTGAGGTTCTTTCCTTCTGTTGTTTATTGTCCAGAAAAGTATCCAGCCATACCTGTACATGCCTGCCTTTCCTCTCCCGTGTGTGCTCACAACAGGAAAGAAGATATGGGTGGATAGATCAATAAGTTGTACAGGGGGCCTGGAGGGATGGCTCAGAAGTTAAGAGCACTGGCTTCCAGAGGACCAGGATTCAATTCCCAGCAACCACATGGCAGCCCACAACTGTCTTTAAGTCTGGTTTCAGGGATCCAGCACCCTTACACAAACATACATGTAGGCAAAATACCAATGCACATAAAATAAGTAAATTAAAAAAAAATGATCTAGGGGAGTGTCTGGTTATGTTTTAGCACACATACAGGGATATACAGCAGAAAAAAATGGAGAGAAACTGAAACTTATTAGTATCTGCCCTGCAGATGTCGTGACTGTATTTAGTGCCTCCAGGTGGGCTGGTAGGACTGAGGAAGTACAGCCATGTGTGACGAGCCGTCCGCGACATAGGAGAGCAGCAGTAATGTTCATGGCATCAAGGCTTTGTGCCGAGGGCGTTTACGTGCATCCATTTCACTCTCTCTTTTCTTTTTCCTTCTTTATTTCCAGACAGGGTTTCTCTGTAGCCCTGGCTGTCCTGAAGCTCTTTGTGTAGACCAGGCCGGCCTCAGAGCCAGAAAACTGCCTGCCTCTGCTCCCCGAGTTTAAAGGTGTGTGGCGCCACTCCTGGCCTCCTTTCTTTTTTATCTCTTGAGGCAGGGTCTCTTCTAGCCTGGGTTGGCCTCAGACTCCTGATCCTCTGGCTTCCACATCTGAGATCCTGAGATTACAGGCTCATGCACCATCTCCCCTTTGACCCTGTTCTGTAGTTCCTGTGGTAGGAGTAAGGGGGCACGGTGATGAGGATGAACTGGGTGGGTCTCGGAGAGTGTATGGCAATTAAGGGAGCCAGCAGCAGGCCCAGGCTTTCTGACTCGGAAGCTGTTCTGTGTTCCGGGGGGAGTTGCTGTGCTCATTGTCCGGTCCTGAGGGCTAATGGTTCTCCACTGCATATCCTCTGCTCTCAGGACCAGGTGGACCACCTGCGGGCCTTGAAGGTGCCAGTTAGTTCCCTCAACTCCAAGCTCTCGGTACAGGAGAGGAAGGAGCTGCTGTCTGACCTGGAGCAAGACAAACCTCGGACCAAACTTCTGTACATCACCCCGGAGATGGCAGCTTCAGCCTCCTTCCAGCCCACCCTGATTTCCCTCGTGTCCCGAAACCTGCTCTCCTACTTGGTGGTGGATGAAGCTCACTGTGTTTCGCAGTGGGGACATGACTTCCGGCCTGACTATTTGTATCTGGGTGCCCTCCGTTCCTGCCTGGTACATGCCCCGTGTGTGGCTCTCACTGCTACAGCCACCCCACAGGTTCAAGAGGATGTGTTTGCTGCCCTACACTTGAAGCACCCAGTGGCCTCTTTCAAGACTCCCTGCTTCCGGGCCAATCTCTTCTACGATGTGCAGTTCAAGGAACTCATTCCTGACCTCTATGGGGACCTGAGGGACTTCTGCCTTAAGGCTCTTGGGCAGAAGGCCGATAAAGGGGTGAGGTGTAGACGGAAGTTATAGGGTGGGGAGGCCAAAGTGCTGTCTGCAGCACAGACGTAGCCACTGTTTTCAAAGCCCCTTGCTTTTCTAGTTATCTTAGCTAGGCTCCTTAGAACTTGTGTACAAAGAGAGTTCCCCCTTTTTAACTGAACATTTACCTTCCTCACTGGGATTCTCTGGTCTCAGATCCTACTGTGGGAGGCAGGTGAACGGTCCTTGTATGTCTGGTAGGCCTACGCAGGGTTCTCAGAGAGGAAGCAGGGGAATTAGAAAGCCTAGATTTTGGATTTTCGCTCTGCTCCCTCTCTCTCTTTTTTTTTTTTTTAGTTTTGATGCTGGGTCTTACCATGTAGCCTTTGATGTTCTGGGTGCCCCTAATGTAGATCAGGTTGGCTTTGTCCGAGGTTTGTCTGGTCCCTACTGCTGGGATTAAAGGCATACAGCACTATGCCAGGATTGGTCCTGCTTTTTTTTTTTTCCTTGAGTGATGAGCCCTGTTGACTGCTCAGCTTAAGAGAAGACTGAGACATTGACAAGAGAAAGCATGGGGCTTTGAGAGCAGGCTGTGCTCTGGTGAGAGGCTGGTTGTGCCGTCCTTCCCTGATTGCTATCTTCCCACCTCTTCCTGCTTAGCAGTTATCTGGCTGCGGCATTGTCTACTGCAGGACTAGAGACGCTTGTGACCAGCTGGCCATAGAGCTCAGCAACAGGGGTGTGAAGGCCAAGGCTTACCACGCAGGTAAGAGGCGCCAGCTCTCCTGTCTTCTGCACTGTCTCTTCGTTATGATCCTCAGTAGCAGGGTGGTCTGGTACTATTTAAGTCCCCTAGGAGGAGTCTAGAAAGTTGGGCCTCTAGAATTCTTTCTTCTGTCCTGTGCCTACCCAGAAGCAGACAAAGAAACTTTGGTGTTTTTCCTGCAAGCTTCTCTGTGTATCTTTTGCATGCGTAGTGCCCACAGATACCCTAGGAGGGCATCAGATCCCTTGGAATTGGGATTACAGATGATTGTGAGCTGTGGGTGCTGGGAATTGAACCCTGGTTCTCTGAAAGGACAGCTGGTGCTCTTAACTGTTGAGCTATCTTTCCAGCCCCAGGTGATAGTTTTTTATGAGCCCAGGTATTATTTAAAAAAAAAAACAACCCACAGACTTTGGAGACCTATGAACTTAAGTTCTTGGTTCTCATGTTTATTGAATATTCTTTGCTGTTCCTGGGCTAAGTTCTTATATTTATTTTTGGGTTTTTGAAGCAGGCTCTCACTATATATCTCTAGCTGTCCTGGAACTCACTATGGCAACCAGGCTTTGAACTCGCAGATCCTCCTGTATCTGCATCCCAAGTGCTGGGATTAAAGGCATGTGCCAACATACTTGGCTGGCTAGTTCAGGTTCTATGAGGTTAAGTGCCTGGTCCATGGTTATGTGGGTAAGAAGTGATGGATTCAGTGTATAGGTAAAGTGTCCAGGACAGTAGCAAACCCAAGATAACTCCCACATCCTGAAGAGAAACCCACGGGAGATGTGAGTCTTCCTTGCTCACCCTTCCCTCTTTTCCAGGGCTGAAGGTGTCTGATAGAACACAGGTACAGAATGAGTGGATGGAGGAGAAGGTCCCTGTAATTGTTGCAACGATCAGTTTTGGAATGGGAGTGGACAAAGCTAATGTCCGGTAAGCTCTGGTTCTTGCATTATGTTGGGGGCTTGGCTTATAGTGCTGTGTGCAAAGTCTACAAGTCTGTGTGCTATTCTAGGGCCACTGAAGAGGGCGGCCACCAGGGGAATCCAAGGTATACAGCCCAGATGCCGACAGTTTCTGAGTGGCATGGTTCTCCACCCAAGGGAACTTGGCAGTGTGCTACCAGGTTGTCCATAACAATCTGGTTCACATCCGTCTTTCAGGGAGGACCTCAAAGGCCTGGAGGAAGTAACTGTTTCAGCCTTTTCCCTGTGGACGTCAAAGCTGAAGATCTTGTCTCCTTTATCACTATTCCTTGGCAGTCTAGAAGAGTAGGCTCCATCCTAGCCTCATCTCACTCTGGCGACCCTAGGAAAGGTTTTTACTTCCAGCCATGGTCTGACATGGGCTACTGCAGGAAGCCCCTTGTCCTAACAACAACAGAAATGCCTTGTATGATTTGCAGAGCACTTCTGCGTACATGCCATTAAGTCTCACCCTGTCACTGGGTAGGAGTAGTCACTCTACTAACTGGAATTGTGCACTTGAAAAAACACCGACTGTAGAATCAGGAGTTGAGCCCGGTCTGCTGTGGCTCGTTAGGAGCCAAATTTAAGTCAGATTCCCTCAGGTTCCAGTCCTAGCTCTGTTCTTCCTTCACTGGGTGTTCTCATAGACTCACCTCTCTGATCTCCTTGAAGAGTAGGCTAATTCGTGTGATGGCGACCGACAAAGGAAACATGTAGCAACTGATGCATAGTAGGTATTTAATAACTATCTCCTTTCCTCTTCAAGGGGGTTGTAAAGTGAGATCATGCGGCTCATAAGAAACAATTTCTTTGAACTTTATTTTTGCATGTGGATGTGCAGTACCCACAAGGGCCGGAAATGTATGTCAAATCTGGAGCTGGAGTTATAGGTGGTTGTGAGCTACTCAACATGGGTGCTGATAATTAATCCTGGGGTCCTCTACAAGAGCAGTGCAGTTCTTAACTGCTGAACTCTCTCTTTGGCCTCTGATCTTTATTGAGACAGGGTCAAACTGTATAGTCCTAGCTAGCCTGGAACTTCTAATATGATGTGGGATTCCCCTCTGTATGCTGTAAATACCATTGGTTAAGAAAGAACTGTCTTGGCCTGTGATAGGGCAAAAGAATAGAGCTGGGCAGGGAAAACTAAACTGAATGCTAGGAGAAAGGAGGCAGAGTAAGGAGAAGCCATGGAGCTGCCGCCAGAGGCAGACGTGCTAAAACTTTGCTGGTAGGCCACGACCTCGTGGTGATGCACAGATTAGTGGAGATGGGTTAAATTAAGATGTAAGTGTTAGCCAATTAAAAGCTAGAGCTAATGGACCAAGCGGTGATTTAAATAATATAGTTTCTGTGTGCTTATTTCAGTTCTGGGTGGTCAGGACAAACAAATGAGCACCTCCAACTCCTATATAGACCAGACCAACCTCTCAGATGCACCTGCCTTTGCCTCCTAGGTGCTGGCTAAAGGTGTGCACCAACATGCCCAGTCTGTTCTGGGTTTTTATTTTGTTTTTTTAAGGCAGGGTTTCTCTATGTAGCCCTGGCTATCCTAGAGCTTTCTCTGTATACTAGGCTGACCTTAAACTTGGCGATTCACCTGCCTCTGCCTCCCAAGTGCTGGGATTAAAGGGGTGTGCCACCACTGCCTAGTTCGCCCAGCCTGTTCTTCAGTCTGATATTTATTCTGGCCTCTGGCTTTAAGGGTTTGTTTTGTTTTTCATTTTTATTTTATGGGTATTTTGCCTGCATGTATGTCTGTGCACCACAGATGTGCCTGGTGCCTGCAGAGACCAAAAGAAGGGATTGGATCCCCTGTACCTGTAGTTAAAGAAGATTGTGAGCTGCCACATGGGTGCTGGGACTCACACCCTTGTTGACAGAGTTTTCTGTCCTGCCCAGTCCCATAGCCATTAAGTCCCAAAGAAACACACAGAGTTCTATATTAATTATAAACTGGTTGGCTTATTAGCTCAGGCATCTTATTAATTAACTCTTAAATCTTACATTAACCCATAATTCTTTTCTGTGTTAGCCATGTGGCTTGGTACCTTTCATCAGCGAGGCATTCTCATTTTGCTTCCTCTACATCTGGGTGACAACTGCAGACTGAGTCTTTCCTCTTCCCAGAATTCTCCTGTTCTGTTCGCTCCACCTATACTTCCTGCCTGGCTACTAGCCAATCAGCACTTTATTAAACCAATACAAGTCACAAATCTTTACAGGGTATAAGACCATTGTCCTACAGCAGCCCCCCCCCCCCTTTTTTTTTTTCCAAAACAAGAACTCTGAATCTAACCTTTGTTTGGCTTTTTTCCTGACCACTATTCATAAAAACTTGTAATCAATACTCCAAACAAAGACAACCATCCATAATCCATTTTTTGGGACTATAGGCCTAGTTTTCTAGGCTACCTCCTGTTGATTGGGGGTGCTGATAATCTTCTGGGGACCTAAAGAAGATTTAGGATTATGGTCAAGTACTGACTGGAATATTCTGTGAGGCGTGATCATATCAACCAGCAGTCTTGAGGCTGTTCTGAATGTAGACCTCAGAGAAAACTCCAGCAGTGGTCCTCCAAAATGTTGATCATTTGAGCCATCCGCTCCTGTTGGAGATTCTTCAGGGGGTATTGGTCCATCAAACAACATTAGTCCAGAAGGAATCCACAGGTTCTCATCTTTTGTGGAAACAAAAGCAGAACATCATATTCTCTGGAAGAACAGCCAGTGCTCTTAACCATTGGACTATCCCTTCTGTTCTGACTGTTGAGGGTTTTTTTTTTAATTTTGCCCTATTTATTAGACTTTCTCTGATAACTCCAGCTGTGGACTCTTAGTTGGGCTGCTCTATGTCAGAAAGGCCTGTTTGAAGGGTCACAGGGGTCTTACCCAGCTGACTCTGATATATTTTAGGATCTGTCTCTTGTGTGTTAGTTCCCCTGTACCTGGCCCCAGGGAGTAAGCACTTCTGACAGGATCTCTCCTCTGGAGCACTCAAGTCTCCCATAGATATCGCATCCTTTTGTATTCTACAGATTTGTTGCCCATTGGAATATTGCCAAATCCATGGCTGGCTACTACCAGGAATCTGGCCGTGCTGGCAGGGATGGGAAACAATCTTGGTGCCGTCTTTATTACTCTAGAAATGACCGAGACCAAGTCAACTTTCTCATCAGAAAGGAAATAGTCAGACTCCAGGTAAGTCCCAGGCAGTGGACACCCTTGTTGTCTGAACCTTCCCCTCCAATTCATATAGCTCATTGCTGAGCCTAGGGAGTGTCTATAAACTAGGGCTGGTTCCGGCCTGGAAAGATACCCAAGGGAAGTGGTGTGATGGGTGAGCAGGTTGCTGGTGACAAGCTGGCTTAAACTTCTCCTTGTTAATATCTTACCTGAGTACCACACCTTGTATCTGTTGTTAAATATAGACAAAATCATCCTTGCCTTGTTTTAGTGAGCCTTGTTACATAAGTGTTTCCCCGTGTTCTGTTTTTTCTTTAGCCACTTAATTTTTTAAAATGTTTATCCAATTATTTTTAGAAAGCCCAAAGCAGACCCAAACTAGAAAGGAGTATGGTGTGAGATGGGTACTTTTTTTTGTGTGTGTGGTTTTTCGAGACAGGATTTCTCTGTGGTTTTGGAGCCTGTCCTGGAACTAGCTCTTGTAGACCAGGCTGGTCTCGAACTCACAGAGATCCGCCTGCCTCTGCCTCCTGAGTGCTGGGATTAAAGGCGTGTGCCACCACCGCCCGGCGAGATGGGTATACTTTATAAGTCACCAGGAAAATGAGGGTCACCAGGAAAATGAGGGACTCAAAAGTCAACGCTGGGGAAAAGATGAAATTAGTTCCTACATGTTCTGTGTATGTGTAGCGCCTGCACTGCGGGATAGTTCGCGAGCCGGGAAAGGAGCTGGAGATTTAAACACATACACAGACAGGGTTTCTCTTTGTAACTCCCCTAGCTATCCTGGAACTCACTCTGTAGACCAGGCTGACCTCAAACTCAAGACGTTCACCTGCTTCTGCCTCCCGAGTGCTAGGATTTAAAACATGTGCCAACATGCCTGGTGATTTTTGTTTTAATTTGTATGCTTTGGTGTGGTGGGAACACCACTGCATGCACATGGAGGTCAGAGAACAAACTGTAGGAATCCGTTCTCCCTCCACCCTTTAGGAGCTGGATCCAGCTCAGTTTATTGACTTTGATGGCAGTCAAATCACATGTATCTGTTAAGCCATCTTGTCAGTACATAACTCAAAAAGCAAAAGCCAAAACGAGCTGAGTATGGTGGTGAAGACCTGTGATTCTGAACTCAGGAGGCAGAGCAGGGAGACTGAGGGTCAAGGACAGCCAAGACTACCTAGTGAGTTCCAGGTCAGCCTAGGCTTCATAGCAAAAGTTTGTCTCAAAAAACCAAAAGGCGGGCTGGAGAGATGGCTCAGCGGTTAAGAGCATTGCCTGCTCTTCCAAAGGTCCTGAGTTCAATTTCCCAGCAACCACATGGTGGCTCACAACCATCTATAATGGGGTCTGGTGCCCTCTTCTGACCTGCAGGCATATACACAGACAAAATATTGTATACATAATAAATAAATAAATATTTAAAAAAAAAAAAAACAAACCAAAAGGCCAGGTGTGGTTCACTAATGGAGCTCATGCTGCTCACTCGGGAGCCCAGGTTCGGCTCCCACAGTAAACAAGCAAGCGGATAAAAACAAAACAGGAAACAGAAACCAAGCTTGATGCTGTGGTGTGTGTGTGCTCACACCAGCAGCTTGGGAGAGAAGGAAGATGCTGAGAAGATTCTTGTACACAGCAGGGAGGCTGACGGGCACCTGTCCACCCCCCCAAACATGCAAATAAATAATGTTGCAAATTGAACACAATTATTTCTGATCTCTACCCAAGTGACAGTAAAGGAATAAAAAGGTAAACTCACAAGGGTAAGGAGCACCGGAGAGGGGACAGCAGCAAGCAGCAGTGTCAACTAATGGTGTAGTGAACACCCTAGCTCTCGGGAGGCTGGGACAAGAGGATTGCCGTGGTTCTAGGTCAACCTGGGATGTGCCGTGAGTTAAAGGCCGGCCTAGAAGATAAAATGAAACTGTATCTCAAATAACAAAACAAGCCAAGTGGTGGTGGTACGCGCCTTTAATCCCGGCACTCAGGAGACAAAGGCAGGAGAATCTTGAGTTCAAGACCAGCCTGGTCTACAGAGTGAATTCCAGTACAGGCTCCAAAATTACAAAGGAAAACCCTGTCTTGAAAAACCAACCAACCAAACAAACAAAATAAACAAAAGAATAACAGAAAAAAAGGCAAATGTCTGCCTAGGAAACCCCAATTTAGAAGACTTCGTTAAAAAAAAAAAAAAAAAAAAAACGGGGTAAGGGGCTTCAGAAATGGCTCAGTGACTTCAGTCCCATGGAATTCAGTGCCCTCTTCTGGTTTCCTTGGGTATTGCAAGCACATGACGCACATTAAAAACAAGAACAAAAGCAGCACTCATACATATAAACAACTCTTTTAAGATATACACAAAAAATGCATTCAAAACTTGGGGCTGAAGAGTTGTCTCGGTAGTTAAGGGCACTTGCTGCTCTCGCAGAGGATCCAGGTCTAATATCCAGCACCCATATAGCAACTCACAGCTGTGTGTGACTCTACTTCTGGGGGATCTGATGCCATTTTCTGGCCTCCAAGGGCACCAGGCGCGTGTGTGGTGCACAGATATGCACACAGGCAAAACATTCATACATGTAAAGTTAAAACAAGAAAACAACAATCTGTGCTGGGAAGAGGGCCCAGAGGGCACAGTGCTGACCATGCAGTGTGAGGGCCCGGAGCAAAATCATAGATGCTGCTGAGGGCAGAAGGTTCAAGGAGGTTTTCAAAAATCCAATTGACTGCTCTTTTGGGCTCCTGTGGAAATGAATTCTTTGTTGTATCAGAACATCTGGGCGTGAACTAGTCGCACTGAAATCTAAAGAAGTCAGGACAGAGAGAAGCAGCTGTTTTTCAGGGGAAACAGCGCTATATACAAAAGAGGAAATGTGACCGTGGCAATGTAAAATTGTAACCGTGGGGTTCAGCTCGGAACTGTGTTGACATAGCCATGATGGGGAAAAGACTGCCATCACAAGAAATTGCAGCTGGGGCTAGAGGTGCAGTTCTGTGGAAGAACTCTTGCCTAACTGTCCAGGTTTAATTTCCAGCACAGCACATCAATACATAGTCAGTATTGCTGGGGTCAGAACCCAGGTTCTCAGACTGGCTAGGCAAGTCACTGTGCTAGAGCCTTTGCTAAGATTCTTTAAAACAACAACAAGCTGGGCAGTGGTGGTTCGCGCCTTAGAAGACAGAGGCAGGTGGATCTCTGTGGGTTCAAGGCCAGCCTGGTCTGCAGCAGAAATTCCAGGAGACAGACAAGTCTATGTGGAGAAACCCTGTCTTGAAAAACCAAAACAAAGAAACAAACAAGGAAAACATCAACAAACATGGGGCTGGAGAGATGGCTCAGTAGGTAGGAGTCCTGGCTGCTCTTGCAGAGGACCCTGGTTCGATTCCCAGCACCCACATGACAGCTCACAACTATTTGTAACTCCAGCTCCAGGGAACCTGATGCTCCTCTGGACTCTGTGGGCACCAGGAACACAAGTGGTGCACCGACATACATACAGGCAAACACTCATACACATTGGTTAAAAAAATAAAACTTCTCTTAGCTTTAATGTACACGAGTGTTTTGCCTGCATGAGTGGGATTTTTGCACACCAAAAGAGGGCATCAGATCCCTTGGAACTAGGTTACAGATAGTTGTGAGCCACCATGTGGGTGCTGGGAGCTGGACTGTGGGCCTTCTACAAGAGCAGTGTGTGCTTAGCTGCTGAGCCGTCTCTCTGAGCTCTTTAGACAAGCATACAAAGTAATGAGTCTCGTTAGCACTCCTCACCCATGCAGTCATAGACTCTGCTGATTTTCACGCTCTCAGTGCCCTTGTTGTCTCTCCCCACAAAGTGTGCATTTTTCTGTGTCTTCGGTGATGAAGGAACTAAATGCAAAATTTCAATATTGCTTCAGATAGCTATTTCCTTATTTTTTTATTTAATTTTTAAAAATTTTATTTGATGCTCAGGAGTGTTTACTTGCATGTGTGTTCATGTACCACATGTGTGTTTGGTGCCCAAGGAGGCCAGTAAAGGGATGGATCCCCTAGAACTTGGGTTACAGATGGTAGAAGCCACCATGATTTGAACCCAGACCTTCTGTAAGAGCAGCCAGTGCTCTTAACCACTGAGCCATCTCTCCAGCCCCTCTAAAGTGAGACTTTTTTTCTTACATTTATTGTGTATGAGCACATGCCACTGAATGTGTGCAGAGGTCAGAGAACAGCTTTTGGGGGCCCGTTCTCTCCTTCTACCGTGTGGGTGCTGAGCTCAGACCTTCAGGCTTAGCAAGTGCCTACCCCGTAAGCCACTCTCTGACCCTAAATTGAGGAGTTTGGTTTGTTTTTGTTTTGTTTTTTTTCGAGACAAAGTTTCTCTGTAGCTTTGGAGCCTGTCCTGGAACTTGCTCTATAGTCCAGGCTGGCCTCAAGTTCACAGAGATCCACCTCTCTCTGCCTCCTGAGTGCTGGGATTAAAGGCATCCACCACCTTGCTCAATAACTTTTTTTAATATTTATTTATTTATTATGTATACAATATTCTGTCTGTGTGTACGTCTGCAGGCCAGAAGAGGGCGCCAGACCTCATTACAGAAGGTTGTGAGCCACCATGTGGTTGCTGGGAATTGAACTCAGGACCTTTGGAAGAGCAGGCAATGCTCTTAACCGCTGAGCCATCTCTCCAGCCCCTCGATAATTTTGTTTTAAAGGAACTTTTGGTAATCGCTATAGAAGGAGCCAATAATGCACAATCTTATCTGCCCAGGGCTAACAGTTGAGGTTGTATTCTCTGGTATGTACATATACTCATATATACGTGTTAGTACTCAGAGCTTGTATTTACTGTAAACAGAACTGGGTAGAATCATAGTTTCCCAGATGTTAGTCCCAGAGCTCTTTGCATGAGAATCACTTTTTTTGGAAAGGTGATCTTTTTTTGGAAATGGCAGTTCTGAAAAGCTCCCATCCTCAAAAGTCCAACTCAGTAGTGAGTGGAGATGCTGATACATTGTCAGGCCTAGGGGCCTAGGGTGCTGCTCGGGAGAGTGGCTTTCTTGTCTTTTCGTGTTCTCTCCTTCAGGACTTAGACTGGAGGACTAAGTGGTCGCTTTCTCTCTGCAGGCAAAGACAGGGAACAAAGTATCTCATAAAGCCACCCTGCTGGCCTTCAATGCCCTGGTGACCTTCTGTGAAGAAATGGGGTGAGTGGGGCTGGGGATGTGGTGTGGCCCAGTGGTAAAGCATTTGTGTAGCAGGTGCAGGGCCCTGGGCAAACCCCTGCATTGCCTCCCTGCTCCTCGAAGCATTACTGTACCAGCTAATGCAAGCCATCCTTTAGGCCACCGAGCATCCCCTACTTGCAAAGCTCATATTTCAAGCAATGTGGAAGTCAGTGTTAAGAATATTTTCTAACAGGAGTTCTCTGCTGACATAAAAATCCTAATCAAATCAAATCAGACCAAATTAAAAGATATCCAGGTTTAATTGGATTCCTGTGCTCTTGGGTGGCCCCAAGGGGAACTGGACAGCCACAACAAGGGGTGGGGGAAGCGACCACATGTTTATTTGGGGGGGGGGAGCAGTTTAAATAGACAGGGGGAGTGGTCTTGACCTTTTCTGGGGAGGAGTCAAGGTTTGGTGGGCTACCTTGACCCTCCTCGGAGAGAGGTCAAGGTGCAAGGGGCACAGGGGTGGGACCTCCAAAGATGGAGACCAGAGACTTGATTTACAGTCAGGACCCTTCCTTTTTACTTCTGGAGGCCATGCACTCTGGCTCTCATGTGTGAGGATTTGTTCCACACTGGGGTTGTCATCCACTCCTCTGCCTACTACGTGGATGGTTGACTGACTCCATGGTGATGTGGCCGGCTCTTGCCGCTGAGCTGGCTCTACTGACTGGGTGTGAGTCACTCCTGCTGTGCTTGCTTTGGATGGGGTCACACCAGCTTGCCCTGTTTCAGAGGCTGGCCTTTGACTCCTGGTTATCCTGACTGCCTCCTCCTCCCAAGTGTTTGGATTGTAGGCGTGTGTCACACACCTGGTGAGCTGTTCTCTCGCAGCCGCAGCCCCCGACAGAAGCTTTGGGCCCACTCCTAGCTGATGGTAGCGGTGGGGGGTGTCACATGCTTTGGATAAGTCAGCTCTTCTGACAGGATACCAGCCAACTTGTGTGGAACCTGCTTACCTATCGTGACAATGGGATGGGAGCTATGGGCCAGCCACGGAAAGGGACTTAGCTGCTCAATGGCAACTCGTGACCGGGCATGTAGTCAGTAGAATCCTATGTGAACGATGCCCAAGAAGAGTCAATCTGTGGAAAAATCCATTCCTTCATCTGTGTGCAAATTGGAGTGCTGATGGACGGAGGTGATTGCCTCAGACTTGAGTAAGCCAAGCCCCAGACAGGCCGTGGTCACAAAACTCATGATAGAAGCTACTGTCCTTGGGCTCCTTGACTATCACAGTGCATGTGTTTGTCTCCTACATGGGTCCTAGTCTCTGGGGGAAGAGGGATGGCTGCTTCTGTGGTGTTCAGGATTGAACCCAAGAACTTGTGCATGTTATACGAGCCCTCTACCCGTAAGCTACTCTCCTAGCCCAGATACTGTCGTCTTGAAGCAGAGTGCTGCCACTTAAGTACGTGGTACTAGTGTCTACAAGATGTGTTTGGCTCCCCTGGGAACGGGAGGGGGTGCGCTTATTTGGGTTCTACATTTGGATTCTCAGTCTCCCTCCTCACTGGGGAGTTAGTGACACCGATTGAAGTATTTCCTTCTGGAAATGGCGTCTCTAATTTAGCCTCTGTGGCAGGATCACATGCAAAAAAGTGGCGGGTTGCTGTGCCAGGCCCACCATTGGCTAAGGCCATACCACCAGAGCCCTTTGCTGCCCCTGGTACATGAGCGTGCTAAATTCACCTCCTCGGGCTGTTTCCACGCTGTTGGCAGTCTCCTCTGCTCCTCTGGGACTGCAGAGCTATGACCTGCCGGGCAGTGGAACAGGTCTACACGGACCACTGCCTTTCTTCCTCCTGAGGCTTCTCCGTGCCTTGATAGGCCAGTTGGGAGTGTACATCTATCTGTGGGGCCAAGAGGTCCATGCACACCCCACCAAACCCCACGGTTCTGTCTCACACCTCCTATCTTGTTGGCTCCTGAGGTTCTGGATCTCAGGACTCCTAGTCTCAGGTCTCAGGTGGAGTAAACCTTGCTGGCGGAGCTGTCAGCCGCTGCTCTTTAGGAAGAGACCGCTTGCTGTGTGAACAGAATCTGGCATGAAGGGAGAAAGCTCCTTTCAACAGATGTTTGTTCCTTTTCTAATATTAGTTCTGGTTTGAGGCTGAAGTTGAGGTGTCTGTTCCCACCAGCCTCCCTTATGGCAGGCCCCTGGCAGTGAGGGGTAAGACCGGTGGGGTGGGCTCAGCTGTGTGGGTATGCAGCTAAAGGAAGCGGTTGTAAGGTTGGAGTGTGTAGGGTGGGATATGGTGGCCAGGGCGGGGCCTCCAGTGGTTTTTATCTTGTCTCTGCCATGCAGCCATTTCTCAGAGCTGCAGCCGCAAAGCAGCGCGGCTCCCAGCAGGGCTTGAAATAGCAGTCTGGGCATTTTGGAGCTGAGAGGAGCTTTCCCTTTGTTCTGGGTAGAATTGTCTTGTGGGTCTCTGGACTATGGAGCTCGGCTGCTCAGCATCATCCAGGGGATCTGTCTGTGTGCTTCTTTGCCCTTTGCTTCTGCCAAGCCTTGTCTCATTGGGAAACACAATATTTAAAATTATATAATTGCTCATGAATGGGCTTTGAAGAAAAAAGTTCATGTTGGGTTTGTTTTGTTTTTCTTTTTTAAAATTTTGTGTATGAGTGTTCTCCATGTGTGCCTGGTGCCCACAGAGGCCAGAAGAGGGGCATTGGTTTCCCTGGAACTGGAGTTACAGATAATTGTGAGCCACCACATGGGTGCTGGGGATCGAACCCCTGTCCTCTGCAGGAGCTGCTTAACGGTTAAGGTGCCCTTAACTGCTGAGCCAGCTCCCTAACCCTGTAAAGTGTTCTGAGAGTAACAGAGTTCCCCATCTGTCCCCGTCTCTGGGGTCAGAGACAGGGAGCATTTGAGAGACACAGGTTTAAGCTGAGATGTGAAAGACAAGGAAGCGCTATACAGGCCACGGAGGGTGACGTGGTAGCCCAGTCAGGGGGATTGCATGCAAAAGACAGAGTTTAGGAACTGAAGTTACCTTGTGAACCTAGGGGCCCAAGCAGCTTGTAAGAGCGATTCTGTTGTCTACAGGGCAGACCCCTGAGGTCTTGCAGCCCTTACTGTGGTTTGCTAGAGGGGCTAGAACCATGTCTGCATAGAAGATGAGCTCACGTTAGTGGATTTGAAAAGAAATTTTTACTTCATCTGATATTTTGTGTCCTTCTCTGTGAAGGACTTGTAAAATTGCCGCCTGGACAGGGACACTTATTAGAAGACCTTGTGAGCCTTTGCTATTGTCTTCTGAGGTGGAACAGAGCCCCTCTCCATGCGCTCACAGTGTTCAGCTGGTAGCAGGGTGGGTGAGCTGGAAATGGTATCAGATCAGCCTTCCCATCCCGCGAATGGACCAATCCCAAAGCCAGACCCAGTAGTTAGATTCTGAGCCCGAGGTACTGGAGGGCTCCCGCTGGTGTGGGCTGTCCCCTGATGCCCTCTGAAGGCTCCAGAAGTCACTTCAGTCCTCCTCACACACAGTACTTTCCACACACCCGAACACAATGGCGAATATGATGAAGAAGAGGAATGTGGCGATGAACAGGCCGATCACTATCAGGCCCCCCATGTCCCACGAGTTATTCCAGAATTCGTCATTCTGCGGGTCCTTGTGGATCACCATTTCGCCCGTGTAAATCTGGAAGAGGGGACAGAGGCCCTGAATGCAGAGAGCTCAGAAAAACTGGATACATCTGGCTAGCCAACACTGAGGGCTCTCCCGCTTGGAAGCTCTGGAGATGGCCTCGGGAATCTCTGGTTCATTTCTGACCAACTCGGTTATGAGCCAGGATGCCTCTCCCACCACTGAGGCCTCCTAGCTAGAACCTAAAATGGACCTCTGTAGATTGCCCCCAATTTTTATTGTCCCATTTGCCAGATGTTTGGGAGGCATTTTGAGAGACTGGTGTAGCAACCCCACTGGCATTGATGGCGCACTTAAGTCTCAGCTCCTCAGAAGGCTGAATTCCTGCTGTCTTTAAAAAAAAAAGTGGAACTGGAGAGATGTCTGCTCAGAAGTTAAGAACACTGATCACTCTTGCAGAGGACCCAAATTCTCAGTTCCCAGCACCCATGTGGCACCTCACAATAGCATCCATAATGCCAGTTTCAGGGCACCAAACAATGTTTTTAGCTTCTGAGGGTACCAGGAATGCATGTGTGGACGTATAAAATATATACACGTAGGAAGGACACGCACACATGAATCTTTAAAAAGGGTGGTGGTGGTGGTGGTGGTGGTGGTGGTGGTGGTGGTGGTGGTGGTGGTGGTGGTGGTGGAGGTGGTGGTGGTGGTGGTGGAGGTGGTGATGGAGGTGGTGGAGGTGGTGATGGAGGTGGTGATGGAGGTGATGGAGGTGATGGTGGTGGTGGTGGTAGAGGTGGTGGTGGTAGAGGTGGTGGTGGTGGTGGTGGAGGTGGTGGAGGTGATGGTGGTGGTGGTGGTGGTGGTGGTGGTGGTGGTGGTGGTGGTAGAGGTGGTGGAGGTGGTGGTGGTGGTGGTGGTGGTGATGGTGGTGGTGATGGTGGTGATGGTGGTGATGGTGGTGATGGTAGAGGTGGTGGAGGTGGTGGAGGTGGTGGTGGTGGTGGTGGTGGTGATGGTAGAGGTGGTGGTGGTGGTGGTGGTGGTGGTGGTGGTGGTGGTGGTGGTGGTAGAAGTAGATAGGAACAGAGGGTGATTGAGGCAGTGTCTGGAGACTGCTGGAAGCAGGAGGCCTAGGCATACCGGTGTCAGTAGGCTGCAGCCAGCTGAAAAGAGTATAGGGGGAAAAGAAACGCCATTACCTGGTTCTTCTGCTAATAGCCTGTGTCTTATGAGGGCAAAGGAAGGTCACGATTGTCCTTCGGGCCTTACACTCTGGGGTTCCTGGGTGGAAGCGGCTGCCAGGTGACCACAGCTATTCAGCAACTCAAAGAAATGACTGTTGGCAGCCCAGAGCATCGCCAAATGGCTCTGACCACACCTTGGCTGCTGCCACCAGAGCAAACAAAGGTGGGCTAGACTGGTTGCCTGGCAACTGCCACTCCCTCCCTCGGTTCCTCAGCAGTGTTCTGCCCTTTTGTGATGGCATCTCTGGAGATGCTTGGGACACTTTGTAAGTTGTCCTTGAGAGAAGTCAGACTTGGGGGAGGATGAGAGAATAGATTGTGTCTGTGCTACAGGTCACCTGTCCACCTCGCCTGTGTGCACCAGGTGTTAGTTCTCTGTCTCAGTGACTCTTGGAGCTTACTTGGGAAGGCGTTCTTTCCTGTGGTGTGGGAGAATGGTTAGCCGCAGCTCTGGCTGGAGCCTCCCAGAGCCATTTCTGGGTGGGAGTGCTTGCCACCCTTAGTCTTTTTCTCTTGTGCCTGCCTTGGGCATGGCCACAGCTGTTTCATGTGGCTGGTTCCTCCTACCCCTTGTTAGAGAGAAAACTGGGAGGAAGGGATTGATCATACATGCCCTGCTTGAAACTTGATGGCCACTGTTGACTCCTTTAAAGCTTAGACATGTGGGTATCCCATCATAAGAGAGGCTGTTCCCTCCAGCGAGGCTCATGTCGTAGCCCACAGGTCTGTAGAGTTTTGAGAAATGCCCATGTACATCAGTTTCTAGAATCCCGGGTATCTGGTGTTCTAATCCTCTCAGGGCGTCTCTTTAGATACAGCCTGGAGTGGTTGACAGGCGATGAGCAAACTCAGGAAAGCATTCTCGACTGACCCACGGCTCACCTGTTGCTTTCCACTTCCTCGTGTAAAACTTGCTGACTTCCTGGCTTGCCAAATGCACACAGCTGGCAGGCTGGTCTCTGGCACACCCTGGTACTTTATGAGCCTATCAGTGAAATCAGGTTCTTATCAAGAGTCAGTTGTTTGTTCCCAAACTGGTTTGTAGCTGTTGTGCTTGCTCCTGTGGCTACAAAATTGAATGTGACATCGTCTAAACAAATGAAAGAATGATTGCCACAGCTCCAGTCTTACAGATGACAGACACACAGAGAGACTAAGCAGCTTATTCAAGCCGGCTCTCAGGCCCTAGACCTTAGAGCAGACAAAGCTGTTGTCTCTATTAATGCCTATGTAGCCACTTTGATATCATTCCATATTCCCATCAAAAGAAGCACAAACAACTAAACTTTGGGCATATTTTGTAAGACTCATAACATTAAAAATTTTAATACATTTTGTGTATGTGCATGTGTGTGTATCCCATGGCATGTTTGTGGAGTTTAGCAGACAACTTATTGGAAATAGGTTAACTTGTGGCTTCCAGGGAACTGAATTCAGGTCCTCAGGTTTGGTGGCAAGTAACTTTACCCACTGAACCATCTTGCTGGCCCCTCTGTAGTGACATTTTACACTTGGTGTGTTCACACTCTTGTTCTAATGAAACCAGAACTATAAGGTAAGGCTAAAGCCGAGCTGGTTCACAGCCATCCTCAGAGACCAAGCCCCACCCAAGAGTGCCCGTCTGTTCCCACCTCAGCTTCTGTAGGCTGGAGGACAGTTCAGAAGTGGCAGCGCTTGTTGCTCTTCCTGGTTCAGTGCTCAGCACTCATGTCAGGTGACCCTGACTGCCTGTAATCGTAGTTTTAGGCGATCCAACACCTTTTTCTGGCCTTCGAAGGCACCAAACATTCACACACATATATAATAAATAAATCTTTAAAAAATACAAAAGAAGCCAGGCAGTGGTGGCACACACCTTTAATCCCAGCTCTCAGGAGGCAGAGACAGGTAGATCTTTAAATTTGAGGCCAGCCGGGTCTACAAAGTAAGTTCCAGGATAGCCAGGGCTACACAGAGAAACCCTGTTTCAAAAAACCAAAAACTAAAAACAAACCCCTGCTGGGCATGGTGGCACATACCTTTAATTCTAGCACTTGAGGGGTAGAGGCAGGTGGGTCTTTTGAGTTCGAGACCTGCCTGGTCTACATAGTGAATACCAGGCCCCCAGAAATATATAGTGAGACCCTGTCTCAAAACATCAGCTATGTAGAGGGAATGTCATTCATAAGAAAGTTGCTTTGTCTGGTTTTAGTTAATTAACTGCTGTATCCAAGTAGATAGATCTGTTGTCTCAGTCACTGTGAGGGAGATAGATGAGAACAGGAGAGGGTGCTGCCGGCACAATGGTCTGCGCTGAGGGTTTCTGTGAGGAAATGGCGGGAGTTGTAAAGACTTGAGCACTAGCTACTTTTCCAGAGGACCCAGGTTCGATTCCCAGCCCCACATGGTGGCTCGAAACCATCTGTAACCCCAGTTCCAGACAGTCTGATGCCCTCTTCTGGGCTCCTCAGATAAGAGGCATGCATGTGGTACATTATCATGTAGACAAACATACATATAAAAACAAACAAATCCTTTTTTTTCTCTCCTGAGATAGGGTTTCTCTGTAGCTTTGGAGCCTGTCCTGGAACTAGGTCTTGTAGAGGTTGGCCTCGAACTCACAAAGATCCCCCTGCCTCTGCCTCCCAAGTGCTGGGATTAAAGGCATGCGCCACCACCGCCCAGCACAAACAAATCTTTAAAAGAAAAAAAAAAAAGAGGGTTAGGGACAGCATTCCCTATCATGGAACAGGGTGCAAAGAAGAGGAAAACATTTTTAGAACAAAGTTAATTTGTGCACATATTTTATGATATGAAATTTGTAGTACTCATTTGTGTCACATTTCACAAAACTTGTGTGTGCTCTGCCAGCGTTGCTGACATGATTCTCACCTTGATTTTTAGTTTGTAACAAGGCATAAAATTCAGGCAGTGAACCAGGCGACTCCTCATCCTCCTGAGGGACTGAGATCAGACATTGGTAGAGCAGAGGCCATGTGGGCGGGAGGGTCATGAGGAAGCTGGTGAGGCCTGCGGTAGCCTCCGTGCACCACGATGGCTGTTCTTGCCTGGCATAGGGCGGTTACACCAGTGGGGCCTTCCCTAAGCTTGAAGTAGTGCACCCTGTGCTGCTGCTGTGGTCACCAGCTGCCGTCTGACAGCTCGGATCTGCAGTGACCATTTCTGTCTCCCACGCCTGCTTCCTCCCCAGTGAAGGTGGCCTAGGTCTGCCATCCCAGCGTGTGCCAGGCTGCAGTTGGTTAGCTTATAGGATGGACTGACCTAGCATGGGGTAGGAAGGTGCGAGCGAACTGGCTACTTTAGGCTATGTCCAGGGTTGTCCTTGGTACCTTCTACTCTGGAGCTGAACTAGGTGTCCAGGATTGTTCATGGTACCCTCAGCTAGACTAGGAACCAGAATCTTTTCTAGCAAAGAAGGGTCCTCAACCTTAGCCTTCCTACAGGAAGACTATTCCTGATGCTAATGAAATCCTGCTTAAAGAAGATTCTGGAAGGAACCGGGCTGCTGTTCCTGAACTGAGGGCTTCGAGGGACCTCCTGTGAGGTGCTGGAGTGAGAAATGCAGGTTTCCACTCCTTCCACTACCCCCGGGCTTCTCTTCAGATAGCTGGGTGTGGGCTTTCCACCCACTCCACAGAAGCAATCTTGAGACAGAGTTTGGGTGTGGGTGCGTGGATGTAGGATTGGCTAATGGAGATAATGGGGTCAACACCTCTGCCTTGTGTCCCAGAGGCCTCAAGCCCTAGGTGTGGTGAGCAGGGAATTGGAGCCAGACAGGCTGGACCCAGAGCTGGCTTTGCCACATTTTAGCGGGCTGCACAGAGGCTGATCTCTGTCCTCTGTCAACCAGGATAATAAAGGACTGAAGCACCGTGACGGTTAAGTGAATTTATCTGCAACAGAATGCTCAGGACAAAAGTGGGGTGTGGTGGGCCATGCCTGCAATCCCAGCACTCCAGAGGCAGAGGACAGCCCCGAGCTAGGTGCATACTGACTTCCGGCCAGAGCCACTTAGTGAGATTGTTTTAAAAAAGAGAAGATTAAAAAAAAAAAAAAGCCCCAAGCAAGTGAGGCACATTGCATGTAATCCTCACACTTAAGAGGCTAAGGCAGGAGCGCGGTGAATTGGAACCTAGCTTAAGACAACTTCTAGGTCTGGGTTGTGCTTCAGGGGCAGAGCACTTGCCTAGTGCAGTCTTCTGGGCTTCATTCCCAGCACCATTATATATAAGCACCATTGTTTATAAGATTTATGTGTTTATTATATACACAGTGTTCTGTCTGCACGTATGCCTGCAGGCCAGAAGAGGGCACCAGATCTCATTACAGATGGTTGTGAGCCACCACGTGGTTGCTGGGAATTGAACTCAGGACCTCTAGAAGACCAGCCAGTGCTCTTAAACACTGAGCCATCTTTCCAGCCTCCCCCATTAAAATTCTTTTAAAGGCAACACAGCATGGCCTAGTCCTCTGGATTTTAACTGTCTTTATTAGCATCATTCAGGTTTTCTTGTTGGTTTGGTATTTTTTGTTTTGTTTTGTTTTTGATAAAATTTTTTTGTTGTTGTTCATTTGTTGTTGTTTTTAACAAGCAGTGATTGGTGCTTTGCCTGCATGTATTTCTGTGTGAGGGTGTCAGATTTCCTGTACCTGGAGTAACAGACAGTAAGCTGCCAAGTAGATGCTGAGAATTGAACCCAGGTGCTCTTAACCGATGAGCCATCTCTCCAGCCCCAAGAAGGGGTCTTAAGTAGCCCTGGCCGACCTGGAACTCACAGAGGTCCACCTGCTTCTGCCTCTCAGAATGCTGAATTCCAATTTTAGGGGCCGAGGAAAGGTGGCTTCTTAGATTTCTTTTTGGAAACACCTCCTTTCTTGGTTTCAATAACCCAAACCTGTCAGGCAAGTCTGTGGCTACCAGGTAGTCAAACCAGCTAGCAAGAATTCCTGTCAGCCTTCCTGCCTGTATGGCCTAGGCTGCCAGCTGGAGGTGGCAGGGGCTGACTTCTCTTACTGTGACCTGTTTTCAAGGCAGGCTAAACTCTGCTCCCAGGCAAGCAGAATGTGTGCTGCGCAGACTTAAGTGACAGAAGTGGGAGCAATTGGAGCCAGTCCTGGCCCTGTTCCATGTATGGAGACTTACGTGTCTGCCCCTCCGCACGTTTTGTGTTTTGGTTTGCAGGGAGGGCAGCATGGCGGCATTTCAGCAGCACCCTTCTTTAACGTGGGTCCACTGTGCTCTGGGCTAGCCCGTTCAGAGGGGCGAATAATGGCAGTTGGTAATTGGGGAGCTTCTGAAGCATGTCTAGCACTGGGCTACTCTTGGGCTGTCTGCTTTACACTCCTAGCATACCGCGGGAAGCAGGTGCCAGGGTTAGTCCATCTCACCAGAAGGAAGCCTAGCTTGAGGGGATTGTCAGCTGGGTTGTGAGTGCTCAGATAGGGACAGGGCCGAAGGGTCGGGGTACAACAGCCTGAAGAGATGTGGGAGGACCCAGTGACCTGGAGGTGCTAGTGTGGGGGACACAGACAGCAGGAAATATTCGTGGCATTCCTGGGCTCAGTGCCTGTCCGAGGGCATCGGCCTCCATCGCTCAACAGAGTGGGACTCTAGAAGCAGCCCTGTTAGAAAGCAATGTTGCCAGTGGCCCTGCACTGGTCCCGCGTGTGGCATTGATGTCTCTGTGGCCTTCCTTCCTGTGTGATTTCCCAGCCTTCGTGGGCACACCAAGGGCAGAAAGTCAGTCATTGGCCGTGCCCCTAGAGCTCTGGCGCTGTCCTGATGCAGAGCCACCTGCGCATAAATATACATAGCCAAATACCTCATAAACAAGGAACCAAAAAAGCTTTACTTGGAAGTAAGCAAATTTCAGCTAGAATACTGACCTGTTCCCTCCCCTTCAGACGGAGGCTTGGAGTTTAGTAAATTGCACAAAGTCCCTGATCAGTTCACTTCTCTTTGGCATAAATCAGCAGAATCCAAGGGCCAGCCTCCCCACAGCCACGAGCTGTTCAAGATATGGGGCTCCTCAAAAGTACAGCAGAAGTCCTCAGCGTTTTCCTGGGCTTTCAAAACAGTTGACTCCTAAGCGCTGGTGTCCATTGGCAGGTTGAGCAACACTTGTTTCCTTGATAAGTGTCCAGATGTCTACCCGTCTGTCACCTGGACAGTGCCAGAAGTGGCCAGGATGATAGTCTGTGTCAGTTTGGGAAGGCTTCTGTCCAGCTTCTCCTGGGTCATCACACTGCTGTCCCTCATCTGTGTTTTACGGGTTGCACGAGGATCTTCGTGCGTCTCCTCTCGGGGCAGCAGCAGCGCACACAGCAGCAGCTGCAGGCCAGCAGCATCAGCAGCAGGACCGTAGCTAAAGGGAGAGGATGGTCCAGGGCTGAAGAGCTAGGGGAGGAAGGGATGCCCACCCTCCTTCCAAAGGACCTGCCCCCCGCCCCCCAGTCTGGAGCAGTGTTCACAAAGACCAGAGTGGCTGACAGGGTCCTGTCTGTCTCTTGCTCCACTGCCCAAGCCTGACTCCTTTCAGTTCGTGGTTGATACCTGGTGGTATCCAGCACTGCCTGGCAACTACCTTAGCTTTCCCTGGGACACCGCTTTCCCTACTTCCCAACCTTCCAGCCAGCACCATGGCGTGGTCTCCCGATTATCAGAAAGAGCCCATAGGACACTGAGGGGACGGGGCTAAAGGGCCAGAGGCCAGGTGCCCCACTTGCCTGTGAAAAGGAGGATGATAGAGAAGGCCACCAGCTCCACGGGATCAGCCTGGCGCAGTCCTTGCAGCTTCAGCAGCAGCCTCTCACCCACAGAGCGAATCTCCTCCTTAAAGTCTGTGGCTGCCATGTTGCTAGGGCTCCTGTGTTCTGTAACAACACAGACAGAGCACCGTAGAATCCCTGTGGAACTGCTCACGAGCTGGGAGGTAGCTCCAGGGAAGCAGCCTCTCCCACCATAGCCTGCAGAACAGGTTTGTCAGTCTCAGCCCTGCACCTCTGGTGGATCCCAGGCAGAGGGAGACAGGCAGTCAGGGAACTCTGCTCAATGGTAGGGTAGCCCTCAGCCCACACTTGGTGGGAGCTGCCCAGGGCCAGTGCAGCCTGTGACAGATGTGACCCAGAGAGCCTTGGAGAGGCCACCAGATGGCCGCAACTGATGACGGTTCACCTGCCCATTCATATGGGGCTCGGCTCTTGCATTCCTTTGTCTTGAGACACAAATAGCAGGTTTGACTGGGGTGCCCCAGCTGACACAGCTCCCCAGCCAGCCTCTGGGTCACTCAGCATTTTGGTACCTCCCCAAGATGGCCTTAGGGTGGCAAGACAGGCCTCAGGATTCTGTGTGGGAGGGGAATCAGACTCCAGGAACAGATTTATGGGGACTGTAGCAGGATCAGCTATAGGCAAAAACTGAGGGAGGGGTTGTCCCTTGAAGGATATGATGCTGAGTCCCAGAGGACTCTCCTCTGCTACCAAGCCACTTTCTTTACTCTTAAGAAGGGGCTATCATTCAGATGGGAGCAGGAGTTCTAGGACTAGGTCAGCCAGCTCTTCCCTTCCTGGAGTGCTGGGCCTGTTCTAACCGGAGAAGGCCTGACTGGAGTCAGGCTGGCCACGGCTTCCAGAGAGGGCCTGGACAAAGCTCTCGACTGAGTTCCTTGGTGGAGCCTTTGAGCTTCAGCTCTTGTGAGTGAGAAGGAACCGGGACAGCCTTGTGCCAAAGCATCCAAACTGGTTCTTCCTGAGGGATGGGGGTAGGGGACCAGACGCTTGTGTCTTTGTTGATTGCCATGTTAGCCCTGGTCTCAACCAGGCAGGTCCCCTCCGCTGTGGTCTGTGAGACTGGTCACTTCCAGCATTCCTGCCTGCACACAGCAGGCCTAAACACCCATGAAGGTCATGGGACAGGGTCATCCTACATGCAGGCTCTCTGCCCTTGTGCTGCGCAGTCTCTGCCTGAGTCTCTGAGAACGAGAGGCCCTGGCTGCCCTCGGCTGCCCATCGTAGGAGGCCAAGCCCTGGCTGGCTGCCCTTCTTCCCCTAACAGTTCTTCAGGACCTAGATCACAGCTGCCAGCCGCTGGATTTTCTCTCTGTGAAGCACGCGGTGCCTTCTCTGAGTTTGTTCACCTTTTGTCATTTTTGTGCTCCTGGGGAATGGGCTCCAGGGCAAGTCCTGTACCACAGAGCTGCATCCCCAGCCTGTGGTGCCTTCTCTAACCTCATACGCCCTTTATAGAAATGGTTTTTTATTTGCTTGCTTTTCGAGACAAGGTTTCTTTGTGTAGCAGTCCTAGCTGTTCTGGAACTCGCTCTGTAGACCAGGCTGGCCTCAAACTCAGAGATCCTCCTGCCTCCACCTCCCAAGATGGGATTAAAGGCATCCGTCACCTGCTATTTACCCCTCGCCCTCTAGTGCGATGGACAGGCTCTTTATCTCTGTGTTGTTGAGTTGAGAGGCCTTTGGGAGGGGCCTGGCTGCGGGAACTTTTTCTGGGTGGGGATTGACTGGGCCAGGGAAGTCAAGGATGGACCCAGCCCATGCACCACCTACTTACTACCCATGCACTGTTTATGGAGGCCCATTTCAGCTGAGCCCGAGTCACGGACCATAGCTCTTTAGAAACCCGTGAGCTGTGCACACTCAATACCACCTCTTACGAGCCAGGGGCATCAATTTTATCAGTTCCTCACCACCACAGTGGGGCACTCCAGACTTTTTGAGAACTGCACTGTTATCTGTCACTAAATGAGTAGATCTGTGTGTCCTGCTGATGTGAACAGAAGAACATTCCTTCTGGTCAGGCCAAAGGCGCTGCAGCTAGGGCGTGCTTGCAAAAGTGATCTATCCACTCTCCTGTCCGGGACCTCTGCAGCATTCCCACCCCACAGAAGTGGTATGCATATGGTTCAGAACCCGGGCTGCTGCCTCTCACCCTCCCTCTTCATCTGTTTTTGGGCTGGCTTGTTCAGCCTGGCTGGCACTGTGCCCACATTGCCTCATGAGCCCAATGGAGACACTCCTTAAAAGCAGAAGCGGGCTGGAGGTTGGTGGTCAGGAGAGCTTTCTGTGTACCACACCCAAAGACCTAGAGAGAGACTCAGGGATTAGGGAGGATGAGGCACCTGCTCGGCAGGGTTGGCAGGGTTGGGACCCTAGGTCTAGCTGGAAGGTCTCAATGTCCAGTTTCCAGTGGCTCAGGGCTGGACCTGCTGCGCAGGGAGGTCAGAATTTGTTGTTGGTCTAAAGTTCCAGCTAGCAGAGTTACTCCCAGTTTCTCTGTCCTTCTCTCACTCCTCCCTGCACTCTGCTTGGCTTGCGAAGTTGGAGAACTGCAGACTCCTGCCCATTACAGCTGAGCTCTACTCTGCTAGAACGCCTCGTGTGGACAGCCACGTAGCTGTGCCTAGGCCTTCCATAGGCAGCCTACTGGAAACTAGGTGGGACCTGTCCACCATACCATGGGGGCTGCCTGCCAGGTCTTGCCTTTTACCAGCAGAAGTGGGGCTGCTGGGTATGGCTCTCTGCCCTCAAAGGGCCGAAGAGGAACTCCTTGCTTGGCAGTTGATAATTTTGTTATTTTAAGCTCTGACCAACAGAACAAGCACATGACGGGGGAAGGGGGGCAAAGGGGTCTTGTTCTCCAAAGAGGAAAGAGGCGCATTCCGGCAGCTCCCCAGGCATCTTCCCAGTGGGCTATTTAAAGCAGGGCCAACAGATGCCTGGTGCCCAATATAACCAATGGTTATTAGGTAACCTTGTTCCCCAGCTGTGGTCAGGGGGAGTGGGAGCCCTGGGGCTGGCCCTGTTGACTGGATAACCCCCTAAGTTAACAGAGCAGAGCTACTGGTAATTATGTGTTTCCTGGACTTTCTATCCCAGGTTTACCCACTTCTTTCTCAACCATATGTTTCAATCAAGAACATGGGGACTAATCCTAGTCACGGCACCAAAAAGAAAAAAAGAACATGGGGACTAGAGAGAGTCTCTTAATGCCATCTTCAGTAGAGGAAGTGGTAGCTTCCCGTGGAGAACAGCCCTGACTGCCCATGGGTCCACCTGTTGCCCAGGCTGCCTGATAGCACTTGTAATCTTTGGAGGATGCTCCCGGCTGGGTTACAGGCAATGGTCAGGGAGAGCTAGCACAGCAGAAGGAAACTGGCCGTGCTGGGGGACTGACTAGCATTCCTTGTATGACAGGTGGCTTTGAGGTTCTTGCCGTAGAGTAAGCGACTGTCCCGTAGGCCAGACAACTGCAGCTTGGTTGGTCCCGCAGTGTCTCCACTTCCTCATTGTAAACCTGATAGTTAGCCCCAGCTGCCATGTGCACAGGGCCGGCAGTGTGTCTCTGCCTGATAAGCAGGGTCATTTGTCACTGATGGCTCGCAGCCCCAAAAGGCATCTTGTACACTGTCGTTTTGTCATGGTAGGTCCTGCAGCATATCGTCGTGTTTGAGAAGCATCCTGAATGAGGTATAACCGGTAGATGTGCGAGAAAGATCTGAGGGTTCCAGCGGCCTGACCAGCAGGGCGGAGATGTCCACCGTGTGCCATGCTGAGTGTCTGAGCGACTCCATCTCTGTGGGGCTTCAGTTTGAAATCAGAAATGGGTGGTTCTGCTGCCCTGGCTCCCGAGCTTCCCAGAACAGGGGGAGCTCTGGTGGCCGGTAGAAATTAAGCGAGCTCCTCAATCTGCATTCTGGGCTTCCCTTTTGACTCAGGGACTACAGAAGCTAGGGTTTTGTGGGTGCCGGTCACCCTCCTGCCTCTGGGGTCCAGTGGCTAACAGCTCACTGCCATGCCCCCTTCACCTTTCCTGATGTGCTGTCTCCATTGTGACTTTAGTCCCCTCCATGCTCCACTTCTCACTGGTACCATGGGAGTTAGGTTCTCAGCCCTGCACAGGCCAAAGCCCACTCCCTCTGCTGAGCCTAGAAACTGGGCCTTCTCCTTGCCTTCCAAACCTGGATGATATTTCTCTTTCTTTCCTATTGGATAACAGCTTGTTTGCTTTGGAAGGAACATCTCTGGGGGACTTGAACCCTGGTGTGAGGACAGAAGGCAGGAGGGGTGAGCAGCTTCCCTGCCCAGGAAGGCTGTGCTTGTGCTGTCCAAAGAACGTCCCAGGGTCGCCATTCCAGTGGTGTGGCATGGAGTAGAATCCTGGGGTCATCCCCAGCCTCATCTGTGTCGTCACCATCTCCCCTCAGCCATGGGTTTAGAATCAGGCCTGCATGTCTCATATTCGGTTTTCAGAGATCATGGCCAAAGGAGGACCCAGGGGATCCCTGGAACCTAAGTGGGTACGGAGACTCCTCCCTGGGCTAATCCTGAGCCGGAAATGTAGCAGTGAGCAGGTCAGAGCCCCAAAAGACGAGGAGGCTGCTGCTCTCGTCTGGACCCCAAGTAGGCAGTTCTGCTCCAGGTTCGTCTCGGTCCTGGGGCTGGGGCCTGTGAGCCGGCTAGGCAACCTTGTCCTGAGCCTTGAGGAACAGGGAGAGCTCAGTCCTTGGGCAGATGGAGGCTCAGTGGGTATGAGGCTCTATTTTAAGCTCACTGAATAGAAAAGATGTGTCAAGTCAGCAGCCCCCCAGCTCCCTGCTATACACAGTAAGTGGCAGGACACCCCCTCCGCTAGTGCTCTGACCCAAAGGAAGAAAGAGCTCAGGTGTGTATACAGGAGGTGACTTAGTTCCCAGTAGGACAGTGGCCCAATGTATTCCCCCCAAATGTTCCTCTCTGAGCTCATGGTAAGTTGTGGGAGATATGAGACGCTGACTGCCCATTCCCTCCTCTTCTGCACCCTGTTACCTCTGGCCTGTGTCACTTACCTGGGAGCTCAGATATTGGGGAGCCAAGAAGAGGTACCCAAGAAGAGAGCCGTTATGTGCTTCCTCTCAGTCCTTTGCCGCCACCTTTGCCGGCTTCACCAGCGCTGTGCTTTCCTGCCCGCGGCTTCTCACTCAGACACCTCTTAGAGGAGCTCTTGGCTGCTGACAGCCAGCTGCTGTCCAGCTTCGGCTTTTTTGTTGTTGGTTGCCCTGGAGATCTAGGTGTCATATTACCATTGTGAGGCGGAGCCAGAGGAGCCCTTCCCTGCCCAGGAGGTCCACTCTACTCTCAGGATCCCCGAAACGGCTCCCTCACTTACTCCTCCCCTGCTCTGTCCTGCCCCACCCGAGGGCTGGGCTAATAAGTGGTTGGCTGTGGTTCCCTGTGGAAATAACCCCAGGGGGCTCAGTCTGAGGTTGCTGGGGGAAGAGAAGGGAGTACCTCCCTCTTGAGCACCCCACCACCCTCTGGATGCCCTTTTTGGCTTGTGTTCCTGACCACCCCAGTCTGTCTCTTGGGCCACTCCCTAGCTGCTCCCTCAGGCCTCTCCCAGGAAGAAAAACAGAAGCTATGGGGCCACCCAAGCAAGCCAGCGAGCTTTGCACTAGCCCTCTGGTGGGGTGCTTCTGCTGCTCAGTACTCAGAGGATCCTAAATACCTTAAAAGTAGCCTGCTTGTTTTGAGGAAAGGACAGTGGGACAGTGGTCTCATTCTGCCTAGCTGGCTCCACACATTAACGATTGACTGTCGTGCACCCAGCAGACCAGGCTGCAGGGGAGAAACTGACCTCAGCCCTGCAGTCAATGGAGGCCTTTGAATCTGAGCACAGAACCCCAGTGAGTCAGAGCTGGGGGGCAGGGTGTCAGCAACCGTATGGCCACAGCACCAGAGACAGGACAGGCCACCTCTGTACAGCAACAGTCTTGAGCAGAGGGAAGGAACGGTCGCCATATATTCAGTGTTAGTGGAGCTGCAGGAGCGCCCAGTGGCTGCCTCTGCTGGCTCCTTCCGCTGCTTTTGTCGCTTGGCTTCGGGGACCCTGCTGCTGCTTTCTTATTTTAATTTTTTTTAAAGATTTATTTATTGAGTCGGGCGGTGGTGGCGCACGCCTTTAATCCCAGCACTCGGGAGCCAGAGGCAGGCGGATCTCTGTGAGTTTGAGGCCAGCCTGGTCTAGAAGAGCTAGTTCCAGGACAGGAACCAAAAAGCTACAGAGAAACCCTGTCTCGAAAAAAAAAAAAAGATTTATTTATTATGTGTACAGTGTACTGTCTGCATGTATGCCTGCAGTCCAGAAGAGAACACCAGACCTCATTACAGATGGTTGTGAGGCACCTTGTGGTTGCTGGGAATTGAACTCAAAACCTCTGGAAAAGCAGTCTTAACTTCTGAGCCATCTCTCCAGCCCCCAAGGGACCCTGCTTCTTTAGGGGCTTGCTCTCTGGGGTCAGATCCCCAGACAGTACTCAAACTAAGATGAACTCTGTTAGAGACAATTTTTGCCAGCTCTTCTTGTCTTTAGACTGGGCACTCAGACAGCCCTGCCTCTGGTGTCTTTCTCTCTGCTTCCTCAACCTCGTACCACACCCCTAGCAGTAGACTGTCTGGTAAGGACCCTAGAACAGTGGCCGGCCACTCCCAGGGCCTCAGCCTGGGGTCAGAAAACAGACCCCGAACTTCTTGCGCCAGGCAGAATGGTTATCCCAAGGGGAACATCTGGGAGTAGGTGAGAGGGGACGCTCCAGTGAGGCTGTGTCTCCCTGACTGGCTGGGTTCAACAGTGACTAGGCATGATAGCCGCTCTCAGAACTGCTGTCTCTAGGACAGTGGTTCTCAACCTTCTGAACACTGAGACCCTTTAATACTTGTGGTGACCCCAACCATAAAATTATTTTCATTGCTGCTTCATAACTGCAATGTTGCTACTTTCATGAATCAAAATGTAAATATCTGTTTCTGATGGTCTTAGGTGACCCCTCTGAAAAGATCACTGAAGCCCCAAAGGGATTGCGACCCATGGGTTGAGAACTGCCGCTCTGGGAGCTGTGCCAGGGGCAGCCCTTGGCCTGGAGCAAAATGACTCATGGTAGGGGGCCAGGGGGAGCTAGAGATCTCTAAGGAAAGATCAAGACATGCTCACTCCTGCGACCCCAGGACTGGGGAATCTGAAGCGTGTGTTCAAGGCCACTCTGAACTATAGTGAGACCCCAGCTTAAGAAACAACAACAACAGAAAAACACCAGTGTGGTTGCAAACACCTTTAATCCTAGCACTTGGGAGGCAGAGGCAGACAGATCTCTGTGAGTTTGGAGCCGCCCCAGTCTACATAGTGAGCCCTGGGCAAGTCTTGGCTACATAGTGAGACCCTGCCTCTAAATAACAGAAGAAAAAGAGTCAAGCAGACAGAGCACTTGGATGGGATGGCCTTTTCCTGCCCTTCCCTCCTTCCCCACAGTGAGGACTATCCCTATAGAGCATGCCAGCAGTGCTCACAGCCTGTGAGACCACCCGCCATGCTCTGCTGTGCCACTGTGCCCCAGCAGCGTAAGTGGAGAGGCCCTGGGATTCAAGGGTGAAATGTTTTCTCACTGACATAGTCTTGGTGACAGAGCCAGTATCTGTGCCAGAGCCTCAGCTCACCAGGGCATTCCAGCACTGCGGGGAGAGGGAAGAGCAGGGTCCCAGAGCTCACAGAACAGAATGAGGTTCACATCCTGACCCCCAGTCACCCAGTGCATGACTATAGGAAGGCTGCTTTATCTCACTGGCCCAACTCTGCACTGGGCAGCCCCAGGTGATGCTCCACAAGCCCCTGTAAATAAGAGGGTACAGAACAGGGACTGGAGAGATGGCTCGGAGGTTAAGAGCATATACTGTATATTTACAGAGGACCCTGCTTCAGTTCTCAGCACCCCCTGCCCTGCAGGCTCACAACCCATCTGGAACAAGTCCTGACCTCAGGCACTAGGGGTCACTGATACACATAGAACAAATCTAGGAAGGGCTTTGAAAGGTAGGAAGCATCAAGAGTGGTGCTAGATAGTGAATCAGAGTTTGGAGACTGGGCGGACATCATTGCTTGCTTCAGCCCCCATCCCAAGCACTGCTCACTGCAGGTGCCGCCATGCTGCCATTGCTAAGTACTTCGGGGATGCACCTCCTGCCTGCGTCGAAGGCTGTGACCACTGCCAGAGTCCTGCGGCTGTAAGGGAGAAGCTTGATGCCCTGGAGCGCGTCAGCAGCTGGAGCAAGACCTGCATCAGGCCCTTCAAGGAGGACGACTTCGACCCTGAGCTGTATGAGGGAGGCCGCAGAGGCTACGGGGGCTTTAGCAGGTGAGGACAGCGAAATACATCCGCTGGCCCTAGCCAGACCAAGCTCGCCTTCTGCAGCGTGGTGTGGTACTCTTCCTAGGGCCTGGGCTTTAATGCTGTGCCAGATGATCAGGGAAGAGCAGAGCCCCGACCCTTTCTGCTCACACCTTGCCTGTCCTCTAGGTATGATGAAGGTTCTGGAGGGAGCGGTGATGAGGGCAGAGATGAGGCCCACAAGCGGCAATGGAATCTTTTCTATCAGAAGCAGATGAGCCTGCGCAAGGTAAAGGTGGCAGAGACCATGACAGGGCTCAGTGGCTCTGTTAGTTTCCAGTGCTGTGACCAAAACCAAGTTGGGAAGCAAGGGGTTTATTTGGCTGACACTTTCCGCATCACCGTCCAGCATCAGGGGAAGTCAGGGCAGGAGCTCGGGTCAGGATCCTGGAGGTAGAACGGAAGCAGGAACCGTGGAGGAGTGCCACTCTCTTGTTTAGCTTGTACAGCCCAGGACCACTGGCCCGGGAATAGCGAAACCCATAGTAATATGGGCTGTCCCACATCAAGTAAGAAAATGCCTCCCCAGACCAGTCTGCTAGAGGCCATTCCTCAATTGAGGTTCCCTCTTCCAGATGACTCTAGTTTCTGTCAAGTAAACAAACAAACAAAAAAAAAAAACCTAAGCCAGTATAGTGGCTCCTGGCTTTGATCCTAGCACTTGGGAGGAAGAGGCAGGCGGATCTGAGACAAGACCAGGGACAACATAGTGAACCCTGTCTCCAAAGTATCCTTCCTGCCCCCTAAAAAATAACCAGCACACAGTGGTCCATGCAAGGCCCTGGATGGTCCCCTGTTCGCCACCTCAGTAGGAGCTGCCCTGCAGCAGGGCAGGATGTCTCATGGTCCCTCATGCTGTCTGTCTTCCAGGGCAAAGAGCCCAAGATAGAAGAATTCACACCCCCAGGTTGGTACAGAAATGCCCCCAGGGGCTTGGGTGCTGTGTCTGGTTGTGAACAGTGGGTTGCTCAGTGAGGGTTGGGGGGCTCCAGAGAGCTGGTCAAGTGGAAAGCCCTTTCTGCCCTTTCCTCAGATGAAGACTGTCCCCTGAGAGAGGCTTCAAGCAGGAAGATCCCTAAGCTCACAGTGAAGGTACGAGAAGGACGCCTCTTCACTTTCTCTCAGGGCCCCTCCCTGACCCTGAGGGTGGGTGACCAAGACCTCACTCTCCTCATAGGCCCGTGAGCACTGCCTGCAACTTCTGGAGGAGGCGCTGAGCAGTAATCACCAGGCCGCAGGGTCCCCTGACGGGTGAGTGGCCAAGAGCTCCAGGGGGAGGACCAAGCTTGTTCCTTCAGAGAATGCCTCTCCGCAGGTTGTGATCCATCCCACTCCATGGCTCCCAGTCTCTGCAGCCTTACCAGAGACTGCCAAAGGCCACTGAAGGGCAGTGAGCCGAGGGGTACTTAGAGAAGCCTGCTCAGAATCCACATGCTCATCCTCATCAGGCCCATAGTCTCTGAAGAGAAACCGAAACCAGGAGGACCGCAGTGCTCTTGTTCCTTCCCACAGAGCTGACCTGCGGGCCAAGGCTGTGGAGCTGGAGTATGGGGCATTCCGAAACGCCAAGATGGTCAACCTGTACAAGGCCAGTGTTCTGAAGAAGGTAGGCGTGGGCCAAGGAGGCCAGCAGGCATGCATGCTCGTAGTCTGAGGACAGGACAAGGCCGCCTCTCTTGTTCAGAAGCTACCTGCCAGCCACTGGCCTGGAGCCCCTGACAGTGGTGAAGCTCCTGGGCTGTCTGGAGGTGTTGTGGCCATCCCAGTGGGAGCTGCACTTCCCTAGCATCCACAGCAGGGTTGGGGCGTCTGGACTGGGGCTAAGCAGTAGCTTGTGGGTGCCTTGATCTCCCTGTCTGTCTTTAGGTAGCTGAGATCCACAAGGCCTCCAAGGATGGTCATCTCTATGACATGGAAGGTGACACCAAGAGCTGCAGTGCTGGGGCTGAGCCCGTGGAGCCCAACGATTACGACATCCCACCAGCCTCCCATGTCTACTCGGTGAGCAGCGTCCAGGTTCCCTGGGCGGCTCCACTTCTGCTTCGCCCTCCCTGCCCGACCCAGATGTCAGGAAGGCCAGAGAGGATCTCTGTATTTGTCTGTCGGTCGTGGCCTCTTCTCCCGTCAGCCTGACCCCCAGCTGAGTCCTGTTCAGCTCTTTCTTCCCACATTCCTGAGAGCCTCTCGCCATAGCCACAGCTGTTCGTGGGGAGGTCTGGGTTCTGAGCCTTCTGACTTCTTCCTTTTTCTCCTCACAGCTCAAACCCAAGAGAGTAGGAGCTGCCTTCCGCAAAGGCTCCTGCCCATTCCAGACAGCCACAGAACTGTTGGGGAAGTCTCAGATCCAGAAGCAAGCCTCTGAGGCTGTGCTGGAAGGTGAACAGGATCCCCCAGGCTGTCAAGATGAAGACAGGAACGAGCCCCTCCCTGGGTACCAAGGAGAGGCTCCTGGAAGTAGTGCCAACTGTGGGGAGCCCTCACCTGAAAAGAGGACAAAAGCCAGTGCCAAGGCTAGAGCCAGCAAGAAACAGCAGCTCCTAGCTGCAGCGGCCCTCAAGGATTCCCAGAACATCACCCGATTCTTCTGTCAAAGAACAGAAAGCCCGCCTTTACCTGCTTCAGTCCCTTCCTGTGGAGGTGTGCCAGAGGACTGCGCAGAAGCCGGAGCCCAGGGGCATTTGAATACCCTAGGACAGACTGAGTGTCCCAGGGAGGGACCAAGGTAAGAGTTCCATGTCCGGGAACCCTCATTCTGTGGCAGCTGTGGCAGCATCTGACCCCTTTGCTGCCTGGTCCTCTGAAGCGTACAGCTCATTCACGGTGGGCCCTGCTGGGCTGCCTGGATCGAGAGCGCAGCCAGACCCAGACCTCTGATGCTGCTCTTCCCTCCGGCCAGCCCCTGCTCACTCCGAGACCAGAACTGCCCTGAAGGTCAGCCTAATCCTCTGAAGGAAACTCAGGCAGGCAAGCGGCCCAGACCCCAGCAGGTACTGGAGGAGGTGCGTGGTGAGGAGGAGAGCCGTCTGGGCCAAGGGTTAGGGTCAGGGAAGATCGCTTCTCACGCCCTAGCAGCAGGTGGGATGGGCTGGGGGAAGGCTCCTGGTGCTGAGGTGCAGGCTTCCTTCCAGAAGGGAGTAGAGCCTGTAAAGGGGAGCCCCAAAGTGATCTGTCCATGCTGTGACCCTATCCAGGAGAGCTCAGAGAAGACTCAGAAGAAGCTTTGCCCCTCAACACAGTCCTCCGTCTTGGCAGAGGCCAAGGGCAGTGCCCTGGCCAGTGATAGCAGCACCGAGAGTAAAGCGGCTCGAGAGCCCTGCCCACTCTCAGCTCCGGGCATCTCCGTGAAGGAGGCTGCTGCTGTTGTGGTCAAATACCTGACCCCCTTCTATAAGGAGGGCAGGTTCATGTCCAAGGTAGGGTGCGTGGGCCTGGAGGATGTGGGTCAAGGCAGGGGTTGGGGGTGGCCAGGAATGTTCACCCTGAATGAGGTAGGGCAGAGAAGGCCATTGAGCCAAGGCCAGCTTCTGCCCACTCTGGCTCTGCCTTGCCCTTGGCAGTGGTGGCTCCAGGGCTCTGTCCTCCTCCCTTTCCTTCTAGGACTTGTTTAAAGGCTTTGCCCGCCACCTCTCACATTTGCTGGCTCAGAAGGCCTCTCCTGGAAAGAGTGGTGAGTGCCGACCTGGCCAGGGCCAGAGGCATGGTGGGGGTGGACGACGGCTGCCATGAGACTGGTCCTTACCTTCTCTCTGTCCTGTCCTGCTATCTGCAGTGAGCGAGGAGGCCCAGACCCTCATCAAGCAGTTTTTCCATGATCGGGCCCGGTGTGAGAGTGAAGCTGACTGGCGTGGCCTCTGCGCCCCACAAAGATGACCTGCCTGCTGACTGAACAGGGGCGGCAGGCCCGTGCCAGAGGCACCAACTTTCTCAGGGTCCTCCTCCTCACCCCTCCCCCCAACCAAACCACACTGTAGAGATGTCACTAGACATGCAGTAGAAGGTCAGAGGTTAGCCCATAGTCCTTTCTCTCTGCCTGCTTCTCCTGGCCTTCACGGCCAGGGCCCCACATTAGATGGTTCGATGGAACGGCTGCTGCCAAAGAAAAACAGTGACCTTCCCGTCTTTGTTTCAAGTCCTCTGCCAGGGCGAGGCCGTTTCCTCCCTTGAGTGCCTGCCCTCTTACTTGAGATCCCAGGCTCCAGGCCCTGCCCGTCTGCTGCTCAGGAAGGCCAGACCCAACTGACATGTTTGCAAGAATAAGAATAAAGTCTGCCCAAGATACACGCTCATGTTCACACACGGTCGTTTTATTTGTGCTGAAGCTGCTTCATCCAGGCCCGGTGCTGGCCCTAGAGCCGAGTGGGCATTTTCCCCAGGCAGGACGTCAGACGCCCAGGCCAAGTTCCTCCAGCCCCAGCTCTGGGTTCAGTGCACCTCAGAGGGCATGTGTCTGCTCGCTTCCGCAGTTGATGTCACTGTGGCAGCCCCTGCCTCATGACCCTCACTTGGGGTTATGCTGTAGGAAATTTTAGGGCAGGGGCCAGGCAGCGAAGACGAGCGAGAACCACCCAACATCCAAGGCAGACTGCTCAGGGAGACTCAGCCGAGGCCTGGCCACTGCATGGAGGACATGCTGCCCTCCTCCATCAGGAAGACAATGGTGTGCTTCAGCTCCTGGGCCTGCCAGGCAAAAATGGGTCAGTACTCTCCCCACCCCCACCACCTCTGCCCACACTGCTCCTCAACAGACCAGTAGCCACTGTGGCTGAGGAAGCGTTTCCTGGGGACTGCAGAAGTCTCGGCCCCTCACCTGGGGCAGCTCCAACCAGATGGTCTTGGGGTGATCAGCGGAGCCATAGTTGAGTTCCAGGCCAGGGACCCCATCGTCCTGCAGTGGGCTGAGCAGGTGGAGCCGCTGCAGGTCTTTCAAGGGGATGGAGCAGCAGGGTTTCTGGGGTAGCAGATACAGCAGAGATTGGTGCATGGTATGAGATTGACTCGGGATTTGAACCAACACGAGAACAGGAGCTCTACCTACCTGGGAACTGGGGTCCATGAGGACAAGATGGTGGCGGTTGAGCCCCAGGAGGACAGGTCCAGGAAGAACAAGCTTGCTCACTCTCAGTACCATATACACAGTGTAGCCAAAGAGGGGCAGCTGGGCCGTGGTCTCTGTGGGTAGAGGGACAGGACGAGAGTCCTGGCTGCAGATCTCCCCAGGGCAAATGAAGGGTGACTGGGCACAGAGGCCTCCACACGCCCCGCTGCCCCTTCACATGGACCTACCGATGAAGTCCGTCTGTGCTCTCAGAGAGCTGCAGCCTTGCATCTGCTTCAGCTCCTGGCTCACTAAGCTCTTGATGCTGGCTGTGTTCACCTGCCATTGCAGTGGCTTGGGGATGTAAGCCAACAGCTCTTGCCTAGGGGGCACAGCCTGGGTCACTTGGGCCTGTGACCATGGCCCACCTGGTGCAGGGTGGTGCATGTGCCACATAACTGGCACCTACTATGGATAAGGACCCCAGGGCCTAGCTCATAGCTCAGGATCAGGGTGGGGAGGGGCAGAAGACAGGCATCGACTAAGGGAGGCCTGTCTGGTCAGGACCAGGAAAGGTAAAGTGGAGTTGTGGAGTTGCCTTGGGGGAAGGGAGGTAGGAGGCCGGAGAAGCCCTTAGGTTTGGGGGAAGGGGGACTGACAAGAGAGGTTGAGCTGACTTCACGTACTCTGATGGCGGACTTTTGCTGGCTTTCCTGAGGTGTTGGAGGGCAGCCAGCCGGGCAAGTTGAGCATCTTCCTGGGCACTGATCATCAGCTTCCCTTGCAGGTAGTCCCGAAGCACCTGAGGAGAGGAGGGTTGTGGGGGGCCTGCTGGGTCATGACCTCCCCAACAGTTGGTGGCTCTTAGAGACTCAGACTTGTTCTTGCCCCATCCCTTCCAGCTGCCACCGAGTGAGCGTCATTGTGGAGAGGGCATCTAGAGATGCCGAGACTGCCCAGACCGACCTGGCCATAGTGGATTTCGGTGTAGGTGGGGTGGTCGAAGTGCAGCGGGGTCTCCCAGCCAAGCCGCCGGCTGTGCAGGCTCATGTCCTGGTCTGTCATGACACTGTTGATGTACTCATGGGGCGACAGTGGCCGAACCAGCTCACCTGCGTAGGGGACCCATGCCAAAATTCAACACTGTCCCAGCCCAGAGTCTACGTTCCTGTGAGAGGACAGTGGCTGGGGCCCTGGGCTCACCTTCGCCCTTGATGAGGAAGAGGGCAAACTCCTGCACTTCCTGAGGGTCTGTGATGCCCATCTGTCCACACAGCTCCTGAAGCACTTCCCCTGACACCTGGGCACAAGACAGGCCAGGAGGATCGAGACTAGCATCCCGAGCATAGGCACATAGCCTCTCTCCTTGGCAGCCCCTGCTCACCGTAAAGGTCTCTATGTTTGTCCTGTAGTCCACACCACCAGGCAGATGAATCAGAAGCAAACGAAGCGCTTGCCCTTTCTGACGGGTAAGTTGTAGGGTTAGTCTCCACAATCGGAGGTCCCGGCTCTCTGCTTCTAGCCACCCCCACCCATTACCAGAGAGTCCTAATACCAGAAAAGCTTGCATTTCACCCGGTGGTGGTAACTTCTGGCGCCCCCCATATTTAACCGTGCGCTGGAGGTTCTCCTGGCTACTCCTGGCCAGTTCTGTAGAGAATGATGGGGGGGGGGTCACAGGTGTATCCCAGCCCCTTTACTGGCAGGGCATTCTCAGCCTGAAAGTCCCTCTTCCCAACCCAGGCACCTTGGCTAGGACTGGAATCCTGCAGGAACTTGGTCACATAGGGCATCAGAGTGGTAGACGGTGCAAAGAAGCCCGTGAAGAGGCTGAGGATGCTCCAGCCCAGAGCGCAGTGCTTCCTGCGGGGTAGAGCTGGGTTTCAGGCTGGCCAGACCGCAGTGCTGCTCCCGCCCAAGCCCTCTACCCCACAAGCCCCACTCACGGCTCAGGGTGTTCTGTGACTTGCTTGATGACCTGGCAGTACATCTCATCTCTGAGGTCCTCTTGGCACAGCTGTGGGGACAGGAGGACTGAGTGGGTAAGGCAGAGAGACAGGACAGTAGAGCCAGGGGCTGTTGTGCATGATGGCTGGCCAGGGGCCTGTCTTTAGACACACTGCTACCTGGCTGGGCCGTGGTAGCTCAGACCTTTAATCCCAGCACCTAGGAGGCAGAGGCAAGCAAATCTCTAGAAGCTCAAGGCGGGCATGGTCTACACAGTGAGTTCCAGGACAGCCAGGGCTACACAGAGAAACCCTGTCTTGAAAAACCACACATTAAAAAAAAGACTGAATGAAAGTGACATCCCAACACTCACCACCTGGCAGCCTCTGCCCAGCCCATCTGGTCACTTGTTTTTAAATTATTTATTTGGTTTTTCGAGAGAGAGTTTCTCTGTAACTTTGGCGCCTGTCCTGGTACTCACTCTGTAGACCAGGGTGGCTTCGAACTTAGAGATCCTCCTGCCTCTGTCTCCTGAGTGCTGGGATTAAAGGTGTGTGCCACGGGGCTGGAGAGATGGCTCAGTGGTTAAGAGCACCGGCTGCTCTTCCAGAGGTCCTGAGTTCGATTCCCAGCAACCATATGGTGACTCACAACCATCTGTAATGATGTGGCGCCCTCTTCCGGCGTGTGGGCATACACGGAAGCAGAATGTTTTTATTATATTTATTATATACAATAAATCTTTTTTTTTTAAAAAAAAAAAAAGGTGTGTGCCACCCTGCCTGGCCGAAGATCAAGTATTTTGAAACAAGTGAGAAATTACCAGGAGCAGTAGAGTGAGTGTGTGTGTGTGTGTGTGTGTGTGTGTGTGTGTGTGTGTGTGGTTTTTCAAGATAGGGTTTCTCTGTGTAGCCCTAGCTGTCCTAGAACTCACTCTGTAGACCAGGCTGGCCTTGAACTCATAGATGGGCCATTCTGGCCCAGGCAGGAGGGCAGGAAGGGTGCTCAGGGTTGGTACACAGTTCTTACCTTCAGCAGCTCATAGAGCAGAGCCAGTTCGTCTGTGCTCCGGGGCTTAGGCTGGTCCCCCATAAACTGCATCAGAGCTGCAGGCAGGATATGAAGCACAGTAAGCAAGGGCTGGCCGGACCTGTGCTACCACTGTCCAGGATGCCTGACCTCTGATGCCTTCCTCTCTGAACGCCTACACACCAGGCAGGACAGTCAGCTCTAACTTTGTTGAGGAAATAGGCTCAGGGATGCCAGTGTCAGCTGAACCCATCAATCGCCCCAGCAGTCACAGTTGGTGGAGAAGGCTTCCTATGCTGGCGGATGGGCTGATCCAGGGGGAGCTCAAAGAGAAGGGAGTCAGGTGCCCACTCACCCTTGAAGCCAGCCACAGCCCTCTTGTTCATGTCCTCATTGCTGAGACTGATGAGGGATTCCTGGATGGGGTCCTGTAGCCAAAGAGCCTTAGCTGTGAATCTAGGGCCATGGGAGTCAGGAGGCAGATCCTTGGCCCCAGCTCCTCCCGACCTGGCCCCTTACCTTGCTGTACTGGATCAGGTTGGCTGCAGCCTTCTTCTTGGCACCTCTGCCTGCCTGTGTCAGCCTGTGGAGGGCAGAGGGAAAGACAGCCCTGCTTGCTGGCCCTCCCGCCCTTGTCCCAGGCCATGAAGCCCACGGTAAGAGCGGTGACCTGGTGGCTCTGTGGTTTGTACCAGGGACAACTGAGGGCACAGAGATTGGTTCAGAGCACTCACGAGGTATGAGGCTTCCGGAAGTAGCGCAGGGCAAATTCCTGCATGGTGTAGCTGTGGGAGTCAGCAGACAGGGAGCTGTAGGCTGTGTACGAGGTGGCCTCTGAGCCTTCGCTGGGTTCTTGGCTCCCGGTATGGGTGGGGCGCTGGGAGCACAGGAAATTTGGTACCACCGCAGTGCCCACCCACCACCTAACCCAGAGGCCCTGTTCCCACTCTTACCGCCTGGTCCCCATACCCGTCAGACCCGAGAGCAGTGACACCAGAAGCCAGGAAAGACACAATTATTTATTAAGCATCTTCTATGGAGACAGTGAACTAAGCACCACAGTCAGAGGCTGTGGATTACAAGTCTTGCCGGGGAGACGAGGCAGGAGATGGCAAAGGATAGACCGCACTGAGCGAGCGCGCCCACCAGGCCACAGGAAGCAGCAGCACCCGAGCGAGCCAGGCAGCCCTGCTCTTTCCTTCCGAGACTCCTAGTTAGGCCTTCACTCCTTCACCTCTTCTGTCTTCCTCACCTCCTGAGCCGGCTCCTTCAGCTGCCGTGGTTTACTCTTACGCTGCCAGCTGTTTCTCTGTCCCAGGGAAAAGGAGCTGTCCGGAGCAGCAGCTGGCTGCACCATGTCGGCAGGAAAGAGTCCTGAGCGGCCTCCAACAGAGCCAAACTGCCAGCCTAGAAGGCATTGCAGAATGATGGTTCACCTGCCTCGCCCCTTCTGCCCCTTGGCAGCCTCCCTCTGCCAGCCCTGGGGACTACCTGGCTCCGGAGAGACCCCTGGCTGCAGCTTGATGAGGTCCCCACGCTGGAAGCTGAGGAGGCTGTGGTCATCAGTGATGTAACTGCGCAGAGCGATGACGTAGCCAGAGTCCTGGGGACAGGTGGACAGTCTGCGGTCTGCTGCCTGCCCCGGGTGTCCTCCCAGCCAGGACCCAGGGAGGCCAGGCAGGGCGGGCTAGCCCACACTTGCCTTCTTGAGCTCACTCAGGAACTGCTCCACCATGGCCTTGATGGCCCTGGCTTGGGCTGTGTGCAGCATCAGCTGCTCGTTCTTCAGTGACAGCACCAGGGTGGAGCCGCCGCTGCACTCCACAGCCAACACCTCAGCAAAGCTGTGTGCACAGTCGGGGCGTGAGCTGGAGGCCACCTGCCACCCCGTCCGGGCTCTGTCGGGACCAGCTCACCTGTAGGAGCAGAGTGTCTTCAGCCGCTCCAGGTGGAAGCTAGGGTCTTGGGTCACCTTCAGCAGCCTCAGTCCCCGGTGCGACACACCCAGCAGCTGCACGTCGCTGCCGCTCTCACCCTGTCAGGAAGGCAGGTGTGTCGGTCATTCCTGGCACTGGGGTCCTTGAGTAGAGAGCTCCAGGGCTAAGCTGTGCCCCACTCCTAAGTCCAGCATCACTGACCGAGACTGGGAAGATGCGTGAGAAGTAGTTGGCCCAGTTGTCTCGAGCGGCCACCACGATGCGTTTTTTGATGGTGTCTTCAGCAGTGTCGAGGGAGTCCAGGCTCACCTCCAAGTCTCCTGTGGGCAGGAAGGGTCCATGATATCCGTGTTCCCACGGCACTTCCCCTCAGGGTAGGTCTAGCCCGCCCCCACACCCCAGCTCCCATACCCAGCAGGTCTTTCATTTTGTGCCGCTCCTCCTGGGAGATCCTGATGCAGGACTCTGCAAAGGTGTCCCTCAGGATCTGGAGGCGGAGCAAAGTTGGTCAGTGCCAGGCCCTCAAACTAGCAGCTATGGGTGTGCAATGGAGGAGAGGCAGAAGGCCCAGTGGTGGTGCCTACACACCTAACAGTGCGAGCTGGGTCCTACTAGAGACACGGGTGGGACAGGGGCGGGGAGACGGGATGACAGAAGGCTCCCAAATCCTAGACTCATGTCCAAAACCTACAGCTCTCCCCTGTCCTTCCCACATCCACCTCACTCCTTCCTCTGGCACCATGGTCTGCTGCTGTTGACAGAGTGGACCAGCTGCCAAAAATGACCGAGTAGCAGCCGCCATTTATAAAGCACCCAGTGTGTGCTAGAGCCTGTGACGCGCAGCCCTCGCTTGGACCTCTCATTTGCAAAACTAAGTTGATCACTGTTCCGTTTGTGCAAGGACACTGAGGCAGGGACTCTGCAGGCAGGCAAAGTGCTGAGTACCAGCTGTTCCTGTCAACTAGGTTTGAGTGAGGGTCCCGGGATACAGTCTGTCTGTGGGGGTGGCGGGTTGGTGCGTGAGCCAGGCTCTCACCTGCTGGCAGAGAAGGCTGAGACAGTAGGGGTGGCTGAAGTTCTCTCGGGGGTAGAACACCTAAGAACAGGACAGAAAGAGCGGGGATCGTGCCAAGCTGTCACCTGGCCAGCCGACCTCTGCCCTCCCAGAAAACCAATCTTGAAAAGTGGTTCACGGGGAAGGGGATGTGTTGGGGTTTCAGGTGAGGATCTCACACTGCCCATTACTGCCCTGCCAACCCCAAAAGGCTGAGGCCCGACCCCCATGCCCACCTCCTTGCGTAAGAACAACTTCCAGGGGGCATTTGTGTAGGAGAAGCACACGCTAGCAGACGGCACGAGGAGCTGAGTGGAGATCCCCCGATCCTCCATGGGCTCCGTCAGGGCTGGCAGAGGGAGAGAGGAGCCTTAGATGCGGGCTGACAGACCTGTTACTAGGCTGCCAGAGACCCCTTATGTTCCTGTTTTTCTCAGTCTCCAGACTCCTGACACCAACTCCTGCCTTCATCTCTGTCCCTGAGTTTTTCTTAGTGTCCCTGGCCACATTTACTCCAGCCACCGAGTTAGTTCCCCACCACCACCAAAAAAACAAAGAAGAAAACACTTATCAGGTCTTCATCAAGGACAACACCCTGCAGAAGTCAGCCCTTTAGTGCCAGATAGACTTCAGGGTGCCTCAGCCCTGCCCTGCATAGGAATGAGGACTCAAGGGCTCCAAGCTCCAAAGTCCAGAAGCCCAAACAGCTGGCCTCAGCCAGATAGGGATGACTTTTGTCATGGGTTCCAAGAGGCTGTCATGAGTCCTGCCACCAACTCAAAGAGACTCAACAGGGGAAACACGGATTCCTCACCACGAGACTCCACTGAACGGGTTTTGGGTTCCTCAGGCGGAGACAATGGAAGTGCTGGTGGTGGTGGAGGTGGGGGTGCCGGAGTTATGGATGGACTTGGGCTATGTGGGCCAAACAAGTCCCGAAGGGGTCCCTGCTTTTCCCGGATGGATAGGGAGGGCTCAAGTCTTGGTCGAGTCTTGGGTCGAGGAGCCACAATGGGTGGGGAGCCCTTGCTTTGGTCAGGAGACGTCGTCTGCAGGAAAAGGCACGGGTTAGAGTCAAGGCCAGGTTACCCTGGAAACCCCAGGTTTAGCCCTGGATTCCTGGACAGATCCTCGCCCATGCCCTGCAGAAGATGGCCGGGTAGCTCACCGATGGCGGCAAGTGGGCACCGTTTATTCCCAGCTTTGCCAAAGCCTCATCCTTAGGGTCATTTTTCTTCTGAAAAGTTTTCACAGGCCTCGTGAAAGAAAGAGAAAGTTACTAAGGCACAGGGTGATGGCCTGCGGAGAGAAACAGCCCTGGCCACGTGCCCCCGGGGCCCACCTGGTGGGTTGTACCGGCACAGGCACGGGGCCTGGGCGGCTCTGGTACATGCGGATGATGTTGCGAATTTCCCTACTGGGTTCTGGGCGCTGAGGTGTGGAGTTGGAGCTGTGCACTGTGGGCGCTCTGTCCTGGGTGGGCTCTCTGTCCTGGGTGGGCGCTCTGTCCTGGGTGGGCGCTCTGTCCTGAGTGGGCGCTCTGTCCTGGGTGGGCGCTCTGTCCTTTTTGGGCGCTCTGTCCTTGTTGGACATTCTGTCCTTGTTGGGCGCTTCCTTCTTTGCTGGTTCCGCCTCATCTTCCCTCGCAGCTTTGGGCTTACTTTGTTTCAATGGCTTCTTCACAACTGGAGGAGGAGGTGGTGGGGTCGGCTCTGTCAGGAAGAATAAGACAATCAAGCACGGTCCCTACACTGGAGCCAGAGGAGCCGCAGCCCACCACACCTACCAGCGGTCTCTTCCTCCTCACTCTCCTCTGTCTCCTCCTGGGGGATCTGAACCTTGACTGGAGGCTTCACGGTCTTCACCCTGATTGGCTCTTGCCCTAGAAATGCCACAGACGGCCTTCTCTGTCACTGGTGCTTGTCCAGCATATAGGGATAGGGGCTTACTCAACTGGGCTCCTGGACAGGCCACACTGGTAGGGGAGCAGTGTGGCCTCCCCTCCCCGGGCTCCAGGCATCAGTGACATTTCCACATGGCTTCCACCCTCACCCATCTTCTGGAAATAGTCCCGTTTCTGCTGGAAGCTCTTGGGGCGCGGAGGCCTGGCTTCAGTTTCCTCTGGAGTGTCCTCCTGGCAGAAGAGGAAATGAAGAGTAGCCCCCAGTCAGCCACGGCCCCATCCTTTCAACATCGTCTTCTGATGGCTTCTTGGACCAATCCTTCCTACCTTCCCTGCCACCACACCACACCAGACCCAGACCTCTGCCTAGCCTCGGCTCCTTACTGTAAAGCAAACATCCAAAGGTTCTGGGCGACTCTCTAGCGTCTTCTGGGGCGCAGTCGGCTTCTGGGGTTTGGGAGCCGTGACGGAGGATGGAGCCTGGGAGGTAGCCGCTGAGGCCTGAGCCCCGTGCTGGCGTCTCTGGTTCTGTTGCTCTAGAGACAGGCTCATGGCCTGGGTCGTCATCTGCTGGGCCTGAGGGAAAGGAGAGGCCAGCCAGTAAGAGCCTCCTCTGGCCCTGCCCCCTGTGCCCACACTCCCTGGGCAGTCCCATGGGCCAGCCACGGTGGTTACCAAGATCATCGCCTGCTGGTTGATAAAGTTCTGCTGCTGTACCGCCAGCTGCCTGGAGTCCAAACTGGGAAGCAGAGGCTGCGGCTGTGGTGGGACCATCATGGCTGTGAAGAGCAGATGTCCAGAGCAGAGCAGGTTAGGTGCCATGGCCAGACTTGACTCTTGATCCCAGGTGCCATCTGGACTCCCAGCAGGACCCTTCCCCCACCTTCAGCCCCCAAAGCTTCTCCTGGTTACCCTTAACCCGGCCTTACCTGGGATGGTTGGGACTGCGCCCATTGCTGGCATCATGGGCATTGGTGCGGGCATCATAGCTGGCTGGTAGCTGGGTGCCTGCACCATTCCTGGATACACTAAGGGAATAGGGTCTCTCAGGTCCATTCAAACTTGGCCCCACATATCTCCTCCTCCTTCCAGCTCCAGGCAGAGAAAAGCATTGCCCTCTGGGGTACCAGCCAGAATGCCCATTTCAGTTGCCTGTGGCGACTCAGACTACCCCTGCTCTTGGGCCTGGGAAGCCCTGGAGAGACACCACCTGTACTCACCCATGGGGTAACCCTGCTGGGTGGGCCCAATGGAGCCCCCTCCCTTCATACGGCTACTCAGGGCCCAGCCTTGTTCCAGATCCTGAAGGGACAGATATTCAGCGTCAGAGCTAGAGCCTGGGAGAAACAGAAGGGGTGGCCACACCCCAGCACCAAAGCAAAGGAGCCAGAGGGGAGGCTACTCACACTGAAGCCCCCGGAGAGAACCGGCTCGAAGATGTGGTCCAGGAAACCATCAAGGCTTCCCGGCTTCCTGGCCTCACCTGTGGGGCAAGGGTACATTGCTGCATCTACCTCTGGACCCATTCCCAGCACCCTGCCAATCTCTGTGTCCTTACCTGGGAGGCTGCTGCCAGGCAGTGTTGGGGCTGGACCTGGAGGGAGTCCTGGGGGCAGGGAGGGAGCCTGAACACCAGGGGCTGGAGGGATGTTCTCAGCTCTGCAGGAGAGTGGGACTAGTTAAGGGGACTACTGTGGCAGTCACCTCTAAGAGGGGTGTAGAAGTTTAGGTGGGAGACCTGGTTCACCAATAACATCTATGCACCACACAATGCAGGGTGGCTGAGGATGACCAGCTGGGGAGAGGGCAGGTGGGTGGTACCTACAAACCAAAGGGAGTGATGGGGTAGCTGCGGGAACCAGCTGGGTCTCCAAAGTCCTCAGTCTGGCCAATCAGGTCCAACACAAAGTCACAACCAGCCAGGTCTTGCCAAGCATCCCCAGAATGCAGTGACACAGACCAGCCACGAGGGGGCACCTCCAGGCCTCTGGGTGGGACAAGAGTGAGAGAGACATCGAGGTGATCAGGGAGAGGTGTGGGCAGATGACATCCTTCAAGAGTAGAGGTCGTGAGTCAGTCGAGGGTGAGTGTCTTCTGATGACCTGATGACATCCCCACCCCAGGCGTGAGCCAGGCGCTCAGCCTCACTCAGAAGCCTTAGACTGCATTCCTATTTGTACCTCAAAAATCCTTCTGGTGATCTCCAGGCTCTAATAATCTCATTTGTTATAGAGTTAGGATCTGTGCCTTATGCTGTCGCACGGCTCCTCCCTCGTTTAGAATCTCTGCGCTCTCTCTCTGGAAGCTTCCGTTGGAGCCCTCCCCTTTACCCTAAAACCTTCCCTTTCTATTCATTGAGGAACAACGTTCATCCGGCCCTGGGGGACCATGCAGTGGAAAGCAGAGGGAGCGTGAGGACGGGGACAACAGTCAGTGGTCAGGCTCCCCTTACCTGCTCTGGAGGATCCGCCCTGCTAACTGCTCTCCCGTGGTCCAGGACTCCACCTCTGCAGAGTAGCTCTCCTCTGTGGGGGTTGGTGGGAAGGTGTGAGACAGAGGGTTACACCCTGATAGGAAGTGGTCACTGTCCCCACCCTGGACAGGGCAGGGAGGAGGCTAGGGAGAGTGGAGGCCAGGGCTGGCTCTACTGACCAAGGGAGGCAGACCTCACCATTGAATGTGAACACATCCAGGGCCATCCGGCCCCGCCGCAATCCAGCCTTCCACTCAAGCTGCGTGGGTGGGTGGGCCCTTGAGGCCATGGGAACTAGCGGTGTTTGCTCCAGGGCACCCAAGAGCTTGTGCTGGCACAATGCTGCCATGCCCCGGGGGGCCTGGTCAGATACGAATCTGTGGGGACAGCACAGGGTTGCTGAAGCTCGATGGGGTATGTGGATTCCACTTCCAAGAGTCCCATCCGCTGGATCCCTTACTTGAGCAAGGGCTTCTGCAGGGCAGGCGTAGGGGGGAAGGAGCTGAGGAGGACGGCCATCAGGGCCCAGCCACGCTGACTCTGCTGCTCATCTGGGTTGTGCCACAGCTGGGCCACCAGCTGACTGAAGAGCTCATCCCGAAGTCCCGGCTGGTGCTGTGCCTTCCGTATCAGGAACGTGCCAATGGTCTGTTCCTGCCAGGGCTGCAGGGATCCATCCCCCAGGAGCCGCAGCATCTGTTGACACAAAGCAAGGGTAGGAGCAGGAAGCCCAGGGCTCCCCTGCACCTTCCCGGTCCTTAGAGCGGCCATACTGGCCACCTCCAAGGTCTCACTCACCACCCTGTTGATCTCCAGAGCCTGCTGAGGGTTCTCGCCATTCATGCGGGTCAGGGGCTCATCCAGTAGCTGCCCCGGTCTAGGCAGATATGGCTTCTGGAGGGAAGGAGAGTGACATAGGGTTTGTCCTTGAGGAGTCCCCCAGGAGCATGTACCCCAGGAAGAGGACAGACCCACAGGTGCGTGGGTGCGTGTTACTTGGACATGTGTGAGCAGGCGTGCGCCAGAGGAGGATGTCCGGCATCTTCCTTATTTGCCTTGAGTGGGCCTGTCACTGAGCTGAGGCGCTTGTTTTACATAGACAGGCTGCCAGCAAGTTCCAGGAATCCACCTGCATCTGCCCCCAAATACCGGGATTACGGCTATGTATGGTCACGCCTGGCTTTTTACATGGGTGCTGTGGGTTTTAATTCAGGTCCTCGTGAAGCACTCTTTCACCAGGAATCTTCTAGACCTCTGGTTGTTCTTTAATTAAAAACTTGACAACAAACTGCTCATGTCCCTGCCTCTAGTCCTAGAACTTGGGAGGAAAACGGAGGCTGATCTCTGTACAGAGTTCCAGGCAAGCCAGGGCTACCAAAGGCCCTGTCTTTAAATGTTTTATTAAAATAGGGCTGGGCATGGTGACACACACCTTTAATCCCAGTACTCTTAAGGCAGAGGTAGGTAGATCTTTGACTTTGGGGCCAGCCTGATCTACATAGTAAGCTCAGGGTCAGCCTGATCTACGTAGTGAGCGCCAGACAACAGGGATACGTAGTGAGACCCTGTCTCAAAAAAAAAAATCATAATTAAACTAATACTGAGATCTTCTTGTGTGTGGAGTCATGAATCCCGCTTTTGTATTTAAGCCTGCAGCCTGGGAAGTTTCCCTTGTTAAACCTTGGTTAAGGACAGAGCTTCAATGCTAGACAAAGCCGCAGGTACAGGAAAGGTGTGGCTGAAACAAGTCTGTGGCCAAGGCTTCCCTGTAACAACCGCGTAAAGACTGTTTTGTTCTCCAGGCAGCTCCGATGACCACAGGGGAGGGCAGGGAGAAGGTGGAGGCCTGCTCCTGCCTCCCAGGTCTTACATTGGAGCTTTGGGGGTACAGGAAGTACTGAGGGACTCACCTGGAAACTGGAGGACACGAAACTGGAGAAGGGAAACTGGTCAATGTCCGGAGGGAGGGTCAGGCTGGGCCGGACAGGAACCTCAGGTGGCAGGGACTCTGTGATGTTCCCAGCCTGGGTGCCCTGGTGGCCTGAGAAGGAACACAAGAGGCAGCCTAGGACACTCGGATCCCCACTTTCCCTGACAAGCTGCCAACCACCATGGACAGAGTGACCATGGGTGGCTCAGGGAAAGAGGACCAGAGATGCCCCCCGGAAGGGTCTCAGACCGGACATTAAGATGACACACCTTCCGCTGTCCGTAGCAGAGCAGCCAGCTGGGCTGGGATCTCCAAGCGCCCCAGGTCCTGGTGGAGAGACCCAAATGGTCATTGAACAGGACTGGGCACACCCCCCCTCCCAGTCTCCCCTTGAAGATCAAGGGCATAACCTGAAAACAAGTGATCAGGTCTCCAAGGGTCCCTGAGGAAAATCAAGAGAACCCCAGTCTTCCACTCAGGTGGCACATGAGGAACAGGACCCTGATGTCACTCTGTATCCCCCCATGCTATGCCAGCCTCGGGGTTCACACCCCACGCAGGCCCTGTACCTCCAGACTCACTCACCATCCTCGGCCGTTTCCCCCAGGCCTCCCCGCTCTGCGGGCCACGGGAATGTTCAAGCTGTGGGAGAGATCCAGCGAGAGTTGATGCTTCTTCTTCCCCAGCAGCCCTACCCGACCCAGTAGCTCAGGGTCCCTCCTGTCCCCAGGAGACCCTGATGGTAGCAAAGAAATGCCAATGTCATCGACCCACAGAGGAGCAGTCGCCTGGCTTCACCCTCCTCTACCCTTCTCCCAGCTCTCACCGTCTCCGAGCTGTGGACGCCACTGTCTGTCTGGTAGGGTACCAGGAAGAGGTAAGGAAGACGGGAATAAATGGTCCCAGGGGACAAAGTCCAGCCAGGGAGGAGCCTGGGACAGGGCAGTATGTGGGCATTGACCTTTGAGCTGCTTTATGGCTCTCAAATTGGAGTCATCAGGCAAAAGCGAGACTAGAAGGGGGCCCACAGGAGCCTGAAGGGAACAGGGGAGACCTAGGTGGAAAGGGGGAGCCAGGTCTGCAGGGATAGGGGTGTCATGGTGAAGGAAGACCAGAACCCCCAGGGCCCCAACTTGCTCCAGTCAGAACAGGAAATGGAGGCAGTCAGCAAACAGTGGGTTCTGGTATTTTAGTCCTGGCAAGTTTAGGCTGTCAGAATTCCTCTCTCGGGCAGTCAAGGTCACCTATCTTCTATCCTGAGGTTTCCCCCAATCCAGAAGCCCCCCCACCCATCCTCTTACCTGTAGTTTCTGTCGTCTCTGGAGCAAGGGCCGAGCTACAAGGAGGATAGCATTCAGCTGTCCCAGAGCTGACTTCCTCTGGAGGTATCGCTTCCTGGGAGCCGTGGAAGTAAGGAGGGTGAGGACTCAAAACTTACTACTTCTTCCATGGTACCCCAGCCCTGTGAGCCTAGACATTCATGTAAAATCGACTCCTGCTCAGGGGATCCTCCTGAGGTTTAACAGAACCAACAGTAAAGAACAAAACACTATGGCGAACCAGGCAATGTTCTGTTTTGAGATTGTTTCACTAGGTAGACCAGGCTGGCCCTGAACTTAGATCTGCCTCCCTCTGTCCCTTGGCCGCTGTGATTATAGGCCTGTGCCACCACTTCCAGCTTTTAGGACTTTTGTTTTTAATTATGCATATGTGTGTATCTCTGTGTAGGTATGTGCATGTGAGTGCAGGGGTCATCTGTGGCCAGAAGAAGGCATTAGATGCCCTGGAGTTATAGGCAGTTGTGGGTCACCTGACATAGGTACTGGGAACTGGACTTGGGTCCTCTGTAAAAACAGCAAGTGTTCTAACCACTGAACCATCTCTTGAGCCCCCTAGATTCATTTTAAAATATTTGTTCTGCTTAGGACCCCCTTCTTTGAGGCGCCTGGTCTTCTAGCTGGAAAATTCTCAAAGATATTTTCTTTGCATATTCCTTTTTCTCACCTCCAGGGGCCTCAGGCACACATGTGGTGCACAGACAGACAGGCAAGCAAAGCACCCATACACAAGCAATAACAAATGAAAATAAGTGGAGGGGCCAAGGAGATGACTTTAGTGTACAAACTCGAGGAGCCGCATTCCAGTCCTCAGCATCCACTCCCAGGAAAGCCAGGTAGCAGCGAATCTGTAACCCCAGTGGTGAGGAGGGAGAGACAGACCGATGCTTGGAGCTCAATGGCTACCCACTGGCTACCCAGACAAACAAAGCTACGTAGAGAAAACCTGTCTCAAACCCCCATTTCCCCCCAAACTGTGTGAGACTGGGAAAGAGAGTCATCGTCAATCTCTGATCTCCACATGCGTGCGCACACACGGTACCCACACCAGTGGGCACGTTTCCACTTGTTCATATCCACACAAGCGTGAACATATACACACATAGAACACACGAACACACACACACACACACACACACACACTCACATCTACAGGATTGGAAGTGAAGCACAGCTCACTTGCAGACGACTTTCCAAGCATGTTCGAGTCGCTGGGTTTATCCCCAGCACAAAAACTCAAATCATGGATCAACCAATCCAGCAATCAAGCTACCATTTTCATGTATCAGAGGACAGTGCCAAGAAGGTAAAAGGACAAAGTACCAAATAAATAAAAAGTCACCAAACCACATTCTTAGTGGTCACCCAATATGCAGAAAATATGGAGCACCCTTGCAGCTTACCAACAGAGACAGGGGAAAGGTGGCTCAAGGGTTAAACGCACCTGCTGCTTTTGCAGAGGACTGGAGTTCAATTCCCAGCACCCACATGATGGTTCACGACTACCCATAACTCTGAGGGCACCAAGCACACACGGTGCATATTCATATATGCAGGCAACACTTACACACACCAAATAATAGCTAGTAAGAAAGCTGGGTGTGGTGGTGGATTCCCTAGTTCCAGTGCTCAGGATGCTGAGACAGGAGGATAGCTGTGAGCCCACGGCCAACCTGAGCTACACAGTAAGACCCTGTCTCAAAACCAACCAAAAAGAGCCTAGAGAATACTTGCTGCTCTTGCAGAGGATCTGGGTTTCCAGCACCCACATGGTGGCTCACAAGCATCTGTAACTGCAGCTCCAGGAGTCTGACACCCTCTTCCAGCCTCCAAGAACACTGCATTCTCATGCTGAGCAAACACACGTAAAATAAAATACATTTTTCCAAAATGCCAGTGAAACAAGAACAATAGGCAGTGGAGTAGAACAGACATTCCCACAGATGGGGGGGAAGCACACGAGAATATGCTCGGCATCACTAGTCAAAGACAGCATGAAGCAGGCTTGGTGGCGCACACCTTCGGTCCCAGCACTCAGGAGGCAGAGGAAGGCAGAACTGAGAGTTTGAGACCAGCCTGGTCTACAAGAGCTACTTCCAGGACAGGCTCCAAAACCACAGAGAAACCCTGTCTCGGGGGAAAAAAAAAAGAGGAAGAGGAAGAAGAAGAAAAAGGAGAAGGAGGATTTTTTAAAAATGGCTTTGAGGTAGAAAATCTTGGGGAACAATTTAAAGTTTAGGAGGTCACACTTTTGATAGTTGAGCAAGGGCCTCGTTGAGGTCAGGGAACAAGACCAACAACAGCCTGGCTATCTAGCTAATGTAGCTTTCTTGCTAAAGATGGGTTGGTGATCAAAGGCGATGATTAATTCCTTGTACCCATTTTTGCCCTCAGTTTCCTGAGATGATTAAATAAAACTTGATGATGCATGGTCTCTCCTCTGAAGACTACAAGTAGAACTGACTGTTTTATAGGTACATATAAAAGTTTAGATCTGTGATTCTTTTTTTTTTTTTAATATTTATTTATTTATTATGTATACAATATTCTGTCTGTGTATGTGCCTGAAGGCCAGAAGAGGGCGCCACACCTCTTTACAGATGGCTGTGAGCCACCATGTGGTTGCTGGGAATTGAACTCAGGACCTTTGGAAGAGCAGGCAATGCCCTTAACCACTGAGCCATCTCTCCAGCCCCTGTGATTCTTTATATACATATAAAAGTTTAAATCTGTGATTCTTTATATACATATAAAAGTTTAGACTGTGATTCTTTTTTTGTTGTTGTTTTTTTTTTTGAGACAGGGTTTCTCTGTGGCTTTGGAGCCTGTCCTGGAACTAGCTCTGTAGACCAGGCTGGTCTCAAACTCACAGAGATCCGCCTGCCTCTGCTTCCCGAGTGCTGGGATTAAAGGCGTGCGCCACCATCACCCAGCGATCTGTGATTCTTTTAAGTTTTTTTTATAAGATTACTTTTTGAGATAAATGATTGATCTTTTCTTTGTAACCGCAAAAATGCAGTCTGTTAGTAAAAGACGTGGCTGACAAAAATACCTTGCTAGCTTACACTGTGTAATCTGTAACAAGTTGCATAGACAGGGATGTTTGTGGGTCCTTGGGAATTACTTGCTTTTCTCCCTTAAAACATAAAATGTTTACTCATTGGGGAACATGTGGTTTTTCACTGGTGTTCATTCACTTGGAAAATAGGTAATTTTTATGCTGCCTGAAAGATTTTGCGGTATATACAGTTTATAAATGGGTTTATAAACCGTAAGGAAAAAAATCAAGAAAGATATAGAAGGAAAACATCAGGAAAGAGGCAAGGGAAAAGATACAGAAGAGACACCCTGACATCTCGAAGGTGTGTGTTTTCCCCTCTTTCGCCTGCCGCAGGGAATTAAATTTCGCTCCCTCAGAGAAAACGGTGAACTGTGTGGTCTGCGGCTCCTCTTCAGTTCCCGACCTGCTGAGAGCTGGCCTCGCAGCAGCACCTGAGGAGCCCTACAGCCTCAAGCTCCACTTTGGTCCTTGGCTCCAGGGTTACCTCACCTGGCTTGGAGTCCACGCACGCGAGCCTGCATTCGGGGCAGGAGGCGGAGGCGCTGGCGGGTGATACAGGCTCGGAGTCCACGGTGCAGAGTGAGCAGGGCCTGCGAGCGTCGCTGAGCCCATAGCTGCTCTAGCTGGTGCCAGCCCGGCTCCTGCAGCAGGACCTGTGAGCAGAGGCGTGCTGCGTGGAGATGGGGGTATGGGGGAAACAGACAGGCACATGCCCGCTCGTCTCCTCTGGCCTCAGCCTCCCCACACATGGTTACGCAATCTATCTAGGGTGCCGGGGTAGCCTGCCAGCCCGCCCCACCCTATCTGCCCATCACTGAGAAGGACCACTGTCGGTGTTTAATCCAGCAGGGGTCTTTACTACTCTGGGCACCCACACTTACCTGGGTGGCTCCGAGATGATAGACTGGAGACTCTGCCCCCAGCACGTGGCTGAGGATGGTTCCACACCTCTCCTGGTCAGAGAGAGTTTCCTGGCTCCCGGATCCCAGGGCCCGGAACCTATCCCAAGGGCACAGAAATGAGGTGGAGAGAGCGAAGGCCGGTTTAGACACTTGGCCGACAGCTGAACCCCTTGATAGTTACTCAGTTTCTGGATCAATCAACAACTTGGGAAACCCCATGTCCTAGTTTCTGTTGCAGTGAGGGAATACCCTGAGAGGAAGCAGCTGCTGAGACAGGGGGCTTATTTGGCTTACAGTTCCAGGGCACAGCTCGCTGGTGCAGGGAATCAAGGCAGGAACTGGAAGCATCTAATCATACCAAACCACAGTCAAGAGCAGAGAGCCATGAACACTTGGACTCAGGTAGCATTCACCTCTTGTATACAATCAGAACTCCCTGTCTAGGGAGTGATGTGGGATGTTCTTCTGTATATGTGTTGCTTTTATTGGTTAATGGATAAAGCTGTTTTGGCCTATGGCAGGGCAGAATATAGCCAGGCTGGCAGAGATATGTAGAGAGTGTAGGCAGAGTCAGGGAGAAGCCTTGTAGCTGCAGACACCAGAACCTACAGGTAGGCCACAGCTTCGTGGCGATGCATAGATTGATAGAAATGGGTTAATTTAAAATGTAAGAGCTATGACACTAGGGAGGGAGAGGCAAGTAGAACTTTGTGAGTTCGAGGCCAACCTGGTCTATATAGCGTGTTCCAGGAGAGGCTCCAAAGCTACTGAGAAACCCTGTCTCAAAAAAAAAAAAAAAAGTAAGAGCTAGCTAGGAATATGCCCGAGTCATTGACCAAAAAGTGATGTAATTAATATAGTTTCTGTGTGATTATTCAAACAAGCTGTCTCTGTTTACAAGGGAATGGTGCCACCTGCCACGGGCTAAATCTTCATACATCAATTAACAATCAGGACAGTCTTCCACAAGGACATCCCTACAGATAGGTGTCACCTGGACAGTATCTCATTAAGACTCTCTTCCTCTTTTTGGGTCTGGCTTACCTCACTCAGGATAGTGTTTTCTATTTCCATCCATTTGTATGCAAAATTCATGAAGTCCTTGTTTTTTATTGCTGAGTAGTACTCTAATATGTATAAATTCCATACTTTCTTCATCCATTCTTCCATTGAAGGGCATCTAGGTTGTTTCCAGGTTCTGGCTATCACAAACAATGCTGCTATGAACATTGTAGAGCATATACTTTTGTTGTATGATAAGGCCTCTCTTGGGTATATTCCCAAGAGTGGTATTGCTGGATCCAAGGGTAAGTTGATCCCGAATTTCCTGAGAAACCGCCATACTGCCTTCCAAAGTGGTTGCACAAGTTTGCATTCCCACCAGCAATGGATGAGTGTACCCCTTTCTCCACAACCTCTCCAAAGAGGAACATGGGATGTACTCACTCATATTTGGTTTCTAGCCATAAACCAAGGACATTGAGCTTATAATTAGTGATCCTAGAGAAGCTAAATAAGGAGAACCCAAAGAAAAAAATATAGGCATCCTCCTGAATATTAACCTTCAGCAAGCGATGAAAGGAGACAGAGACAGAGACCCAAACTGGAGCACAGGACTGAAATCTCAAGGTCCAAATCAGGAGCAGAAGGAGAGAGAGCACGAGCATGGAACTCAGGACCGCGAGGGGTGCACCCACACACTGAGACAATGGGGATGTTCTATTGGGAACTCACCAAGGCCAGCTGGCCTGGGTCTGGAAAAGCCTGGGATAAAACCGGACTCTCTGAACATAGCGGACAATGAGGACTACTGAGAACTCAAGAACAATGGCAATGGGTTTCTGATCCTACTGCACGCACTGGCTTTGTGGGAGCCTAGGCAGGTTGGATGCTCAACTTACTAGACCTGGATGGAGGTGGGGGTTCCTTGGACTTCCCACAGGACAGGGAACCCTGATTGCTTTTCGGGCTGGGGGGAGACTTAATTGGGGGAGGGGGAGGGAAATGGGAGGCGGTGGCGGGGAAGAGACAGAAATCTTTAATAAATAAATAAATTTAAAAAAATGTACACATTAAAAAAAATAAAAATAAAAAAAAAAGACTCTCTTCCTGTGGTGGTGGCGCACACCTTTAATCCCAGCACTCGGGAGGCAGAGGCAGGAGGATCTCTATGAGTTCGAGGCCAGCCTGGTCTGTAGAGTGAGTTCCAGGACAGCTAGGGCTACACAGAGCAACCCTGTTTCAAGAAAAAGAAAAAAAAAAAAGATTCTCTTCCAGAGCCAGATGGATCAGTGGTCAGGAGCACTTACTGCCCCTGTAGAGGACTCAGGCTCGGTTTCAAGCACCCATGACAGTCAGTTTACAGTTGCCTGTAATTTCAGTTCCAGGGGATCCAACCTGGCCTGTGCACGTAGCTGCAGGCACATGGTACACACACACGCCCCATTATAGCCAGGCAATGTGCTGACTCCGGGCAAAGAACTGGGAGGACAGACCTCTGCTCCGGGGAATGAACAAGTTGTCAAGCAGAAGAGATGGTGGCCACGAGGCCAGACAGGGCTGGAGGGGCAATGGGATGTGACCCTGTGGCTTCTGTCTCTCCAGGGTACCTGCCTGCCACGGTGCCCCAGTGGGGCTCAAGGCCTGACTGCAGAGGGCAGGGTTGCAGGTACAGAATCTCATCAGTAGACCTGGCCAATACTGGGAAGACAATGATCCCCTAGCAGAACTTCCTGGAACAGGTGACAATTACTGACTTGGCAAGTGTCCCAGGGCAAGGACGGAAGCTTCTCACCTATCACCTGTCACTCTCACTCAGACTCTAGCTCAGGGACCGACAGGCACACACCGGTCATCTACTTCCTGCTTCAGGCTCCACCCTTCGGCCAGACCGTCCCCACACTAAGACAGTCTTAGGTAAAGAGGGTGGTTAGAACCCTGAGGTGGAGCCTCAGAGGTGAACGAGGGGCGGGTCCAGGCCAAGGCCAAACAGTGGACACCACGAAGAGCCACCAGCGTTCCTAGACGCCTGTGAGCTCTCCATCAAAGGCCGTCCCACCCTCTCCGCACTGCATGACCTCTCGGATCCCCATGGCTGCCCCCGCACCTGCCATCCCTTCTCCATCTGAAAAGCTCTGTTAACTGTCTTTCCTTACCTCACCGACTCCTTCATGACTCCATGACACTTGCTGTGCCCACCTGCTACACGGTATGGTCCCAGGGCAGGCAGGGCCCCAGTCATCTCCAGCAGGGTATTAGCACGGAGGAGGTACAGTGTATACTGAAAAGAGCACGCACACACACGTATGTGCATGTGTGTGTGCACGCGTGTGTGTATATGTGTGTAAGGAAGCATAGCACGTTGGAAGTCAGGCCCGTGATACCTTCTCTACCAGGACTACATACCCGGGATTGTCCGCCATCAGGCATTGGCCCCAGGCCCTCAGCTTCCTCACCATAGAATCCTACCTGGCCAGGAAGAGCCGGAAGGGCACTCGCACGGGGAAGTGGGCACTTCGGGTGCCTATGATCTCCAGGATGCCAGTCTGGCACAGCTGCTCTGCCACATGTCCCACATCAAAGATGCCAGGGAGCTAGAAGCCAGGGACACAGCCAAGGAGAGCTGGAGTCAGGGTATTAGGGCTGACAGGGTCTCAGAGGAAGGGAGGCCTGAGGAGAGGAGGCCGGGGTGAGGCTGGGGAAGGGAGCTCACCTTTCCAGGGGTGGGCTTGAGACAATGGATGATATAGACGCGGCTCCTGAAGAGTGGAAGGGGGGTGGTCACAGACCAGACCCCCGGCCACCACCTCTCTGGGGTCCGGCGGAAGAGCGCAGCTCTCACCTGCCTAGCCGGGCTAGCAGGTCCCCCAAGGACTGCTGGAATCGAGAGGCCAGAGTGGGTTTGCTCTGCTCTCTCTCTTCCTCTGGTTCTGCTTCCTGGAACAGGCTGCCCACAAGCTGTGGGGTGAAATGAGTCTAAGCTGTCTCCATCCTGAGCCTATCCACCCAGCACACAGCCCCTGGGGAGCCAGGACAGGCACCCTCAACACTCGACCCCCGCATGCTCATTCCTCCATCCAGGGTGCCACGGTGTTGGGGACTAGCCCCTCAAGGCTTGATGCGTGGGGGTAAGCTATGTGAGCCCCTGAAAGGAACGCCAAGTCACCTTCAGCTGGCTCTGTCCAAGCATCTCCACCATGGCAGAGTCCAGGTGGTCCCTGTTTCTGTTTATGAACTTGTGCACCTGCAAGAGAGGAGGAGGTGGGAGGGCCTTCAGGATAGGAGGCAGCTGGGCCGCCTTACAGGCGGCTGCTTGTGCGCCACGCCTAGAAACAGGCAGGCCTTCTCAGCTTCGCATAGTCTGGGCGGCTGGCCTTTCTGGTTCATCCCAGGAAACACGGGCCCATGTTTAGCAAAGCTGTTCTCTTCCAGGTCACATGCCGCAGGACAGTTTTCCTACCTCTTCATTCCCTGCCTCCTCAGTACTCTCTTGCTTACGCTCATGTATTTCTTCCCCACATAAAACTCAGAATAGCGGGACTGGAGAGATGGCTCAGTGATTGAGAGCACTGGCTGCTCCTCCAAAGTACTGAGGTTCAACGCCCACACCCACATAGCAGCTCACAACCAATTGTAACTCCAGCCCAAGACAATCTGATGCCCTCTTATGACCAGCGAGGGCACCAGGAACATCTATGGTTCACAGACACATGTAGGCAAAATACTCATACACAAAGTAAAAATTAAAAAATAAAAGTGTGTGTGGGGGGGTAAGGGACAGTCTAAACAGAGACTGTTTCCCAGCCGTTCAGACCTGAATAATCACACAGAAACTGTATTAATTACAACACTGCTTGGCCAATGACTCAGGAATATCTCTAGCTAGCTCTTACATCTTGAATTAACCCATTTCTATTAATCTGTGTATCACCACGAGGCTATGGCCTACTGGTAAGGTTCAGCAGCTACATGGCGTCTCCTTGATTCTACCTACTCTCTCTACATATCTCTTCCAGCCTGTCTATATTCTGCCCTGCCATAGGCCAAAATAGCTTTATCCATTAACCAATAAGAGCAATATATATACAGAAGGCCTTCCCACATCAGGACAGGAGACATGGCTCAGTGGTTCAGAGATCAATCTGTGGTTGGGTGGTTATGATACAGGCCTTAATCCTAGCACTTGGGAGATCTCTGTGAGTTGGAGGCCTGTCTGGTCTACAGAGCGAAATCCAGGATGGCTGAGGCTACCCAGAGAAACCCTGTCTCGAAAAATCAAGAGAGAGAGAAAGAGAGAGAGAGAGAGAGAGAGAGAGAGAGAGAGAGAGAGAGAGAGAGAACTATATGACAAGCTGGGCCAGAGCCAGGCGGTGGTGGCACAAGCCTTTAATCCCAGCACTCGGGAGGCAGAGGCAGGCAGAGCTCTGAGTTCGAGGCCAGCCTAGTCTACAAGAGCTAGTTCCAGGACAGGCTCCAAAGCTACAGAGAAACCCTGTCTCCAAAAACAAAAACAAACAAGTTGGGCCAGTAAGATGCCTGCAGCCAGAGTCCAAGACCCAAGTTCAACCCCAGGTATTCACACTGTGGAAGGAGAGAACCAACTCCCAAAAGTTGCCTTCTGATTTCCACGCATGTGCTGTGACATATTCAACCCCCCCCACACATACATACAATGAAAACAAATAAACATATACAAAAATAGCCACCGTGCCTGGGAGGGGCTGACAAGGCCCCACCCCTTGTTGAGGACCGATGAAAAATAATTAATGCTCAGGACTGGGTGTGAGCTGAGGCTCAGGTGGAGTCACGCTGTCACATCTTGGAAGGAACCTCTCTGACACTGTCACCTGGGGGGTGACTCAACTAGGGAGGGGCAGGCACTAAGGTGACATGGCCTTACTGATTCACCCTGGAATCTGTGCCCAAGAACAGATACCTGGTAGGTGACGGTCCCAGCATAGTGTCGCACGGTGAAGATGGGCAGGGGCAGCTGAGGTTTGGCATAGCTTGGGTGGTCACCATGGTGATAGTGGCACTTCTGGAGGAAGGTGTGGTCTGTGGCCTGGTAAGGACGGAGTCACACTGTCATCAGACTTTGGACATACTTGCTGTTCCCGCCTGGAACTTGATCGCTCCCGGAGACCCCAGAACCACACCCCTTAGACACAGGGAGACTGGGCTCCCCAAATCTCTTCCTCAGACAGGAAGTCAGTAAGTCTGTAGTGGAGCCCCTATAAAACATGCACTCGGCTGGGCAGTGGTGGTGCACGCCTTAAATCCCAACACTTGGGAGGCAGAGGCAGGCGGATCTCTGTGAGTTCGAGACCAGCCTGGTCTACAGAGTGAGTTCCAGGACAGGCTCCAATAGCTACTGAGAAACCCTGTCTTGAAAAACTAAAAGAAGGAAAAAGAAAAGAAGAGAAAAGAAAAGAAAAGAAAAACACGTGCTCTCTTCCTTGATGAGTTTACATTTGGAACAACCAAGAACTACTTGAGGAAGTCAGGGTCATCTCAGGCCCAGGAGCCACCTCCACCAGCCCTAGATGTGATGTTTCTGAGAAAGTCTGAAGGACTTAGAAGAAAACAGTTGGAGGCTTTGACACAGATATCAAAACCATTCCAGGTAGATCCCACAACAACAGCTTCTCAGCAAGTCCTTACAGGTTACGTCATAGAATCTGAGGGCTGGCGAGATGGCTCTGCTCAGGGGCTAAGAGCACTGGCTGCTCTGCCAGAGAACCTGGTTCAATTCCCAGCTTCCACGTGACCTTTGCCCTTAGAGTGGTCCCTACACACAAATCTGTACCTTCTTCCTTCGATGCCAGTGAACCACCAATAGAATCGGAGCCCTCAGACAGGCCCAGCCCACCTGCTGCTCAGTCTAGCCTAGAGGAGGGGTATGTCACTGAGTGCAGTTAAGTGTGTCTGCTCCCTCGAGGAGTTCAAATACAGGGGCGGATGTGTAACAGGGAGTAGTTACACTCGGTAGTCAGTGGTGAGTAACCCAGTGGTTACTAAGCCAAGAAGCATTTGTAACTGGCTGTTGGTGATGCATGTCTATAACCCCAGTATTTGGGATGTGGAAGCCTAAGGATCAGGAATTCAAGATCAGCCTACACTCTATACATGGCTTCTTATCTCAAAAACAAAACTAAGGGCTAAAGAGATGGCTACGGGCATCTGCTGCTCTTCAGAGGTTCCAGGTTCTGCTCCCAGCACCCACATAGCAGCTCACAATCATCTTAACTCCAGTTCCAGGGGATCCAACACCCTCTTCTGATTCCATGGTTCTAGGCATACATGTGGCCCTCTCTCTCTATTTATTTATTATGTATACAATATTCTGTCTATGTGTATGCCTGAAGGCCAGAAGAGGGCACTGGACCTCATTACTGATGGTTGTGAGCCATCATGTGGTTGCTGGGAATTGAACTTAGGACCTTTGGAAGAGCGGGCAATGCTCTTAACCTCTGAACCATCTCTCCAGCCCTCTCTCTCTCTCTCTCTCTCTCTCTCTCTCTCTCTCTCTCTCTCTCCCTCCCTCCCTCCCTCCCTCCCTCCCTCCCTCCCTCTCTCTCTCTCTCTCTCTCTCTCTCTCTCTCTCAGACAAGATAAAACATTCATACACACCAGGTGTGGTGGTGGCACACACCTTTAATCCCAGCACTCTCAGGAGGCAGAGGCAGGCAGATCTCTGAGTTCAAGGCCAGCCTGGTCTATAGAGTGAGTTCCAGGACAGCCAAGACTATACAGAGAAACCCTGTCTTGAAAAAACAAACAAACAAAAACAAAAATATTCATACACTTAAAATTAAAAGTTGTTTTTTTTTTTAAACACTTGGTGGGAGCCCAGGGCTTTCCCTCTTGAATGTGTCTTCCCTGGGCTGTGAAGGAAGGCTGGGTCTCTGGCCCCTATAACTTGTCTCCCAGGAGGCCCTGCTGTTTTCATCCTGGCTGCTTAGGGCCCCCATTCCTTATCCCTGACGCTAAGCATCACTGATGGCTGAGGTACCTGCGATAGCCATGTCTGGGCATCCAGTATGTTCAGAAGACTATGGGGCTGGCCCACCAGGAGGTCCAGGCAAGACTCCCTCGGAGGCTGGGTTATGGGCACCCAGCTCAGCATCTCCCGCTGGCATTCCTCCTGGAAACAACCAGTATTTGATAACTAGAAGCCCACATTTGTGGGGGCAGAGAGAGGTCACTGAGATCCCCCTCCTCTTACATATGTAAACAGAGGTTAAGAAGGACGGACCCTTCCCACCCACTACAGAAAGGGATTTTCCATGCACTGCTTTGGCCTCTGCTGAGCAGTGTGCTCCATCACCTGCCACGTCTATGCCCACCTCCCTACCTCCTCCTGGGCCAGCAGCTTCTGGCTGGAGAAGAGCTGCAGGCGCTCGCTGGCCAGGTTGCTGCACAGCTGCTCCAAGCCGTTCACCCGCAGTGCCTGGGCCAAGTGAAGGAGGATCTGCTGCGTAGGAGGTGGGGGCCGGGCAAGTGGGGCTGCCTTTCCCTTCTCTCCGGAGTCCAGGGCTCTAGCAGGAGTGGTGCCCCGGAGCTAAGACTGTGACCAACGGGGACAAGTGCAGCCTGTGCGCTACCTTAGACCCGCCCCAACTGTCTGTCAGTCCCTCCAGCTCTCCACACTCCTGCCCTCTGCCTCAGGAGTGCTGTAGCCATCTTTGAGAGGGTCTGGAGGGCGTGTCTTCCTATTACCTATCTGGGTGGCCCTCAGAATTCCATAGCCTCACAGGTAGGTCCCCCTGGCTGCCACCTCCAGGAAGACTTCCTGCCTTCCTCCCCTGCTCTCCCCAACCTCAGCACACAGGGCTCAAGGCAAGCAGGACACACAAGCCAGCGAACAATGACCATCCAGGAACTGGGGGTGGCTTGGCTCCTTTCTCTAAGCCCCATTATTGCTGGCCCTTCCCCACAAAGAGGTGACTCTTAAGGAAAAGGCACACAGCTGTGGCAGTTCTGGAAGACTGGAGAGGGTTTACTTCTTCCTTCCTTGCTATGTATGAGGTTAGGTCGTAGACAGGCCCAGCCTAAGGTGGCCATGCAGGAGAGAACTCTCCAGAAGCGTCTCCAGAACAAGACAGAGAAGGGCAGAACTCTAACTGTAGAGAGCTAAGATGGCCTACTTTATGGTTTGGGGACACTGACCTCTGAAGGGTTAAGTAGCTGCACAGCCAGCAAGGGGGGGCAGGACAAGGCAGAGGGCACTGTGGCTTGCGGTGGGCTCCAGCCCCTCCCAGAGGGAACCCAGCTGGGAAAGGCAGATGTGATGAGGCCATATTCCTCCCAGGAAGATGCACACAGAGTAAGTGGACCGACTGAGAGCCCCAAGATTCCCTGCCAGCCTCGACCAGACTCTAAAGATCCAAGAGGCAGGACTTGTTCCCTTTCCAACCTGGTGCCTCCTCATCCCCACCCAGGGACAAGCAAGGATTCCACTCAGTAGCCCCAGAAGGAGCAAGCAAAGTCATAGTTCAGACAGGCAAACGTGGTGTAGGACAGGAAAAGGGCCAGGATCAGCAGGAGACACTTAAGTTTCAGCACCAAGGAGGTTTATTTGCCCCAGAGGGTCAAAGGACAGGAATAAGAGACAAGGACCAGAGATAGAGGACAGGGGAGAAGGGAAAGGAACAAGGGAGTGGAGGGAGGGACAGAGGACTACCTCTGGATAGAGAGGGGACAGACATGGCCCACAGGCAAATGGCAATTTATAAAAGTTAAAGCAGAAACCCTGTTAGGATGAGTTGGTTTCTTTTGATTGGGCATGCTTATTAGGAGAGCCAAAAGGGGGGCTCTTGATTGCTGGACTTAAATACTTTGATTGCTGGACCTTGGTAATCAGCCTCAGGAGGAGGAAGTGACTTAATAAAGGAATTGACCTTGGCAGCTAGCTTTAGGAGTGTAATCTAAAGGTTTCTAACAAGGGGGAAAAGGGTAAAAGGCAAAACCTTGGGCCCGCTAGAGCCCTCCAGGGAGGAGCTGGAATGAGATGGGTAGCACCTGCCCTGCCCCTCCCCCTTCCAAAGGGTGACCTCAAAGCCATAGACGTCCACGACAGTGATGGTGCCCACACCGGCTGCCTCCCTTGGTGGAGCCAGCCGCATGTTGATCTGCTTCAGAAGCCAGCTGAAGAGCCTTGAGTACAGGGTCTTGGCTAGGGCATCCCTGCAGATACCATAAGTGAGCCTCGCCCAGCAGAGCGCTGCACCTAGCCAGGTCTCTGGTCCCCAGGTTACCTGGCATCGATAGCACTTTCCACCGGCAGAGATCTGGAGACCCGGCCATAAGGCGTGTCCTGGAGACCAGAGAAACGCTCAGGAAGTTAGGATCATACCCACAGGTGCTTCCAGTTGCTCCTCCCACCTTCCCAGCACCCTTTGGGCTCACCGTGACCCTCTTGGTGACAGCCCCCTCTAGGCACTCTGGTGGCACCTGTAGGAGCCGGGCTGCCAAGTGAATCTCAGCCCAGCTGGACACAGCAGCCACCTCTTGGGACTCCCGCTGGACAGAGGGGGACAGAAAGAGCTTTGCTTGTGTGATGGCATAGCCTTGCTTTACCCAGCCAGCTGCCCGTTCCTCCAAGGGCCAACAGCAGCTTTCTGTGGTGGTGCACACTGTTAATCTCAGCACTTGGGAGGCCGGGGCAGGGGGATCTCTATACATTTGATGCCAGCCTGGGCTACAGAGTAAAACTCTGTCTCAAAATAAAGGGCCAACAGCATAGGAGGCGCTCTGGACTGCAGTGAGCCAGACTCTGGGGCTGAAGGCCTCAGTGGGAGCCTGGACTGTCTCTTTTAGTGGCTGGCAATTCCGCCCAGTCCCTTCTCTTTCTGACCCTCTGCTGCCTTATCACTAGAGGGAAAATAATACCCCTTAGGACACAGCGTTGACATGAGTATCAAGTTTCTTTTACAAAGTGTCAAGGGATCTTCATGGACATCACCAGGCAATGGCTTCTTGGTTGACTCCAGGGGTTCCTAAGGGTGACAGCCGAGGAGTGCAGAAGGGCCTGGGCTCACTTTTCTTGTCTAAACCATAGGGATCTGCCTGCTTCCAGAAGCAGCCCAGAGTTCTATGATTTTCCACACACAGTGACTTGGCATCGTCACCGCCCACCACTGCCCATCCTGTGTGCTCACCGGTCCCATCACAGGGGAGCCCACCTCTGAGGAAGAGAAGCAGATGTTTCCCAGGTGCAGGATGGTGGCCAGCACAGCCCAGACTTCAGTTAGCTCCTCTGCACACAAGCCCAGCACCCGCAGGGCCTTCAGCAGCCCTTTGAAGTCCTGAGCATCCTCTTTGTCCTGGAGCCTGCAGGCTCGGCCCTGCAGAGCACAGCAGGCTTGTGGTGGGGCAGCTCCTGGGATCCCCACAGCATCCTGAGAACCCTGGGTGCACATCCATGAGAGCCTCAGCCCTACCTGATTGAGGTAGTAGTAGGCCTCAGGTCCCTGCAGAGAGAGCTTCTCACGATCCTCGGCGTCCAACCCTGCCAGCAGCTCATAAAAAACATGGAAGCTTCGTTCAGCCTGGGCCTTGGGGAGAGAAACTGGCTTGGGGGTGGGGCAGGACTTGGGGGCTGTGGCTCCTCTGCCTTCCAACTTTCAGAACTGGGGAAGAGTGGGCAGGAGGCAGGCAGGTCCTTACCTGAAACACCACTCTGGAGGTCTCAAGCAGATAGTGGAACACAGAGGCGCCTACCGTGACTCCCCTGTGGGTAAAAGACAGGGTAGGCACGCCCAGGGGCACTTTCCAGGGGCTGAGACCAAAGGCAGTATCCCAGCGCCCAAGAGGAATAACCCATGGCAGGTGTCGCTGTGCCCACTGGGCCTCCGTCACTCACTGCTGCAGGCAGAGGCAGAACTCCTGGCCAAAGCGGCTGGCGTTGGCGTTGAGGATGGTCTTGGCATGGCCGAAGCTGCTGAGCACGGGCAGTATGTCCTCCAGCTGTATGAGGGTTAGAACACTCATGGGTACCTAAAATGGCCATAGCACCTACTACTGAGGGTTCTTGATACTGCTGGCTGTGTGGGCCTATGTGGGGTCAGTCCTATCAGAATCTGCTCCCTCTCCCTTAAATTAAAAGAGCTGGGGGTGTAGTTCAACTTGTAGAGTGCTCTATGACATCCACAAGGCTCAGGCTTGGTCCCAGCCCCATGGAAAACTGGGTGATGGGTGCACACCCTTAACCCTAGCACTCAAGAGGTGCAGGCAGGAGACTCAGAAATTCAAGGTCATTCTCAGCTACCTAGGAAATTCGAGGCCATCCTGGGCTACCTGAGACCCTATTTTTTTTTTTAAACAGTCAGGCATGGTGGCTCATGTCTTTAATTCCAGCACTCAGTAGGGTAGAAGCAGGCGAAACTCTGAGTTCGATGCCAGCCTGGTCTAGAGATCGAGGTCCAGGTCAGCCAGGGCTACACAGAGAAACCATATCTTGAAAAAAACCAAAGGCAAAGAAACAAACCAAAAAGCTACCACCACCACCAAAAACAATAAATAAGTTAAAAAGACCCAACCCTGCTCCCCTGCGTCAGGGAAATCTTGGGGCTGACCCCTGAGAAGCCAGGCTTGGAGGAATGGCCTGAGAGGTGACCTGTAGCTTCCAGCCAGACCTCACCTGAGCCTCTCCCAATTCCATCTGCTTCTGCCCCAGGCTGCTTAGAAACTCCACAATCCTCTTGGCAGCTTCTGTCTTCCCAGAGCCACTGTAGCCCCTGAAGGAGGGGAGGAGCTAAGGATGGGAGGGAGCACGTAGGATTGCCCAAATCAGCCGGGAAGAGCGTAAAGGAAGTGATTCCACGGAGAAGGGGAAGAGAAGTGCTGCACAAGGTCACTCAGGGTGGCCTCGGGACAGTCCCCAGGAGGTGGTCCTGAAGTGGTGCCCAGCAGTGCATAGCTAGGAGGGTGTGTGGGTTCCGGCAGGCAAGGCGGTCATGACTCACCCCAGCAGGATGCAAGGGTCCTGTCCAGGGCTCTGAGACAGGCTATAGGCTGCTGCCCCAACAGCGAAGATGTGCCTGGCGGGGGTGGGAGGACAGCAAAGGGATGAGAAGGCGCCAGAGAGGGTTGTCTGGGCTCCGAGGAACAGGCGATGTGCCCTGGAACTCACTCAGTAAGACATACAAACGGGGAGTTAAGCCCAGGGGCAAAGTTACTTACGGTGTGGTGTTCGGGGCCTTCCTGGGATGGTAGCTGGTCGAGACCTCAGGTGAGAAGAGAGGCAGTGGCTGGTGGGGGTTCAGTGCAAGCAGGAGGGGCCCCCCAAAAGTCTGGTAAAGAAAGCAGAGGCAGGGAAGAGGGGATACAAATAGGGGACTCTGATGCACCCCAGACCAGTCTCTCATGCATGTCTTCTGGGACCCCAGGTAGAGCTGATTTTACGCTCAGTCAAGGGATGAAAAGAAGCCCCAGGGACACCAGGGACTTCCTGCTCACAGAGGAAAGGGACTTCAGCCGGGTCCTTTCTCTGGGGTCCCCTTACATAGATGCGGCCCAGGTGGAACCTCTTCTTAAGGCAGAGTAGCACAGAGCTGTCACACACCAGCCTGTGGGGACAGCAGGGCCAGGGGTAAGTTGCTGGGACTCACTCCTGGGCTAGCTCTGCTACTTAGCTTTAGGGGACCTGTGCAAACATCCAGCCGGGGGCTTCAGTTCCTATCATTCCCTGGGGGTGGGGGTTGGGGGCTGCTGACCAAGAGAGGTGGTCTCTGGGCCAGCCTGGAAAGGAAGTCCCTTGCCTGTCCCAGTGGCCAGAGCATCAAAAGTTGAACTCCTGCCTGGACAGTTTGATGAGTCTTTAACAAAGATAAACAGGGCGGGAGCATGAGGGGTGGGGTGGGTGGGAGTGGTGAGCAGCAAGACATTAAGAGGAGGAGGGATGGCGGAGAATTGTGGTTGGAATGTAAAATGAAATTTAAAAAAAAAAAGGCTGGGGTTATATAGATCAGAACCAAATGCACGGGACCCTAGGTTCAATCCGTAGTAAGCTGGGGTATGTGGGAGCTTTGGAAGGGGCACCTTTCACCCAGAATCTGTCTTTCTATGAGGTAAAAGTCCCTTGTTGACTCAGTAATCAAGTGCATACGATTTTCAAAGGTTCAAGGGCGGGATGGAGTACGAGGCATTATTAGCCAGGAGAGGTCGATTTGGCGTTGTGCCCCTCACCGCAGCCGAGCGAGGTCCTCAATGTCTTCCAGGCCCTCTGGGAGACTCGTGGCCTTAGCACCCGGGAAGTGTAGCATCTCTAGGTCCTTCCGGAGGCTCAGCTCCAGGTCCCTTTCCAGTGCTGCCTCAGAATCATCCTCTGGCTCCCACCGCTCTCTTGGGGACCTGCCGGGGCTGTTATGCCTTAGGCGAGTCTCCAAGGTAAGTTGAGGCAGCAGAGAATCAGACCCAAGCTCAGGGTCTACGCAGGGAGTAGAGCCCTGTGCCCAGTGCACCCGAGTCTCCACTTCCAAGGTCTCTGGCTCTGCTTCGCTCTGGTTCTCATCCGGTGGGGTCCCACTGGGGGAAGACGGAGCAAAGGAGGGAGCCTGGCCGGACCTGACAACCCCTTCTTCACTAGCCCCTTGCTCCTCCTTGCATTCTGTAGGCCCTGCAGGAGACGAAACGTGGCCTTCCCCAGAGGGGGCGTCCGTGGATGCTCCTGAGCTGCTGCTGCATGACTTCTCCGCACTGTGGACCCGGGGGAAGACCACTGCGAACTTTGGATCTGAAGCTGCATCCTCGACGACGGAAGCACCGGCTGAGCCTGAGCTAGTCAGCGCCTGCGGAGGACTCAGACTGCCGCCAGGGGGCGCCAGCGACGGTCCCCGGAGCACCGCCCGGCAGGCCAGGCTTATGGCCCGCCAGCGCGGTAGCCCAGGCGCCCCGCCCCGCGCCTCGAGCGCCCTCTCGCGGCCGCGCTCCTCCTGCTCCTGAGGGCTCGCCCTGCGCTCCTCACCCCGACGTTGCTCCAGCCGCTGTCGCAGCCAGCGCAGGAAGCCCAGGGCCCGCGCCACACGCTGCAGCTGTGCCTTGAGGCCCACGTGGAGGCCACCCGCGAGCTGGGGAGACGCGCCAGTCGGGGCCCTCGCGCGCAGCTTGCGGAGCACCACGAGTGCAGCCAGCGGCGCCGGGTCCCGGGATCGTCGGTCCCCTGAACCTGCTCCTTCTCTGGCTCCCGTGTCTCTCTCGCTCACAACCACTTGCACCTTCCCTGTCACCTCTCCGACCTGGAGGCGCTGAGCCCTGGGGGGCTCCTCTGTCTCAGGCTCAGTGTCCTGCAGCTCAGCCTTTGGCTGGGCCTCGACGTCACTGGTGTCTGCGTTCGCTTTGGAGTCCCGAGGACCCTGAGAACCCCTGGGGGCGCTTGCACAGCTGCTTTCGAGGGAGCTGGAGGCTGCGGCTTCCCTGCTCAGCTCTGTCTCCTGGGACTCAGGGATGCGGCTTGAGGTTCCTGGGGTCTTCTGCGGGCGACGTCTGTGCCCGGGCCACCCTGGACTTGAGTCTGTATCTGTCCGGGAATCATCACTTGTTCCCTGAGACCCTGTCCCCGACGGCCCTTCCCTGCTAGGGAGCTCCAAGGCCTGTCCATCATTGCCCTGATGGTTGTTGTCCATTGACTCCGGTCTTCTGATAAGGGTGCCTTCTGTGCTCTTGTCAGAAGGCTCAGTCTTGATTGGCCGCTCCGAGGCCCCACCACTGTCCAGGGCCTCTTGGTGTTCACTGTCCAGGCATGAGCTGCCACCATCGCCGCCCGATGTGTCCCCATCCCTGCCAGGAGTCTCTCCACCGCCTCGCAGAACCGAAGGCCCCCGCTCCTTTCCTTTCCTGCGTCGGCCGCGCTTGAGCATCCATTCTTCTTCGAGGTGTCTCTGTTCCTCGAGGAGCTCCCCACTACTGTGCCTGGGCTCACGGCTCCCTGTGGACCTGTGGCCCCGAGGCTGCGAGCTGCCCTCCCTCTCCTGGGTCTCCAGTGATGTCCCACTCCCTGCATTTCTGCAGCGGTGGCTCTCCTCTTCGGTGGGCTTCCTGCGGCCTCCAGAGGTGGCATCGGGCTCCTTAGTGGGCCTGGTCTTGTGGGCTTTGCCGCGGGCAGGTCTGCGACTGTGGCTGGGGGCGCCGTCAGCGCTGGCAGACCCTGACTCCTGCTCCGCTGAGGCTGGCCTCCCGGGTCGAGCCCTGCGCTGGGGCGCTTTGCCCTTGCTTCCGCCCATGACTGCCTTCCTTGCTCCTTTTGCTTTTTAATCTAACTGCCCTGAGGTCTCGGTGGCTGGACACTGTCTGCTCCAGCCAGGTTATGGGCTCAATCTGTCTGGAGTCTCCCCTCTTAGGCAGCAGTATCAATAATGCAGGAGGCAGCGGGTCCTGACCCCCTTGGTCAACAATGGAGTGGGGCCGTGGAAAGAGGAGACGCGGCAGCTGTGGACAAAGGCCGTGGACAGGGCAACGGCGCCTGGATTCCTTGCCAGGCAAGTCAGCCTGACACCAGGTCAGACAGAGGAGCCCAGGCTCTACTTCAGTCCACTCTGTCAAGAGGGGCAGAGTGAAGCGAGTCTACCTGGGGGGTCTTCCAAAAGGCTGGGACCATGGCTACGGAAGCCTGCAGGGGACAGCCGGGAGTTTCATTCTTTTCTATTGTGAAATACAATTTACTAAAAAGTACATATGCTAGGAGTATATACCTTGAACCGGGGTAAAGCCTGTGCACCCCTGTGGAGTTAGGGAACAGAATTAGACTCGTAGGCGATAGAAATCAAACAGCCTTCCCTAGAAGAGCCGCCAGTGCTCTCAAGCCCTGTCATCGGCCTCCAAGGCAGCTTTCCCACAAGTGGAGCTCAGCTCACAGATCTTTGTGGATTCATTTCCCCCATCCTGGGGGTGGAATCCAGGGAGAGCCCTGTGGATTCCAGGCAAATCCTCCACTACGGAGCGCCACATCCGGGCCTCTCCACCACTTCTGTTCAGTCAACAGCTTACTTTGGAGGTTTTTATAACACACCTTGAGAAGCCCAGAGGTGGCTGCACTCTGGAGGCAGAAGCAGGCAGATTGTGAGTTCGAGGCCAGCCTGGTCTACATAGTGAGTTCCAGGACAGCCAGGGCTACAGAGAAAACCGTCTTAACAAAGAAGCAAGCAAACAAAGGACACATGCAGGGCTTCCCTCCTCTTCCTTTCCTGCTGCACAGTCTCATGAATTAATGCACTATACTTTAACCAATTGTTATTGATAGATCCCTTAAATTTCTATTTATTTTTTTGTGTATATATTTATATACAAGCACACATGTGCACACATGGGTACCACAGTCCCTGCGTGGGGTCAGAGGACAGGCAGCTTGGACCCTGTGGGTCCTAGGGGTTAACCCAGGCTGTGAGGCGTGGCAGCTAACTTGTAGGGTGATGGCTTCTTAAAAAATTATTTTTATTTTACTTTTCGACACGGGGTCTCTCTACACAGACCTGGCTGTCCTGGAACTCACTGTGTAGACCAGGCTGGCCTCGATCTAATTCAGAGATCAGCCTGCCTGCCTCTGCCTCCTAAGTGCTGGGATCAAAGATGTGCACCACCACTGCTCAGCTACTGATGGATTTTTTTGTTTTGTTTTGTTTTTTGAGATAAGGATTCTCTGTGTAGCTTTGGAGCCTGTCCTGACACTCGCTCTGTAGACCAGGCTGGCCTTGAATTCACAAAGATCTGCCTGCCTCTGCCTCCTAAGTGCTGGGATTAAAGGTGTGCTATCACTGCCTGGCCTGGATTTTTTTAATTAATTAATTAATTTATTTTATATCCTGACTGCAGTTTCCTCTCCCTCCCTCTCCTCTCATTCCCTCCCCCTGAATTTTTTCAAACAAGTTGACGCCACCTCTTCTCATCTTTTGCTTATGAGAGAGGTGAGGAGATGGATCAATGGTTAGGAACACTTGCTGCTCTTACATTGGACCCAGGCTGGGTTTTCAGCACCCATGTGTGGTACGAAACTATAACTCCAGTTCCAGGGGATCCAATGCCCTCTTCTGGCCTCGGAGGCCAGCAGGCACACACCCAGTACACAAACATATGTTCAGGCCAAACACCCATACACATAAAGTAAGGAATCATCCTTTGCTTATGTTATAAACAGCCCTGGGGTATAATCTCATCCAAGTAGAATTAACTCCTAGGATGAGACTTGCTGGGCCACAGGGCTGGGTGTGCTTGTAATTTTGAGATTCCTAAATTTTCTCCTATAGAGGTTGTGCCAATTCACAATCAGGAAGAGGAAACAACTGTCCCAAAAAACCACGAGATCATGGGCAACACCATGTGCCAGCAGACAGCCGCACGAGGCAATACCCACTGCCCGCAGATCTCGTCAAAGGGCTGTGCGTCCAGTAAAAAGGAGAAAGTTCATGCAGGGGATTCTCACGCAGCAAGGAGAGACACAGGAAGTCAGGGATGACAAGGGCGATCTTGTAAACAGAATGGTGCGTGAAAGCAGCCAGGCACAGAAGGGCATCCAGCATGGGATTCTATTGGTAGACAGGGCAAACATGGGTCTACAGCAGGACCCCAGGGCACGTATGATGCTGTGTGGCTGTGTGCTCAGTTTATGGAGATTTATCCAGATGATGACTCTGACCTATGCAGGACTACTATGCTTTCCTAAAGATATCACGGAGAAAGAGTCCTGCACAAACAATAGCAAATCCCACCCATGGGCTTAGTATGTCCTTGGCAATTTTTAACATTTTGCTTTGAACTTACTGAATCCCTGGGGCAGGTACTCCACAGATGTACTCTGAGGTCACAGCTATTAAACTGGCATGCGACCCCAGTCTAGCTCAGAGCCCTCGCTGGAGAATGGCTGTGGGGTACCACCATCGCTGACCAAGGGAACGCTAGTTTTTTGTCCCTTTTCCAGCATGTCCTGTGGGCTCTTGGACAAACTCTTACAAATGGAAGACTCTGCTCCCATGGACGTTCTGCTTCTCCTGGTGATTCAGAAGTAATATATAGTATATTGGTAAATGGTTGTTTTTTAAGAAAAGATTTATCTATCTTAGTTTTAATTACATAAATGTGTGTGGGGATGTTCACATGAGCACAGATACCCTCAGAGGCCAGAAGAGGGCGACAGATCCCCTGGAACTGGAGTTACAGATGGTTATGAGCCACAATATGGGTGCTGGGAATCAAACCCAGGTCCTCTGGAAGAGCAGCCAGTGTTCTTAACCACTGAGCCATCTCTCCAGCCCCCATGCTCTATTACTTGAAAGTCTCACCCAGGAGAAGGCATTCTGCCTGGACCCTCCCAAAGAGAATGTTCAGATAGAAGCATGGCTTAGAGCAGTGACTGTCCTCCAGGGTGAACAACCACCATCTTGGGGCATTCCGCTGCACCCCCCTGCAAAGAAGCATCTTGGACATTTTTCTGTCAGCTTAGAGGCTGTATGTGAAGCTACTGTTTTTTGGGGTTTGTTTGTTTGTTTGCTTGTTTGTTTTTTGAGACAGGGTTTCCTCTGTGTATCTTTTTGGCTGTCCTGGAATTCACTCTGTAGACCAGGCTGGCCACGAACTCAGAGATACCCCTGCCTCTTCCTCCCGAGTGCTGGGATTAAAGGCATGTGCTACCACACTTGGCCGAATCTACTTATATTAGAATTATCATCTGCAGTCTCATGGCCCCACATTAAACACTCTGCTAGCCACTCAGGCCCTGGAGGGCCTTCCAGCCCCACAGTTGAGGAAGAGCCGGGGCTGCAATATGTATGTTTAAACTAAATTTCTTATCATTTTATTTACCAACAAAGACTCAGAAGTCAGATGTGGGGGTGAAAACCTGCTAGATCAGAGAAGCTGAGAAGCAACCAGCTGACCTTCCTTTTTGGCTGGAGAGCCAGCAAGAGATGTGTCCCAAAACCAAAAGGAAGCACCACACTCAAGCCCCTGCCCTTTCCTTCCTGTGTGCCAAATTCCTGGCTTCTCTAGGGCAGCCCTAATGCAAAGTAAACTTTAACAGTCTTGGGAGTGTCACAGTAAGATCAAAATTCCTGCAACACATCCCTGCTGGGCTTGTTGGCAGTTTATATCCCAAAGGGTGGAGTAGGGTATGAGATTCTTGTCCAAGTATCCAGTTGCCCCTACTACCCCTGGAGGAGAAACCATTCCGGGGTCCCCACTAGCATGCTCTATTACTACAGGGAAGCTCTCACCCTTGCTGGGTAAAGGCTTTTTAGGGGCGGTCTATTGAGAGGAGGAGCACCCACACCTCTGTAGGTAACCCCTCACCTGTGCTAAGAAAGTCCAATAAACCGCATTAGTGCACCCAGGGTGGACTTTGGCGGGTCATGTCTCTGTTACTGGGACCTTAGGAGGAGGGACAGATGATGTTTGCATGCCCACCGCCATTCCTGGAAGGCATTTTAGCAACATTTGATGATTCAAATACGTAAAGAGGAGGTTCTCTGAGCATCTCCGAGCTGGGGATGGACTTAAGCCACCGAAAAACTCGTCCTCAGGCTGTTCCAGTGAAGACATAACAAGGTATTTATTAAAAACTCTGTTTTACTCAGAGGCAGTTACAATTTATAATTTAAAACCAACCCGCTACAAAAGGGGGTGGGGGGTGGGGAATAAAAACTGTGCACAACAAAAGGACAAGACACACAAAGGCCCAGGAGGGGCAGCCCAGGAGGGGCAGCCCAGGAGGGGCAGCCCAGGGTGGGGTCTCTCCTCTCCCAAGGCCAGGAGCAGCAACAGGGTGGTGACCAGGGTAGACCCTGGCCAGGCTCGGGCTGGAAAGGCCCTCAGTAGTGTGTTCATCACAGCCTGGATGCTGTCCCTTCACTCTGCTGTGGAAGGACACGGGGAGACAGTGGGTCAGGACCACCGGGGCAGGACAGCGTCCCAGAGTCAACCACCCTGAGCCCCCCATACCATTGGTGTTTTCCAGGGCTAGGATGGCCTTGTGGGCCTGCTGGGCCCTGAAAGGGTGGCAATTGAGGCTCGTCTTCCTGCTGTGCCCCCCACCCCAGCCCCGGGCAGCAGGCCCTCTCCTCCTCTGGGGTGCCCAGAGCCCTACCTTCCCCATTGCTGAGGCTGCATCCCACGGCCACATGGTGAGAACGCCAATTACCATAGCTCCTGAGGGGGCAACACAGGGAGATCACCATCCATGGGTGGCCTCATCCTCCATGTCCCCACACTCTCCCAGCGATGTAGTGACTTACCCCCGGTTCCCCTCCAGTGTACTCTGAATTTCCTTTAGGACCCCTGTTAGGTAGGAGAGACCCAGTGAGGCCTGCAGGGATGGGGTGCCTGACAGGCTTGTCTCCTGGCTTCCTCTGGCCTCCAGGCTTTGCCCTGTACCCCAAGACATGCTCCCCCACCCCGTGAGTCTCACCAACCCCCACATCGACTCACACTCGTCGTTGAGAAGTGCATGCTCCATCACCGGGCCGGGCTTCTTCTCTGGAAGGCAGAATGGTCAGGTGGGCCTGTCCTGGGCCCTCTGCCCAGCCCTCCCATTACAGGGGTAAAGGGAGCGAGTGCTGGAAGCCAGAGCCCCAGATGTAGGAGACCGACCGTCCCTTCCTGCTCCCCGTCTAAGCTCTTCCCTCTCACTAACCCTAAGCCCCTTGCCTCCCTTTACCCCAGGCTAGCCAGCTGGGGCCCAGAAGAGGCCTGTCTTACCTTCCCCGTCACTCTGGCTTCTGGAGCTCCTGTGGAGAGGCAGACAGTGAGGGCTGGGTACCACTAGGCTCTGAAAATCTTGGTCCCATGAGGTGGGTGAGGCCAACCTGCTTGACCAGGTGTGCACTAGCAGCTGGCCCAGGAAAAAGGGTGTCTCGCCCAGTCAGCAGTTGCCTCAGAAAGAGCAAGGCTGTGGAAAGGCCTCTGGGCCCTCATCCTCACCTGACTTGGCCCGAGGTCCTTTTGGGGTCTGTGTTGTTGCCATTAATGGGGTGGCTGTGGTTCTTGGTTTTGGTTGAATCCACTAAACACTGGGGCTCAACCAGCCACTTGGTAGAGAGAGAAAAGCGCTCGAACTCTGAGGGTGATATCAGGTAGAAACCTGAGGAGAGGCAGAGAACGTCAGCTCAGGGCTCCTGGGCTCCTGTGGCTGTGGCGGAGCCTCCCTCCCAGGGGGACAGGGACAGAGCCAGCCTGGCAGAGCTGCGTATCTGAGTGGCTCTTGCCTCTCCACCCCCTGACAGTGCCTGAGAGACCCTCTCACCCAGCCGCGCCCCGTTCACTGAGGCATCCCCTGATAGCACCTGAGAGACCCTCTCACCCAGCTGCACCCCGTTCACTGAGGCATCCCCTGACAGCGCCTGAGAGACCCTCTCACCCAGCCCAGCCCAGCTTACTGAGGCCCCAGTCCGTGCCTGCACACCTTGGCCATATTTGGTGAAGACACAGGAGGCAATGCCACTGACGTCCTCCCGCCGGATGCAGCTGTACCGCACCTGGGGCTTAAGCAGGGGCATTGAGACCACCTGGATGTCACCCAAGTTGGTGAGCACAGCCAGGTGGTGCTCCCCATAGTCCTCGGCCCTGCAGCTGCCAAAGTGAGCAACGCCAACTCTTCGTACCCGTGAGCCCTCCAGGGCCGTCAGTTTCAGCTTCAGCTTGGCGCTCACCTTGGGCAATGTGAATACCTGGGCACACGTGACAGTTGGTCATGAGTCACATCATAACCAGGCTGTGGTTCTCCTAACCCATTACTACCATGGGGATCTTGTCCTATAGTGGGCACTGCATGGTGTACATCTGAGTCCTATCGTCCATCAGCTCTCAGATGCAAATCTTGGGCCGGGAGGATGCAAGGCCACTGACATCAAGTTTGGGCATTCTGTATCTCCCACAGATGCGGGGCTTGCCCCTGTGTCTACCTCTGACCTGACACACACAAGCTATCCACTACCCCTCCTCTTTCCTGTGACCCCGAAACAGACACTCCAACTCCAAATGAGAACCTTGGTCCCAGCTATCATTACTTATGTGCAGGGACATCCAGGGGACCCAGCCATGTGGCACCTTGAATTGTTCCTCTGATACCACGAGCAACTGGTGGCTCCCTTGCATGTCTGGGCTCTTCGACAGGTCGTGGGCTACTTCCAGGGGCTCGGGCAGGGGTACATTGTGTCCGTCAAGCACGAGGATGCCCACCACAGGTGCACGATGCATCAGCTGGATCTCCTTGGCTACAGAAGAGGCAGGTTGGGGAAGAGGCAGTTTGGGGACCGGGCTATGATGGGTAGCTTGGTGACACCCTCCCCCCCACAACTCAAGCAGGTCAGGTCCCCTGGGTTTTCCCGGTCCATCACTCACCCTGCTCAGCCCGGACTGGCTCATCCATTCTCCGCTCTGCAGGCGGCACGCGCAGGGAAAAGGCGTAGACAGTACCTCCATTGGTGCCAGCCCACAGTGAAGGGCAGTGGCGGGAGCCTGTCGAAAGGTAAAAAGGCTTGGGTACCTAACCCCGGGCTCTGGGAGTTGAGCGGGGCTGGCAATATGGGCTTCCACCCCAAGCCTTGCTCCTGAAAACCTAAAGTCAAGTTGGCAAGCTTCTTCAAGCTCAATTTCCACCTCTGTTACACAGATATGCTGTGGACCTCTCCGGCTTCCCGGGAAAGTACTCCCACAGTCTCATGGGGCTCCCCACACAGAGGATACTGAACCTAGGACAGGGCTGCCCTTGAAGGGACATAGGAGTGGCCACTCACTTTCAGCAGGGAAGAACCAGCTAGGGATAAACATTGCCACATGCCTATTGGGTGGCAATGGAACTATGCCACCTCCAGCCCCTATGGAGGGAGAACATAGCAGTCCCCTGTTTTACATGAGAGGAAGCTGAGGGCCAGAAAGGTTAGGTGACATGTCTAAGGCCATGTTTCAAGAGAGCAGAGGAGAGAGGCTATCAAACTGGGCAACTGACTGTCACGTCCAGGAAGAGAAGGGAATGCAACGGGTATTGGCTCTGTCTGCACCAACAGACCAGTTCCTTGAGGGTTCTAGGCAGGCAGCACCGCCTACACGATTTCACACCGGGAGCACCCATCTACCATTTCCTTATGCCGGAGAGTCCACCTATTCATCCGTCATGCTAGGGGCATCTCCCGCCACGATGTGTTCTACATCCCCAACCTCAGGCTAGCTACTCACTGTCCCTTAGATAGGTGTCAGCAAAATAGAGGGTCCGAACAAAGCCAGTGAAGGAGTCCTCTGCCGAGCGGGCCTCGATCTTGCGCTGCACCGGTGCCAATTCCATGTTCTGCAGGCCTGCTCGCTCCGCCTTGCTGCCCACAGCCTGAGCCTGCAAGAAGTTGGGCTGGGCCTAAGGGTGGGCTCTTGCCTCTGCTCCTCAATGCTAATCCTTCCAAGGAAGGACTGGCCATAGCCTAGCCAACCACCTGACTGCCTGGGCCCAAGAGGACTTTGTCCAAATAAGAGGTTTCCTGAGGAGAAATTGCTTGACTTCTCAGTATCTCATGGGTAGAAAGGGACAGAAAAATAATACGACAATTGTGCTGGCTAATTTTCTGTCAACTTGACACAGGTTAGAGTCATCTGAGAGGAGGGAACCCCAGCTGAGAAAAATGCCTCCATAAGACTGGTTCCAAAGCAAGCCTGTAGGGCATTTTCTTAATTAGTGATTGATGGACGAAGGCCCAGCCCATAGTGGGTGGTGCCAATCCTGGGCAGATGGGCCTGGGTTATCTAAGAAAGCAGGCTGAGCAAGCCAGTAAGCAATACCCACTATGGCCTCTGCATCAGCTCCTGCCTCCAGGATCCTGCCCTTTGTGAGTTCTGGCCCTGACTTCTCTCAGTGATGGACTATGATATGGAAGTGTAAGCCAAATAAACCCTTTCCTCCCCAGCTTGCTTTTGGTCATGGTGTTTCATCTCAGCAACCCTAACAGTCATCATGAACATTTACTCAGGACTTGTCTTTAAGGTTAAGTATTACAGCTATGGCTTTTTGGATATGGGGAAACTGAGGCATAATGACAGCATGGCATATATAAGCCACTTGGTTAGTAGGTGGTGAACCTACTTGGCCTGGCCTGGATTCAGATCCTGGGCTCATAGCCCAGAAAGAGAGAGAGAGAGAGAGAGAGAGAGAGAGAGCGAGAGAGAGTTGTACGGTCCTGTAGATGGTTGCTTGGGCCTCACCTCTCCTGCGGGGCCACCAGGCCGCCGTTTATGATTGGACACCCTGCTGCGGCGCATCCGACGGAATGACTGACGCAAAGACTTCTTGAGGGACTTTACTCGAGACAGTGGGCCCTCCAAGGCCAGTTGGTCACTGGGGTGCAGTGTGCACCTTGAGAGAGGAGGATGTCATGTCAGGCCATCAACACAACACTTCAGGTCCCCCAAGAGCCCCACGAGGTCCCAGTCCCAATCCCCAGCCCCAGACACTCTGCTCACTTGACAAAGACCTGCCGCCGCTGCTGGTGATCAAAGAGGCCGAAGCCATGGCTGGTGCCAAAGGCTACAAGCCGCCACTCAGAGTGCAGAGCCAAGGAGGTGACCACGGCTGGGGGCTGGCACTGGACCAAGACAAAGGGCTGAAAGCCTGGCTCAAAGCTCACGGGCCCCGGGCGGGCGGCGAGGCGCTCATGCCCCTTCCAGCGGTAGCCCTCCTGGTCCTGAAGCAGGTCAGCCTCCACGTACTCCACAGCATGCTCTGCCGCCTCATCGTTCAGCTCCAGCACCAGCACCTGGGGTGGGGCGAAGGCGGCAGACAGTTCAGCTGAGCCCAGGCATCGCAGCGCAGCAAAGGACTTGGGAACCAAGCCGAGGTCCTCTGCCTGACTCCAGCAGATCCTTATTTCAGGAGCGGAAGCACAAGTCACTCAGGGGGCCACTCACTATGGGGATCAAGCATCCTGCGCCTGCCAGGAAAAGCTCCAGGCGCGCTCCCAATGCTGCTGCCAGATAGGGGATCCTATTCCCGATTTGCAAAGCCACCCAACCACTCTGCCCTCGACCCCCACCCTGCCCAGCCTGCTACCTGCCCTGCCGTGCCTGCCACAGCCAGGTAGCCACTGTATTTACAGAGGAAAATCTTCTGGATGCCCAGCCGGGGGTCATCACTGTAGGGATCAAAGGAGCCCACCTGCCGAGGTAGGGAGAGGTCTATGAGTGGCCACTGGGCCGTCCTAGCTTGGGTCCCCTCACCCCGGCACCCGGGCTCCTGGCCTCACCTTGCGGAGTGGGGGCCACTCATCCTCACCCTGGGCACTGAGGTTCTCGCTGAGGTCTGTGTCTGTGAGGAACACCCTCACCGTACTGAGTTTGTAGAGTAGCCGTAAGCAGACCCCCGAGGCATCCCAGAACCGCACTGTGCCATCTTCATGCCTGCGGGCAGAGCCTGGTGAGGGCTATGCCAGCCAGGATGCCTGGGGTTTGCAACGCACAACCCAGGGCTCTGTTCCCACTCACCATGGCCTCCTTAGCAAAGGCAAAGTAGCCATTAAAGTCACCTACCCTGTGAGCAGCAGGTCCCTCTGGGGTGGAGGTGGGGCTAGGTTGGTGCCACCATCTATGGGCCACTCCTAGAAGAGATCAGAAAGTCCAAGAGAACCTGGGCCCAAGTCAGGAGTGGGCCTGGGGCTAGGACTGGACCTACCATGGCGGAGAAGTGCAAGTTTTGGCGGCTGCCCGCGGCTATGACGCGCTCCCACAGCTTCAGGGGGATGTTGGAGACGTGGTGAGAGCAGGTGATAGCGGAACAGTGCAGGGAGGCGAGGTAGGGCAGCTGGACCGGTGGCCAGCCCGGCGTCTGCAGGTCAATCACCACCAGCTCCTCCTCTGCTAGCACCACGAGGGCGTAGGGGTCATCGAAGGCTGGAGTACAGACAGACAGTCAGGGCCAGGAGGCTGCAGCCCCATCTGGCCTGCAGAAAACGCTCCAGGCTAAGAGCAGGATCCATCAAGGTCTATAAGAGCTACAAGCAGGCCGGGCAGTGGTAGCATGCGCCTTTAATCCCAGCACACTGGAGGAGATTGAGGCCAGCCTGGTCTACAGAGCGAGTTCCAGGGCAGACAGGACTACACAGAGAAACCTGAAGAGCTCCAAGCAGAAGTATCACAATCAAGGCCTCTCTGCATGGCTGTCCTAGGGATCAGTCCCACTGAGAACTGAACAAGAGCTCCATCTGGCACGGAAGCGGCTAGAAGTGCTGGCTTGGGAAACTGTAGTGTTTGGTCTTGACTGATGACCTGATCTGTCAAGGTTGGGATGGTGTGTATTTTGTCTGCCACACCACCTAGTTTGCCCTGTAGGCCCAAAGCGGGGACGGGCGGCAAGCCGCCAAGTATGCCTGTGTCCCCACAGAGTGGCCCTTAGGCATTAACCTATAGACTGCTTGTGGAGTAAAAATGGGAGGATGGACCAGAGCAGGAGGAGGGAGGAGAGGCTGAGAAAGAACAAACACAGGCCTGGGGTCTCCCGGGGTGGGGGAAGACCAGAAGACTCAAAGCCAGGAGTAATTGGAACAGTCCCGGCTGCGATCCCTGAGGATGCTGGCTGGGTAAGTCATGGTCACTGGTCAAGCAGGCCTGCCCTCCTCTCCCGGACAGTTCCCAGGCCTCCTCCCTGATTCTACACCAGCCCTTGCTAGGCTTGTCACTGTTCCTATTTCTGGGGCAGACTCAGGGTTGGCCCCACACAGCCATCTGCTACCCCACCCAGACTTCACCACATCTAAGCCAGGACCCTCTTGCCAAGTTGGATGGGCAGAAACCCAGCAATGCGATCTGCCCGAGTCGGGCCAAATCCCTTAAAGAGAGCTTGGGACAGGTAAGAGGTGTAGCCTGGAACGGTGACATTCCAGACTGGGTCTCCACCTGGGAGAACGGCAGGGAGGGACAGAGCAGAATCACAGGTGTCACTGGCCTTGGTGACACTAAGAAGAGGTAATAAGGACAAGAGACCCGGAAGGGTGGCAGGTTTGGGAGCATCTATCCCAGCACCCTTCTTCATTTTTTTCCAGAACCCCAACTCCTCATACTCGCTCACCAGCTGTAGGGTCCGCCTCCGTGAGGACGGTGAAGTCAATGACACGGGAGGTGAAGTCGAAGGCTGTCTGCTGGCCATTGTGGACCACGGAGATGCAGTGGCGGTCCCCATAACTGGCACGTGGCATACCGCCCTGGAAGATCGTGAAGGGCAACCTGCAGGCACAGGAGAAAGGTGGGCTGGGGCTCAGTACCACTCCTGACAGCCTTGTGCAAGCTGGGCTGGAGGCTGGGGGACCCCAGAGCCGGAAGGGAAACTAGTCCCCAGGATGGCTTTGGGGTGAAATGGGGCACCTGGGCCAGGAGCCATCCCCCCTCTTCTACAGGGTCCTCCTACACATTCCCACACCAGGCCTCGCTAGATACAATTCCTTCTGAAGAAACGGGGCTGTGGCCATCAGAGTACGGAACCCTGGCTGACGGCATCTCTCTGGGAAGGCTGAAGGAAGGTAGGGGAATGGATTTTGCAAGAACTATTTACAGAAAGGTGGAATAACAAATCTGATACCCTACCCTACCCTAGTGTCCCTGGGACCAAGACCACGGAAGTCCTCATTAGGCCCTGACTCCCCAGAGTCAGGGCTGAGCCCAGGGCTCTTTCCAGGGAAGCTGTACTAAGTGGGAATGACAGGGCATCGGCACTCACCCTTGCCTGGTAGTAAGCCAGAAGATTTTGGTTATAGCCTTGCAAGGAAAGGGACCTGGAAGAAAAGGTGTTATCTTGAGAGGGTTTCCCACAAGGTCTAGTTTCCTCGCTCTAATCACATGTTACGGGGAGGCTTTCTCTCTGCACATCCCCGAGGCAGCCACAGTGGGAACCAGGAAACCAGCTGCGTGGCTTTAGACTAAATCCTGAACCTCTCTGGGTCCAGATTCTGGTTCTACGAGCTAGGCAGCCTCCACCTGAGGCCAGGGAAGACGGAAGACAGGGAGAGATCCTATAGGCAGAAGCACTGACCATAAGGTATGGAGCTGCGCAGGGGATCTGGGTTCTGGGTGTCACTGGGCACGGGCCACTGGCAGTGGCTGCCGTCCGAGTGGCAGGTGACGATCAGGCAGCCATCCCGCTGCCAGCTGACATTCTCCAGTTGCTTTGAGGGGGGAAAGGAAGCGATTAGAAGCGGATCAGGGCAGCGGTCTACACATGGGCCTGGGAGAGCCGCCCCCTCCAGACACCACCTACCTGGCTGCTGAGGAAATGGGAAAGCACACGACTGCCCTGAAGGTCCCAGATGACAACGAGGCCTCGGCTGTAGCCAATGAGGATCTGGTTGGGGTCACGGGGGTGCTCCTGCAGAGCTTCCACCATCTCGAACACCCGCCGGTGGCGGGCCTCTTCTGGCAGCCTAGGCAAGGGAGTGCCATGAGCCCATGCAACAGTGGGTACCCCACATGCCAGCCTGGGAAGATGGTAGGGCCAGCCACATCACAGTGAGGGCCATGTCGAACAAGACATGGTAGTTATATATTTAAACACACACACTAACCCCCCGGGGGGGGAGGTATAATAGTAAGCACTAGGTGTTCAAGATCAAATGTAGTTGTACAGTAATTTGAAGCTAGCCTGGATCACATGAGATTCAAATCTTCAGAGGCAAAAGTCTGCTGAGTGTGGTGGCACACGCCTTTAATCCCAGCAGAGGCAGATGGAGCTCTGTTAGTTCAAGACCAGCCTGGTCTATTTACCAGGTCCAAGGCAGTCAGGGCTACAGAGAGACACCTATCTCAATCCACCCCACTAAAAAGATGATTTTTATTTTTTTGATTATGCATATATGTGTTAGCATGTGCACACGAGCGCTGGTGCCAGCGGAGGCCCGAGGCAGCAGATCCTGTGGAGCTGGAGTTAAGGAGGTTGAGAGTCACCCACGGAGGGTGCTGGGAACGGAAGCCTGTCTGTCTGCGAGAGCAGCAAGTGCTTATCCGTGGTGCCTCTAGCTTCTTCTGTCTCGCCTCAGACATTTTTAACGAAGGCAAGTAACATTTATAGGAATTTAAGTTGTAGAACAATTAAATGTGCTTGTTTTAAATATCTTCTTGAAATTTTATTTTATTAGATGTATTTATTTTATGTGTATGAGTATACCATGTATGTATGCCCACAGAGGTCAGAAGAGGGTATCAGATCCCCTAGAATTGGAGTTATGGATAGCTGGGAGCCACCCTGTGGGTGCTGAAAACTGAACCTGGGTCCTCTGCAAGAACAGTCAGTACTTATAACCTCTGAGTCATCTTTCCAGCCCCTTGTCTATTTTTTTTAACAATTTTATTATATTTATTATGGGTGTGTGCATGATGCATGTTTGTGAAAATGGACATGCACAAACCATAGCATGTGTGTGGTCAGAAGACAATCTTTTATTTTTTAAGTTTATTTTTATTTTATATATATACATACACATTGGTGCTTTTGCCTTCATGTGTGTTTATGTGAGGGTGTCAGATCCCCTGGAACACAGACAGTTGTGAGCTGCCATGTGGGTGCTGGGAACTGAACCTGGGTCCTCTAGAAGAACAGTCAGGCACTTAAGCACTGAGCCATCTCTCCAGCCCCTGGAAGACAATCTTTTGAAGTCAATTCTCTCCTGCTTTTAACCGGGTCCCAGGGATCAAATACTGGATGTCAGGTTTGAGAGACCAGTGTTAAACTTTACCTGTTGGGTCATCTTGATGGCCTCTTTGTGCCGCTGTTGTATGGTGCACGTGTACATATGTAATCCTGTATGCGTATGGGGGAGGGGGAGGGTGCCCAGAAGCTGACATTGAGTGTCTCCCTCAATCATTCTCTGCTGTAGAATCTTCTTGAGAAAAGATCTCTTATTGAACCTGGAACATACTGGTTCAGCTAGACAGGCTGGTCAGTCCCTCAGGTCCCCACATCCCCAGTTCTATGATTACAGACATACTATTATACTGGGTTTTTCTTTCTTTCTTTCTTTCTTTCTTTCTTTCTTTCTTTCTTTCTTTCTTTCTTCCTTCCTTCCTTCCTTCCTTTCTTTCTTTCTTTCTTTCTTTCTTTCTTTCTTTCTTTCTTTCTTTCTTTTTGATGGGGGGGTTAAGACAGGGTTTCTCTGTATAATCCTGGCTATCCTGGAACTCACTCTGTAGACCAGGTTGGCCTCTAACCAGATGTCCTCCTGCCACTGCCTCCCAAGGGCTGGGATTAAAGGTGTGTGCCACCACTGCCCAGCTCAAGGTTCTTCCTGTGCTTTTGTTTTGTCAAGACAGGGTTTCTCTGTGTAGCCCTGGCTGTCCTGGAACTCACTCTGTAGACCAGGCTGGTCTCAATCTCAGAGACCCGCCTGCCTTTTTCTGCCTCCCAAGTGCTGGGAGAAAAGACGTGAGCCACCACTGCCAGGTTGGCTAAGACCTAATGAACACAAACAATATCATCATAGAAATGAAAACTGCTGGGCAATTAGACGGTTTCCAATCTTATTAAAAACAGCACGATGGGTGGGGTGCGGCTTAGCAGCCGAGCACTCTCCCAGGATGCCTGAGGCCTTGGACTTCATCTCCAGCACACACCAGCACCACACACGCGCGCGCGCGCGCACACACACACACACACACACACACAGAAACACTCTACAATGATAACAGAGAACCTCTGTATTTTGTAGTATTTATCTCTTTAGATGGAGACCTTATTAAGTGTAATGTCACCAGAGTTAAGGGATGGACACTGACAAAACCTAGGCACCGTGGCTGGCGCCTGTAATCCCGGCACTCTGGAAGTGGAGACAGAAAGATCTAGACACCATCCTTAATACAGAGCATGTTTGGGGCCAGCCTGGGCTATATGATACCCTGTCCTACCCCCTGCCCCAAACAAAATAAAAAGCTATTTAAGTATCAGAGTAAAAGGTGAACAAAGACTTAAACAGCAAGAAGAGGGTCTCGGGGCACTCCAGCCCTCCCTGATAGCTCCCCCAGCTCACCATGGGGTGACGGCGAGGCTGGGCCTGACAGGGCCATTTGTGTAGGAGTTGGTCCTTCTAATGCCCCGCCCATAGACTTGGTCCAGGCTAGACACCAGCCATCCCACCGGTCACCTCACAAACTGCTCTGACCTCAGGCATGCTGCCCTAGCCTAGTTCTGCCCAGCCCTGTCAAGCGGGAAAGAACAGGGGTTGAAGTCAGAAGGACCCCACCCCACACAGGAATCCTCCCTAGCCGGCACCGCCACGCCACGGCTGGACAGATGGGTCCTGCTTGGGTCTACATGGAAAGTAGGAGAGCCTGGTTTGCCAGCTGCCTGTGCCCTGAGCCTGGTCCGGAGCCTTCAGGGCCAAGTCCTAGACACTGGCCACCTGCCTTGGAAGTGAGGCATATTCCAGTACCCTCAAACTGGCCCAACAAGCTTTTGTGCAACCAACTCTATTGCCCTTCTAGAACCATCTTCCCCTCTGCATTCTCAGCGCTGCTCTGAATTCGCCTCCCTGCTAGCTCCTGTGGTCAAGCAGCAAGTCTCTGAAGTGACCTTAACAAACTTGCAGCTTCTCAGCCACAGCAGAGCGCCCCAAACCTCAGGTGTCAGCGGGAGCAGGCTCAGCTCCCCCACGGCACAGGTCCTCAGGACTCTGAGATTTGTGGTCCCATGTGCTGTGGACACTGGACTGAGGAGTTGCTGGCATACCATTATTTTGGGTCTTACTTCTTTTACATTATTATCAATTATTATTCTCATTTGATGTGTGGGTGTTTTGCCTTCATGTACGTCTGTGCACTTCATGCATACAGTGCCCCTGGAAGCCAGAAGAGAGCGTCAGATCCTCCGGGACTGGAGATGCAGACAAGGTTGTGAGCCACCACGTGGGTGCTGGAGATGGAACCTGGGTCCTCTGAATTCCTAAGCTCTTAATTCCTAAGCCATTGCTTCAGCCCACTTTTTAGTTTAGCTTGAGACAGGGTTTCTCTGTGTGCCCCTGACTGACCTGGAGCTTGTTATGTAGACCAGGCTGGCTTTAAACTCAGAGATCTGCCTATGTCTGCCTCCTGAATGCTGGCATTAAAGGCGAGTGTCACCACACCCAGCCACTTCTCACCTTTAAATGAGGTGACAAAATTATTTCTAAGACCCGCCCCCACTATCTCCCCCCACCTTACTGCTATGATGTTAGCAGACAGAGGCTGATGGACAAGCAATCTGGGATTGGTAGAGGTGGGTAGAAAGTTGAGGGTATTTCTTCCGGGCCCCCACACTTCCAAGGGATAAAATGACAAACTGAGCCTATGCTGGAAGCCACCTGGAGAAGGCCACGGCCCATTTGGAGCTCACCATTGCAGCACTGCCTCAGAGCTGATGGTCCTGTCGTCCAGCGTGCGGAAGCCTGGTAGCTGCACCACAAACACGGTGCCGCTCTCGGTGCCCAGGTAGAGCAGTTCTCGGGAGGAGTGGGGAAGGATCTCGGTGATCTGTGTGGCACTGGGAGCAGCCCTGTGAACAGGGACAGCTGGTGAGATGTCCGAGGTCTGGACAGGTGGGACCCCAGGACTTCCCGGAATCTCTACCAGCCCCTGGAAGATCTTGTCTAGGGAAGACAGGCCCATAAGGGCCTTGAGTATCCCGGTTGGTTTACATTCTACTACGGTGGGAGCCAGGTGGCAGGGCACATGAGCTGTGGGGTAAGAGAAAGACCTAGCACTCCTGTACACAAGAGGGTGTGGGCATGGGAGGGCACAGCCCACCATAGTTTGGGACGGGCCCCTGAGCATGAGGTTGCGGCTTGGACACAAGTTAGGCACTGCCAATCAGTCGACAGGACTCTCAAGAGATGAGTCCGCCCTAGAACTGGGGGAGAATAAGGTAAGGAGGGGCCAGGAAAGCAAGGGGACCACCACCCTTACCCTGGGGCACCACGCAACGTGAAGCTCTCCTCTTCCTGCAGCTCTGACACCCCACCCTTGACCTTCAGGCTCCATAGGTGCAGGCTGTTGTCATCCAGCAGAGTGACCAGCTGACACTAGGAGAGAATGGGGATGGAGCTGGCTTGCTAAAGAGCCAACATTCTTCAAGGCCTCTCCTTTCTGGGCAGTCCAGCCTGTGTTGGGTTTTTTAAGAAGCCCCAGGACAAACACCCCTCTGTGGTTCTCAGGGTGGCCTCGAGCCTCCAGTGGACAAATGGGGGAGGGGAGGGGTCCTAGGTGTTCCACAAGCACCAAACCCAGGGTCAACCCCAGGCCAAGCCCAGCCCCACTTCTTAGCATCACGGAGGCCCCTCCCCTCCATGGCCCCTCCCCAAGCAGGTGCTCACCTGACCAGGCAGGAAGTGGATCTGCATCACCGCGTTGTTTTCCTTGTGAAGCCCCATGAACTCTACCCCAGGGGCGCCATATCTAGAAGGCTCAGGAAAACCTCAGAAAGCTGGACACCAGCCCTCCCCAAACCTAGTGGTCCATAGCCTGGGTGGCAAGGAGTGCTCGCAGGCAAGTGCCTGTGTGATGAAACGTCTAGGGGCGTGGGATGCGGGGGAGATAGCAGCTGCCCTGCCCCAGGTGCACTCAGTCAGTGATCTGACCCTGGGGACAGTTCCCCCAGCAGGACAGATCAGGGGCAATTCCCCAGAAAGGTAAACTCCCCATCCTGGCAACAGTTAGACTGCTCCCTCCTCCCCCCTTCCCTGCAACTTGAGCTGTAACAACAGACGTATCACCTGTCACCTGGTGGCACCTGCCAGAACATGGGGCACGATGGGGGGGGGCACCCCCAGCAGCTTTGCCCTGAGTCTTGGCACCAGCGACTAGCAACCAGGATGTGATTCTGGCTGGTAATGATTAACCAGGTGGAGGAACATTGGACTAGCGCTGCCTGCTGCAGGGCTCAGGCCCCTGGCCTCCTGTGTATACACTAACCCAGCCCACCTGGCACCTGGACTCGGGGGAGGACTTTGTGGGAGGAGGTGCCAGCTCAGGTAGTCAGACATCAGAAGTGAGGGGCTTTGTCTAGGACTCAGGGCCCGGCTCATCTCAGGCCGGCTAGAGGAGCTGTCCCCAGGGTGGAGCCGCTGGTATCCCAGCCACATAGTGCGGGGGGCAAAAGACTGCACAGCTAGGTGATGTCTAGTCATGGGTCAGGGAGGGCCTGTTTCTGCTAACCAATCCCCTTTCAGGGATGTGTGTGGCTGCCCAAGTGCTAACCCCACTGCTCACCTAAGGTCATTCCACCTTCACCTGCAGACACGACAGAGCCCAGGGCCAGGCTGCTCCAGCCTCTTATGGAGGAGAAGCGTGAACGGTTAAAAATGCATTGCCCATCCCCTCCCTGCCGTCAGAGCAGGCTCCTGAGGGGATGGATACCTGCACCATTCCCAGGGACAAGATGGGTCACGTGAAACTAGCTCTTGGCAGGGGCACAGAGTTGAAGGCAGCAGAGAAATAGAGACCAGGCCTCCCTAGAAATGTGCCCACCAGTCTTTGAGATACGCTCCCACGAGTCCCGTTGCCATTGTTGCCTGAGTGGCACATTAGGAAGGCACCTCTTACACAGTGAAAGGGCACAGACTCCTTTAGGACCTCCTAGCCCCCTATCCTGTCAAGGCAGAAGGAAAAGATGCTGAGGCCAAGCCCGACTCCTCTAGACAAGGTGCTAGCCACAATGGGCCCACAATCACATCTAGCTCAAGTCCTGAAACCTCCGGCTAGGAGGGGGACTCGAGCAGTCAGAGAACAGAAAATAACCCTCTCCTCCTCCTTTCTCCCCCCACTGCCCCAGCGAAGGACACATTGCTTGCCATGTTAAGCTCTGCCCTGTCTTTGGACCAACTGCCAAAGATCAAGCAGGGACCCCTCCAGATCTCACCCACCCCATGCCCTAGACCCCACCTTGGCCTCTCCCCGTGGCAGCAGGCACTGGAAAGGATACAGCTTGATGGCTCCAGAGCGGGTGCCAATGGCCAGGATGTGCAGCGAAGGGCTGTAGCCAAGGGCGCTGGGCTGGTGAGGGAAGCCATGCTCCACCGTCTGTAATGAGAACCATGGGGGTTGGACCTGTGACCCTAGGGTTGGGGCCAGGCTGCGGAATCGCAGATCAATAGGAAGGAAAAGGGGAACAGAGCACTGCACCTTCTTGGCTCTTCTCAGACACAGAGGAGGACTGGGGTCATTTATTTCTGTAGTCTACACCCCTAGCCACACGGCCACTCCTGTGAGTTCACCCAGGCCACCTGACAATCTCCAGGAGCTTGTGCCTCTACTGAGAGCACTCTGGGTCACACTCCAGCCTTCCTGAGTCTCTGGGAGGTGCTGGAGGGGGTAGAGGGTGAACTCCTGGAGACAATGGTTCCTTAATAAGGAGGCCTGGAGATGTCACAGCTCCAGGCCCGCCCTGTGGTCTGAGGATGCCCCGGCGTCCCGGCCTGGCTCTGGACTCCCCCTGCCATCGTGTTTCCCTCAGCCATCTTCCCCGACAGGAAATTCCTGGAGTTACATGCTTTAGCTCAGTCCCTTTTCGTCAAACGCTTCACATTTATTTATTTTGTGTGTCTATGTGGGCAGCTGGGGGTGTGCGTGAGGGCTATGGGGCATATTCAGAGGTCAGAGGACAACCCACGGAAGTCTTTTCATTCCGTCCATCTTGTCGGTCCCGGGGGATCTGGGTCAAGTGGTCAGGTTTGTCGGCAGGAGCCTTTTCCTGGGTCTGCTCAAAACCAGAATTCGACCTTTGGCACCCACAGAAAGGTGAGAAGAAAACTGACTGACAAAGTTGTCCTCTGCCCTCCACACAAGCACCCACGTGTGAGCTCACACGCCATTTAACTATACACACAACACACATATAAATTCACATATATGTAATTTTTTGTGGGGAGATACAGGGATTCTCTATTTTATGTACCTCTGGGTGTCTTGGAACTCACTATGTAGACCAGGCTGGCCAGAGATCCCCCTGCCTCTGCCTCCCTGATGCTGGGATCTAAGGGGCGTGCCACTACACCGGGTTATATATAATTTGTGAAAAAAACAGAGATGCGACTGGATCACATTGCACCAACACTCCCACACGTGCTCGTGCACAGATAGAGCTTTTCAGGTTATTTATATGCATGAAATCAGCCTATGGTTAAAAGCTTTAAAATGAACAGCAAGCGGCTGGAGAGCATTCCCGAGGGGTCGCTGTCTCACTCCCAGGGTTTCTGAACAAGAGCCTCACTGGTGATCAGGTGCTTGCCCGAAGCTCTGGGTGTCTGTGGAAGGAACTACAGACTGAGAGGGTGTGAAAGATAGAAGGACAAAGCATCCCTCAGGAGACTTGGGGCTCTGCATTTAACCAGCTACCTACCCCCAGGGGCACAGATTCTGGCGAACTGGGAAGGAGCTGAGTACAGGAATGGCAATCAGTCACCTCTCAGTTTCTTAGCTAAATCGATGTGGAGAAGGGTGCCGAGGCGGCCTCTCTGGCCCTCTGGTCGGCTTTCCTGAGCAGCCCTATCAGGCCTCCAAGCAGGACAGAGATAAGCTTTGGTGACAACAGGCCTCAGAGCTGGAGCAAGGGCTGCACCTCCTCACAGTCCAGCCCAGAGGCTCCAGGGAGGAGGTCAGGCAGGGAGAACTCCAACAAAAGCCTCCTTGGAGAATCCCTGGGGCTGAATGGGTGGATGGGGCAGGAACACACTCAGCCTTGTAAAGGGCCCCTACCTGGAGGGTCAGCCAGGAAAGCAGGCACCCAGAGGGGACCCAGTCAGAGGCCCCCAGCCAGCCCCAGTCCCAGCTCAGCTATGTGAAGAATGCGGACCCTGGAAGAGCCTTGAGTAGATAGCTGAGTGTCTGGAATGCAAACATTTCTTAGGAAAAGGAGAGCATAGAACTCACACAGGTTGGCTGTGTGGGTGGGACAAGCTCTTGCAGGGCTCAGCTGGGCCTAGGCTGATCTCAGGTTGCTGAAGCCTGGAGAAGTCAGAGGCCTGGAGAAGGTTCCAGAAAAGAGCATTTTGCTCATCACCACAGGCAGGGACAGTTTAGGCCAAAGCCTTTGGAATGTGGAATTTGGGGGACTGTCTGGGGGTGAGGTGGGGGCTGGGAATGCCCTCGGGAGCTTGAACCCAGTAGGAAGCCCCACACCTTGAGCAGCCCTGAGAGCAGCCACAGCCCTTCCTCTCTTTCAGTGTGGCAGCTGCCATACCAAGGAGCCAACTTATTTTTCCATCAACTTAAATGGGGATTCAAACTGCAACCCCAGGAGCTGGAGAGATGGCTCAGCAGTTAAGAACATTCCAGAGGATCTAGGTTCAATTCCTATCACCCACATGGCAGGTCACAACTGTCTGTAACAACAGTTTCAGAGGATCTGACACCTTCACACCAATGCACATAAAAATAATTAAAAAAAAAAACTGCAACCCCAGCACTCAGGGCAAAGGAAGACGACAGGAGTGTTAGGGGTCCGAGGGCAGCCTCACCATACAGTAAATTCTGGGCTTTGTGAGACCTTATCGCAAAAAATTAAAAAACAAACAAATGAATAAGTAAAGAATGTACCCTCAGTGCCACCACGGGGAACCCCATTTCAAGTGTCTTTATTGAAACAGCCTGAATTCCAAAGAGACAGGGCAGGGCTCTGCCAGCCAACTGCAAACCTTCAGCTGGACGTCTCAAACTCTTAAAGCAGAGCCAGGTATTTTCTTTCTTTTCTGTATAGCTCTGACTGTCCTGGAACTCGCTCTGTAGACCAGGCTGGCCTGGAACTGGCAGATCAGCCTGCAGGCTGGGATTAAAGGCCCACCACCACAGGTGCTAGATAGAGCCAGGTTATTTCCAAGAGCTTGTTTTACAGCTGAGACGTGTCAGGAGCGCAAAATATACCTGAATTTACAGACTTAGTATCAGACAAAGCAGGTAGGTTCGATTTCCAGAACCCACATAGCGGCTCACAACTATCTCTGACTCCAGTTCCAGGGGCAATGCACACATGTATCCCACAGACATACTCGCAGGAACTCATGTCTCTGTGAAGATGCCAGATGCCCTGAAACTGGAGTTACAAGCAGCTATGAGCTGCAATTCGGGTGTTGGAAACTGAACCTGGGACCTCTGGAAGAGCATCCAATGCTCTTAACCACTGAGCCACCTCTCTCCAGCCCAAAAGGGCTTTTTTTTTTTTTTTTTTAAGATAAGGTTTCTCTGTAACAGCTCTGGAACTTGTTCTGTAGACCAGGCTGGCCTCAAACTCACAGGGACCTGCCTGCCTTTGCCTCCCGAGTGCCACGATTAAGGGCATATACCACCACTGTCCGGCTGTTCCTATTTTATTCTTACTGGACCAACACACATCACACCATCCTAGATTATTTTGTGTTCTCATCAGCAGGGATAAAGTCAAAGAAGAACAGATGTGAGGCTGTATGCTATCCCACCAGCTTAAGCAGTTCCACAGTCTTGCTGGACCCCTCCGTCCTGCTGCAAAGGCTGGGCATCCCCCTCCATCACCCACAACTCATTCCTCGCTTCCTTTGCAGTCTGGTGGACACCTGACCACTCCTCCCCGCCATCCTCTCCCCGTTCTTCCAAAGGTCAATTTAGAACAGGCTCACCAAGCCCCGCCAGGATGATACCCACGATGCCCTGCATGGAGTATTCTTGGACCGAACATGAGGCATCTTGGGAATATAGTGAGTGTGGGGGGGGGTTGCTCACCCAGTGTGAGAGCAACTGTCCCCAGGCTGGCTGGCTGCAGTATTCCCCCCAGGGCATCTTGTCCAGCTGACAACACTGTTCCCTCAGAAGCAAAATAAGGGACGTAAACTCCACAGGACTTTTTCTGGACAGGGCCCAGGTGAGCGGCCACTCCCTAGGTCAAGGCTCCTATGAAGAGGCAAAGCCAGTCCTGAGCGCAGGGAGCTCTATGGGGAGGGGGTGTGGAGGACTCAATGGCCCCAGCTGGGACAAGGAGAAGGATGTGGTTCGGCCAGGAAGGCTGACAGAGCCAAGAGAAGAACAAGGGAAGAGCTAGAAAGCCAGGGCGAGCCCTAGGGAAACCAGGTAAGAGAAGGAAGCCATCCCGTCCCAGACATCCTCTCCTCAGTCCCTGCTCCACGCTGGCTGGCCCTTCCCAGCATAACACTGATTTAAGCCTTTCACGCTTCGGATTCCCCTAAGTTCTCCATGGATGATAACTGCCTGACCTTGTTTAGGGCCCTGAAAGGATGAATGTAGATGGCTTTTCTCAGAGATGCCCACAGGGTACCATGGGGTCTCCCCTATAATTCAGAGCACCACATGGGCAACAGGTACAGCCTCGGGGAGACTGGAAGTATGGAACTCCCAGACCCCAGAGAACTCCAGCTCAGGACTGAACTAGGCGGTGGACGGAAGCTTGGCAGCTCCCCCTTCATCTCCCCAGCCCCTGTCCTGTGTTGCACCTTGAGCTCAGGTGACCGCTGCTGAGGGAGCCAAGAACAATGGGCTCTTTTGATGTGGAGAAGCGAAAGGTGAGCAAAGATGGACAGGAGCTGCCAAGACTGTAATATCAGCCCAAGTCCCTGTCAGATTGCGAGAGGCTGGAGGCCTTTCCCCAACACTCAGCTGGGAAGGACTTCTCTAAGCATGAGGCCTTGGGGGAGTCTGGAGTATCTGTCAGGGGCTGAGAAGAAAGCCCCAGGAAGCCGCTCAGGGCCACAGGAGGAGGGGGCACACCTACCTGGTCAGCTAGATGGCTCTGCCAGGCACTGGGTGTGGTAAGCTCAGATTTCTGGCCCAAGCAGCTTGGTCCTCTCTATGTGCCTGACACCCGACACTGGGGCGCAGGTAGGAAAAAGCCACAACAAAATGACCTGGCACTGGGCTGGGTAACTGGTTAAGAACATGCTGTTCATTCAGGGGGCTGGAGGTGGGGTGGCAGGGAGACCCTGGACGAGGCTGCAGCCCAGGAGAGGCACCTAGGTCCAGGTCTGCTCACACCTGGGTGTGGCTATTCTGTTCCTGTGTGTGCCTGGGTTTCACCAGAGAAGCAAGCAGGCCCCAAGCAACGCTGAAGGAGGGGAGTTTCACTCTGACTAGGAAGTCCAACCCCGGATGTTCCCATAGCTGGTCTTCAGTGGCCTTATGCAGCACCTCGGTTGTCTGACTGGGTTTGGGGACCCACCACAACTGCTAAAGGCAGGAAAAGAAACTGAGACTCCAAGAGGCAAAGTCACCTCAAGCCACCCAGCCAGGAGCAGACAGGACAAGACCTTGACCGTCCCTGGAAGATGCCCTCTGGGATACACTTAGGCTGGTGATGCCTGGAGACCTCAGTTTCCTCGCTTGTGGAGTGGGGACAGCCCCCATCTGTGAGTCCTTGTGAGAACGAGGTCACGACAGGACAAACCCTGGTATGGGATGCTGCCCATAAGAAGCCATTAAACACGGGGCAGCAGTTAGAAGTGCCTGCTGTTCTTGCAGAGGGCACAGAAGCTGCTCCCGGCACCCAAATGGTGGGACACACGGTCCCTAACTCCAGTTCTAGGGGATGTGGTGCCCTCTTCTGATTTCTGGAGGTACCAGGAGCCTGTGTGTGGTGCCCATACATACATGCAGGCAAAACACATATACACAGGCACACACACACACAAAAAAAAAAAAATCTAAAAAAATAAATAAATAAAAACAAAGCAATTAAACTCACTTAACACAACGGTGCTCCGGCAACGCCCACTTCACAGAAGAGGAAACTGAGGAACAGACAGGCTGAGCAAAACCAGAACCAAGGCCCAGACTGTTTGGTTCCAAATCCCTGTCCCAACCACTGTAACACTCAGCCCGGACGGCCTGGCGCCCAGCCCCTTCTCCTGCCCAAGTACAAGCACAGCCCTTGTGGCCCTAAGGCAATGTCCTTGCTTCCTATGAGGCCTCTTGCTGACACTGGTGTGAAGGAGTTTGGCAGGAAGAGGCTGGAGGGAAAAGCCCAGAACTGGTTTAGAAGCTGTTGGGGGCCAGGCTTGCCATGGGACCACTCACTGTTCCATATCTGCACACCAACTCGGCCCTCGGGACGGGGCTCTCAGAAGTGGTGCCCACAGCTCCTGGGTAGACACAGACCCTAACCTACACGTGGGGGGTTCCTGTGTCTAATCTACACAACAGCACACATGCCGCTTAAGGTCCAGCTTGGTACATCAGTCTGCAGGACCCCCCTCACCTGAGGGTCCCCAGGACCCTCAAATTCAGCAACACCTGTAGATCCAGGTCACATGATTCGGCATCCGTTAGCTATGCACACATGTGCACAGCCCTTTAGAGTATGCTGGATCTGTTATAGCTCTCACCCAACCTATGGACTAGCTTCTAAAATCATATCCATTCCAGAGATCTGCTGCCTGCCATGGCCACACACGGAGTGCATGGGGCCAGCAGGTGCTGGAGTCTATACTCACCGTTGGACCAGATGCTTCATCATTAAGAGAGGTCACTGCTTTCCCTTCTATCCTAACCGAGATGGTCAGAGTGACCGGGCATGGTAGGGTGTACCCTGAGCCTTTAATCTCAGCATTTGGGAGGCAGAGGCAAGCAGATCTCTGAGTTCAAGGCCACCCTGGTCTACATAGCAAGCTCCAGACTAGCCAGGGCTACAGGAGACCCTTTCTCAAAAACAAAAACAAACAAAAGGCCAGGTAGACCATTTCTCTCAATGGGCCCCTCGCTGCTCCTGGCAGGGACCCTCGGTCCTTCTTTTTCTGCCTTTTCCCCCCTTACATCTCTCACCAGGTCTCAGAAACCAGGATCCCCTAAAAGAATTCCCAGCCAAGAGCAACTGCAATCCGCAGGTGACAACTGACAGTGTCTGGATGTATTGTCACATCCGGACAGAGGCACGAGACTGGCATCTAGTCAGAACCAGGGTGTTGCTAACTGCAGTGCCCCAGGCAGGCCTCTCAGCACAGCCCAGACGTCACCGCTGTGGAGGGTGAGACACCCTGCTCAGGCCGTCCTCTCAACCTGAATCGTCTTTTCTAAACTGTCACTGGGACACTGACTGCCATGATCAGAATCTAACCAGGCTCCGATGGTACAGCTTTCTCCTGGGCCATGGAGAGGGGCTGCCATGGGTATGATTCTTGAGTCTCAAATCCTCCAGAATCTGACTTTACCTTCCAATCCTACCCTGCTAGATTCACCACACTCTCAGAACCTCGAGGTCTTGGTGTACCCAGGCCTTCCCTCCTGTTTACCCATCAGCCCCTTTCCACCAAGACTGAAGGGCAAAGGCCTTACCAATTCAAGTCTTATAGACCCAGGCCTTGGTCTACGTATAGAGTAGGTTAGGTTTGACTAGTAAGAGGTTGAGGAATTCCAGGCCACCCTCACATCCCATGAGGCCACATTATTTGGGGACCACCAGTGGGGCACACTAGAGGCAGGGGTAAGACTCCTTCACCCCAGCCCCACCCACCCAGCTTCACCCATAGCACAGAGGAACTTGAGGCCTAGGTTTATCCCTTTGCTGAGCCAGTCTGTCTGGTTTCTGCTAGAATTGGCCTCCTTTTCCCAGTGAGAGATTCTAGCATCACCAAGGACAGCAGTGGCACCTGGGGTCACTCGGGCCAGCTGACGGATACTGACTGGTTCTAAGACTTACACCCAGCTCCTGGGGGTCACTCGGGCCAGCTGACGGATACTGACTGGTTCTAAGACTCACACCCAGCACCCAGGAGTAAGGGTGTCACCCTGTTCCCAACACCCGCACCAGACGACGGCCTGTGGCTTAAAAGCCAGCCAGGGAAAGAAGCAATCTCTGAAGCAATCTCTGGGGAGGCCTGATTCTAGGGGCAGGTGTTATGAAAAACTCCAAGGCGACACCTCCCACGGGGCTGGGAAACAGCGGGTGAGCGGGACCCTGACATGCAACTTTCTGGACACAGATCTAGGAGGCACAGGCTGATAAACAAGACACAGCAGCTAAGTTTTCTGGGCCACGGTGCTAACACAAAGCTCCCCTATTCCCAGTGATGTCTGTATACAAGCCCACTGCATAGGTGACACGCATTTTCCCAGTCCTTAAGTGGTAGAGGTGGCTTTGGACCTGGGTGAGCCGACTTCTACACTTCTCAAATGAACAAATAAATCAAGACAACACAGAAAGGAGGAGTCTGAACTTACTCGTTCCTTTCAGGGTGAGGGGATTCCAAACCTAACAACAAAAGGCATGGATGGAGGGGCTGCTCAGTTGAGGGCTTGCCTACTATAAAGGTTTGGGTTCAATCCTCAATACAAGAAAGAAGAAGAAAAGAAGAAGAAGGAGGAGGAGGAGGAGGAAGAGGTCAGAGTTCCACCTATAAGATGTGTCCTGTCCTGGAGGTTCAGACCCCAGGGGAGAGGATGGCTGACTCAGGCTTACAATCTACTAGGACAAGGATCAAAGCAGAGGGCGAAGGCTAATTGCCCCCAGGCAGCTCCAGTTTGCTGGTGGCAGGAGCTAGGAGCTAATGAACCACGCCACAGTCCTCTTTATGGGCCTGTGCAGGCCTTCCAAGGCCAGGTCTCCTGGAGCAGTCCAGCAAAGCTCCTGGCCCTTCAGATGTCAACTTTGGCCCCCTCCTGCACGTGCTGGTCCCTAGGCTGGAGTCTGTGTCCAGCTTGCAGGGAAAGCTTTTGTTTCCTTTGGGGCGGTCCTCAGCCCCAGGGACTGTAGCATCATAAGGATGTTATTATATCAGATCTCAAGGTGCTTTCATCTTTTCTGTCCCTCAGCGCCCTGCACAACCCTGTGACAAAGCAGGCGGGCCGATCGTTTTTGTGCTCATTGTAAGTAGAAAGGCAGAGACTTGATAGAGTAACTTGCAGAGTGAGATAGCCAGAGAGAGACCTGGGACAAGGAATTCCAAATCACAGAAAAATGTCATTCCTAGACAGGGTGGTGACACGTGCCGTTTTGATCCCAGCACTCAGGCAGAGGCAGGTGGATCTCTGTGAGTTCCAAGTCAACCAGAGCTATATAGACAGTGAGCCCCGTCTCACAAACAATGTATCTCTTCCTAGGAAAGCTGTCTACTCCTGCTAGAATACTGTCGTGGGGTCTTTCCCATAGTGAGGAACCCAGAGCACCCCTGCTCTCCCTCACCACTCACCTTGTTAAACTGGAACAGATCCCGCTTTAACCTTTCCCGGGCAGGGTCTTGTCCCGTTCTCAGGAACCGTCTCATCTTCAGTTTGCAGTCTCCACCAGAGCCCTGCCAAAGACAAAGGTGCCCGTGAGCCCAGGCCCAGGATCACTCAGGCCACAGCTGCCCAAGCCCAGGGTCATCCCTGACAGGCAGCCTCCAGTTGCTCTGCCCAAACCTAGCTTCACCTGCAGTTTCCGGTACTCCCTTCCCTGTGTGGGCCCAGAACAGGAAGTCAGTGAGACCTTGGTTCCTGGAGGCCTGTGCCTGTCCTTCCCTGGCTGATGTTCTAATGCCACCAGATACCATAATGGGAGCAGGAGAAGCTGGGGGAGGAAGCCATTTAGCCTGGCTTTATGGGAACACGGAGGGCCAGAGGCCCTAAGGTTAATTAGCTTAATTGTTAACCTGTTTTCTGAAAAACCATAAAATTCCAGAAAGAGAAACTTTGCAAGGTTGGTGGAGGCAAGGCAGTCCTGTGGAACTCCTTGGTCAGAGCTCCAGTGGGACAAGCTAGGGAGGAACCTGGGGCAGTTTCCACAGGACCACCCAGGATGGGGTGGGGTCAGCATGCACCTGGGCCAGCCCTTCAGGGAGCCTATCAAAGGACCCAGCCGCTAGTGCAGGGGACCAAGGTCTGGCTCCATGAGGCTGCTGGGGTCCCCAGGTCAATCCTAGCTTCACCCCACTGCTGATCCCCAGTTGCAGCTCCCTAAGTTCCCTGTGTACCTACAAAGGCTCCTTTTCAGGTGTGCATGGTGGCACAAGTGTAACCTAGGCAACTGGGAAGACAGACAGAGGACCAAAAGTTTGAAGCCAGTGAGGGGTACAAAATGAGACCCTATTTCCTGTCACTCCCGAAAGAGGCTCCTTTTCCCAGGGGCTGCAGTAGAGTCCAAATCAAGAGAAGACACCTGTACCTAATAAAGAAACCAGATCAAGGCCCCCCAAACCACCCACCTACCATAGGAAGCGCTCCCAGCCCAAGGGGAAACTATTTTTGACTCCTTGGGGGAGGGGACACAGCAGCTAACTGCAACTTCCAGCTTCCAGTAGCAGCAGCTCCCGCTGACCAAAGGACACTCAGGCCTATCCCTAGGAACACAGGGGCCCAGGTCCATTATAGGACCAGCTTCCTTCATTCCACTCTAGATTAATAAAGAAAACAAACACAGCCAGCACCCTTCAGCGAGGAGCCCACTGTGGGTAGGGACAGACAGAGAGACAGGCCAGCAAAGTACGCTAAGTGTTTACCCTGGGGCAGCGTGGGACACCAGCCTCAACCAAGGGTGGGGGGTGCTTCTTATCTAAGCCAGGTTCGAAAGATATCCCGAAGGCTGGGGGCGGGGTGGATCTAGTTCAGTGGTGGAGTACTTGTCTGGCGTGCAAGGCCCTTAATCTTCGGCTCTGCAATCAATCAAATGGCCAGGACATTGAAAGGACCCTGTGGATTTAAGACTGGGGGTCCTAGTGGCTGGAGGCCACTCCCCACCGCCTCCACGGGTGGGTGGGTAACTAGGACTTGCTACACATCACATTGAGGTTGTGGAAGAAAGCCAGTGGCCAACATCCCCTGCAAAGGATCCGCAGGGCAGTTAGTTCACTTCCAAACCAAAAGCCAGGGACCAGTCCCAGGGGAACTGTCACCCTCTGGGGACAACCAAAAAGCCATTATTTGCAGTGGGGGATGGGGGTGGGGATTAGAGATTACACGTTGTAGAGAAGCCAAACCACTCTGGGAGGTGGGGGTGGGGGTGGGATGTTGGGAAGATCTGGGTGCCCACAAGTCATCTGAAGCTCCACAAGTCAAGGAACGGAACAAGCATGTGGCATCAAAGTCCTGGGAGCTCCTGGGGCTGGAAGTGAAAACAGGCCCCCAGACTGCAGCCGTCCCTGCCTCTGAACAGACAGCTGAGCTGGCTAGCTGAACATTCCAGCCGTGGGGGAGGGTGGCGCAAGCTCGTAAATCAGCAGCTCCGGCTCCTGGGGTGCAGGCTCTCCCCTCCCCAGTCGGGGTCACTGGGTCAGAAGGCACAGGAAGCTGGGAGTGACTCTCTGGGAAAGAGACCTACAAACTCCAGGGAAGGGACAAGAGAGACCAGCCATCTGTGCTAAGGACCCCCACAGGAGCTCAAAGGCAGAAGGTGGCAGGAGAGAGGGGAGACGCCCCTTTTGGTCAGGAGGGCAGAACACTCCATGGTGGCCACCAACCCCAGTGCCCCTTTAAGCCCTGCTGTCCACCACCAGGGACCGGTCCAGACTCCCCGGAATGTACCTGTTGATAGTTTTAAATATTTTTTTGATCTAGTCACAGAGGGAAACTCCAGATAACCTCAGGAATATGTGGGTGCAGGTTGGGAGTACCTCCTGCCCTCTGTTGTTTGTGATGGCAGAGTAAACACCAGCCTCAGCTCAGGCGGAAGCCACCTGAGAGGGCAAGCGGAACAACCACCTGACAGAGGAAGCCAGGCCACAGACTAAGCAACTCACCCAAGGTCACCACTGCATAGGAAGCGGCAGAACTCAGCTCTGACCAAGGGTGACTAACGCTGGAATCGAAGGGCTTATAAAGGAGTGGATGAGGGACGGTCATTACGAGCGGGGATGCCTAATTACACGCCCACAGTTAAAAGGCAGGGGCACGCGCACATACTCCCACAGGCCATGAGCTCAAAGCTAGCCAAGCAGTTTGGAACCTGATACCTGGCCACTGCTTTCAGAGCTGGTAAAAACTAGACTGGCAGGACTCGGCGACCTTGCAGGGGTCTTGCTGCTCACCCCCCAGGAAGGACCCCAGTGGCTTGGGAGATAGAAGAGGGACTTAGGAGCTGGAACCAAGGTGGAGGCGGGACAGGCGTGGGGGGCAATGTAACTGCCCCAAGGCAAGGCATGAAAACACGCCACCTCTCCTTAGAGGACAGGTTTAGGCCTGGCTAGACTCAGTTCAGGAAGCCCCCACCTCCTCCCACCCCAGGCCAGTTACTGGAGATAAGCAAGTTCTCTGGAGCAGCCGAGGAAGTCAGGCAGGGGCTGTGAAGCCTGATACCGGGCAGATTCCGCCTGCCTAGCCTACTCCTGGGAAATGGGGAGGTAAAAGGAAGAATAGGGGTGCATACCTACAGCCCCCAAGCCTGGTGACTCCTGGGCAGACAAGCTATGAGGGAGGCAATCTGGAAGGAGAGAGGGTAGCGCCAAAGGCTGAATCTGTGGTACAGTGCCTGGCACCCAGCAAGCCCCGTGCTGGGTCCAAGGATGCTTCAGTGATGGTGGGAGAGGGGAGGAAGCAGCAGATTCTTTAGAATCTTTAGTTCAGGCCTATGGGGAAAACAAAGTGCCCAGGGGTTGCAGGAGGGGAAGCCTAGCAGAGTGTCTTTGATCAGTGCCGACACGGTCACCGCGCTCTACGGGGCATACCATCTTGGATGCCCACACACAACCCTCACTGCTCAAATGCCCCTTACCTCCTCGGGCTGAAATTGGTGGCTCCCTACGGTTCCCTCCTGACTTTTCTCCTCAAACCTTGGCCCGCGGAGCAGAAGATGAGAAGCAATTACTGATTTAACCCTGTTGACAGCCTGGGAAGGCAGCGACCTCGCACTGATTCAACAGTGTGGCCCCTTTCCCCTGTTGAATCCTGCCTGCATGGAGTGGACATTACTGTGGCCCCTTACCCTGTTGAATCTTGCCTGCATGGAGTGGACATTCCTTACCTGCTGACGGACTGCTGGCTGGCTGAAAGACTGGAGGAGTCAATACCCCTATTCAGGACCTCAGTGGAGGAAGTGAGGGCCACACAGGTAGGGGCAGGGTTAAGGGGTCAGAGGGTCAGGCAGGTGGAAGAAGCATAGTGCCTCAGGGCAGAACAAGAAGCGCATTCCAGGAGCACTGGGGCAAGTCTAGGCTGAGATCATAGAGACCCCGCACAGCGCGGCATAGCATAGCACAGATGACACACCGGAAAGATGAAAGGGACAGCCAGAGGCAGGGCCTCGGGGACGTCACCTGTCCCACCACGCCACGTGCCCTCTCCTCTTTGACCCCCTTTTTTTTTCTGTACAGCCCTGGCTGTCCTGGAACTCACAGAGATATGCCTGCCTCTGCCTCCTGAAGAACATTCCCGCCCCTTTAGCAGCAGGATTCAAATACACATTCCTCACCTGATCTGACCCTGGTCCTGTTTGCAACGCCTGGTTGCCCCCAAGCTATGGGGATAGCTCAGCTGGGGAGACAGCTGTCTCGCAAGCGTGAGGACCTACCTGAGCCTGACCTCCAAAGCCCAGGTGAAAAAGCTGGGTGTGGTGTGTGCTTGTAATCTCAGCACACAGGCAAAGGAAGAAGGATCTCTGGTGCCCACTGGACAGTCTAACAGACTTGGTGGGTTCCGTGAAGGATCCTGCCTCCAAAAACAAAGTGGAAAGTACCTGGGCAATGACATCTGAGGGTGACCCCGGCCCAAGCCCCACCCCCATACACGTACACGTCACATGTACCCGCTCACATGCATGAACACGCACACACACCTAAAAATAATAAAATGAAATGATTACTTAGAATCACATGGGTGGGGGGCTGGAGAGATGGCTCAGAGGTTAAGAGCATTGCCTGCTCTTCCAAAGGTCCTGAGTTCAATTCCTGGCAACCACATGGTGGCTCACAACCATCTGTAATGGGGTCTGGTGCCCTCTTCTGGCCTTCAGACATACACACAGACAGAATACTGTATACATAATAAATAAATAAATATTAAAAAAAAAAGAATCACATGGGTGGGCCACATATCCAGCTCCAGTGTTAGTAAGCTATAAGGAGAATGAGAAGCAACTTTATATGACAAGGGACAAGGGACAGGACAAGGGGCTCAACCTTGCAGCAGAAGTCTATTTACTGAGAAAGGAGTAGTATACTGGGTTTTGAAGCAAGGTAGAATCTACTAGAAATAATAAGACACACAGACACGCGATGAAAAGGTTATGACATTTATGTTAGGTTTGTCTTCAGGGACATAGGAGGATCAAAGGGGAAGAGATGTGTCCCCCGAGTATGTTTGTGTGTGTCTGTCTGTGTGTCTGTCTCCATCTTGCAGGTGCGATCGCTCAGGGAACACAGGATTCCTGTTTAGCCACGTTGGCCTCAGTGGATGGGACACCCCGTTACAGACCCATATAGACACAAAGCTGAGAGCATGCAATCGTCAGCTGGGAGGAAACCAGACGCTAATGAGAAACTGAGGCGGTCATTCGGGTCACCATGTGGCTATTTGAGGCCCGGCTTCTATAGAAAAATGGCTCCTAGTCAGGCGGTGGTGGCGCACGCCTTTAATCCCAGGCAGAGGCAGGCGGATCTCTGTGAGTTCGAGGCCAGCCTGGTCTACAAGAGCTAGTTCCAGGACAGGAACCAAAAGCTATGGAGAAACCCTGTCTCGAAAAATCAAAAAAAAAAAATTAAAAAAATAAAAAGAAAGAAAGAAAGAAAAATGGCTCCTATGCTCCCTAACTTCTAAAGATGAATCCGTCTCCATTTCTAACCCTGCTGGTCACACCCCCGATCAGAACCAGACCAGCCTCTGGGCCATCCCCCTATTCGGCTCCTACAGGGGCAGGCACTCAAGACTCGGGGGTGGCCATGTGAGCCATGCGGACCATTATCCACACAAGTCACTGCCCTGTGTGTGGAATGAGTCCAAGAGTGACTGCAGGGGTGGCCTTGTCTCAGGTTCGGATCTGGCCACGTCTGGGTAGGACGTGGGGATCTCCAAGTCGGACATCTCCTATGGGGTGCCTGGGCTAATGTGTTCCCACGCAAACAACTTGTGGCCCAGCAGAGTCCATCTGTCCTGTTGGAGCCTCACCCAGAATCCCTGGGGCTCTTCAGGAGCACACTGTGGAATCCAAGCTTCCCTCACCTGTCCCCCGTGCTTGGGCTTCCCACAACAGTCACTGATCAAGGGACTGGCCCCCTCCCTTCCCCAACATCCTGTGTGAGGCCAGTGTGTGTGGCTTTGGCCTCCTGCTTGGCGGATGTGAGAACGCCCATGCACCTCCCACTGACAGAGTGTAGGGCGGGGCGCTAAGGTACTGAGGCAGCTGCTTTTCTGTCTGTGCCAACTCAGAGGTCCATGGCTACTCTTCAAGGACTGGTGTTGCTTGGGGAAACTCAGTCTCCCGAAGGCCCCAGGCAAGCCTGACTGACCAGCAAACCCCAAATAAGAGATAATTTCCATGTAGATAGAACCTAGGAGCCCACGGGACAGAGGCTGTTGTCAGGTCATAACAGGAGAGCGGGAGCTAGCTGAGGCTAGACGTCCCCAAGCCTCTCCCTTGCATTAGTTCATTCGTTCCTCCAATTACTGACACAATAGCCGACTCAGGACCGCATCAAGTTCAAACTGTCCCAATCCATCCAAGTCCCAATCTGGCTGACTCCGGAATCCTCTAAGCACCTTCGGCTCCTTCTCCAGGATACAAGGGCTAAGCTAAGAGGTTAGCTTGGGCTTGGCCTCCCATTCCTGGTCCCACAACACAGAGAGAGGAACCCAGGATCCTCTGAGGGTTCTATCCAGTGTCCTTGAAAGCTTCTCTGACATCCCCACATCAGGCTCCCCAGTAAAGTGTACAAAAGCTCTCTGGGAGGCAGACAGTTGACTGGGTTACCCAGCCCCAGGCCAGCCTTATCCTAGGACCCGCTATCAGCCCCTAAATGTGAAGAGAATGGCTGTCCCAGCAGTTACAGGGGGAGAGTACGATGGCAGTTTCGTCCCCAGGGCCACACAGCATTTGAGGCACTCAGATTTTATTTTCAGAACTCCCCTGTCTCCTCAAGTCTTTAACTCAAATATCCCCCTCTTGTCAAGGCCAACCTTGCAAAGCCACATACAGCTCTACCCACCAAGGGACATCCCAACCCCTTCTTTGGTTCTTTCTAGTCTACAGCTCATATTACCTGCTAATGCTGTTTATTTTCTGTCATCGGGGATCTCCGGCACTTCGAAAGAAAGAAAATTCCAAGACAGGACCAAGAAACAATGAGAACTTATTGTTAAATCAATGATTAAGCAGTCAGTCCGGAGATTAGGTAGGCACGGTCTTCCCTAGCCATTGCCCTTAAGAATGCTGAGGCGGCCTGGCAGTGGTGACGCACACCTGTAATCCCAGCAGAGGCAGGTGAATCTCAGTGAGCTCAGGGCCAGTCTGATCTACAAATAGAGATCCAGGACAGACAAGACTGTCACTCAGAGAAACCCTGACTTGAAAAACAAACAAAAGAAAAGAAAAAAGAAGAATGCTGAGATGGAGTTTACAGGGTCCTCAGAGAACTTTCCTCTTCTGGCCTCAAGTCACATGGGTGTCATATGTGACATCCTCTCAGGATACCTGAGACCCTGCCACAGATTGTGGCTTCAGGATACCAACTCCTTGGTGAGGAATATCCCAGAATAATATTATTTAAAATAATAATATTATTTTTCCTGGTAGCACCAAGTCAAGTCCCTCAAGAGAGGGCTCCAGTCTCTTGCTGAATTCCTAAAGGGTAGAGTCAGACACCTCTCAGTTTCCCCGTCCCCACGCCCAAAGGAGCCTCTCCTAACTCAAGAATTCATCATCGAGGTTCCTGGGAAGGGCAACTGACTCCTCACAGGACCAGCTTCCTGAGGCAGGGAAGACAGAGAAAGCCGTCTCAAAGGGAGTAGGTAGGGCACAGCTAGGAAGGGTTTCCCTGGGATCTCTAGGAAGCCAAGTCTGGGGAGGCCACGTAGTACAGGTGGCCCTGATGGGCAGGGCAGCGCCCATCTCCTGCTCTGGATCCTGCCTGGGCAGAGGAAAACAAAAGTTGTCCAGCAGACCTGGCATGCCCGGCCCAGGAGGAGCGAGATAACAGTATCACTGGGAGATAAGAGGCCCCCCCCCCCAGCCCGAGTGCGTCTAGCTGCCGATGCTGCTCCAAGGAGCCACCTTGGAGATAGCGTCAGTTTTTCCAGCCTCCAGTGGTACCCAACTCAGGTGTCTCAACAGCTGCTCCTGGGTGTCTTAGAAAACCAAGAAGCTCAGTCTCCCCACAAGGCCCCAAGGTTCTGCCAGACCCATCCAGGAGAGCAAAGGGCCACAGGCTGATTCCAAATCTTTTCTCTCAGGGCAGGCAGGGGCAGGGAGAAAGAGGGCAGGAAGGGCACCTTCCCTTCAAGTGTCTTGAGGACGCATGGAGCAGCGCAGGAATGTTCTCACTCCCCTGCCCGCCCCCCACAGGGTGTAGTGGAGAGGGGACGTCTGGGCGGAAACAGATCACAGGTTCTACACTCAGAAGACAGACTCAGAGCCACAGACAAACGGACACACACGGACAGGGAGAATGTCTTGCCCATCAGCCCTCCACCCTGGCTTTCCCAAAAGAATAAGGGAATTAATTTTTAAGGACCAGAGAAAGGAGGATGTCAGACTAGGAAAGGTCAATGCCCTCTCCCCATGATACCTGTCCTCATGATAAAATTCAGACCTTCAGCTTCAGAGACCAAAAGCCTACAAGGGGCCAACTGGCACTTTCCTTTTTCCTTTTTCTTTTTAAATCCTTCTAGGAAAGTTAACAGATTCTGGTGGGGGGACACCTGCTAGGTACGAGGTCATGTGATCTCGTGTTTACATGTTCTCAGCAACCACTAGGACACTCAGGCCCAGTGTGGTTAAGTGTCAGACCTAAGACTATTCGGCAAGAGCTGGAAGACAGGGTTCAGAGCCATCTGATGTTAGGGAACGAGGCTACTGTGTGTTTTTCGAAAAAGGGTCTTAGGGCTGAAGAGATGGCTCAGCAGTTAACATTTTCCAGAGGACTCAGTTCCATTCCCAGCACCCACGTCTGGCAGCTCATCAACTACCTGTAGCTCTGATGTCATCTGGTCTCGTCTACATGTGGCATACACTCACTCAGACACACACACACATAAAAGTAAAATCACGCCAGGTGGTGGTGGCGCACTAGAGAGGCAGAGGCAGGCGGATCTCTGTGAATTCAAGGCCATCCTGGTCTACGTAGACTTCCAGGATAGCCAAGGTTATACAGCAAAATTCTGTCCCAAAAAACCAATAAATAAATAAATAAATCCCAGCACTTGGGAGACAGGCAGTTCTACAGATGGGGTTCCAGGACAGCCAGGGCTACACAGAGAAACTCTGTCTTGAAAAATCAAAAATAAAATCAAGAGACTGGTTTTGTAGCCCCGTTTGTCCTCCAGTTTGTACAACCTTCCTGCCTGTCTCAGGAGTGCTGGGATGCAGGGATAAGCTGCCCATCCAGCTCCTTGTCTGTTCTTCAAATGAACATATGAGCCTTCCTTTCTTTTTTGTTTTTGATACTGTTGTTCACTGAGTATTATTTTATGGCCAGCAAGATAGCTCAGCAGGTAAAGGCACCTGGCAACAAGCCTGATGACCGGAGTTCAATCCTTAGGACCTGCATGGTGGAAGAGAAAGTTGTCCTATGACCTACATACATACATGCATACATACATACACACACACCACAACATGTGCATGCCCAAACATACACACAAGCACAGATACAAATAAAATTTAAATGTAATAAGAGACTAAATTTGTTTTTCAAGACAGTTTCTCTGTGTAGACCAGGCTGGCCTCGAACTCAGAGATTCACCTGTCTCTGCCTCCCAAGTGCTAGGATTAAAGGCATATGCCACCATGCCTGGCTTGAGACTAAATATTTTGATATAATTAAAATTATCCCAATCTATATCTAAAGAGGAGCCATCATTGCCTCAAGGAAGAGTAGAGATGCAGGATGTTCCGAGGACCTGGAAATGCTCTCCAGGAGCTGATCAGAGAACAGCAAGCTTGCTTTGAGTCCTGTCAAATGTTCTGCGTGCAGATAACTTAAAACTTCCTAACTCAGCTGGGTGGTAGTGGTGCACGCCTTTAATCCCAGCACTGAGGAGGCAGAGCCGAGCCTCTGTGAGTTCAAGGCCAGCCTGTTCCACAGAGTGCCAGGCCAGCCAAGGCTACACAGAGAAACCCTGTCTCGAACCAAAAAACCAAAAAACAAGCAAGCAAGCAAACAAACAAACCTACCGGTCTTGTACAGTAGAAACATTTCTTCCTCCATCCTCCCGCCTCTCTGGGTAGCTTACTACAGGGACCCAGGGGATTTTCTCCCAGACTCTCTCTAACTTTGCTTTCTCTTAGGGAGGCCACAGTTCTTCGGCCGTGCAGCGCAGCTCAGTTCTTCCCACAAACATTTCCTTGTTACCCTGACACACCCATTCTCTCCCGGCTCAGAACGGCCTCAGTCTCCAAAGCCTGCACCAACGTAGGTACCCAAGGGAAGGGACGCGGTATCTAAGTCCCGCCCTCCTTACCGGAAGCTCACCTGTTTCAGGTGAAAACCTTTAAGAGCTACACCGCGGTTACCCCAGTTATGGCCACGTCCCACAACTAAGGCCCAGTGTGTCCACCAACTGTTCAAACACAGTGAAAGCACAGCACACTTTCTTTGACAAGAATTTTCCACTCCTTGCCAAGTCCCACAGTGCAACCCCCAGCTATCAGCGTGTAAAACAGTCTGGGTCTCCATACCGTCGGCTAAAGGTGTCCAAAGCCGCCCCGAGCGTAGAAGTGGCCCCTTTCTACGAGAGAACCAGGTCCCACCCGCGGACTTCCTGCGTCGGAGGATTAGGAGGCACAAAGGGCGGGCAGGGAGAGAGCCCAGATGGTAGAGGTAAGGGCTAAGCCGCCAAGGTAACACTCTCCAGACGCCGCTGGCGGACGCCGGGTCACGGGAAGCCGTGTCGCCCGGCTCTGAGTCCAGGCGCCTCGCTCGAGGGTCCGGGACTGGGTCTCCGCTCACCGTGTCCCCTTGTACCCAGCCAGGCCAGACACCTGTTCCCTGCTCCCGAAAGCCAACAAGATTGTGCAAACCCGAGTCCCAAGTTTGGTAATCCGTGTGGCGAAACAGGAAAAGACAAGTTTTCAGAGCCACTTTCTACAGGTGTCTTTCTCCGGGACGAGCCAAACGTCGGAGATCTGGACGAGCAAGGAAGGCAGACCTGGGCGCTGCCTTCTCCGACCCGCCCGGGGAAGCCCAGGGGACTCGGATCCCCTCGCGCCGCGCCGCGCCGCGCCGCCCCGAATGGTCCGCGCCCTCGAAGACAGTGTAAAGCCAGGTAGGCTCACCTGCAATCGCCGGCCGGGCCCTGCCAGAGGCCTCGGCGTTCCTCGGCGCCCGTCACCCGCCGCTCCGGTTCCCCGCGCCGGCCCACGGGCTGCAGGGCGGCCGTCTCCTTCCTGCTCACCTCCGGCGCTGCGAGCGGGGGGGCGGAGCTGCCGCGATTTACATACAGGGCAAGCCTGCCGAGCTCGCGCCCCGCCCCTGGACCCGCCCCCTAGGCGGAGCCAATGGGGCGGGGGCCGCGCTCTGGCCAATCGGGGCCCCAGGAGCGCGGGGCGGGGCAGCAGCGAGGAGACTCACCTAGTGCAGCCAGCCCGACCCCGCCCTCACCTGCGCGCACCTGGTCACAGGACTGCTCCCTGTTGCCAGTGTCCCACCACCTCCCGGAACAGGAAATAGTCCCTAGGTGCCTTCTAGGATGGATGCCAGGTATCAGGATATGTTACTCTCGCAGCTGTTGAGAGAGGGGCATAGCCAGGCGGGCTCCTCAAAAGAGCGTTCCTTCCAACTAGAATGACCCGCAGGTGCAGGTTTCAGACCCAAGAGTAGGGCCCTGTGGGAACGAAGGCATAATGGCGAGATGCCTAACCACTGCTGGGAGCCCCCCACTTCTGTCTTCAGTGGTCGACTGGAGCCCGGGGTCCAAAGGGCTAGACACTGCAGGTAGGCTAGTTTTATTTAGCTCAAGCTTGGAAGTTACATGTGGGGGAAAGAACCATGGGGTGGTCCCTCTGCGTGGCTGGGGTCGAATCCAAACCGACAGAGGCCTCTCAGCCACCACCCAGCTGCACCCGGGTTAGGACCAACAGGACGGTCTCCTCAGGCGTCCTTCAGACCTCGGTGTTAGAAGTCAGACAGACAAGTTCAGCGTGGACAAATGAGGAACGAAGGGAAGGGGTAGTCCAGTAAGTGATCAACCACAGCAGAGAATATTTCTTTTAATGGCTTTGGCTTTATGGCACGAAGCAGGCACCCCACTGTTTAAAAGGCACAGAGTCCTCTCTTCTGCCCCATCTCCTGGGCCTCTGAAATCAAGTCCTGAGTTCCAAGGGGGTCACTGCCAGGCAAGAGGGCATGGGGCAAGGCTTCACTCCCCTACAAACAGCAGATACCCAGGGCTGTAGACCACACTGGCCCAGACAGTTCCCGATGAGTCCTGTACAGGAGTCAGCCGACATGGTCCCTGAGAGCATCGAAGTCCCCCAGCTGCATTTCAGTGCTCCAGATCCCTGGGCAGTGTGAAGTCTCTGAAGCTATAGAAGGAGATGTCACCGTGATCCACCAGGGCAAAGATCAGGGGGACATCCCCACTCTGGTAGGTCAACCGCTTGAGGCTGCAGAGGTCTGGGACAGGCTCATCAAATCTGTAGGAATAAAGATTAAACTGAGGCCTAGTCACAGCCCACCCACGGCCCTGGGCTGCCCCCCCTCCCAGAGCAGGAAGGCTCTAAGACAAAAAAGCTAGGAATACAAGAATACTGGCCCCGGGCTCTGCTGTTTACAAACTCTGTGGCTTTGATGAACTTCCAGGAGCCCCAGAGTAGAGGGACAGCAGGACAGAGTGGGTTCTCACCACTCTTAGCCAGAAATCCCTTCACATCAGTTCCCTCCTGCTGAGTGAGCCCAGGACTAAAGTGGAAGAGAGTTTACTGCAAAATGCCTGTAATGAGGAGCCAAGGATTCAAATGCTTGGGTTCCTATGGCACCAACTGGCCATATGGCCTTAAGATAGGTGGCACTTAACCCTCTGGACCTCAGATTCTTCTCAGGGACTGGCAAGCTGGTGGCAGGGATCAGGCGAGGGGCTGGCAGCAGGCAGGGTACTGCTCAGTCGTCTCGTACCCACTAATGCACATTCGGACATAGGGTTTGCCAGGGTTGTTTTTTCGGAACGTAGCCACAGCGTCAGCCTGGTAAACATCGAAGCTGATCTCCAAGCCTCTCGACTTCTCCAGAAGCCTGAGGACCAGGTAAGAAACGTTACAAGGACTTCTTCTCCCACCTCCCTCCACACCAAACCCTCTCCTACTACCACGTCTGCACAGCAGCTTAGTCATGGGATAGACCCAGCATCTTGTCATTCTTCCCTTTCCCTGACGCACAAGAGTAGCTGTCACTGGAAGCTAAGTATGTGGGCAGGTGTCCCTGGGGTGATCCTCTGACTCACACCCAACTCCAGGAATCAAATCCCAGCTGTCTCTCCACCTGGCAGCCAGTGTCATGGAGACAGCGAGCGCAGCTGAGACTCACCGGTAACCTCCGTCAGCAAGATGTGTTGTCTGCAGCACGGAGACATGTTCAAGGACCGCGGCTACAAGGACAGTGAAAAAAAGATGTGGAGAAGGGGAGTCAACTTCCTACATGCTCCTGTGGTGCTACCAAATCTGCTAACCAGGTTAGGACCACCAGATTTACCAGAATGTATTCAGTAAGGTATGCTCCACACAGTAGCAGTATTTAGAATACGCTTATCTGGTAACCCTGCTCTCCTCACCCACCACTCTACCATGTTCCCATGATGCCTTTACAGAGTTCTGAATCTGTTACTACACTTAGCTCAGACCACAGACTTAGTTCCTTGTGTTTAAAACCAAAACCAAGAACAGACAGTGAACTTTCCTCTTATTTGATTAAAACCTCTGTGGTGCCACCATGTTCTGGCTAACAGGCTGTAAAGGTGAGGGACCTGAAACTGGTTGCTGGCAAAACCATCCAGCATTCTTGGGTATGGCCTTAAGGATGCGGGTACACCATGCAAGTGTCCCTGGGCAATCTGGGCTCTGCTGGGGCCACGGTCCCCACCTACAGAGGAGCCTCTGCGGGGCCCACGCCACTGCAGCCTTCTCCTCTCATACCTTAGGCATCAGCCAGCCCTGGTCAAAATAGCCCTTTTCAAGTCTCATGATCCTTCTGCTCCCAGTGGCCTATCGTATAGCAGAGTGAGGGGATACCTGGGGAATCTGCTTTATCAGGGTTGAGCAAGGGAGTAACAGACTGGCCCCACAGGTGTGGAGGGCGGGGCTGGCTCTTCTGCAGCTGTCGCCTCTGCAGCAGTTCCTTGTACTCCCGCCAGCTGGAGCAGCCCTGCACCTCGGGATCTGCGTTCACATCCTCCCGGAACTGCTGCGCCTCTGCTTGCTGGTCCCGGTCTCTCCGGGAAAGCTTCTCCTTCCGCTGGTTCAGCTTTTGGCACCAGGACTCAGCATCTGTCCCTCGCCCAATGACATTGGCGGGGAGCAGTTCTGGGGCTGGGGCAGGCAGGCGGGTGTGGCGGCTATCTGAAGCCATGTTGGGGAAGGAGATCTGCTCAAAGTTCCAGCGTGGTTTAGGAGCCCCCTTGGCTCCATTCTTGATTTTATCATTCTCCTGGCCACACTCCATATCCTCCCTGGCCAGAGCAGGGCAAGGCTCTGAAGACCCCAGAGCCTGAAAGGAGAGTCCTGAGCCCTTTCTGGGGCTTGACTCCTGGGGCTTCTCTGAGTACTGGCTACTCTGGTCACAGGCAGGTGGGCTGGAGGCTGCCCCGCTCATGGGTGGCAGAGAGTTCTGCAGAGCCTTAGCCTTCTTACTAACAGACCTTAGAGACATGGGAGGAAAAGCAGTGTATTCATTCCCCTTGTTGCTGTCACCAGGACAGGTGTGTCCCACTGGAATTGAGGTGGACCCCTACTGTCTCCCAAAGCCTGTATGAGAGCATCACAGGCCCCTTCTTAAGCCCGGAGCTCATGATATCCCTGGGGTGGCAACAGCAGGGGGCATTACCGACAGCTGGAGCTCCTCTTCCTCTTGCCAGTCCCGTCCTCCAGGCACTGGGCATAGCCATCCAAGTTAAGCTGCCTCTCATAAGGGGACACGACAGAGCTGTGGGGCGAGAACAGCAGGCAGGCAACAGATCCACCTTCTCAGACTGGTGCTGCCGGCAGGATTTGGGAGGGAGTGGCCAAAAGGATGAGCCAGAGGCCAGAGGCAGATCCATACCCAAAGGAAGGGTACCTGGGAACAGCCATAGGGGCCTAGTCACCCACCTCTGTCCAGGTCCCGAGTGTCAGCAATAATACCTGTGTAGCCCTGGCTGTTCTGGAACGTGCCATCAAGTACACTTTTATCTCTTGCACATACACACTACTGTTTCTCTGCTTGTTTCTGTTTTGTTTCCTGACAAAACCGACATTGTACTAACACACTACTTTGGATCTTTTTTCTTCCCCACTCAGTTACACACTGTGGGCTCAGACCCTCATCACTTAGCACCACAGCACTCTTCCTGCTATGAGAAGGGGAGAGGGTATGTGACAGAGAGAGACAGAGAGAGAGAGGGGTGTGGAGGGGAGAGCACCCAACAGCAGAGTGCCTCTTGGGAGCTGTCTATCTTGTTTGAGGTGGGGGTTTCTAGTTGGCTTACAGCTCACTGATTAAGCCAGGCTCGCTGCTGAGCCCCAGGAATCTGCCTGTCTCTGCCTCCCCAGTGCTGGGAATATAAGGATAATCACATGGCCTTGGGTTCTGAGGGACTGGGCTCAGGTCCTTGTACTTGCTGTAAATCCCCTCCCAACACTATGTATTTTTATAGCTCCCAATGCTGCACAGTTCAGGCGCAGCATGGTGGATAGCCACGAGTGTCTATTCACATTAAATCCAAGCCAATTAAAATTACAAAATGAGACCTCAAGTCCTGTCACTTCCACAGAGGGCATCTTTGTACTACACAAGTCCTAGGTGACGACCGCTTTAAAAGAGCAGCCAGTTTGTGTGGGTAGGTCTCCGCAGCTGAGTCCAAGCTTCTCAAGTACTGATTCTACAAAGTGATGGCGTTTTGCTACTGTTCTTTAATACATAATAAGCAGGTAGCGGCTGTGATTTCGTTCTGTTCTTCCTAAGCCACTAGTTCAGGGCCTAGCATCAGAAGGTGCTCAATAACACTGCTGAGTGACGGAACAATTCTCAGGAGGAACTTCTGCACACAGCCATGCCTGTCTCCCTAGAACAGATCCCACTTTGGGGAACTGCTTTAGGGTTTTGGGGACAGACTGTAGAGGCAACACCAGTTTCTACTGTAAGTCCGAAAGTGGCTGTGGCATTCAGCAAAGCTGGACCTCTAGGTAATAGAGGGAGATCTAGCCCAGCCTAAGAATGTGAACGGCACCTCAATTATAAATCCAGCCCCTCGCTCTTGCACGCGCTCCACAAATGGGCCTGCACACCTACATGCCAGGCACTGGTTACTGCAGTTCTGCGCTCACAGTGAGCTGCAGGTACTTGGTTATTACCTGAGCAGAGCCCAGTCTGACAACCCAGGAAAAAGTGCAGGAATGGAATTCACCCCCACATGCTGCACTGTAGCCAAAGGCCCCAGGAAAGTGGAGGCCACTATAACAGTCAGTCAGGTCCCCCCAGCTGCAGTGGATGAGTCAAAGGACTTACCTCGGCTGGAACCGGCGAACCACGTAGCCTAGTCTCTTCAGGTGGCTGAAGACCTCAGGAGAAGAAAAAGGAAATCTTAGATGCTTTTTGTTTGCATGTTTGTTTGCAAGGCTCTTGCTATACGGTCCTAGCTATCCTGGAACTACGTGGACCAGCTAGCCTCACACTACTCAAAAGTCGTATTTCTCCCTCTAAACCTCTACGTGCTGAAATTGTGACAGGTACTACCATGCCTGGCTTAGATGTCCACTCTTTTTTTTTCGAGACAAGGTTTCTCTATATAACCCTGGCTGTCTTGGAACTTGCTTTGTAGACCAGGCTGGTTTTGAACTCAGAGATCCACCTGCCTCTACCTCCCCAGTGCTGGGATCAAAGGCGTGTGCCCCCATGCCTGACTTGGATGTCCATTCTCTACAGTAACATAGTGGTTTCTCCAAACACAAGTCATTTCCTCTATCTCCCGAAACTTTCTCTCCTACAGAGCTCCAGGCTCCAACCTCAGGACTGCTTGAAACACATTCCATTATAAATATTACCCGCACCAGGCCTACTGGTTCAAGCTTGTAATCCCAGCTGCTAGGGAGGCTAAAGTAGGGGGATCACAAAATCATGGTCAGTCTGGGGTACAGAGAGAGTTCAAGGTCAGTCTATGCAATTTCCAAAGTCCCTGACTCAGAAAATAAGAGTGGGCGGGGCCACAGATCAATGCGAGAGTTTGCTAGCATACACGGGCTGCTGGATTCTTCCCCAGTAAAACTAAAAGTAAACTAGCAAACACCATGTTCCAAGGAAGTTTCACTCTTTGAATTCTGTCTCTTATTCTGGGTACAAGTGACATCTAATAATTTATCGACAATACAAATCTCAAAAGAAAAACACAAACAGGGGTGGGCCTCCTGGGAAAGACCTACATCATAGGATATGCTGACATTAAAGTCTAGGCAAAACAGTGGTAGACAGTGTTAGACATCACCCCACCTATCCAACCCTCCACAGACTTGATGGGAATAGTCTCCGCTAAGTAGCCACACGTTATTGCTCGTGTCCTGTCCCCACAGCGGAGGAACAAACCCAAAAGTGTCCCCATCTCACTCAGTCTCCTCCCAGCATTCAACACAACTGATTGTTTTCTCCTTTAAAAATGAGCGCAGGGCATAGTGGCCTTTAACCTTAGCACTTGAGAGAGTGAGTCAGGCAGATCTCTGAGTTCGAGGCCAGCCTGGTCAACATAGTGAGTTCCAGGACAGACAAATCTGCACAGTAAGATCCTGTTTCAAAACAGAACACTGAAAAGAAGAAAAAGAGAGGAATGGAAGGTTGTACTAGAGGCTTTGGCGTGGTTTCCTCTTCTCCTCCTGATCACGGATGGGTCCCATCTCTTCACTAACCTTCCCACATCTGTGAGCTCCAGGGGACAGTGACAGTCCCCTGCTGGTTGCACGCCCTCAGAGACAATGGCTTATACTATCCACAGCATGCAAACATCCAAGGTTATATTTCTAGCTTTGCCCTCACCCTACATTCTAGGTTGTATCTACTGTGTGCCTGAAATCCTGCTGGATGTCCAGGAAGTACCTCAACGTTACTTTGTATCAAACAGAACCCCTGAGTGGTCCTAGTCTTCCATATAAACACCCACCTCAGTCTTCCCAGCTAGATGACACCATGGTGGTCACAAGCCTTGAGTCTCTCAGTCATCCAACCTTTCCTCCAAAACACTCCTGCCATACCTTTTCCTGCTCACTGCCCCTAGCCCAGCCTACACCGTCTCTCTCCTGAAAGGATGGTCCAGAACAGATCTTTTTCCTTGTCTAATTTGATCTTCCACCTAGCACTAATTCTCTATTTGGTTCTTGTTTGTTTAGTAGTTCTGTTTAAGGCTGGGTTTCATTAGGTAGCCCAAGCTGATCTTAGACTTGAGATTGTCCTGCCTCAGCTTCCAGAGTGCTGGAATTACATACGTGGTTAACCATGAGAAGCACTAAGTACTTTTTGTTTGGAGACAGAGTCTCCAAATATATAGTATAATGGATGGCCTGGAACTCACAAAGATCCTCCTGCTTCTGCCTCCTAAGCACTGGGATTAAAGAGTGCACCACCGCCCCGCCCCCCCCCCCCCGCCCCCAATGCCTGGCTTCTTAGTAACTTTTTATTATCCAACTGCTTCCTCTGACTATAAGCCTGACCCGCACAGGCTCCTAACTGTCCTATAGCCGTGATATTGTGTTTGCAACCTCAGAGGTACTTGTCACCGTCCATTAGCTTGACCAACGGGAGGCTCCTTGAGACGTAACTGATACCTGATATTGTAGGAAATTCAAGGTGTCCTCAGTCAGCAGCAGCTGGTAGGCCTCTTGGATGGACAGCGGTAGGTCTTGGTAGAAGAGCTGAATAGAGCCCTGGAAGCGGACCAAGGGCTTAGCTGTGTGTAACCTTCCTTCAGCGCCCAAGTCAAATAGGGTCAACTTCTTGCCTCTGACCCTCTCCCCCCCACACCCTCAGCATCACTGCATAACCATGACCAGCTAGGAGAAAGGATTAGCATCATCGCTGCTGCCTGTGTGGCATTCTCTTCTGTTCTCCAAGTCCGCCTTTAAGTTCTCCGAAAACGTAATTCTAAATTCTTCCTGGTCCTTCCCATTCCTTACTCTGAACCCCTTTCCCACAGCCCTAGGAGCCCACTCACACACTCCAGCAGATACAAGGCCTCTTCGGGGTGAAGCCGCTGCCGCCCTTGCTCTGAGTAGCCCATGGTCTGCCAGAATTTCCCCTGTGGGGCATCAGCGCAAGTGTCACCAAACAGCTAAGGGAACGAAGGGAGGAGATCCACCCCCCAGACGCGGAGATGCTCGGGTCGCTCACCGCTGGCGACTTCAACTCCACGAAGCCCTCTTCGGGTCTCCACTCCGCGGCCACCAAGCTGCCCCTGGCGAGGAGTGGGTTGGGGGCGTCTCGGTCTACACGGGCAGTCCCCGGCCCCCGCCCACCCGGCCCCGGCCCCAGCCCCTCTCACAAGCGTTCCACGCGCTCCTCTGCCAGCAGCTGCCACAGCTCCTGGCGACACAGGCGCAGCCGCTCGGCCTGGGCCTCCGAGCCGTCCGGGAGGAAGTCCTTGGGGCCATGCGACCGCTGGGGCAGCTTCTGGGACCGCGAACGAGCCGCCCGGAGTTCCGAGGCGCTGGGGCGAGCCGGGGACACGCGGTCAGCACCACGGCCACCCCGCGAGGCCCCGGCCCACGCCACCCCCCCCACGCCGCCCCCGTGCCGGGGAGCACCTGAGCACACGCCCCGCGGGAACCTCCACGGTCGCGGGTTCGGAGTCCGGCTCCATCGGGCCGCCGGCTGCGGCTGCGCGCGCACCGCCCAAGCCCCGCCCTCTCCGGGAACGTGACGTCCGTGCGGTCCTAGCGCTCGGCGCTCCACTCCCGAGCGCAAATCCACCTGGCTTCGCGCCTTCCTACCTGCCCTGTGTCCCTCAGACACCTGACTGCACGTGTCCCTAGGTCGGCGGGGCCGAGTTTAATCTGCAGGTTTCCAGACGTGCAGGAACACACCTATTCAGTTTGCAGCGCTCCTGGGGGCACCTCGCTCTAGTAAAACCTCCCCTGGCGACTGGGCATGCAGTATGAATAATCACGTGTGTGACCTCTCTCCAGCCCTGAACTGCCTCGTGCTCTTCCACTAAGAGGAAAGAGATTCGAGGTGGGGAGAAGAGCAGTGAGCCCTCGAATACCAGCTTTGCAAACTGGAGGCCACGTGGGGACGGTCAGGAGTGGTCCAGAGACATTCGGAGTTCCTTCGGGATGAGCCAAAAGAATCTCTCCAGAGGAGCTCGGCTACAGGGTTCAAAGGCCACGGGTGGGAGGCGCTGTCCGGCTCACACTGGTGCTGAATCGCCACCCCAGCCTCCAAAAGCACCTCCTCAAGGCTGGGGTCCCCGCCGTGACACCGTGGGTCGTTCCTACGCTCACCACTAGGTGGCACCATTGCTCCAGCCAGCCGCCGTGGGTCAGCGACTCTGCTCGTGGACGAAGGTCGCTGAGGGCAAGCCGGGAGAAGATGGGACGAAAAGGAAGGGATCCCCGCTCCTAGTGGGGTCCCCAGGCTCAACCGCCAAAACGTCCCCTATTCTACTTATTCACACCTCATTCTCTGGTCTAGACTAGAGCCCAACTCGCTCGGGATCCCCAGCCAGGACACAGTGGCACGTAGCTTCATCCACCCGCCCTCTCACCACCCACTTGGCACCCCAAACAGCTTCACCTGCGCGCATGCGCTGATCCCAGGGGCTCTGATCCTGGCTGGCTGGCGGGGGCGGGACCTAGTGTGCATTGGGCGGGACTCAGGGTGCTGATTGACAATCCGACTGTGCGGCTGGGACAGTCCCCCAGCTCCCGATCCGGCGGGAGGGAGGGGGGAGGGGCGGGATTTCCTGCGGGAGGCGCCGAGCCGGCCTTGGAAAGGAGGAGAAAGGGGTTGTTTGGGGGGGCGACAGTGGAAACCAGCGTCAAGAGTGCTTGGGACTGAGCGCCGCCAGCCAGACCCCCGGCGGGGCGGCCGGGAGAGGTGAGACTGCGGGGCCCCGGCTGGGGGTCAGAATCCTTGAGAGCATACGCAAACTAACTTTTCTTGTCTGATCGGCGGGCGCCTCCATCTCTCTGCTCCTTCCGCCTTCCTTGAGACCCCCCTTTTCGTTCTCCTCTATCTATCCCTCGGACTCTTGACTCTCCGGGTCCCTCTTGCCGCTTTGTTCCCGGGATCGGTCGGAGCTGGGCTTGGCTGCGGGGAGCTGCGCGGCGCTAGAGGGGCATTCCGAGGGGCGGGGGAGCCAGCCGACCCCAGGCACTGCCAGGAGCACCCTCCCCCGGTGCGGGTCGCGGGTTTTGCGGAGGAGTGCCCTCCGGCTTGGGCTTGGACTTATGAGGAATGAGGGGTTCCCTACCTGGGCCCCAGGCCTGCACGAGTCTCATGCCACAAGATTCTGGCAACAAAATCACCGCCACCGAGGAACTGACTTAAGGTTTTGTGCGGGAAGTCGAGGGTTGGGGTTTCAGATTCAGGCTTGGGAGGCAGTTGGTTAGCAGTGTCCAAGCCCTGGCCTGGGTCTCTACCCAGCTGTTCCCTCACACCTCAGAAGCAACAAGGAAGGGGTAGCAACAGGTGTTGTAGAACTTGCCTATCCTACAGGTAGACCTCCCCAACCCCGGAAAATGAGGACCATAGCTCCCCACTCCACCCTCTAAGTGGAGCTGGGATGTTCACTTATTAAGTGAAGCCTAGGTAGTGAGGAGTCTGAGGGCAGACACCGTGGACAGGAGTGACCCCTGCCCATCTGCCTGTGCTACTCTTCCAGGCCCTACCTCTCGGCCCCGCCTGTTGTCTGTGGGTGTCAGAGCCTGGGGCTGTGGAGAATGGGCTGCTGGCCCTGCCTACCCCAGTGTCTCCTGCTGCCAGGGCCCCTCCTGCCCAAGGTTGAGGAGCTGCCCAGTGCCATGGGGCACAAGCAACTCAGCCCCTCCTTCCTGGACTACTACTCCCTCCCTTTGCGTGTTATAGTTATATACTAATCTCAAGTACAGCACCTTCCTCCCCTCCCCCTGAGTGGCTCAGACCCTCCATGACTCCCAGGGCACCCAAAGTGATTTGGGGCTCTCTAGAGGTCCTGTCTTGGTCATCGTCTGGGTCCTGTTTCCTGGCCGTGACCCAGCTTTTCAGCGGAGAACCTGTACCTTTTCCAGACCCCCGGGACTTGTCTACAGCTGCTGCCTCATGCCAGAGGGAATGCTGACTGCTCTCTGGATGGGCATTGGTGCTTCTGAGCTAACCCAGGAAAATTGGCGGGCGCAGTCTCAGCCCATCCCAAGGCCGTCGGAAGCAGCAGGCTGATCTTAGTCCAGACTTCCACGCAGCCTCCACCCCCTAGAGACTGACTTTCCTGCAGCTGCCAGAGCACCTTGAGGGACTATATCTCTGCCTGACAAGGAGCCCATTGCCTGGGACACCAGGCTCGTGCCCCTGGGACCAGGAGTCCTCCGAAGCACTGAGGCATGGCGAACTGACATTTGGCTGGACCAGCGTCTTGCTTCTTCCTGGACTCGGAAGCCCAGAGCCTGGCGGCGCCCTAGTCAGAATGGGTCGTGAACAGGACCTGATCGTTGCCGTCAAGAACGGAGATGTGACATGTGTGCAGAAACTGGTGGCTAAAGTCAAGGCTGCAAAAACAAGTGAGTCTTCCCTCGGTGGGGTGGCCATTCCAGCTGAGGCTGCTCCCTGAGTACTGAGGCTACAGAGGGATGCTCAGAGGGGGAGGGGGAGGGGGAGGGGAGGGTAGCCTCGGTTTGCAGACTTGAGGAAGAAGACTGTCCTGTTGTAGACAAGGAGTGCTTCTGTGTAAGAGTGCCAGAGAGGAAAGGGGGTCCCTTCTTGCTCTGGGTCCCCAGACAAGTCATTTAGCCGCTCTGAGCCACGGAATCCTGGCCTGCGAAGGGCGCATATTGAAGTGCATTCTATTTGCGTTTTTTTATCGTTTGTTGTGCGTCAGGCTCTTTTCTAAGCCCTGGAGGTTGCCTGTTGGTAGCTGGCTTTTCAGATGTGTTCTTTGGCTCTGTGGGACTTGGCTGCAGGATGGGAAAGAAGGAAGAGAGCGCCGTGACCACCCCCAGTCCCATCCGCATAAAACCAGAGTTTCCCTATATTTGTTTCGAACTTCATGAGGATGTCTGTAAAACCTCTTTGGAAACAGCGGTTGGGTTTCTGGTGTTATTGGTTGTTTGGTTTGGTTCTGAGAGGCTTAGAACCCAGGACCTCACACTTGACACATAGTGATCTATCATCGCTGGCAGCGTATTCCCAGCCCCCAAAGAGAGCAGATTCCCGGGGACTCATAGCACCATCTGACCGGTACTAAAGCTCCTTGCTAGCTCACCTGCTGGTGTTCCTGGAAGTGTGTAGCCCATGCTAATTTTCTAGAGGTGTCCATAGCCCTGAGGACTCTATCCCTGACAGGGCAGTCAGGGCTGGATGCATGGGTGGCCACTAAGCCCCATCTCTCAGGACCCTGTGATGGTAGGGACCTCTCAAACCCACCTCAGGAAAATGGACCTCTTGACTTCAGGCGAGCACCCTGGGCTCTCCCAGACCCCGAGGCTTGTCTCCTCCAGGACTTACTTACAGGAGCCAGTAGTTCTTCCGGCTCCTCTGGGGTTAGAGAAAGTGTTCCCTGAGGGGAGGGTCTTCTCTGTAACATTGGGGCTTTAACCCCAAGCCACACCTGGGTCTTGTACACAGGAAGGAATCCCCAGGCTACTTGGAGACATCTTATTATTCCCGCCCACACCTTGGAGTGTGGGTGCCAAAAGGAAAGACGTTAGTGACGTGCACCCACCTGCATAGCGAGGCGAGTGGGGTGGAGACCCAGCCATGGGGTGGAGCTATGCCCCTAGTCCTTTCATCTTGGGGAAGCGAATGAGGGTGTGAGGGTGAGTGGGATAGAGGAAGGGGCCGAAGCAGTCCCCAGGAGATGGCCTGAAGGTCTGAGAGGGAGCCTGCTCTCCTCCCCGCTCACCTCTGTGTTGCTTTTGGCCACCTGCCCGGTGGGGCCTTGATCACACTGCTGCTGGCCTCACCGGCCTGGCTGCCTTAGACAGTGAGGCCCATTGGAGGGTAGTAGCAGGGTCGGCTGGTGGCGAGACCCCCGCAACTAGGCTTGTCTTCTCTACCAGAGACAGAGCCTCTAGGGGTTGAAGTTCCTTCCCTGCATCCAAGGTGTGGACTCCCCTATACAGGGGCAGACACACGGTGACAGGCCTGAGTGTCCTTTTAGGTGTCGGCACCGTCCTTCCCTTCTTTGTCCTCTGAGAGACCAGTGACAAAGATGAGATCACAGGTGACCTTTGTAAACCCTGGGGTTTGTGAAATGGTGTTACCCCCTGGCTTCCTGTCAGGTAGGAATTTCTTCGGCCCTTGCACAGATAAGGAAAGTGACGCTCTGGGGTAGTGACTTACCCAAGGTCACGTAGCCCTGGGGTCAGATGAGAAATTGATAAGCCTGTGTGCTTTCCTCGCCTTTCCTTAGCGACCGCTGATTTCTGTTCGGTCAGTACCACCTAAGGGACGTTCTACACACATAGAGTCCCCTAAATTAAAATTGTGCTAAAGAGCCTGGGACTCAGCCGGGCAGTGGTGGCGCAGAGGCAGGTGGATCTCTGTGAGTTCGAGGCCAGCCTGGGCTACGAGAGCTAGTTTTAGGACAGGCTCCAAAGCTACAGAGAAACCCTGTCTCGAAAAATCAAAAAAGAAAGAAAAAAGAGAGAGAGAGGGAGACAGAAAGAAAGAAAGAAAGAAAGGAAGGAAGGAAGGAAGGAAGGAAAGAAAGAAAGAAAGAAAGAAAGAAAGAAAGAAAGAAAGAAAGAAAGGAAAGAGCAAGCGAGCCTGGGACTCTGTGGATGATACAGTTTATTTGATTCCAATGCAATCTCAGAGAGCGATGCAGGGCCCCTGGACCAAAGCAAACCACTAAAATCAAGTCATCGGGGCGCCCCTTTTTCCTCTCACCGCACTGGCTGGGAGCCTCTAGCCGATGACTCTTTCCTTCCGCCTCATCCTGATCCACCCTGTCCCAGGCCCTCTTCTGGAGCAGGCTGCTGGGAGGGGTGCGATTGCACCGGCCTTGCCTCTTCCCTCTGCCCCTCCCCATCTTTTTCTGAGGTCTCCTTCCTTGGCTAGAGGAAATGGATGGGCTGGGGTGACTGGCTGAACTCATATCCTCTGCTTGGGCCTGAGACGGGGTGACCCTTCCAGCTCCAAAGCCAGGCTGGGGAAGAAGGTTTTGCCACGTCGGAAGTGACTGGTGCCTCTACAGGACCCTCCGCCCACCCGCCAGGGTCCCCAGCCCAGTTTCTGTGGGCCTCTTCTCCGCCACCTTTCCGGCTATTGTTCTAGAAAGAACAGAGCCACCTATCTGGCCCTGCCCCTGTTCCTGTGTCCCCTCCTGTCACATTGTCTGCCCCTCCCTAGAAGGGACACATCCAGCCACCCAACTGTCCCATCCCAGACTTTAAGTGCTAGTGAAGGGCCGCCTCCCTCAAGGACTCTGGCGCTCCTCTCTTGGGACCTTGTCTTCACGGAGGCTTAAAAGGCACCTTGGCAGCCAAAGTCACGCAGCCCAGGAAAGACAGAGTAGCCTTTCAGCTGTGCACTTCCTGCTTCCACAGCTTCTGTTCTTTCCGTACTCCACCCCCACCTCCCCACCCCACCAAAAATGGTTCTGTGTTATAAGAACTATCAGGTCAGAGGTCTCTCTCCTGCCCCTTCGTGGTTCTGTATTTACCTTCTCAGTATAGAGTCTTTCAGCTCCACCTTGTGTGTGTCTGTCCCCTCCCTCCCTGTCCCTTGCTTCCCTCCCTGATGGAATGAGGCCCTGCCTTTCCCAGGCTGCTAGGGTATTTGGGGGCCCACCAGGGCCTGGGGGGCAGGCCTGGGCCAGCATGTTTGGCACCTTGCCCAGCCCGGGCTGAGCCAGGCCCGTTCCTTCCCAGCAGGGTGGGTTCCAGGAGGGCGCAAGGGCTTCTGGTGACAAGGCTTGTCCTTCCTCAGAGCCTCAAAGATCTGCCCAACATGGTCTGTGTGCCCCTGGGTTCTCACCTGCCCGCACCCTGTCCTGGGGAGGCGGTGCCAATGCCCACTGCTTCTCTAGGGGGGCCCAAAAAGTCAAAGCTTGTGAGTATCGAGTCAGCAGGTGTGCCCCCCACAGACAGAGCTCTGTGGAGAGGTCAGAAGGCAGTTTGGGTCTGGGGCCCCAGTGTAATGGCCGGCACGAGAGGGGTGCGAAATCGTTATCATCATCATTCCATGCTCACAGGGGACAGACACTGTCCCCACAGCTTCTGGGGGCAGATGCTACGGAGACCAAGTCGTGCAGATTAAGTGACCTGCCCAAATTGTCAGGGTTGGCACATTGGACCTGGGCTATGATCAGTATATTCTATACGGCCCTGCCTACCAGGTCCTGCTCAGGGATGCTCCAAGCCCAGCCTTGTCAACAACCTACTCTCAGCCCTTGAATCCTTAAGACCACCCCCCCTCCTTTCAATGCCTGTTCCCCGTGGCCCAGCAGGACAATATGACTCTCTCCCTAACCCATTCAGGCAGGAATGCCAACCATGCGCCCCGTGGGCCTGTCCTATTGAAGGCATGTCATGCCAGTACCCCTTCCCACCCCCTTTGGCTCTATAAACAAGCTGGGCAGGGGTTCTAGGGAAGCCAGGCGGCTGCTGCGGTGGCTTCCAGTGCTCCTTGCCCTCGAGCCATAGGGACAGGACCTGTAAAAAGCCATGGGGCAGGTGCCCTTCTGTATACCGAAAGGTGGGTTGGGTCCTTGGAGGTGGGTAGTAGGAGTGCTGGGTGAGGGCACAGCCAGGGCAGGTGGTGCCATGTACCCTGATGTTTCCTCCCCTGACTGCCCCCCCACCCCAGAGCTCCTCGGCTCCACGAAGAGACTCAACATCAACTACCAGGATGCTGATGGGTAAGTGTGTACTCCTGGGTGAAGAGACCCGGGGAGGAAGTGAGAGGTACTGGGACCCGCAGTTCCTCCCTCAGACTAGGTCCTTGAAGTATGTCTGCCCAGAGCTGGGTCCTGCCTGTGTAGGGCCAGAAGGAGGGGGTACTGCCCACCCACCTGCCTGTGGAGTTAGCCCTGAGCAAGAAGAGGGCCCCCCCCTTGGGTCAGATTCTTCCTGGGCCCCTTCTCTCCCTGGAGGGTAGGAGCCCTCAGGCTTCTGCTCCCACGGCCCCCTCCTCTGAGCAGGCTGGGTGGGGGACGCTAGACAAACGGGCCTCTCAGCCAAGACACTGAGCCCTTTCATGCTGTGGCCCGGCTGCTGTGCGCTCCCACGGCAGGGCTGGCAGGCACAGGGGGGCAAGTAACCCATCACTGCCGGCCCCCAGAACGAGCTTGGGGTGGAAGACTGTTCACTGACACCCCCTATTTTGTGTCCCCCTTGCCAGATTCTCTGCTCTCCACCATGCTGCCTTGGGGGGCAGCCTGGAGCTCATAGCCTTGCTGCTGGAGGCGCAAGCCACTGTCGACATCAAAGACAGCAATGGTGAGAGCCCAATGTATCCCACCGTGTGGGGAAGCCAGGAGCGTCTCCTGTTAGGACACACCAACAGGCGTTTGGGTTCCTTCTCTGAAATCGTGAATAGCTTCCTTCTGGAGAGAGTGTGTAGTTAAGATTTCCATTATTTAGACGAGGAAGCGCAGAGAGGTTATAGTCCCGCCCTGGGGTTGTAGATCATGTGTGCAGGGCACAGTTAGAACTCTTGACTTCAGAGCCGCGTAGGACCTTTTCCTGAGCAAACCCGGGTGAAGCTAGCATTGCCGTATGGAACTCTTCCCGTCCCAGGGTTCTCTGCTGGGCCACCTGTGACCCCTCTTAGAATCTCTTTCCCCCTGCCAGGCATGCGTCCCCTACACTATGCGGCCTGGCAGGGCCGGCTGGAGCCTGTGAGGCTGCTGCTGAGGGCTTCTGCGGCTGTCAATGCTGCCTCGCTGGACGGCCAGATCCCTCTGCACCTGGCTGCACAGTATGGACACTATGAGGTGGTAAGTGAGCGTGCCTGCCTGAGGGGATGTGGGAGCGAGGAGCCGGGTAGGGGCCTGCATCTCGCAGGCAGCCTCCCTTACTTGGCTTCCCCATCCCAGTCAGAAATGCTTCTCCAGCATCAGTCCAACCCGTGCCTAGTCAACAAGCTGAAGAAGACACCCCTAGACCTAGCCTGCGAATTCGGGCGGCTCAAGGTGAGGCGTACAGCCCTGGGTGCTGGGTACTGGGTGCTGTAGTCAGGAGGAGGCTCTAACTGGGTGCTGCACACTGTAGGTGGCCCAGTTGCTTCTAAACAGCCACTTGTGTGTCGCACTGCTGGAAGGAGAGGCAAAGGACCCGTGCGACCCCAACTACACCACACCCCTGCACTTGGCTGCTAAGAATGGCCACAGAGAAGTCATCAGGTACCCAAGGGACCCACCCGCCTCCTCAGCCTCTTCCTCAGGGACCATTGGTTTCTAACCAATATCTCCCTGCTGCTTTTTTAAAAAATGACAAATACGCGTGTGTTCTGTGTGGGGTGTGTGCACATAAGCACAACTACCTGCAATGAACCACAGAGCCAGAGCTCCAGGTGGAGATGAGCTACCCCATGCGCGTGCTGGGAATTGAACCAGAGCTCTCTGAGAGCAGCCCAGCCTTATCTTAGCCACCGAGTCATCTCCACAGTCCCCTGCTGCTGTCTCCATTCTTGGTTTCAACGCCACAGTCCCCACACCCCTGGCAATGAGCTTTTTCCCGTCCCAGCCACCTCACACTCCTGCCCACCACAGGCAGCTCCTGAAAGCTGGCATTGAGATCAACCGCCAGACCAAGACCGGCACCGCGCTGCACGAGGCCGCCTTATACGGCAAAACCGAGGTGGTGCGGCTGCTCCTAGAGGTGGGTGTGGGTGCAAAGAGCCTGCCATCGTGTGCTGAGGGCAGCTGGGAAGGCCGTGGTGTTTTGTGAGGCTTGGGAAAGAGGGTCTCACTCCCTCCGAATGGTGCTAAAGCCTTGTGGATGGAAAGCAGCCCCAACTGGTTAGACACCAAGTCCATCTCTTACGAGCTCGTTCTTAACCCATGTCGAAAGCGTCATGCTTCCCACCTCTAAGCCCTGAAAGTGGTAACAGCACCTGCCTCCTGGGTAGTTGGGAGGACTCGAAGAGAAATGTCAAGCAACATGCTATGCTCTTGTGGTGCTGTGAACCCCAGGGAGGCGTGGATGTGAATATCCGGAACACGTATAACCAGACGGCGCTGGACATAGTGAATCAGTTCACCACCTCCCAGGCCAGCCGGGAAATCAAGCAGCTACTTCGGGGTGAGTGGGTGGGAGAAGACCTAGTGGGTGGGAGAAGACCTACAGTCGGCACCAGGGTGTGGTGGGAGAGTCCGCTGGGGAATCGAGGGTCCATCATGGACACCTGCCCTACCCCTTCTCTTAGAGGCTTCAGGAATCTTGAAAGTCCGAGCACTTAAGGATTTCTGGAACCTTCATGACCCCACCGCTCTCAATGTCCGGGCAGGAGATGTCATCACGGTGAGGGGCCCACACATCCTTTGTAAGACAAGCAATTGTTATGACTCACTTGGGCATCTGCTGTGGTCCTAGGCCAAGTTAAATCTTTATATATTCTTTCATATAATCCTCTCTGATCCTAGGAAACATGGGTACCATTATCATTTTCCTTATTCTTTTCTTTTTTCTTCCTTTTTTTTTTTTTAAGAGATGACAAAGTTGAGACTTAGAGAATTAGATGAACTGGGCCAGGTCACATATCTAGTAAACACAGAATATAGAATATCATTATTCTATAGAATATCATTGTTCATATGCCTCATGCTACAAAGAGACTGGGCTGGCATCGGTGACCAAACTCGGGTAGAGGTCAGCTCTGTGCCAGGAAGAGATGGACCAGGGCTGCTGGACTGTCACTACAGAGACAGCCACTGCCACTTGCTTGGGGTAGTGACTGTCCTTTCCGTCCACATCCTGTCACGACAGGTGCTCGAACAGCATCCCGATGGCCGCTGGAAGGGCCACATCCATGAGAGTCAAAGGGGCACAGACCGTGTGGGCTACTTCCCCCCGGGGATCGTCGAGGTGGTCAGCAAGCGGGTGGGCATACCTGTGGCCCGTCTCCCCTCTGTGCCCACCCCGCTGCGGCCGAGCTTCCCCCGGATATCACAGTCGTCTGCTGACGATTCGCTGCAGCCTCTTACCTACGGCCAGCTCCCGCGGGGGGGCCTCAGCCCGGACAGTCCAGGTACATCCTCCCAGGAGGTAGTGCAGGGGGGTCCCCTGGGCGCTGGCAGGTTGCCAGTCAGCTGTTAGCGGTGTCAACTCTGACCTTTATGCTTCTGCCGCCTGCAGCAGGTGACAGGAACAGCGTGGGCAGCGAGGGCAGTGTGGGCAGCATCCGCAGTGCTGGCAGTGGGCAGAGTTCTGAAGGCACCAATGGCCATGGCACTGGCCTCCTTATTGAGAATGCTCAGGTAGGAGAGGAGGGCACCCAGGCCTGGGCACGGCCTGCCCATTGTTTTCCATGTCCTGAGTAAGCTCTTTCTCTGTCTCCAGCCACTGCCCTCTGCCAGTGAGGACCAGGTACTGCCAGGCCTGCGTGCCCCGTCTGCGTCAGGTAAGAAGGGTAAATGGGACTGGTATTGCTGGGGAGTACAGGTGGGGAGGTAAAGCTATGACCCCACCCATCCCTCCTCCAACTGCCCCTGATGCCATATCTCTCGTTCCTTGAAGACAACCTGAGCCATCGCCCCCTGGCCAGTTATCGCTCTGGGGAGACCTTCACTCAGGATGTGAGGCCGGAACAGTTGCTGGAAGGGAAGGTGAGGTCCCACCCCCCCAGAAATACGTTTCGGGCCTCGGCAGAGGGTAGAGGGCTTTAGTATCCACGGAGACCTGACCCTGGGGAAGGTGCGGGCCAATGGGCTAGTCCACCTCTCAGCCGGCTTCTCCACCCTGTTTCGCTCCACGCCCCAGGATGCACAGGCCATTCATAACTGGCTAAGTGAATTCCAGCTGGAGGGCTACACTGCCCACTTCCTGCAGGCTGGCTATGATGTGCCAACCATCAGCCGAATGACTCCCGAGGTAAGCACTGTCACACGTGACGTGAGGGCCCAGCAGGCATGGGAGGGCCCTGATGTCCATGCCCTGTATGACAGGATCTGACAGCCATTGGGGTGACCAAACCTGGACACCGGAAGAAGATCGCCTCAGAGATTGCCCAGCTCAGCATCGCTGAGTGGCTGCCCAACTATATCCCGGTGAGCAGGTGGACAGGGTGGGTATTTTTTTGTTGTTGTTCTTTTGTTTTGGTGAGAGGGTTTCTCTGTGACTTGGGAGCCTGTCCTGGAAATTGCTGTGTAGACCAGGCTGGCTTCGAACTCACAGAGCACTGTCTCCCAAGTGCTGGGATTAAAGGTGTATGTCATCACTGCCTGGCAGGGTGGGGCTTTTGGCCCTTACCCAGGGCTGTGGCCTTGAGAGGGGTCAGGGCTTCCTTTCTCACTTGGGGAGCGCCAGGTTTTGATGGTGGCACTCATCCAGGTGGACTTGCTGGAGTGGCTGTGTGCCCTGGGGCTGCCACAGTATCACAAGCAGCTGGTGAGCAGCGGCTACGACTCCATGGGGCTGGTCGCCGACCTCACTTGGGAGGAGCTGCAGGAGATAGGCGTGAACAAGCTGGGTGAGGATCATCTTGAGGCCTCCTGGCAGCCCCTGACCCCAGCTATCTCTAGCATCTCTGAGAGGAGGGGGAAGGGGGTCTAGCCAGGGCAAAGGGGACAAGCCTAGACTCAGTTAACCCATCTGCTTCTGCCTACCCTTCCAGGGCATCAGAAGAAGCTCATGCTGGGGGTGAGGCGGCTGGCAGAGCTTCGGCGGGGCCTGCTGCATGGGGAGGCTCTAGGTGAAGGCGGACGCCGGCTGACCAGGGGTCCGGAGTTGATGGCCATTGAAGGCCTGGAGAACGGGGAAAGTCCAGCTATGGCTGGACCTCGCCTCCTCACCTTTCAGGGCAGTGAGCTGAGCCCAGAGCTACAGGCAGCTATGGCAGGGGGTGGCCCAGAGCCACTCCCTCTTCCCCCTGCCCGTTCTCCCAGCCAGGAAAGCATTGGCGCCCGCTCCCGGGGTTCTGGTCACTCACAGGAACAGCCTGTCTCTCAGCCCAGTATTGGTGATTCCATCGCCCCACAGGAGAGGAACCTTCCAGAGGGTACAGAGCGCCCCTCTAAGCTTTGTACCTCACTCCCTGGCCAAGGACCTGCCCCTTATGTCTTCATGTGTTCACAGAGTTCACCCACTAGCCCAGCCCCAGGGCCACCTCCCGGTGCTCCTCGGGCCTTCTCCTACTTGGCCGGCTCTCCTGCAGCTCCTCCAGACCCGCCTCGGCCCAAACGCCGATCCCACAGCCTGAGCCGCCCTGGCCCTGCTGAGGGGGAAGCTGAAGGGGAGGCTGAAGGGCCAGTGGGCAGTGCCTTGGGCAGCTATGCCACCCTTACCCGGAGACCAGGACGCAGCACCCTTGCCCGGACTAGCCCTAGCCTGACCCCAACTCGAGGGACTCCCCGAAGCCAGTCCTTTGCCCTCCGTGCCCGTCGTAAAGGCCCCCCACCCCCACCCCCCAAGCGCCTCAGTTCCGTCTCTGGCCCCACCGAGCCACCTTCACTAGAAGGAAGCCCAGGACCCAAGGAAGGGGCCACAGGCCCCCGGAGGAGAACACTGAGTGAACCAGCCGGCCCCTCAGAGCCCCCTGGTCCTTCTGCCCCAACTGGCCCTGTGTCTGACACAGAAGAAGAGGAGCCTGGGCCTGAGGGGACACCCCCATCTCGGGGCAGCTCAGGAGAAGGGCTGCCATTCGCAGAGGAAGGGAACTTGACGATCAAGCAGCGGCCAAAGCCAGCTGGTCCCCCGGCCCGGGAGACACCTGTGCTCCCTGGTCTTGACTTCAACCTCACAGAGTCCGATACTGTCAAACGGAGGCCCAAATGTAAAGAGAGAGAGCCACTCCAGACTGCGCTGTTGGCCTTTGGGGTAGTGGGTGGTGACACCCCTAGCCCCTCCACTCCCCTGTCCTCCCAGGCCCCCTGTGAATCTCCCTCAACTTCTTCTAACCCTCCACGGTCTGAGCCTAGCAGCCTTCCGTCTCAAGGAACTCCAGCCCCAGATCTCAGCCCCAAATCTCAGCCCCCCGGCCACCAAGGGGCCTCTGCCGGGCCAGCTCTGGCAACAGGCAGCCGGCTGAATGTGGAGACAGAGCCTCCTGCTGCCCTCCTCAAAGTGCCCGGAGCAGGTAAGAAGTGAGGCCCGTGGAGGGAAGGTTGCTGTGTGCAGGGTCACGTCGCGCCAAGTCACGTGGTAACCTTTTGTCTTCTCAGGAGCAGCTCCTAAGCCTGTGTCCGTGGCCTGTACGCAGCTGGCATTTTCTGGCCCAAAGCTGGCTCCCCGGTTCGGCCCCCGCCCTGTACCCCCTCCAAGGCCTGAGAGCACTGGGCCTGTGTGTCCAGGCCAGGCCCAACAGAGACTGGAGCAAACCAGCTCGTCCTTGGCAGCCGCACTGAAGGCAGCTGAGAAGAGCATTGGCACTGAGGAGCGAGAGGGGTGAGCTGGGTGCTGGGTGCGGAAGGAGGGAGGGAAGGCTGGGCTTGGGAGCATTGGAAGGCGACTGCGGGCCAAGTCTGGGGCTAGGGAGGCCTCTAGTGGGATGCTCGGGCCTAGTGGTCTTAGGGAGGCCTACGGAGGAGATTCCTGGGGACTATCACTTATTCCTTAGCCCAGTCCTTTGTCCCCGAGCCTCTGAACTCACCCGTAAGGGAAGGACGGAAACTCCTGCTACGGGGAGGTTGTAGGCAGTAAGAATGAGGTACAAGGTGTTTGCCATCAGACAGGACTGCCATGGTAGAAGGCCCACGGCCCACCTCGTTAAGGCTTTTTCTCGATGCAGCCCCACAGCGGCCTCCACCAAGCACATTCTGGATGACATCAGCACCATGTTTGATGCCCTGGCTGACCAGCTGGATGCCATGCTGGACTGAACAAGACTGGCTTGTGACCCTACTTTCCTGGTACCCACAGTGGCCTGCCAGCATTCACGGCCTGTGGCCCAACATGGAAGAAGACCCTACCACCCAGAGCACAGGCTGAGGGTTGGTTGGGCTGGAGTCAGAAGCTGACTGAGGGGCCTCAGCTGGGTGGGAGCAAAGCTCCTCCCGTGTAGAGCTGACTGCTCAGCTTTGGCCCCTGACGAGGGACCCGTTAAGAGCATTCTCCTCTAGGAGGAGGTGGCGGCAGGGCTTTTCCGATGCATGCACCTCCCCACCCGGCCCGCGTCTAACTAACGTCTCAGTGCTTAAGGAATTCCTCTGGCCACCCACCGAGCTGCTCTAGGCTCCGTGAGGCTCAGTGGAGGCTGTGTACTTGGCTGCTTCCCTCCGTGCAAGTGTACATAGGAGATGTAAATACACGGCAGGGGTATGCCTTCCTGCCCGTGGCTATGGCCTTGTCATCTCCTGCCCTGTCTTGCCATCCCACACGGGGAAGGCAGCGCCGGCCGGGGCAGAGGCAGTGCAACTAACAGATCCCCGATGCCCAAACTCTTACAACTGTACATAATATTTTTCAAGCAGAGAGAAATGCATATATTTTAAATGGAATTTATTCTATCTATTAACTGCCTGAGAATGCAGTGGGGAGGCCTTCAGACTGCAGAAGAACCCTCTGCCCACCTCCTGCTGGAGGGCCCCGTTGGTCCAGGCCCTGTAACTATTAACCTCTTCCCCAGCTAACATCAATGAAAGTGTCATTCCACGTGATTGGACTGTGTCTGGATCTGTGCATCAGACCTCCACATCCGGGACTGTCCCTTCACCCACATGCCGCCGAGGCACTCATCAGTGTTGGGAGGGGAGCCTTTCATGGTTGTTTCATGGATCCGCCACAGGTTTTTCTTAAGCAATTTACAATTTTAATATAAACCAGTTGACATTCATTCCTAAAAGGCTCATTTCCAGTAAAAAAAAAAAAAAAAAAAAGTAAAAAAGGTCTCTCAGAACAAGGTCAGCGCCTGGGCTGGGTCCTCCATGGATGACCTATGGCCAGCTGATGATGCAGGGGCTCCAGGGTGAGGTGGACCCTTTTCCATCTTCCGGCCCAGAGGAAGGGGAGGGCCCCAGGACCACAGCCAGGCTGCTGCCCCAGGAAAAGGATGGGTGGCAGGGAGAACACAGCAGCAGCCACTGCTCCAGCAAAGCCTGAGGCTCACTCTGAGGCTGCCACAGATGTGAGAGGAGGGTGTTCGGTAAGGGGACCCCAAAGAGAGGCCACCCGCAGGGGAGGGGGCTAAGGGTCCCTTTACCAAGGGCCTGAGGTCATACATTCAAGAGTGCCCCTGGCGAGGCCAGGGAAGAGCCAGGGCAGTCCGGTCAAACCATGGCGACGGCCCCTGGGCTCCTTCGTGAAAAGCCCCAGAGTCGGGAAGACAGCAGGGTCTCCAGTGACCGGAGCTGAGCCTCCAGTGCCATGAGGCACAAAGACGAACCCTGAAACATTCGTGATACCAACTCCTCAGACTCAGGAGTCGGTCTGGCTCTAGCCCCAGGAACCAGGGCAATGACGGCCACCATGGCCAATGGCTCAGAAAGGAGAGTTCATGCCCAGCTTAGTCTCAAACTGCAGCTTCTGTCGCTTCTGGTAGCGGACACGGACCCTGGTAAAACAGATTAAGATACAGTTGACTATATCTTACAACTATATCAAACAAGTGGGGTTCGCACTTGTAATTCTAGCTTCTTGGGGGCTGAGGCAGGAGGATTATAAGGTTAAGATCGAGAGCGTGTCTCAGAAAGTAGAAAGAGTGTTAGGGCTGTAGCCAGGGCAGAGCGTATTAGATGAGCTGACTCCCTCTCCAGTACTAGGGGAAGAGGTTGGCACCCCCTTAGACAAGAGAACTGAGCAGGACGCCAACAAGGGGTGAGAGGTTTAGGGGACAAGGCCCACTGGAGTGCCGGGCTGCAAGCTCACCGAATCTCATGCAGTTTTACGATCTCATTGGTGACGACCACAAGGACCAGGGACAGGCAGCCCAGGAGCCATGTCAGCAGGGGCACATCCTCTAGACCAAAGTGGACACGTGTGTCTCTGTGTGTCCACAGCTGCAGGTCCACAGCTGTCTGGACCACCTGACCTAGGAGCCTACGGAGGGAAAGAACAGCCCTGTGTGACCCTGGGGTCATCGGCTTCCTCCCCGGCTTTCCCAGGACCATTAGTTCAAGGAGAGCAGACAGACCCGTCTTCCTCCCACCTGTTGTCCCAGCCCTGTCCCGCAGCCCCTCAAACACTACTCACACCACAGGCACGGTCACTGCCCACCAGAGGTTTGTCAAGGGGCTCTTCCTCCACAGAGGCTTAGTACGATGGACGTGGGTGATGGAGATAAAGACTAGAAAGATTGGCCAATGGGGTGTCAAGGCTTCCGCTGGCCCAAAGCCTTGCCTCCCACCTCAGGGCTTCCCCATTAGCAGCCCCACTGAGACAGCGTCCTCACCGGTGTGCAGAACGATCAGGGCAGCTGTAAGCTTCTGCGCTGACAGCAACCCATTGGCGAAATCTCCAAACCAGGCTGGAGCTCTGTCATCATTGCTGCCAAAGGGAGACAAAGGCTCACCCTCCTGAGGGTCTACAGGAGAATGGGTTGGGGTGGAAATGGGTGGAAAAGAAGAAGCCCCAGGGCCCACCTGCAAAGCATGACTGAGGAGCAGTTGGTGAGGTTGCGGGCCCGGGCACTGTCACAGAAGCTCTGCAGTGTGAAGCCAAAGCAGATGAGGCACGAGCTGATGGTGAGGCTGAACTTGAGCAAGAAGCAGAGCAGGAAGTAGTGCTGGGTCTGTGGCATAAAGGAGAACCATCAGCCCTGCAGCGGGCAGCCCCTCTGCGGGTCACAGAAGGACCGTCAGCCCTGTAGTGGGCAGTTCCTCTGTGGGTCACAGAAGGACCGTCAGCCCTGCAGCGGGCAGCCCCTCTGTGGGCCACAGAAGGACCGTCAGCCCTGTAGTGGGTAGTTCCTCTGTGGGTCACAGAAGGACCGTCAGCCCTGTAGTGGGCAGTTCCTCTGTGGGTCACAGAAGGACCGTCAGCCCTGCAGCGGGCAGCCCCTCTGCGGGCCACAGAAGGACCGTCAGCCCTGCAGCGGGCAGCCCCTCTGTGGGCCACAGAAGGACCATCAGCCCTGCAGCGGGCAGCCCCTCTGTGGGCCACAGAAGGACCATCAGCCCTGTAGTGGGTAGTTCCTCTGCGGCCGCAAGGCAGACCTGGCATCTGCTCATCTCTCTCATGTTCAGCAAATGGTCACACCTCAGGAGATACGGACCAGGAACAACATTCCCAGCAAGGCTCTTTCTCAGTTTTGACTACTACCTCCCTCCATTAGCCAAGTACCAGCTCTCCAGGTCCCTGACCTCTGCAGAGTCTTCCAGGTTAGGCCGACTCCCAGCACCAACCCCCAGACTCTGTGAAGCCCTGGTAACCTGGGCTTACTTACCTTCTTAGGAATGGATTGAAGGTTTTTGCCTGTTGCCATAGACATGATGGAACTATGTGGTGGCTTCCCCAACAGAGAGATGCTGAAATTCAGTGTGGGTAAAGGGACAGTGGTTACTACCTGTTTCCCAACTCTCAAAGGGAACACCTACAGAGAATCTTGGGATGAGGTCAAGTCTAGTGAGGCAGAATAAGACAAAGGGACCATGCCCCGGTGCCTCCTAGCACCTAGGTGATCCCTGAGCCATCTTGCCAGAAAACTGACACCCCAGCCCTACTGGCCGGGTGCCGAGCGGCTGCAAGGCCTCTCACCTGAGCAGAGGGTAACAAAAGCAGGACAACCATAAGATGTCTGTGGTACTCAGGAGTGGTGGCAGCTGAACCAGACAAGAAAGGAACTAAACCAGGAGAGAAAACGTTACCAAATTTTTAGACCCCCAAGGCTACCTTCCCCTGCCCAACAGACTCAACATCTTGACTGAGGAGCAGGAGAAGAGAACACTTCTGACAGCGGGGCCATCTCCCAAGCTGAGGGGTACACCCCAGACTCCTCAGACCATTAACTGTCCCTCCCTTATAGAGAGAGGCAATGCCTGTGCAGGCCCTGGCTTACCTGAATGATCACAAGGGTCAGCTGGCACTGCAACAGGAAGAGGAAGCACTTACGGATGCCATAGGTGGCGTGCCGAGCCTAAGGACCAAGAGGGACAATTAATGATCCAGTCTTGCCTGGCCTCTCTCAGGTCCTACAACAAGCAAGCTTCAGTCAAGAGCCATTTGCCCGAGTGTTCCTATGAAGAAGGAGCAGAAACAAATTCAACTGCCTTGGGGAGCTTCACTTGTTCCTCCCACAGGCCGGGAAGGCGGGAAGCACGAGGTCTAGCGGGCCCATAAGTATCACGTGTTGCAGTCTACCTTCAAGGTTGCTTACCCCAGAGGGCCCTGTGCCACCCCCAGTACCTATCTGAGGCCCACCTGCTCAATGAGCCGGATGATGCTGATGGTCTCTTCCTGGCGAAAGGTCAGGGAGCAAGGCAGGCTGTTGAGCTGCCCTGATAGCTGCAGGGGAGAAAGGCCATCGGAGGCCTGGGCCATGGTGGTGCTGGTGGCATAACCAAAGGTCTCCCAGGAGCAGCGGGATGGATACAGGGGATCCAGGGCAATGCTGCTCAGTAAAGGGAAAATCCACCCATGAACTGTACTGTCAGAACTGTCAACCACAAGACTGGAGCATCCCATCCCTCTTCTCCTACCAGACCCAGGCCCACAGTCCTGTGTCTCTCCCTGACCTGACATCACTCTGGAGGAAGAGGCAGCTGTTCCGCAGGTTGGCAGAGCTGCCCAGGCAGCAGGTCACCTCCCCATATTCCTGCATGATCTTTATCATCTCACACATGGCTGAGGGGAGGAGAGAGGCGCAAGAGTCAGGCGGGCAGAGCCCTGGGCAGGTGCTAGCAGAAACCCACAGGTCAAGAGGCCAGGAACAGTGAGGAGGAGGACTCTCTTTGCAGCATTAACCCCACCCAGCAGCAGGACAGATCACGTGACCACCCACTCCAGGCTCCCTGAAATGAGCATGCCCACTGCATGGTCCCACTGGACCCCAGCTAGGCACAGCCCAGGTTTTCACTTTTCTTAGAAAACTCTCATCCCCACCCCTGCCAGAGCTCGGAAGGAGGGACCCCAGTACTCACTCTCAGGGGTACAGTCAGTGAAGAGGGGGACCAACAGTGGCACGTTGTCAATGTTCTGCAGGTGGGGCCGCACCTGGTGGATGCCCCGGGGCAGCTTGGCCTGGAGGAAGCAGAGATGTCAGTAGTCTCAAGATGTGGAGCAGAGACTCTCCTGCCTCCCTCTCCTCCTGCCCTTCACTTCCTGAATCAGTTCTTGGCCACTTGAGGGCATAGACAGATTCCGCCATCATACCCGGTTACAGTCCTCCAGGAAGCTAGGGATGTCACTGTCCGTAGGCTGGAAGCTGATGAGGTCTGAGTGACCCTCCTCCTCCAAGAGGAGGAGCCCTTCTGCATCATCTCTGGACACTGGGGATGAAAGCCTGTACTCACATTGGGCCAGCCTCCCGGGAGGCCAAGTCATGCCCTGCAGACGGTGCAGCCTTCTGTCTCCAGACCTCCACTCCCGGCCCTCCCCCCCACTCCCCTCGAACCCCCCCCACTGAGACAGGGTTTCCCTGTATAACAGTCCTAGCTGTCCTGGAACTCACTCTGTAGACCAGGCTGGCTTCAAACTCACAGAGATCTGCCTGCCTCTGTCTCCCAAGTACTGGGAATAAAGACATGCGCCACCACCACCCCGCTCAGGCCTCCACTTTTAACAGCCCTTCCGTTACTGCCCATAAGAAACATGGGGCTGTTTCCCGAGGGAGTGTGCTTCTAGGCAGGATCTAGGCAAGTTTCTTCTAGCTGTACTTCCCAACAAGAGGATCCTGCCATGTGCCCTTTGCCCTCACCCTGATTCAGGTCGTCATGGAGAGAACCTGCGTGGCTGGGGCTGGAGGGAGGGATCTCAGAGCCAGGCATGTCGCCGTTGGGTGTGAGGGAGATATGGCAGTTCCAGCCTGTCTCCAGGCCCATCTTTTCAGCAAATACCTGCGGAAGGAGGATGGCGATGAGGGGCACGGGCTCGGGAAGAGCGGTGGGGACACACGGGAAGGCACTCTCACCTTGCTTTTGAGCTCGTCCTCCAGAGAGAAGTAGACAAAGCGGATGCAGGCGTTGACCAGCCCATCGATGAGGCGCACGATGTCCAGCCGGGCCTGGTACTGGGAGGACACCATGCCCATGAAGATCTGACCGCTCAGGGCCTGCATGCAGTCTTCCTTCTCCAGCACCTCCCCGATCCCTTCTTCAGGCGGGCACAAGACACAAAAGCCAGCCGGCATGTGTGGCAAGACAATCAGGACACAGCCCAGTCAGGACGTGGAGGAACCAGCAGATTCCAGGAGGCAGCTCAGGGCCACACACATAGAGGTCACACCCAAATCCGTGAGCATAAGGGCCCCAGGGGACCACACACACAGCCACACAGGTGCACAGAGTCAGGATACATACGAGCCAACACACACAAGAGAAGAGACAATGAGAGGTGCTCATCAGCAAGGCAGCCATGCTGGGAGCCACGCTAAACACGGCTCAGCTGCCCAGCCCTCTTCCAGGCCCCTAACACATGTCTCCTGGGCTTATAAGATATGGCCAAATATGCAGGCTTGGGACAGAAGGCAGGGTCTATGTCCCTCTGTTCTAACAGTTTGAGCTAATTCTGAGAGGTAATGCTTTATAAACACGCCATTCTAAACCTTTCTAAGGAAACACTTTTATATACATTGATCCTCCTGAGCACCAGGAGAAACCCCTGAGGAAGGGAGAGAAGGCAGCTAGCTTTAGATGAGGAGAAACTGAGGGATGCCCCATGTCACAGGCTAGTGAATGCCACCCTGGACTGCCCGGGGCACTTTCCTCTGAAGCTCGTTGGCTCTGGGTTGCCCAGCCCCAGGGAGCCCCCGTGTCATCCCCACTGAAACGCAGGCTCACGGTACCATCAGAACTCCAGCTGTTGCGGCGGATGTTGGGTTTGATGGGGACGGTGCTGGGCAGCTCGCACATGGTGAAGATGCTGTTCTGGCCGGGTACCTGTACCAGCTCGATACACTTGCCATTGAGCTGGGAGGACAGGGTGCAGTTCATGGGCTTGTAGGCGAAGGCAGAGCAATAACCAGACAGGCAGGCTCGCTGGTAGAAATCCAACACTTTCTTTCTGCCAGAGAAGAAGGGAGGACGTAAGACAAGTAGCCTTGAGATGCCTAGGACCATTAGACAGGCAGGCAAACCGGCAGAGCCCCTCACTTACCTGTCAGAACCCGAAAGAGGGTAGATGTCAGCGCCATCCCAGAAGTCTGTGCAGGCCTCCAACACCACGTCAGCAGTGCCATGGGACAGCATCTGCTCTGTGCCTGGGATGGGGAAAAACACCACATCGTGAGGCCACAAACCAGCTCCTACCTCATCCTGACCCTTTCAGAGGGCGGAAAGTACTCCTGGTAGAGGATGGGACCTCCTGCCAGTCAGAAACCATGGAACCTTCTAGACTACTAATGATGGCGCTACAATCCCCATCCTTTGGAGAATCCCACTCTCTGTGACTCTGGTCCCCAAGCCCAGCCCCTGCCACATCAGAGAACTTGGGGAGCTGTCTAGCATCCACTTGAATAAATGGGACAGGGTATAGTCTTCTGCCCACCAAGCCAGAAGGTTTGTCTGAATGCCAGCTGAGCTCAAGTGAGGCTTACTGGTGGCAGTGTCTTTGATGAAAAGGCTGATCATGTGGCTGAGTGGGGGGCGCCGCTTGGTGACACAGGAGGGCCGCCCAAGCGCTGTCTCCTTCACCGTCTCAGCGCTGGGGAGGCGGTAGAGCGCCAGGTGGTTCTCCTGCTTGAAGAGTTCCTTGGCCCCTGGAGTGAAGCCTAAGAAAAAGGACAGCACAAAGGGCCTTAAGAGAGGAGACAAACCGGGCAGTGGTGGCGCACGCCTTTAATCCTAGCACTCGGAGGCAGAGACAGGTGGATCTCTGTGAGTTCGAGGCCACCCTGGTCTTTAGGACAGGCTCCAAAGCTACACTGCGGAACAGGTGGAAAGGCAGAATCTAGTTGACCTGGCTGGCCATCTTTATATCCCAACATTTAGTCATTGTGCCGGACTAGAAAGCTAAGGGTGGCTACGTTCATGACAAATGGATGCCATGCCAGGGACAGTCAGTGCCAGGCCCATCCTGAAAGGTCAGCAGTCACTCAGGTGGCTCCACCACAAACACCGCCGCCACAGCGCCGTACCGATGAGCCGGGCCAGCTCGCAGAGGCCCCAGGGCACGTGCACGGGCAGCACCGCACTGTGGCTCTCCTGCAGAGCGATGTTGCACAGGTGGTCGGAAAAGCGGCACAGGCGCTCGGTGACGCTGGCGTTGCACAGGTTCAGCAGCACGTTGAGGCCCAGCGGCTTGAGGGAGGTGAGGTGTAACTGCCAGTTGGAATCATCAAACTGGATGCATGAAGGGTTCTGCTGGTCTTGGGACAGGCTCAGCATCTCCAGGTGGTAGTCACAAACAAAGTCCTCGGCCTCATATGGATCACCTTCTGTCCCAGGCTGGGCCTGGAGAAAATGTGGGGTAAGGCTGGGAGGAGGTGGGGAAAGACCCCGATGCCCAACCAGGCCTGGAAGCAGTCCCACAGGAGAGCCCATCTTCCCCAGCCGGGTGCCAGAGCTCTCGCTCTCCTCCTTCAGGAAGAAGGCTGCCTGTGCCTCCCTCCTCTGCTCTTCCAACCCCACTGGTTCAGACTGAGCTATTTCCCTTTGACAGGGGAAGCAGGAAGGCCTGGGACAGACAAGGTGGCTTCTCTACGCTGTCTCCTTCCTCTTACCTTGCTGGGCTCTTCCTCCCCTCCTTCAGTGTCCCTGCTGAAGCTCACGTTGGAACCAGATGGGTGCTTGCTGCGGCCGTGTACTTTGTGATGCGAGTAGGGCTCCGAGGGCTTGGGGCCGTCGCCAGGCCAGTCACCACGCTCCTGCTCGTTGGAAAGGTGCAGGGTATTGTTCAGGGAGCCAGCAAGGAGGGCATCTCGTTCATGGAGCTGAGGAGAACAGGAGCACAGGTCTCGGACCAGAGTCCCATGGCTCCTGAGGATCAGGGAGACGGGGCAGTTCTGGGCTCCTGCCTTAGCCTTAGTTTTTTTGGTTTTGGTTGTTGAGACAAGGGTCTCTCTAGGTAGCTCTGGAACTCACTCTGTAGACCAGGCTGACCTCAAACTCACAGAAATCAACCTGCTTCTGCCTTCCAAGTGCTGGGATTAAAGGTATGTGCAACCACACTTGGCCACTCATCCTTCATCTCAACCACTCAGAAGACCCAGGAATACTGAGCTCCTTTCTCCTTCCTAAGCCTCACTCTCCAAAGGCTACAGGCCCAGCTCTGAGACTAAGCACCTTAACCGACCTCCATGGGAGCTGGCCATACCTCCTCCTCTACCTCAGGATGGCAGAAGGAGCGGGTGGACAGGTCGTCTGTGAGGTCCTCATGGCTGCTGTGAGGGGGTTCCACCTTCCCACTGAAGAAGAGCACAGTTTCTGGGCTGGGGTTTGGCCATGACAGGATCCCCTGCTTGTCCACACAGCACAGCACCTGGAGGAAAAGAAGCAGGGTTAGGAAAGGATTCAGTGTTAGTCTAACTGCTCAGTGCCACACACAAACAGACGACCATCCAGACCCAGCAGGAGGTCCAGTCAACAGGCCTACCCTCCCCGCAGGGTCTCCTCACCGTGACAGAGCCCAAGCTGTGCAGCAGACTGGCGCTGTGGCTCAGCGTTGGCGATGTCCCCTGGATCACCCTCAGGAAGTGACCCCAAATGCATCGTAGCATTTCCTGGTAGGAGACAGACAGTCTGTGAGGCTATTTGGGGCTCAGTCTTATTTCCTTGACGACAGCCTGTAGGGCCCAAATCGAGAGGAGTCCAGGAGACGCCAACAAGTGGAGTTGTGGGACAAGATACTGATACAGGATCAGGTCCGGATCGTGCACACATTCAGCAGGGATGGGGGAGGGGGCAAGCGCTCCAAGAGCTCAGCTGGAGGCCAGAGAATCACAGAGATCCAGCAGGGGCCTGGAGGAAACCCCGTCTATCTCAGCAGTTTACCTGAGAGGAGACAGTTTCAGTGTAACTGCTGAGAGTATCCTCTGAGAACTTGGCCAACTACACAGAGAGAGACAGGGTGAGCATCAGTGAGGAGACAGCTACCTTCGCAAAGACCCCCATGTCTACACAGCTGGGATCACTGATGGGATCCACCCCTGGGCCTGGCCTGGAACCTACTTGGTAACAGAAAGTACCTGAAACCATGCAGAGATTCCCAGGGCTTCAACATGCTAAAACCAACGTGGATCTGGACTCAGGCCCCACTTCCTGGCACAGCCAATTAGCTCTGTTTGTTCCCGCCACTGTCCTCTGGATGCTTTGGAACAACCTACCAGGGAGCTGGGTGAGGCCTTGCTCATCTGGGCCAGGACACGAGCTTCTCCACAGGCGGTGGCCAGGACCCAGAGGACTGGGAAGAGCAGAGGGAGGATGGGCAACATGCCATTCACCTGAGAAAGAGCCAACCACATGCCAGGATCCTTAGGAGATGCTGCTCCAAAGGGAGGAAGAAGGGGAGGGATGTCCTGCCATACAGCCATCCCCCAGGGAGCTGGAAGGAAGGGCAGCACAGGAGCCAATTTAAGCTAAACCCTGAGACACCCCAGGCTGCAGAAAGAAGGAGCAGGATAGAGAAGCTCAACAGGGAGGAAAGGGTCGCCCTTGCCTGGAGCTGGAGAAGGGTGTACTGCCATGAAGTGACCCCAGGAGCATTGAACATGAAGCGCAGGGCATTGGTGATGAGAAAACCAGCCTGTGGGGACAGAAGGGGCATAGCCTTAGTGACTTCCCTGGAGAGGGACTGAGTTGCAGGCCCCTTCCTTTGCTATTCACACTGCCGGCTCACTCTGACCCCTCCATGCCCTCTCCCTTGGGCTGGGCCCGCAGCTCACCCATGTCTGGCCCTCTCCCCGCCCTGCAGTCCCTCACGTACCAGGACCACCGGCACGGCATAGTGAAGCATCACCGACTGGACTGTGAACCTTTCATTGTCCAGAGCAGTGACTGGGCGCAACAGGGCCATGTCCAGGCACCATCTGCAAAAAAAAAAAAAAAAAACCCTCAAGTCTCTCTGAGGGCAAGATGCCAGACAGCTACACCTCAAAAGGGTTCTGGGCCTCTCTCCTGAACAAACCATCACTAAATACCAAGTCCTGAAATTCCCTAGTCAGCGTTAGCCCCAGCCTGGGCCGCACAGTGCCATGAGAGAGGGGCTGTAGCCACCACCATCTATTCCCTCAGCCTAAAAATGCTCACAAGACACTGAACAGGTGCCCCCACCAGCACGGCAGGTAGGATGAGGCCCCCTCCTTGTCCCAGGAAGCACTGGAGGAGAAGCCAGCAGGGCGGGACAAGAGGAAGGCAGTGCTACCTGACGCTGTCAATCACAGGAGTCTCCAGGACGCGGAAGAGCCGGTACTGCTGGGGGTTCTGTGGTCCCTTCTTCACTTCCCCCCTCGGGGAGGGCGGTGGAGAGAAGGGGGGGAACAGGTCTCCCGGCTCCAGGACAATGTGCTCGTCATCCTGCCAGCAGTGATGCGGAGTGAAAGGCTCCATCAGAGAGCATTGTGGGTCTTTTGGGAATGGGGAGGTGGGGCTGTTTTGTTTTGGGTTTCTTGAGACAGTCACACTGCCCTGGAACCCGCAATCCTTCTGCCTCAGCCTCTACAGGGCTAGGAATATACATGACTAGCACTATGATTGGCAAGACCACTCTTTCCGGACAGAGCCAGCCAAAGTAGAAATAGCTCCCCAAGGTCATGGTCTCTCCTCTAGCAATGAGCCTGCTGGGGTGGGCCCTATGGGACTTGGGTTTCCAGGAAGAGACAGAGCAACAGCAGGAGGAGGTTTCAACCCTGCCCTGGTGCCCTGGTAACCCCCATGCTGGGCAGGAAGCTTCAAAGTCTAGCCTCAGGACTCCCAATGGATTTCAGATCCTCCCCCAGCTGCTCCCTCTACCTTGATGCCCCTCAGGGAGGCGAAGGACTCCTGGCCAGGCCTCAGGGCTATAATGTCTCCTTCTACCAACAGGCTAACTGGCAGGTTCACCAGGTGTCCATCTCTGTAAGCCCAGTGCAGGGACCAGGACGGTGCAAAGGGCATGTGGAGGTCTGGGTACATGGCGTTCGGCCATGTGATCTCCTTTCCATCCCTGAGAGCATCTAACGAGAACAAAACAACAGCGCTGGCTCTGCACACCTATCCCATGCATGCAAATGCACCCCATATTTCAACAACACCTGCCCTGAGAATCCTTCCTAGTGACAAATAAATAAAGAATCATTCCAGCACTGTGGGGAGGGAGTACAGAAGGAGTGAACCTGTCTGCCAGGGAACAAGAGATGACTTCCAGGAAGACAGGGACAGCATGAGAAGAGACCAGGAGGACAGGGACAGCATGGGAAGAGACCAGGAGGACAGGGACAGCGTGGGTAGTAGGCCAGGAAGACAGGGACAGCATGGGAAGAGACCAGGAGGACAGGGACAGCGTGGGTAGTAGGCCAGGAAGACAGGGACAGCATGGGAAGAGACCAGGAGGACAGGGACAGCATGGGAAGAGACCAGGAAGACAGGGACAGCGTGGGAAGAGACCAGGAGGACAGGGACAGCACGGGAAGAGACCAGGAGGACAGGGACAGCATGGGAAGAGACCAGGAGGACAGGGACAGCGTGGGTAGTAGGCCAGGAAGAATGGACAAGACTTCATGAGTTAGAGACAAAGAAGAAGAAGCAATCTGGGTGGAGAGGAGCAGAACAGAGGCAGGAAGCAGGAAGCAGGCTGGACGGAGGGGCTCTAGGATGGAGATGAGCTACAAGGAGAGGCTGGACAGGACATCTGGAGCCTGGGCAGAAGCAGCTCTCAGGAGCTGTGTGTGGCATCTGGGATGGCCTGGAGAAGCAAGAGGGAGCCACAGAAGGCACCCGTCACCCCAGACCTGCCTGCCTGGGTCTGGACTGGCGGTGTTCTGACATGTCACAGAGCCTCATTACTAGAGACTGCTCTGACCCTCAGCCTCACCTTGGATTTGGTCAATGATCCCCCGGAGCCTGCGTTCCACCTCCTGGCGCTTCAGCCGATCTTGCCGCCCGATAAGGATGAGATCCAGAAGCAGCAACAGGAACAGGGCAGAGGCATTTACCAGTTCCACTCCTTGGCTGGTGTTGAGGGACACAGAGAACGATATGCATTTCCAGAGAAAAGGCCTCCCAGCCAGCTCCCTCCGCCCATTCCTCTAGCCACTTTTAAAAGTGGTCTTGCTTGCTTCCTGCACCTCTGTCCCCAGTCAATAGAAAGGGGACTCTTCTGTACTCGGGTCACTATGGGCAGCTCAGGGAACAGCCCCCTCAGAGCCCTGGGATGGCCGAGGGGTTAGAACGGAGTTGGCAGAAGCCAGGGTCCGTGCTTACCTCCCGGCTGGCTGGCCCCCACAGCAACACAGCAACAGCAGCACAGCCAACAGCATGAGAGAAGCCCCCGGCCAGTGGAAACAGGAGCAGCGGTTACTAAGGTGCAGGAAGCTGCTTCTCCACGTCTCCTAGAGCAACACGACAGGCAGGCAGTGAGTCTCCCAGCTCGCCCCAGTATGCCCACATCTCCCAGCAAGTAGGGTGGGACACCACTCCCAGTAAACTGGAACTTAGGACTACGTGAAGTGTCAGTGGAGTCTTTGCTGTCCAGGGGACAAGCACAGTATGTCCCTAAGACAGGACCTCCCTGCTTCGCTGCCTGTGCAGCCATGCTCCTGTCAACCCCGGAGGAAGCGTCACCTTCCATGTGCGACATTTCTTCCGTTCTTTGAGGTGTTTCTCCAACACAGCCTCCAGCTGTTCTTTCAGGACACTGAGGGCCTTCCGGGTAGACAGGCCCAGGGCCAAGGGGGGCTCTCCCTGCAGGGTGATAGAAACAGTCAGCATCTCCCAGGGCCCTGCCCAGACTCACTCTTTGATTGCAGGTCTTCTTCCCCATCCTAACCCTACACTCCTTATAGCCAAGTGAAAAAGAAAAGCAAAAAAAAGGACTTTCTCAACTCATTTTGTCGTTAGACCATCGACCCATGGAGCTGGGTGGTCTTCCTGCCCCATTCCAACTCTTCTTGCTCCCAGCCCCATCCCCTACCCCATTTTACTTCAAGATTTCACAGACCAGAGGGTATCTATTTCTTTTTTATTTACTGTTTTATGTTTTGAGGCAGGTCTGTCCATCTATTTCTGGCTGCCCTGGAGCTCACAGAGCCTCCTAAGTACTAGGATTAAAGACATGCATCACCCTGCCCTGTTCTCTCTCTCTCTCTCCTGCTCTCCCACCCCCTCTGGTTTTTTGAGACAGGGTTTCTCTGTGTACTCTTGACTGTCCTGGAACTCACTCTGTAAACCAGGCTGGCCTCCAACTCAGAGATCTGCCTGCCTCTGCCCCCTAAATGCTGGGATTAAAGGTATGTGCCATCACCGCCTGGAATATATCTCTTTCTTTAAGAGAGTTAACTCAGATGTTGTTCTTAATCATTCCTGGGGAAGGCATTTAAGAAAAACTTTTGGCTGGTGAGAGGAAGAAGGGCGGAGTGAGAGAGAAGCCATGGAGCCACCGCCAGAGACCGCCACATGGTGATACACAGATTAATAGAAATGGGCTAAATTAATATGAAAGGGTCAGCCAATAAGAAGCTAGAGCTGCCGGGCGGTGGTGGCGCACGCCTTTAATCCCAGCACTCGGGAGGCAGAGGCAGGCGGATCTCTGTGAGTTTGAGGCCAGCCTGGTCAACAAGAGCTAGGTCTAGGACAAACTCAAAGCTACAGAGAAAACCTGTCTTGAAACCCCCCCACACACACAAAAAAAGAAGAAGGCAGAGCTAATGGGCCAAGCAGTGGTTTAATTACTACAGTTTTTGTGTGATTATTTTGGGACTAAGTGGCTGGGAACCAACAAGCAGCCCCTCTTACTACAAACTGGCGCCCATCGTGGGGCACCAGAAGAAGAAGGACACTTAAAAGAAATCCCACACTCGCTCAGAATTGAGAATAAGACAGGGTTATTTATTTAGGGGTAGACTTACAAATCACAATCCTCTGCTAGAACGGAAAACAGCAATCAAATCCCACAGCCAGAAAAGAGGCCAGTAGCACGCTTTACATAGGCATAAATAAGAGGCCATGCCCAAGTGGGCGGGTAACTTAAAGTTTACTGGTGGTAGGAATTTCTACAGCAGGCTGGTGAAATGGTTTTGCCAGTAAAGGTGTGGGCTGCTAAGCATGATAACCCGAGTCCAAGCCCCAGGACCTATGTGGTAGGAGGAGAGAACCAACTTCTGCAAGCTGTCCTCTGACCAACACACACACAAACAGACATAATAACGTTTAAAAATTAAAAAAAGAGGGGCTGGAGAGATGGCTCAGTAGTTAAGAGCATTGCCTGCTCTTCCAAAGGTCCTGAGTTCAATTCCCATCAACCACATGGTGGCTCACAACCATCTGTAATGAGGTCTGGTGCCCTCTTCTGGCACACAGACAGAACATCGTATACATAATAAATAAATATTTAAAAAAAAAATTAAAAAAAGAAGACCCTGCCACCTTCGCCTTCTAGCACCACTATTTCGCAAGACAGGGTCTGTGACACTAGAAATTAGGCAGGACATAATCTCAGGGAGAGAGACAGCTAGCCGTTCTTACAGACAGCACCATGACTCGGCCCCTCTCCTCTCCACAGTGGAGGCACAGGGACACAGGGACCTCCACCTGGGCCCTCTGTGTTGAGAACCACTCATTCCTGCTCTCCCCTCCTCTCACCCCACAGCCCATCCTTGCCAGCTGGCGGATGTTCCCAGGAGACCTCTGCCACCGTTGCCACCTCCCTGCTCCAAGACCTGCATTTCACTCCCGGCCAGGCCCGTTCTGAACTCAGGCCTGTCTACTGACTGCCTCAGAGATGCTTTACAGGAAACAGGAAATATCCCAAACTCCAAACTCATCCTTGCCGGTCACCTCTCCTCCCACACCACCACTACCCAGTCACCTCTGCACCACCCCAGGCTCTAACCTGGCCCCCACACCTTTCCTTCCCATCCCTTCTTTACCTTTTCCAAACCCACCGCAATACCCCAGCCCTCAACAGCCGACTCCCTTTATCTTTACATTTTTATGATATTTGATTGACTGACTGTGTCAAAGGTCAACTTTCGGGAGTCAGTTCTCTCCTTCCGTCACATGGGTCCCCGGGACCCAGCTCATGTTGTCAGGCTGATGGCAGGCACGTTTCTCCACTGAGCCGTTTCTGCAGCCTCCTCTCCTCTACTGCCACAGTCCTGCGCCTGCTCTGTGAGGCCTTAGGAGCCTGTGGCCTCCCAGCCTCTCCCTGCTCTTCCTTCTGCAGCCCTTGCTCCTTCAGCTCACGTGCAAAGGGACGCGTACTTCCTGACCAAGGACATACTTGCCACCAGGCAACTCTTGCTTCTTCAAGATAGCTCAAATATCATCTCCCATGGGAAGGACAAACAGTTCCCAAAAGCCCAGAGCTGCTCTTCATGTCTGTGGTCTAAGGGCATCGGGGCAACCTGGCTCTCAGCTGGTACCTTATGGAACTGATTCTGGATTTGCATGTCTGGCTCTCTCACTGTACCTTAAATTCCTTGAATTTGGTATAGTATTTGGTACAGAATTGAAGAGGAATTCTCCTGTTCCCACAAGCCCTCCCCACTGAACCACAACAGACAATACTAGACACACACAAACTCAGTGAATGAGTTGAATGGTTGAGCACAGAAATAGCTTCAACGATCCCAATGGCACCTTAGTTAGGGGACGTCAAACAAAGCCTGCAGTGGTACCTGCAGCTTTCAAAGACATGCCAGCTGGGTGGTGGCACATGCCTTTAATCCCAGAATTCAGGAGGCAGAGGCAGGCAGATCTCTGTGAGTTTGATGATAGCCTGGTCTACACTGTAAGTTCCAGGACAGCTACAGCTACACAGAGAAACCCTGTCTTAAAAGAAAAAAAGAAGAAGAAAGAAAAAAAAGACCAGGTGATGGTGGCACATGCTGTTAACCCCAGCACTGGGGAGGCAGAGTGGGTTCCAAGACAGGCTCCAAAGCTACAGAGAAACTGTATCTCAAGAAACCAAAAATGAAGAAGGAGGAAGAGGAGGAGGAGGAGCCTGTCTGGATACCATCCTGACCCCACTGACCAAAACTTAAAATTTTAAAATTTCTGGGATGAAGCTGATGTCAGGGTGAATTCAGTGGACAGATCTCCAACTGTAAAATACAAGGCAATGGGACCAAGAAACAGAGTTCTGAAGGGGCAGCAAGTTTTCCCCAGAGGCCACCTGAAGAGCTTCCACCAGGAAAAGTCCAAGCAAAAGCAGCAAACTCTTGGCCCGAGATACCTCAAGACTGTCTACTGAGAACGAAGGGCTGTGGGGACCCTCTGACTCCTTGTCCTACCTCGCCACTCCAATGGCCCCATTTCTGTCCTCTGCAGGGACCTGTTCTGGCTTTGCCTATGGCAGGCCACTCTGCATTTCTCTTTCCTGACTAGTTCCAAATGTATCCCCTGGCTTTCTCCTTGGCCATTTGGCTTTGGTGGGACACACACCTCCATGACCCTAAGGGCCTGCCAGGCCTGAGGGGCAAGGGCCCAGTGCCACACACCTTGAATTGTAGGTACACATAGAATCCCCAGTGTCTACCTCACCACTGGCCACCCCAGTTTTCCAGGGTGCATTCACCCCAAGAGTCTCAGTTTCTTTTTTGTTTGTTTGTTTGTGATAGTGTTTCTCTGTATAGCCCTGCCTGGCTGTCCTGGAATTCTCTCTGTGGACCAGCTTGGTCTGGAACTCATAAGGGATGTGCCTGCCTCTACCCCCAATTGCTGGGATTAAAGGTGTGTGCCACCACTGCCTGGCAACTGTTAGCTCCTTTGCCTGAAGCCAGGAGGATCTTGACCCTCCAGAGCCCAGGGTCCAAATCAAGCATTCAGTGCAGCTAGGATCCATTATACAACTTCCCAGAAGGGCAGAGGCCTTCTTGGGGGCTCTAGATAAGAAAGACAAAGGGCTCCAAAGGGCAGGCTGGGCCTGTTCTTCCCTGTTGAAGGAAGGAAAAGGACCTGGGGCCAGAGTAAGAGGCCTGTGCCCCCAGCATCTTCCCTCACACTAGCCTCTCCTCTTGGACTCCGTCTTCTCCTGGCTTCCTCTCCACAGCTGGATACAAGAGTTCCTGGACAGGACAGGATTCATAGACCATACCTCTAAAACAGAGGAGGGAGAGAGGACCACTGCGAGAGGTAAGGGCTGCATGCCCAAGAGATGGGACGAGCAGTAAAAGGGTCCAGGAGACGTGCACAGGCTGTAAGGTAACATGGGAAGCTGCTGGACCTCAAGCTAGGACCTTCTGCCCAAGAAGGAGCAGTTCCCTGCAGGACTGAGAGAAGTCTATGAGAAGCCAGGGAACCAGAAAGACGTCCCTCCTCTAGCCAAGCCTGCAGAGCGCTCACTGACTCCTGGGTTACACTGTTACCACCCAGACATCTCCTGCCTCCTTCTCTGCAGCCCCGAGCCCAGGATCGCCCGCCTCGCCATCACTTGCTTTCCCTGTCCCAGGTACTCTGCTCTTCTCCGGGGGAGAGAGGCATGGTCAGAAGGTGACAGATGCTCCGTGGACAGGACACCTGCAGAGCTGCCTGCACGCATCTGCCCATCTGCCCCCCGCATGTTGTGTCTGGCCGGGGGCACCAACTCCAGACAGGGGATTAAAGACAGTGCAGCAGAGGGAAAATAAGCTATTCTGTAATTACATGCTGCCCAAAGGAAGTGCCTGCCCACACAGGCTGGACAGTCTGTGGTGAGGACTGGGCCTTCTGAGCCAGCCTACTCTCTGCAGGGTTCAACCATGCTGATCCAACTCCTAATCCTGTTCTGTGGAAGGAGGGCTAGTGTTCAGGGTCAGATCACTGCTACCCTCATTGCCTGAGCTTTCCCCAGGTGGCAGAAGATCCAGAGGGAAGGGGCTCAGTGGAAAACCATCGTACTTAGGAGGAGCAGGACCGGTTGGTAGGGAACAGGCAGAGTGACACGGAGCACTCCGTGTTGCTGGGCGCCTTGAGAGACGCAGCTAGTTCCTATTATCTGGATAAATAAACTAAGTCAGCACAGGCAAAGGCCTGCTTCTCTTTACCTACTGAGGTCAAGAAAGGTGAGGAACATTTTGATGTGCCTTAAGTTTCCAAGGCTAACGAGAGATTTCTCCTCTTTCTCTGATGCTAAAAACTCACCCCTTCCCTGGCACTGGCACCCCTAGACGGACTTGTGGGGCCAGGAGGGACCAGGACAGAAGGGCGCTGAAGTCATTCAGGCAGAGCCAGCCCTTCCCACTATTGTCAGCGCTCACACTCAGCCAGAGCGAAGAGGAAACAACTTGACTCAGAAAGGCAGCTGCTGTCGTTTGGTTGGGTTCTGTTTTGCTGGGTTTTTTTGAGACAGGGTCTCACTATGTAATCCTAGCCGACCTGGAACCCACTACGTAGACCAGGCTGACCTCAAAGTCAGAGATCTGCCTGCCTCTGCCTCCTAAGCGCTGAGATTTGCCCACCATGCTGGGCAAAAAGGAAGTCTTGACTTGGGAGGCTGGATGCCCTCGCCAGCTGGGCTGGTTCTCTCTGTTCCACCACTGAGGAGGAGCACCAGCAGGACCGGACATTTGTGGGGAACAACGAGGGCAAAATGACTGGCAGTCGCCAGCAGTAATCTAACACTGAGCGGGACCCCACTGCCAAGGTGTATAACTCAGCGTCCAATAGCTGGTATACCTACCTCAGCAAGGAGCCCCAGCCCCCGGCCCCCAGCACCTAGCCCATGTCCCTGTCGGGCACTTCTGAGGCTCGCTCCTCTTTTCTTCCTACTCCACCTGCTTCAGAAGCAGCAAAATTATGGCTATACATTCAGGAAGGCAGGTTACAAAATAAACTTTGACTGGTTGCCTTGACAACAGACGGCCACCAGTTATAATCAGCTGGGTCCCCTCGCCAGTCACCCCATCAGAGCTGCTGTAGTCAGCACAGACGGAGAGGAATCCCTCTGAGTTTGGCTGGCACAGCTGGGCTCATCTGCAGCTGGCACATCTGGGCTCGTCTGCAGCCTGGCTGGCCAGAGGCAGGGCAGCACCGCTTACTCCTCTTCCTTCCTCGTAGACTCACGCAGACCCCAGCATTTCCACCCACCTGCTTCTGCATCTTCAGCAGCCACCGAAACCCAGGAACTATCCCAGCCCTGACTCCTGACTCGGTTACCTGAGTGATCCAGCAGGGGAAAGTCCCCTCATTATAGAGAAGGAATGGAAGCCAGGCCCCGGGCTTTTGTCACCTGTACATGGAGCTTTGGGACCCTGCATCCTTTCCCCTCTGGGAAACTCAGTCCCCAAGGCTGCTCTGGATAACTTGAAAACCTGGCTAGCCATTCCAAGACACACTAGCTTTTCGGTTCTCAGTCCCAATCTCCTTCCAAAGCCCTGCTTAACCCAGGCTCATCCTGCCCTGCAGCATCTTCAGGACTCCTTTGGCAACCATAACCCAAAGACACCCTGGTAAGCAGGGCAGGAGGCAGTAGGAGCTGGGGAAGCCAAGCTGGCATACTCACCGTGCTGTGCTTGCCCTGGTGGGGCATCCATAGCTCTGTCTGCTTGAAGAGCATGGGGCAGAGCCTGAGGGACAAGCAGTCAGGTATGGTCACTCCCAACACCACCCTCGAGGAGAGAAGGAGACGCAGAACAGAACCAGAGAGTGAGAGACTGTGTGAGCGAGAAGAGGGGAGAGGGCCGGACCGTGTGTGAGTGAGAGGCCGGTGCTGCAGAGAATTGGGCGCAGTGGAGCGGAGCTTCAATCTGCTGATTAATTCAGCCTATTTCCAGTCACGCTGCAGATTCAGGGAGGGAGGAGGAGGCAGCAGGCAGCAACAGCAGCCCAGAGAGGGAGGGAGGCAGAGAGGGAGGGAGGGAGGAGGGAGGGAAGAAGGAGGGTGAAGAAAGGAGGGCTGAGAGGCCAAAGTTGGTCCCTGATCTGCCTGATGTCCAAGAGTCCAGTGCAGGGTGAGCACAGAGGGGAGATCCAGCTAGAGGACATCCAGACGGACAGAGGGATATTTGGACAAACGAAGGGAGCTGTCAAAGGCCTGGAGCCCCCAGGGCAAATGCTGGCATCCAGGAGTACCCTGGGGAACAGATTCTGAATCTCCTGCCGGACTACCTGTCCACCACCCCTAGGTCACTAGTCAGCATCCCACTGTGGCTGAGCTCCCTGCCTCTCGGAGAGCGGAGAGCGGAGCCCAGGCAACAGCAGACCTCCACCGTGAGAGCTGCAGGGAGGAGGGGAGAGAACCGGGGGTTTTATTAATAGCAGCACATCCTGCAGCAAGGAGGGGTGGCCAGCAGGGATTCCTGCAGAGACTTCTAGGAGTCTGGAGGAAGAGACCAGTAGCAGAGGGAGAGAGCAGGCCATCTAAAAGGGCTTCTTAGGATTTTAACGCCCTCCCTCCAGGAGATCTAGAGATCCCACAAGTCACTGACCCACAAAGGGAAGCATTATATTTAGGCACAGTAGAGACCAGGGCTGCCTGGGTACACCGTGATCTCTTTTTGGTTTGATTTTTGTATATTTGTTTGTTTGAGACAGAGTCTCTCTGTATAGCGCTGGCTGTCCTGAAATTCAGTGTGTATGTAGACCAGGTTGGCCTCGAACTCAAGTGATCTGCCTGCCTTTGTCTCCTGAGTGCTCAGGCTAAAGGCATGTGCCACCAGGCCCAGGTACAGGCAAAAAGGCTCCCAGGCTGCACTTTAAGCCTGGCCCAAGTGACGCTGGTCCCTAGTTTGACATAAAAGAAATCAACACAGGCACTCTGGGTAAAGGAGAGGTAAGACACATTCCTCTGCTAATGGATAGGCCATCTTCAGCATGGTGACACAACGCCCCAGGGAGTGAGGACAGCCTAATGGGTCCCTTGGCTGGAGAGCAGGCTGGAGGCTGAGCGTGCTTCTCCAGGGCCCTCTGTCTCCTAGACTACACCCTCTCCAGCTGCTGAGAGGAAAGAGAACACCTCCCAGCACAAGCCGGCCTCTCCCCTCCCCCTCACTGGCCTATGTACCTCCCTGTGGGGCCCCTGCCAAACAGTAGAATGGGGACAGAAAGGAGGGGCTGGGCAGTCCAGAGGTTAAGGGCAGGAAGTCTTTGCCGGGAGCAGGAAAGAGGGATGGGCGGGGTCAGCCTCTGTACCAGTCTCTGTGAGGACAGAACCAGGCAGCAAAGCTCCCCCTGCTCCAGGGCACACCTCAGAGCGCACAGGGTGCTATGCAACATGGTCCTTTCCCTTCTCACCCACTCCTGCACTGCCTGCTCAAAGGCAGGAGAACAGCCCTGATAGCTCAGAAACAGGGCTCAAGCTGGCATGGCCACAGTTCATCCTCCATGTGCTTCCAGACAGGCTGGGAACCGGTGGGTCCGAAAGAGAGGGGACCAGGTGCTAAAAGCCATCCAGGGACAGGCAAACCAGTCCTGGACTAAGGCGCTGGCTATAGTCAACCTGAGGAGCAACTGTCACCATGCAAACTCCCCTTAATCCTTCTTCTCCAAGAAGCCATCTGAGATACCTGGGCAGTATTATCATTAGAGTTCATCTTTGGAGTCCAGCGTGTTATTGAAGAGATCCTTTTGGGGCTGGCAAGACTGCTTAGTGGGTAAAGCACTGGCGGGGGCAGTCTTTGCCACAGGAGGAGACTATTCTAAATCTACTTCCATCCAGAGACAGCGAGAGCGCCTGAAGGCAGGGCCAGTCTTCCCTGCCTGAACTACTCAGGCCTGGGGACTTTCGATGGACACTGGCCTCTGAGAGGAGGCCTCACCCAGTTGCCAAACTCACTCTGTAGTCCAGGCATGCCCCAAATTCGCAATTCTCCTGCCTCAGCCTCTACAGTAAGTGACAATACAGACCCGCACCACCAGGCCCAGCTCAGTCCTGTTGATTAGCACGCAGCTGTGTTTGAAATCTGATGAGGTGCTTGTCCCTAACCACAGACAGGGTGCCCAGCAGTCCTCAACATGGCCAGGCAGGTTGGGGCACAGCCCTAGCACAGTGCAAACAAACCAAATTACACAGCTCTGGGCAAAGCTGGCTTGGGATCAAACCCAATCAGAAAGCCTGCTGTCATGCAGCCATGTTAGCCGGGCTCCCCTTAACCTGTATTCATCGCAGCCTGGCAATAGTGACCTCTGAGGAGGGGTCACAGTTATATCCCCCACAGGCCTCACGACACCCCCTTTGCTCACACTCAGTGTAAAACCTCGAGCTGGAGATCTCTCAGGAAACCCAGGGGAGGGGAACCCAATAGAGATACCCCCCACGACAGACACACAGCAAGAGAGCAGGGCCCACCAGATGCTTCTCCTTCAGGTCCATGGGCACAGGGTGCTTCAGACATGCCCAGATGAACACAGTCACACCTGGAAGGAAGCTTCCTCCCCAACATGGACAAACCCCGCTGAGTCTGCCACAGTCACAGCATCTGGGGAAAAAAGAGGAAAGAAATCCCGTAAATAAGGTCACAAGGTCACAGGACTTGGAGACTGTTGTGTGAAAGGATGCCCTCAACTAAGCCTGACCAGCAGCACCCTGCTGGCCTGGCCCTCTGGTGGCGTCCTTCAGGAGTCAGCCCTGGATGAGGCCCACTCCTGGGGGGGTCCCTGGAGGAGCCCCAGCTAATCAGCCACCTCACAACTAGGGTTGAAGACAGCGGTAAAGTCATCTGGAATCTACCACAAGCCAAGTCATCAGGGACATCGGGAGGGAGGCCGGAAAGAGACCGGGCGGAAGCAGGCACACGATGCTCTCTGGGCTGAGCAGGTGCCACACTTGCCAGCACATGCATGCCCACGGGTCTTCTGAGCCTCTTGTGTGGGTGACAGAAGTGCTAGACAGGCACTTTGGGCAGAGGTCGGCCAGGATGAGCAAGCCAATCTGACAACAGTGTGACAAAATCCAGCTAGGTGCCTGGACGACGAAACCAGCCCAAGGGCTGGAATGCAGCCGTGTCAGAACAAGGCGCTTAGCAGGGGCCATAGCCTGGGTTGGATCTCAGCATCCCTCCTGCTTCAAAAACAGAGACATGTGACCCTGACACCAGTCCCACCTGCCCCACCTGCCCCACCTGAGCCCTGATCCTCACCCTTCCGTCCTGGCAGCCAACACAACTTTCACAATCTCAGCTCAGGGCATGTTCTCAGTAAGAAGTGACACTGAGTGATCTGGCCCGGTGCCAGAGGCCTCCTCTCGGAGAAGCGCTAACCTGCTGATGAGGGCAGTTCTCCAGGGCCACGGCCAACCTCATTACGAGGAATCAGAGGCCTCGGAGAGCTGACCCATAAAAGAGCTGTCGAGAAACAATTAAAAATCTATGTCCAGAGGGCCAGCCAGGAAACTTGGATTGGAAGCCACCAACTCCACTCCCAAATCCCACCCAGTTCCTCCGAGCGGCACCCATGTTGATGTCACCTGCCAGGATGCCAAGTTTCTCCCTACCCCTTCCTTTCAGCCAGGACCTTCAATCAAAGCTGAGACACCCCCTCAGGGTCAGAGACAGTGACGCTGGCAGTGGCCTTGCAAAGCGGTGACATTCAGTCTTTGGCAGCCAACTGAAATGGAATCCTGAGAGGCCAAATCACTCCTCCCCAAGGCCACTCTGACCAAGTGGCCTGAGCCTTGTTTACAGCTATGGCTGAGGTCCCCATGACACCCCATCCCAGCAGGGGCTGAATAAGGTTTTCACCACACAGGGAAAGGAACCAGGGTCCAATCCAAGGGGATTGTTCCTACTAACGTCTTCTGCCAACACAACCAGAGGGAAATGACTGTGGCCAGCTGGAACCACAGCAGTGCAGAGGGCAGCCAGGAACATGACATTTTTCTAAGAGTCTCTGTATTCCCATCATTCCATACATGGGATTCTGGGAGAGGACTGTTCTTAACATCTGACCTGAAATCAGGAGCAGAACCCTTAAAGGGCCAGCTCTGCCTATATCTCACTGCAAAAAGCAGACGCTTCACAGATAAATGAACACCTGTGGGTTCAAATCTCAGCTCCAAAGTGTATCAGATACTGAAGGATCTTGGTAAATTATTATCTGTCCTTTTCGGCTTCTGCTCCTTGTCCTTAGGATGGATGTGGCAACACCTGTTTCACAGCAGTGCCATGAGAATTATGAAAAATAGCATATGTGCTGGGCTTGGTACAGTATTTGGTGCTCAATAAACCATAGTAGCCATTACTATGATGAACAACAAGAAATGACAATTAAGTTCATCCAGGTCAAGAATAAGAAACAGGCTGGGCAGTGTTGGCGCACGCCTTTAATCCCAGCACTTGGGAGGCAGAGGCAGTTGAATCCCTGTGAGTTCGAGGCCAGCCTGGTGTAGAAGAGCTAGTTCCTGGACAGCTAGGACTGTTACACAGAGAAACCCTGTTTTGAAAACCAAAAAGAAAGAAAGAAAGAAAGAAAGAAAGAAAAAAAGAAAGAAAGAAAGAAAGAAAGAGGACTCAAGGGGCTGGAGAGATGGCTCAGAGGTAAAGAGCATTGGTTACTCTTCCAGAGATCCTGAGTTTAATTCCTAGCAACCACATGGTGGCTCACAACCATCTGTAATGAGATCTGGTGCCTTCTTCTGGCCTGCAGGCATATATACAGGCAGAACGGTATATACATAAAAAATAAATAGGGCTGGAGAAATGGCTCAGAGGTTAAGAGCACTGCCTGTTCTTCCAAAGGTCCTGAGTTCAATTCCCAGCAACCACATGGTGGCTCACAACCATCTGTAATGATATCTGGTGCCCTCTTCTGGCCTGCAGGCATTTACACAGACAGAATATTGTATACATAATAAATAAATAAATATTCAAAAAAAATAAATAAATCTTTAAAAAAAGAAAAAAAAAGAAAAAGGAATAAGGACTCAAGCTGGCAAGCCTAAGTCTGGGCGGTGGGACCCACATGGTAGAAGTCCCTTGACCTCCGTGTGTACACAGTGGAAGCAGAAGGTATAGAGATTGAGATGAAAAGTCTCCGTGCACACCAACAGACAAAAATTATCACAGAAAAACCACAACAGGTCAAAATGTGGAGAGCAAGTGCCCCGACATATCCCCTGACACAGCTCCCGCACCCAGTGCTCAGGGATCATAGCAAAACAGGATGTGGAAGACCGTAACAGTCACGGGAGCAGGAAGCTTGCTGCGAGATTTCATCTCCTGGACATGTCAGGGAAGCTGCACCCATCGAGTCTCACTAACATGACTGCCTACACAAGACCTGAGCAAGGACGCCCGCAACACACATGCCAACAAGGAAGGGGGAAATCTCATGGGGCCCCAACTCTAGAACTGCAGGCAACCAAGGGTTACCGCATGTGGGAGAAATAGACTTTCCCAGGGAAGAGCCTCCAAACTGGTTACCCAATACCAAACAGCCCTTAAATTATATACGTACAAGTAACAAACATCATAGGGACTGAGCAGGTTGTACTTAAATACTTAGGAATATATAGTCATTTCTCTCTCTCTCCCTCTCCCTCTCTCTGTGTTTGTGTGTGAAACAATTTAAAAAATAGAGACCTTGCCGGGCGATGGTGGCGCACGCCTTTAATCCCAGCATTTGGGAGGCAGAGGCAGGCGGATCTCTGTGAGTTCGAGACCAGTCTGGTCTACAGAGCTAGTTCCAGAACAGGCTCCAAAGCCACAGAGAAACCCTGTCTCGAAAAACCAAAAAAAAAAAAAAAAAAAAATAGAGACCTTGTCAGGTATGGTGGCTCATGCCTTTAAGTTAAAATCCAGCACTTGGGAGACGGAGTCAAATGGGTCTCTATGAATTTAAGGACAGTCTGGTGGACATGGTGAGTCCTAGGACTGCCAGGGCTACGCAGTGACATCCTGTCTCAAACAAAATAAAACAAAACACACACACACAAAGAAGCCATGAATTTCAGAGAGAACGGGGCATGGGATGCATAGGAAGAGCTGGAAAGAGGAATGGGAAGGGGAAAAATGATGTATTTAGATTTTAATTTTTAAAAAAATGTTAAAGGAAGACCGCTTCTGTTTACAGAATAAATAATACAGTCTCCAGAAAACGGTATGAAGTCTGCAAGCATGAGGTTGTAAGGTTAAAATACAAATATAAATTATATTTCTTATGCCAGCCAGACGGTTCCGTAGGTGGAAGGCCCTTGCTGCCAAGCCCAATGAGCTGAGTGCAGTGCCTGGCACCCACATGTAAAAAGGGAGAACAGACTCCTGCAAGCTGTCCTCCGACTTCACACACGTGAAACGGCACGTGCACGCGCACACACACAAATAGAGAAATGCAGAGGCCAGAGAGATGGCTCAGCGGTTTAAAGCCCTTGTTGCTCTTGCAGAGGACCATGGTTCAATACATGGTGGCTCACAAGCCCCTGTCACTGCAGTTCCAGAGGAACAAACTCCTTCTGCCCTCTGTGGGCACTGGCAAGCATGTGGTGCACAAACCTACATTCAGGCGCATTAAGCACATGAATAAATCCGTTTAAATTAGTCGGACTGACTTCATGTATATAGGTGTTTTTTCTGCATGTATGTATGTGTATTATCTGCGTGCCCCGTGCACACTCAGAGGTCAGAAAAGGGCATCAGATTCTCTGGGCTGGAGTTGGGGATGATTGGGAGCCACTGTGTGGGTGCTGGGAACCAGACTCTCTGGAAGAGCAACAAGTGCTCTTAACCATGAAGCCATTTCTTTAGTCCCAAATATTTTATAAAACAAAAACCAGAGGCCGGGCGATGGTGGCGCACGCCTTTAATCCCAGCACTTGGGAGGCAGAGGCAGGTGGATCTCTGTGAGTTCAAGACCAGCCTGGTCTACAGAGCTAGTTCCAGGACAGGCTCCAAAGCCACAGCGAAACCCTGTCTAGAAAAACCAAAAAAAAAAAAAAAAAAAAAAAAAAACCAAAAAAAAAAAAAAACAGAGCCGGGTGGTGACTTTAATCCCAGCACTCAGGAGGCAGAGGCAAGAGGATCTCTGTGAGTTCAAGGCCAGCCTGGTCCACAAGAGCTAGGTCCAAGACAGGCTCTAAAGCTACAGAGAAACCCTGTCTTGAAAAACAAACAAACAAACAAAAAACAAACAAGAGCAATAAAGCAGACAAGGCTGGAGGAATGGCTCAGAAGACAAAGTGCTTTCCATGTAAGTGTGGGTGCTGGAGTCTCGATGCCCACAACACGGCAACCTACCTTCAGCATTTGGAAGGCAGAGAAAGTGAAGTCAGAACAAGCTGACTACCTCGACTAGCCAAACAGCCACACTTTCAGTTTCGTGAGAAGGTCCACCTCTCTCCAATATACAAGATGAAAAGCAGACGGGGGAAACACATCAGCTCTGACACACACACACATGAATATGAATACACACATGCTGCCATACATATGAGAAACACGCATACATACACATACATGTGCAGAAAGAAAAGTTACCCTTAGTTTTATTCACAATAGCCCAAACCAGCGGCAGTTCAAGTGTCCATTCACAAGAGAATGGGTGAACAAACTCAGTCTCCCGATGCAGTGGAACCACCGGGAGATAAGGTGAACGGTAGGACCGATAATACAACCATCTAACTGGATCTCCAAATGGTTGCTGCGAGACATAAGCCAGGCACAAAACAGCTCCCAGTATATGATTCCATGAGCCCAGGAGCCAAAAGCAAAGCTTCCCTCTTCTTCAGTGATTATCTTGGGATTGTATTCCAGCAACAGAAAGCTGACCACCATGCTCCACTCCTTATGCCTCACAAAAGAGGGTAAGAGGCTGGAGAGACGGCTCAGTGGTTAAGAGCCCTGGCTGCTCTTCCAGAGGTCCTGAGTTCAGTTCCCAGTGCCACATGGTGGCTCACAACCATCTGTAATGAGATCTTGTGTTCTTCTGGCCTGCAGGCATACATAATAAATAGATAAATAATAATAAATAAGACAAAACAAAAGAGGGTAAGGAATGATGACCTTCAAAGTGTAAGACGTAACGTCTCTTCCTGAGGAAAAGAGATTTGCTCTGCTTGCCTCAGTTTCTCAGGGTCTGGGACTGTCAGCGTATGCTACCGTACACAGAACGGCCTCAAACTCTTAGCCCTCTGTTCTCAGCCTCCCAAACAGCTGGGACTACAGGCATAAGCCACAGAGAAATGTATAACATAAACAGTTTGAGGGCTATTATAAAAACAGATAGCTAAGGGCTGGTGAGATGGCTCAGCCGATAAGGACACCTGCTGCCAAGCTAACCACCTGAGGACCTACGTGGTTGCAGGCAGCCAACTCCTCTGACTTCCACATCCACTGTGATTCTCATGAGCCTGCACAGATACACGCGCGCAGAAAGTCAGTAAATAATAAAACAATAAAAATGTAATTTTAAAAACAGCTATGATTCCGGTTGGCCCTGAAGTACTCAACAGGAATTTCCAAACAACAGGCGCTGCAGGGGCCTGAAGGTAGCAGGGGAGCGTGGGACACAGGACCAGGAAAGTCTCTCAGGAGAACTGAGGTGAGGCTAGGGCTGGGCAAGGGGCAACCCACACAGAAGCTACCCGTCTCAAGAGGGCACCAAGGAGAAAGGCGCACAGCCCTCTTGGGAGACAGCAGAAAGTGAAGAAGGTGAAGAGCCCCCACCCACACAGGAAAGGACTCAGACCAACATGGCCCCAAAGGCCAGGGCCGTGAGGCCGTGAGGAGTTGCTGACAGTTCCTCAGGAGACTCGAGTATTTAATAGTTAAAAAAACAAAAATGAGAGGGAGAAGGGGAAGACATGACATGCAGGAGAGTTAGGAGAAAATTATAATAATCTTGGTTTGCCACAACAAGTAGCTAAAAACGACTACATCAACCGCCATGGAAAGAAGGGATGGATGGTCCTCCTGCTGCCAAGCTCAGAACGGAGGCCAAAAAACAAGTACAGGTCCAAGGCTCAAGCTGAGGATGAGCTGGGAGCTGCCTGTCCTTCTAGACCCTTCTGATACAATCTGCATCAGGTAGGCTTGCACGGCGGCCTTGCTTAACACACCACAGTATTTGATGGGCCCATACTTAGTTAAGTACCTGAAACCGGAAGGAACTAACTGGTGTGTTAATGCCACGATGAACGGAAGGTCTCAACAGCAAGCTATCCGGCTTCATCCTTTGCATCCTAGTCAATATTTTTATCAATGGCTTGAAGAAGGAAACAGATGGTATGGTAATCAAATTCTTAGATAGCGTAACCCGGGGAAAAATATCAAAGACAGGATCCAAGGAGATCGCAACAGGTTGCAAAGACGAGCCAAATCCAATAGCTCAGTTTAACTGAAAAGAATAATATGCCCTCAGCTTGGGCTCAAAAACTATCATAAATGGCTTAGTCAAACACAATTCCAACACGTGAGCGTGCGCATGGCATTCAAAATTCATTATCTTTCGGCTAACAGTTAACAGACATGCCTTCTTCCCAGCAAGAAAGACATCTGATCTCTGCTTATACCAGAGCGTGTCTGGAATACCTCATTCAGTTGCACAACACACATGCATTGTTTTGTTTTGTTTTGTTTTGTTTTGAGACAGGGTACATAGTACTGGCCATCCTGGAACTCACTCTGTAGCCCAAACTGGTCTGAAACTCATAGAGATCCACCTACCTCCCAGTTGCTGGGATTCCAGGCCCGTGCCATCATTGCTGGCTATGATGGGAATGCATGACACAGGTGTGGAGGTCAGGGGACAGCTTGCAGGGGTTGATTCTATCTTCCGTCACATGGGGCCGGGACCTGAACTCAGGTGGCGGGGCTCGACAGAAAGGCTCCTCAACGGCTGACTTGTCTCAGCAGTCTCCGCAAAACAGAACACAGAGAGGGAAACTGAGAAGCTAGGTCCGGTGGTCTACGTCTGTAATCCCAGCACTCGCGAGCCTGCGGCAAGAGGATCTCCAAGAGTGCCACGACCTGTTCTACATAGCAAGGTTCAGGCCAGCCTGGGCTGCAGAGGGATGCCATAGCCAACAAGAGGGTAGAAAAGGAAGAGGAGGAGAATACAGCAGGCTTCTGGAGAGCAATAACCAGAAGGAGAAACTGACAGGAGAAACGCGAGAAGAGAAGGTGCTTATCCGACACCAAAAGCACACACGGGATGAAAAAGCTAGAGAAGAATGGTGCTATCTATGGCAGCAGGAGACAGTCTTGCTGTGAGAAGCCCCCCAGTAGGGACTAGGACCTCCAAGGGAAGGGAAACACCTATAAAATAAAGATTAGAGCCAGCTGTGGTGCCTCATGCCCACAACCCCAGCCTGGACTGCAAATGAAGACTTTTTCTTAACATGTGAACGTGCGCGCAAACACACACACACACACACACACACACACACACACACACGCATACAAAACTAGAACAAACAAAAGCAGTATGAGAAATATTTTTCTATGTGATTAGGATTGCTTAACCTGATACAGTGGTATGCACAGCACTTGGGAAGCTAAAACAGAATTGTCCCAAGCCTGAAGCCAGCCTGGGCTACACAGTGAATTCCAGGCCATCCTGATGTATCAAGTGATAATGAGACTCAAAAAAGCAGAAAAAGAAGAGAGGGGAGAGGAGGAGGGAGGGAGAGTGGAGCAAGGAAGGAGTAAAAGCATACAAAAGTTAGAAGATGCCACGTGACGTCAAGGATTATAACACTACCGCACTCAAAGCGATGTGGTATTGGCTTGGTATTTGAAAGGCCAGAAATAGATCCAGACATTTTTGGACAATTGATTTTTTAAGAAAAGTACAAAAAGGATTCAGTAGAGGAAGGAAAGTGTTTACCAAAGGCAGTCGGAACAACTGAATAGTACAATCCGAAAAATAAATCAGAATGCCACCGACCACACATGGGACTTCTTTTTTTTTTTCAAAAAAAAATGTTTATTTATTTATTATGTATACGATATTCTGTCTGTGTGTATGCCTGCAGGCCAGAAGAGGGCATCAGACCTCATTACAGATTGTTGTGAGCTACCATGTGGTTGCTGGGAATTGAACTCAGGACCTTTGGAAGAGCAGACAATGCTCTTAACCTCTGAGCCATCTCTCCAGCCCCACATGGGACTTCTTGACAGCCAAAAGTCTTTGTGTGGCAAAGGCAACTGTTAACGGAATGGAGACAACAGACAGACGAATCTTGTCTAGCTATACCATTGACAGAAGAACATTAACATCTAGACTATAGTAAGAACTAGGAAAGCTAACCAACAGGAGATCAAACAACCCAGTCAATAAAAGAGCTTTCAAAATGGACAGCTGGTTCTCAAAATGTGAACTGCAGACAGCCGGTAAACACAATCGCCCAACCCCACCAGCCATCAGAGCAATGCAAACCCAAACTACTGAGATTCCATCTCACCCAGTCAGAGTGGCAGCTAGAAACAAGTAATAGCCCAGGTGCCTTTAACCCCAGCACTCGGGAGGCAGAGACAGGCGGATCTCTGTGAGTTCCAGGCCAGCCTGGTCTACAAGAGCTAGTTCCAGGACAGGCCTTAAAGTCACAGAGAAACCCATCTTGAAAAACTAAAACAAACAAACAAACACAAATAACAGCCAAGTGCTGGCAAAGACATGGACAAAAAGACATCCACTGCTGGTGGGAACGAAAAGCACTCCAGTCACCACGGAATTCAATATGGAAGCTGCCAAAAACCTCAAAATAACGCTGGGCATGATAGCGCACGCCTTTAATCCCAGTACTCAGGAGGCAGAGGCAGGTGGATCCCTGAGCTCGAGGCCAGCTTGGTTTTAGGATGGAGTTCCAGGACAGCCAGGGCTATAACGGGAAGCCCTGTCTCAAAAACACAAGCAAACAAAAATCTCAAAAGGCATGGTGGCAACCCCTTTTATCCAAGCACTCAGGAGGCAGAGGCAGGCGGATCTCTGTGAGTTAGAGATTAGCCCGGTCTACATAGTTCCAGGACAGCTAGGGCTACATACTGAGCCCCTGCCTTGAAAAAAACAAAAACAAAACAAAACAATCAAAACCTCAAAATAGATCTACCGTATGACACAGCTAGACACAGCTACATGGCTCCTGTATCTCCAAGTCAACACCACAGACATTTGCACATCCTTGTTGACCACAGCGCTGTTCACAACATCTGAGTCATGGAGCCAGCCTCCGTGACCAACAGCAGAGAAACAGAGAAGGAAAATGTGCTCTGTGTACACATGGGGCTTTTTTCTGGTCATCATGAACAAAGTTTTATCATTTGCAGAAAATGGATATAACTGGAGAGAATATATTAAGTGAATTAAGCCCGTCTTAAATATTGTTTGCATTTTGTCTCTCATTTTTGGCTCCTAAATTTTACATGGATACAAAAATCACATGCACACACACACACACAAATGACATGAAAGGAAAAGCAAACCTATCTAGGAGAACAGAGGAGACAACTAGGAGAGGGAGAAATAGGAGGGGACGAGCAGGGGACAATGTGCTCCCTCTTTGATAGACACTTGAGCAAGTCCTTAGATAACACAGGACTAGGTACAATAAATATACACAATGAAAATTTTAGTAAAAGGCCGGGCAGTGGTGACACATGCCTTTAATTCCAGCACTCAGGAAGCAGAGGCACGTGGATCTCTGTGAGTTCGAGGACAGCCTGGTCTACAAGAGCTAGTTCCAGGACAGGCTCCAAAAGCTACAGAGAAACCCTGTCTCGAAAAACCAAAAAAAAAAGAAAAAAAAGAGAAAGAAAATTTTCCTAAGAAAACAGTCAAGCTGAGGGGGACGTTTAAAACATTATGCTAAATGGACTGAGGGGTCAGAAAGGACAAACACCATAAGATTTCTCTCACATGAGGTTTCTAGAATGTTCAAAAACCACAGAGACAGAAAGTATAATGAAAGTTACCAGGGGAGGAAATTGAGGAATGGAGAGTTGGCTTTTCATGGTAGTTTCAGGTAGGGAAAATGAGAAACTTCTAGAGATGGGTGGTGGTGATGGTCACACAATAACACAGACTACTGAGTGCTACAGAACTTGTTAAAATGCCAAATTTCATGCAATATATGTATTTTATCACCATTTTAAAAAACCAGCGAGGGGCTGGAGAAATGGCTCAGCGGTTAAGAGCACTGATTGCTCTTCCAGAGGACCCGGGTTCAATTCCCAGCACCCACATGGCAGTTCACAGCTGTCTGAGAATCCAGTTCCAGGGGATCTGACACCTTCACACCAATGCACATAAAATAAAGATAAATAAGTCATAAAAAATTAAAAAAAAAAGAAGTGGAGCGAGGAGAAGCTTTAAAAAAAAAAAAAAAACAGCGAATTTCCGGCTCTGCCTAACATTACCAAAGCAATGTTCTCTTTGGAATTTGCTGTCAGCTCAGGGCAGGGTTATGCCCTGGGAGCTCACCTGAGTCTCCAGTAACATCTTTCCTATGATTCCTGGAGTTTTTTGTTTATCTTCCTACAAAGGAAGACTGCTATCAAAAGCATTTTCAAGTGGAAGCTAAAATTACAAAAACTGAGATCACAGCCGGGCGATGGTGGCGCACGCCTTTAATCCCAGCACTCGGGAGGCAGAGGTAGGCGGATCTCTGTGAGTTCGAGACCAGCCTGGTCTACAGAGCTAGTTCCAGGACAGGCTCCAAAGCCACAGAGAAACCCTGTCTCGAAAAACCAAAAAAAAAAAAAAAACCTGAGATCACATGATTATGCTGAAACTCAAAGCCATCAGTGAGATTTGCCAGGTTTAGGGAGCATCAAGGTTGGGCTAAAATCTTGCCCTCACCCTCCTTGCCACCTCACGTGACCCGCACTGTTTACTACTGTCTCAGCAGCCGCAGGCAAAGCTGATTATTACCCAAACCCCTGATCACCAAACCACACACTGGGTCTTTCTTTCAGAAGGAAAACATCCCAGTTCCAACCATGGCCTGAACTTTATTTCACCCAAGAATAAAACTGGAAACTCGGGTTTAAAACCGTTTTAAAGAAACCTGACTTTCAGCCATGGAAGACACTGTGGTGAAAGCCACACAGACACCAGAGCAACCGGACTAGAACACCGGACACGTGTTCACCGGAGGTGCCAACAGGGATGGGGAGCCTTTTACCTGAAAACCAGGAATGGCCTTAGAGGCGCTGAGGGGCTTTCCAGCTTGCACTTGACAGCCCGGGTCGTTAAATAACACCTTAGATGTAGGCAGTATTCGTTTGACAGCTCCTCCCTCCCTGTACAAAAACTGATTCTGGAGTCCAGTTTAGGGGAAAGGAGCAGGGAGGAACCAAAGTCTGTGACCTTTAGATCTCATTTGTTCCCCAGGAGGTAGCCCTTCCAAAAGCTGCGAGCTGGCACTCTGTAGCCACTTAAAATAGAAACGTCAAGTGTTTTCTGTTTTCTCTCCATCTCGCTGCCCCGTCAGCCTTTTGTGGTCTAATCATCTATGAGGTCTGGATACCAAAGGGGGTGAGCAGAGGTGGGCATTCCAGGACAGTTAACTCTCCAGCTAGCTGGGGGCCGGCTATCAAAGGGATGGTTTGTACTTCCCCTCGCTGATCAGTGCAGTGCTCCCCAGATTCTAGGTGTCCCTGCCTATCAATCTGCCAAGAGGGAACCTAACAGAAGTTAGGGCTAATGAAGCAGGTGAGATTCTATCCGCATGGCTTCGTCCTGCTGCAGGCTATGCCCACATGGTACAGTGGCCTGATTCGGAAAGTGACTGTCAAACTTCTTTATCCCTTCACTCACTCTTATTTGACTTTTAAGATACTGAATCTCAGCTCTGCTTTTGCCTTTAGGGTTTCACGGGAGAGAAAACGAGGGCGTCGCACGGCAATTGCTCTACAGAATTGCAAACACTGGGGGGCTAGGGTTGCTTCTGAAGAACCTTGGCATGACTCTGAAAGCGGGGGAGCCCACCCCAACTGCAACATCGCAGTCTTGCAGATGAACTAAAAGACCCTCTCAATTCCACCGGGTGCACTAGCTACTGTCAGCTCCGGGGCCCCGGCGAGCCCAGCGCGCGCAGTGGGTGACAACCGTCTTCCTTTGGGCTGGGACAACCCAGAGGCCTACAAATAAACACTCGTGGCATCAGAATGGGCAGCCCTCTGGCCCAGGGCCCGGCCACGACGAACCTGGGCCAAGGACTCTTTGTTGGACACAACCTTTATTTCCGACGAGGGGACCGCAGGCAAGGGGCAAACCAGGACAGAGAGGGAAAATAAGGGAAAAAAACAAACAAACAAAAACAACAACAACAAAAAAACACCCTGAGGACGTGAGGGAAGGAGCCGGCCGGGAGTTGGAGGCGGGCCCCTCGACTCCCCCACAGAGAGATGTCCCCTTTGATGCCACTTGCTGGGTGCACACCCCAGACACTCCTCGGCTCGGGTAAGAACTCAGAGGACGCGGAAAGTCGGGCCCCACGCCCCCTTGCTCCCCACTTCGGGCCGCCGGCCTTCTCGTACTTACCGGGGGACCCCCGGACCGGTCTTCCTCGCCCGCGTCCTCTCCCCTCCCTGCCCCCTCCTCACTTTACGTCCCCGCCTCCAGGGGCCGCAGCCATGTCCGTTACGGGCAGCTCGGAGGCGACTTGCCTCCTTCCTGCGACAACAAAGGTGCGGACAGACCTGCTAAACATCCGGACGCTGATTGGTTGAAAGTCGAGATGGCGGCAGTTTCTGGATTTCTTATTGGTCGTTGGGTGCGCTAAGATGTAGCTTTAACCGCCCCTCAGGGAGCCTGGCGGAATTATGCGATAACTTGCTCTGAAGCCGGGAGCCTGGTCCTACCTTGGGCACGATGCTCTGGCGTTTTTAGCTATAGAGAATCTGCCTAGAAGCGATCACACAAGTTCTTCCCCATTAGTTTTCCCAGTAAATTGTTTTAAAGCCATGAGCAGGCGATACCTTCTGCCCTTTATTATTTTTTAAAAAGCCCCTTGCAAGAGCGCCTTATCTCTGTTTTTTTTAATTCTCCCTCCTTGTTTTTTTAAAGTCCCACCAGACTAATGCTGCAGCCAAGCCAAAGCTGGAGAATCTAAAGCAATACTGTTATTTCACCCTCAGTTCTTTTGAAATATAAAGGGAAAAACAAGTTAAAAAATTTTTTTTTTCTAGATAATTAAAGAAATCGCCTGGGAACCGTGTCTTGGGAAAACAAAATAAGCCTGTGTCAGTATTTACTTTCGTTTTCCCAGAGATCTAAGTCTGGAAGAGTTGCTTTAAAAAAAAAAAAAAAATCTGTTTATGAAATCAGAAGGGGTCATAGCTGGTCCTGGGAAGAAAGACTTCCCTTCCTTATATTATTAAATTTAATCATGTAATTAAAATTCCTCTTCTCAGTTAGACAAGAAATCATTTTACTGATTTAACTCTGTTTAAACCAGTTCAGCTGTTACCTAAAACACACCACAGAATCATGTCACTTGCCCCAAATATCTGTAATTTATCGTTACAGATTCCACGGAGAAGTCTAAATCTCACCATGTAATCATAGATGTTCCTAACATGATGGAGATACGTATGCATTTTCAGGGCTCACTGCCACATGGGCTTGCTACAGTCTCAAACACGCTGGAGAACGTTGCCGGGTGGCTCTCTGCACTGTTTCTTTCCCTTTAATAACAGCCAGCATGCAAACCCGTGCTTGTCCAAAAGTCGCGCCCTAACACTTCCTTCCCAGGCGCTGTCCCTGTTTCTTCAACAGAACTGGTATTGCTTGGGTCTTAGGTCTTCTCACTTCACTCCACAAAACATGGTGCCCTTGGGAAATGTTGGACATTCATTCTGCCTCTCTCAGTCAGGGCTACTGATGCTGTTATAAAACACCATGACCAAAGCACTTGGGGAGGAAAGAGTTTATTCCGCTAACGCTGTCACATTACAATGCAGCAAAGGAAGTCAAGAGCTCAAGTGTTCAGGGACCGAGAGGCAGGAGCTGATGCAGAAGCTGATGGAGGAGTGTTGTTTACTGGCCTCGCTCAGTCTGCTTTCTATTTTTGTTTGTTTGTTTTCTATTTTTGTTTGTTTGTTTTTAAGCCGGGCTTCTCTGTGTAGCCCTGGCTTTCCTGGAACTAGCTCTGGAGACCAGGCTCAGAAATCTACCTGCCCCTGTCTCCCAAGGGCTGGAATTAAAGGCGTGCCACAGCCACCCAGCCTCAGCCTGCTTTCTTACAGAACCCAGAACCACCAGCCTAGGCTGGCACCATCCATAATGGGCTGAGATCTCCAGAATCAACCACTAATTAAGGAAATGTCCTGCACTGGGCGGTGGTGGCGCACACCTTTCATCCCATCACTCAGGAAGCAGAGGCAGGCAGATCTCCGAGGACAGCCAGAGCAGTTACACAGAGAAACCCTGTCTCAAAACAAAACAAAACAAAACAAAAAAAAGGAAAAGAAAGAAAATGTCTTTCCTACAGGCTTGTCTACAGCCTGATCCTACGGAGACATGTTCTTAGTTGAGTCTCCTTTCTCTCTGATGATTCTAGTTTGTGTCAAGTTGACATAAAATCAGCCGATACACTGTCCTAATTCATATTGTTGTTTTTTTTTTTTTGAGACAGGGTCTCTATGTAGCCCTAGCTGTCCTGGAACTCACTATGTAGACAGGGCTAGCCTCAAATTCACAGGGATCCACTTGTCTCTGCCTTCCAAGGGCTAAGATTAAAGGTGTGCACCACCACACCCTACCTTTGCCCCTCTGGACCACACATGCCTCTGGGCACCATTTAAATTTTCTGAACATCACTTAAGTGAACCTGACTGGGTTGCCTGCCAGTTTAAAGGGCTGTGAAAGGCTCCTTTGCCCCTGACACCCATAAAAACCTGCTGAAAGAACAAATGGCTCAAGCCCAAACTTGCCACTAGCGTACTCTAAAGCACCTTGGATAACTTTTCCAAGGCTCTAAGGGCCTTTTGGCCGTGTCTTTCTAATCTAGCCATTTCAAGCAGCTAGCTGTACAATCCTTCATTTTTCTGAAGCATCCCCAATCTCTCTAAGACAGCCCTGAGAAGAGCCCAAGGCCTTCCAAGGGAGATTTTTTTCATCTCCGTCTCTCCTTTTTTCCTTTAGGATTCTAAAGAAAACCACTCCTGTGTTCTCAGTTCCTTCCTTTCCAACCTCAAATGCTAATCCCATTTTAAGGTCTCAGCTGGTGCTGTTCCTTGCTCCTGAACTGCCCTTCCCGGCCTCCTTGCTTCCTCATTGGCTCCTCCTCACCCTTTCAGATCTGGTGGGTTTGTCCCTGTTTTCTCACAGTTGCCTGTGGATAAGGGTAGCACCTTGCTTACCACTGGGTTGTATCTTTGACAGAAAATATTAATAAAGCATAAGTATGCGTACGTCTTTCCCTCTCCCGCCTGCTGGGGGCAGGTACTAGCAGATAGGACGAGGGGTGAGAGGAAGAAACGTTGTAGGGATTTTTGATATGGTGATGGAGGGTTTTTTTTTTAATTTTGTTGTTTGTTTCTTAAAGACATGATACCATGTGTAGCTTTGTCTGGCTGGGAATTCACAATGTAGACCAAGTTGATCTCAAATTCCCAGAGATCTACCTGCCTTTGCCTCCTGAGTTCTGGGATTTAATGTGTGCACCACCATGCCCTGCCTGTGGTGATGATTTTTTAATTTTTTTATTACTTTGGGGGCATGTGGGAATCATAGTATGTGTTTAAAAGTCAAAACACAATTTAAAAGAAGTCAGTTCGTGTTTAAAAGTCAAAACACAATTTAAAAGAAGTCAGTTCTCTCCTTCCACTGTGGGTTTGGGAACCCAACTCAGGTAATCAAGCTTACATTGTTGGTTTTGGCTTTTTGTTGTTGTTGGTTTTTGTTTGTTTGCTTTGTTTTGTTTTTGTTTGTTTTGTTTTATTTTGAGAAAGGGTATCTCTATGTAACCCTGGATATCCTGAAATTTGCTGTGTAGACCAGGCTAGCTTTGAACTTATAGAGATTTGCCTGCCTCTGCCTCCTGGGTACCTGCCCACCTCTGCCCCCCATACCCTGCACATTATTGGATTTTGGGGAGTTTATACTGTAGCCACCATTTCCAAGTGCAGGAGCGAGTACATACAAGAGAAGGATGCGTTTTCAAAGAAGGAAGAGGGCTGTGGGTGTGGCTCAGTTGGTAGAGTGCTTGCCTAGCATAAATGAAGCCAGGATTTTATCCCAAGCACCACGTAAGCCTGTGTTGGTACGGACCAGTGAGACTAGCGCTTGGGAGGGAGAGGAGGAGAGTCAGAAGTTCAGGATCACCTTCAGTGAACCAGTGAATTCAAGGCCAACCTGGCCTACAGGAGACAAAAGAAAGAAAGAAAGAAAGAAAGAAAGAAAGAAAGAAAGAAAGAAAGAAAGAAAGAGGGAGGGGCAGGAGAATCAGAAGTTCAGGATCATCTTCAGTGAACAAGTGAATTCAAGGCCAACCTGGCCTACAGGAGACTTTATCTTGAAAGAAAGAAAGAAAGAAAGAAAGAAAGAAAGAAAGAAAGAAAGAAAGAAAGAAAGAAAGAAACAAAGGAAGAAGAGGAAAAGAGGGAGGGAGGGAGGGAGGGATGGAGGGAGGGAAGGGCCAGAAGGAAGGAGGGAGGGAGCAGAATGGTCTGAAGTAGGGCAGAATTGGAGGAAATTTGAAGGGAGGGAAAGAGAGCTTTAGGACAGAGTGAAGAGCTTTCTGGCTGATTGGGTAACAAAGTTCATTTCAAATGCTACTCTGCTGCTGCTAAACAATTTCAGGACGGAAGAAGTTGGGCAGAAGAGAAGGTTCAATGGTCAAGAGCTCTGGCTGCTCTCACTGGGGACTCAGGATGGGACCCCAACATCCACGATCACTGGCTGCTCTCACAGGGCACTCAGGATGGGACCCCAACATCCATGATCACTGGTTGCTCTCACAGGGCACTCAGGATGGGACCCCAACATCCACATGACAGTTCATTAATTTATGTAATTCTCTTTGACATTTTCCTCAAGAAACCACATTGGCATTTGAAGTTGCGTGGCAATTTTTCTTGGATGCCGACTTCATTTTCTTTGCAGTGGTACCCAGTTACTGCCCACTACACATCTTTCTCCCTAAACATATAAGCATTCGTAGGTGTCCTCGCCCCTTAAAACAAAAGGAAGTAAAAGTATATAAAGCAAAAAGAAGAGAAAAAAATATGGGATGGAGAAGAGGAAAATGCCTTCAATATCAGGTGACCTGGTCTAGGTAACACATCTCTGTCAGACTAGCCCGAGGAGCACCCAATGCCAAACAGAGAACTGCAGCTTTCTCCATTGTGTGGCTGTGGCTTCCCGGAAGCAGTGATGTTTATGGTGACTCCAAGTTATCAAGGGGAAGGAAAGGAAGAAGGCCACTCCCACCAGAGGATGCAGCATCGGTGACAGTCACGAGAAGGAAGCAAGGGTGTGAGGAACTGAAGGAGATCCCCACCTGACCCAAATACCTGAAAGAAGCTTCTGGAAGCAGCCACATTAGCCCTTTTATCCCATGTCAAGGATTTTGAACTCTATTCTGAGACCCGGAAAGACGGTGGGAAGATCATCAGCACGCTGTGAATGGCATTTATAAAAATCCTCAGGCTGGGTGCTGAGTGAAAACGGGATGGCAGGGAAGCGAAAATGGCACTGGGAAGATGGAGGGTTGCCGTCTGGGCCTATGAGAGGTGGGGGGGCCTGTGCTAAGGTTTCAGCAGCTTGGGTGGTAAGATATAGATGTGTCCAAGAGCTATTGAGCAAAACCTAATGGCTGATTTCAGATGTCTTAGGAAAATGGTGGAACATCTCTCTTAAACCCTGGGCCTCGTATCACCTCAATTACAACGACAGAAGCTGTCTGCGTCCTGTGCCAAGATACCCGGGAAAGGCTAACACACAGAGAAAATACCGAGCAATCAGATGGGGAAACTGGAATACGCCTATAGTTTCAGCAGTTGGGGGTTAAGGTAGGGTGATCAGTTGAGCCCAAGAGTTTGAAGCCAGTTTGAGCAACATATTGGGTTCCCCCATCTCAAACACAAGTTACTGAGCCAGGAGTGGCAGCAAATGCCATTAATCCCAGCACTAGGGAAGCAGAGGTAGGTGGATGTATTAGAGGCCAGCCCAATGAGCATAGCGAGTTCCGGGCCAGCCTGGGCTATGTAGAGAAACCCTGTGTCAAAACAAACGGATGAACAGACCATTAGTCTGGAGGGACAGCTCACTGGCTGCAAGTGCGAACCACCTGACATTAACCCAGGTTTCAATTCCCAGTGAAAAGCTGGATGCTGCCAGGCGGTGGTGGCGCACGCCTTTAATCCGAGCAATTGGGAGGCAGAGGTAGGCGGATCTCTGTGAGTTTGAGACTAGCCTGGTCTACAAGAGCTAGTTCCAGGACAGGCTCCAAAACCACAGAAAAACCCTGTCTCAAAAAACCAAAAATTAAAATAAAAAATAAAAAGATAAAGTAATAAAAAAAAAAGAAAGAAAAGTTGGATGCTGTAGTGCAGGGCTATAAGCCCAGCAGGAAGATAGGAAGTGAAGACAGAATTGCAGAGGCTCATGAACCAGTTAGCCTGGAACACACAGTTCAAGAGAAACAAGAGAAATCCAACCTCAGCAAGGTAGAGATGGGAACTGACTCTCCTGGCCCCCATAGCTGTGCTTCGGAAACTGTATACCTGTATTCACATAGAAGAGGAAGAGGGAAGGAGGGAGGGAGGACCAAAGCGGAGGGGAAGAGAAAGGGGGAGGGAAGGAAAAGAGAAAAGAAAAGCAGTTGTAAACTGGACAAGTCAGGGTGGGACACACACCTGCAATCCACACACTTGGAAGGCTGAGGCAGGAGGATTTTGAGTTTGAGGCCAGCCTGGGCTACATAGTGAGACCATTTCTCAGAAAGAAAAAAACCAAAATGATGAACAGGACATCACCTAGAGAACCTTCTTGTTTCTAGGACGTCGCCCAAGTGGAGTTGAATCACAAGCCATGAGTGACTCAGGCCTGATTCAGGATTTTAGCAAGGAACGACATGCTAAATGACCTGCAAGTTGAAACAAGCCCCTCCTACCGCCCACTGGAGCATCCTTCGTCATTGCGCCATCTTTTCCACCTAATCATTTGCTTAAAGATGACAGGAAGAAACGGGCATGGCTTAGTATCTTTATGCGGAGCTGCTGGAGAGATGGCTCCGCGGGTAAGAGCTCTGGCTGCTTCCAGAGGTCATGCTTGTGGCTCCCAGGTGGAAAATGGTGGAACATCTCTCTTAAACCCTGGGCGTCGTATCACCTCAATTACAACGACAGAAGCTGTCTGCGTCCTGTGCCAAGATACCCGGGAAAGGCTAATACACAGTGAAAATACCGAGCAATCAGATGGGGAAACTGGAATACGCCTATAGTTCCAGCAGTTGGGAGTTAAGGTAGGGTGATCAGTTGAGCCCAAGAGTTTGAAGCCACTTTGAGCAACATATTGGGTTCCCCCATCTCAAACACAAATTACTGAGCCAGGAGTGGCACCTACAACCCAGCTCCACCTATAATTCCAACACCGTCTTCTGGCCTCCAAGGGCACCTTACATGGCACAGACTTACGCATAGACACTCATAAATAAAAACCTTTGCATATATTAAAAGTCTTTGGGCTGAAAAGCCTTTAACTCTGCCGGATGAAACAGACCAGAGTCCCTGGCCAGAAACAGCAGAGTGAGGAGCCTCCTGCTGTGGGCGCTAATCCTCTCTCTGTCTATTGTCACAGCCAAAGTTTCAGACACTTTCAGGTTCTCTGAAGGGGTGGGTCAAATGGTCAAAGGACACAAGCAGACAGTCGAGACAAGAAAGCAAACGTCAGGAGTTGATTTGGAGGAGGGGAAGATTTTATTTTCCTAATAAAAATAAGATTGACCTGGAAAGAACGCAGAGTTTGTTTCCCATCGCTTCGGTCGCACGAGATAATAAAATTGAACAAGGCAGAGGCTACGGTGACACCGGCACGTTTACCTGTGATTTATATGTGATTGCAGTGTAAGAATATCTTTGTGGGGCAGTCTTTGACAGTAGACAGTAAAACACAGAAAACGACCAGCTCTTTGTCATGGCTGTCATTTCTTATGGCAATACAACTGGAGGAAAGAAGTCCAAAGCTGTGTGTGTGTGTGTGTGTGTGTGTGTGTGTGTGTGTGTGTGTGTGTGTGTGCGCAGGGAGTATTGACCACAGCAGGAATCAGATAAAAATCACTCCCCCAAGGGGCTGGTGAGATGGCTCAGCGGGTTGAAATACTTGCCACCAAGTCTGACGACTCGAGTTCGATTTCCTGAACCCACGCGTAGGAGAGAATCAACATCCACAAGCTGACTTCTGATTTCCACACTGCATTGTGGCATGTGCAAAAGTGTGCTCAAATACACACAGTAGGTGTGTAAAAAAATTAATACCCCTCAGGGGCTGGTGAGATGACTCAACATTTTTTCTTTTTTTGGTTTTTCGAGACAGGGTTTCTCAGTAGCTGTGGAGCCTGTCCTGGAACTTGTTCTGTAGACCAGGCTGGCCTGGAACTCTAGACCCACCTGTTTCTGCCTCCCAAGAGCTGGGAATAAAGGCGTGCATTACCACACCCCCCTGTCTGCCACTCAGTTTTCCTACTGGCTAAGTCTTTGCATCTCTCCCACCCTTGTGCCAGGCTTTCTTTTTTGGGGCACCAACCAGTTCCCACATCGTGACATGTAGTCTTGCTAGTCTTGAATGCTTGGCCTAGCATAGGCTCATTTCTGGCTATCTCTTTTAACTTAAATTAACCTGCTTCTCTTTATCTACCTTTCGCCTCGGGGTTTAGAGCCTTTCTTCTGTATACCTTCACTGCTTCTCTATGTCTGGCTGGTGGCTGCCTGGCTTCTGGCCCAAGGTGTCTTCCTTGTCCTCTCCTCTCTTCTTCTCTTGTTCTTTCTCTTCTAGCTTGAGCATAGAGTTTTCCCTCCTCTTTATTCTCTCGCTATCGGCCAGCCCCGCCTATCCTTTCTCTGCCCAGCTATTGGCCGTTCAGCTCTTTATTTGACGAATCAGGTACCTCACCAGGCAAGGTGAAACAAGTGCAATGAATCTGTACATAATTAAGCATACATTCTTATATTGCTAAACAATCACAGCATAAACAAAAGTAACACACCTTTGCACAGTTAAAGTAATATTCGGAAACAAAAACAAATGTAACAAACCTTTACATAGTTAATATTCTACATCAGTGCCCACGTAGGCAGGCCCCTCTGTGAGCAGCTGGTTTATTGAAAAGAGACACAGGATGTGTTCCCTATCTTGATCAATAGTGTTGGATCAGTAACTGCACCCGTGGGGCTGTGGAAGAATCTATAAAGCAGTCAATTTGGCCGGGAACCAGCAACTGCCAGAGGAACTTTAGACCCTCCAGAGAAGTCTTTAGAAAGAAAAAAAAAAAGTCTAAGGGATTTCCCTGTGCTATTAGGAACTGTTCCTGCCTAGTTATCACCAGGAGTGGGCCCTCTAAAGCTGAGCTGCTCTAGCCTAGCAGGTACGTTAACTGGAAGAGGTAGCCCACTTCCTCTCGGGCCAGTGCAACACTGACTCATCTCCAAAGGGAGCCATGCCAGTCAAAACAGGATGGACGGCATCAAAGGAAAACAACATCCTGCATGGGCTGCTCTCTGTTGTGAATTATCTGGTCCATGCAGGGCGACTGCTATAGTTCTTGCAACCAAAACCATCATTTTGATGGGGAGGCAGACGGCAAGACAGGGTTTCACGAGAGGAGAGAACTTCAGCTGAGAAAATGTCTTCATAAGACTGGGCTCAGGGCAGGCCTGTGGGGCATTTTCTTAATTAGTGATTGATGGGGGAGGGCCCAGCCCATTGTGGGTGGTGCTATCCCTGGGCTGGTGGTCCTCCTAGGTTCTATAAGAAAGCAGGCCAAGGCACTTAGAAGGCAGAAGCAGGCGTATCTCTGTGAGTTCGAGGCCAGCCTGATCTACAAGAGCTAGTTCCAGGACAGGCTCCAAGGCTACAGAGAAACCCTGCCCCAAAAAAACCAAAAAAAAAAAGAAAAAAAGAAAAGAAAAAGAAAAAAAAAAGCAGGCCAAGCAATCTGGGTTGAGGGGATGGGGGAAGGCAGTAACCAGTACCTCTCCATGGCCTCTGCATTAACTCTTGCCTCTTACTTCCTGACCTGTCTGATTCCTGCCTTGGCATCCTTCGGTGATCTGTTGTCTGGAAGTGTAAGCAGAATAAACCCTTTCCTCCCCAATGGCCTTTGGTCATGGTGTTTCATCTCAGCGATAGAAACCCTAAGACAGCATGCTCCTCTCCCTCCTAGATCTATTGGGTGTACTGCTGTATACCTGTAATTCCATCATCTGGGAAGCTGAGGCAGGAGTATTGCCGTGAGTTCAAGACCTACCAGGGCAATACAGGAAGTGCTAAGCCAAGCAGGGCTACAGAGTGAGACCCTGCTTCAATTTTCTTTTGGGGGGGATGGTTTTTCTAGACAGGGTTTCTCTGTCTAAAACTGAACTGCTAAGAACTGAACCTGGGTCCTTTGCAAGGGCAATGCACTGTCTTAACCCCTGAGCCATCTCTCCAGCCCCAGAATTTTTGTTTGTTGTGTGCGTGTGGGTACAGAAGTGTCTGTGCCCATGAGTGGAGGGCAGAGAACTTTTCATAGTCCTTCCTTCCTCAAGCACCATCCAGGTTTGGTTTTGTGACTTTTTTTTTGGTTTTTCGAGACAGGGTTTCTCTGTGGTTTTGGAGCCTGTCCTGGAACTAGCTCTTGTAGACCAGGCTGGTCTCGAACTCACAGAGATCCGCCTGCCTCTGCCTCCCAAGTGCTCGGATTAAAGGTGTGCGCCACCACCGCCCGGCTTTTTTTTTTTTTTGACAAGGTCTCTTACTGGCCTGGAGCTCACCAACTAGGCTGGTCACACTGGCAGGTCAGAGAGCCCAGGGGATCCGCTGGCCTCTGCCTCGCCACCCACTGCCAGGATTATAAACACACTTCAACATACCCACCTTTTAGAAAGCAAAAAGCAAAAACCAAGAATTCAGGGCTGTGTTCAGGTCTCCATTGCTTGCACAACTGAACATCACCCCAGCCTAGGTTCTGACTCCTCAATGCCGCTCACAGGCCCATCATGGGATCATCTTCACCAGCCTGTTCTGCATTCGTCTTGAAGATGTGAGCATCTTCAGGGCCTCCTCTTGTCTGCTAGCATCTCTCTAATTGACTAAATCTGATGTGGGATTTCCCTCTGTATGCTGTGATTACCATTGGTTAATAAAGGAACTGCCTTGGGCCTATAGCAGAGCTACAGGGGAACAGAGCTAGGCAGGGAAAACTAAACTGAATGCTGGGCGAAAGGAGGAGGAGTTAGGGAGAAGCCATGGAGTCACCACTGAAGACAGATGTGCTGAAACTTTGCTGGTAGGCCACGACCTCATGGTGATGCACAGAATAGTGGAAATGGGTTAAACTGATATGTAAGAGTTAGCCAATAAGAAGCTAGAGCTAAGCCGGGCGATGGTGGCGCACGCCTTTAATCCCAGCACTTGGAGGCAGAGGCAGGCGGATCTCTGTGAGTTTGAGACCAGCCTGATCTACAAGAGCTAGTTCCAGGACAGGCTCCAAAGCCACAGCGAAACCCTGTCTTGAAAAACCAAAAAAAAAAAAAAAAAAAAAAAAGCTAGAGCTAATGGGCCAAGCAGTGATTTAATTAATACTGTTTCTGTGTGGTTATTTTGGGGCTAAGTAGCCTGAAACTAACTAGTGGTCTCCTCCAACATAAATCTACTCTCATTCTTAAAATTTGTTTATTTTGGAGACAGGGTCTCACTCTGCAGCCTAGGCTAGATTAGAACTCACTTTGTAACCCAATCTGGCTTCAAATTCATGGCAATCCTCCTGCCTCAGCTTTCCAAGTGCTAGGATCACAGGTGGGAGCCACCACATCTTGCTTCTTGGTCTTAAGGTGAGGAGCCCACACTCTTGACTCTTGTGCTCACCCCTTCAGCTCTAGTTTTTGCTTTGTGCAGTGGCTTCTCCAACTCCTCCATATGCGTGCCTCTCCTAGGCAGCACAAACTCTCGAGTGCAATCCACACTCAGCCTCTTCTAGTGGAGCTCCCGCCAGGCCCCCGCCTTGCACAAACGGCGCTGTGAACGCCCAGCCCTGAAGCTGAAACATGACATCTTGGTTCCTTTCCTTCAGTCATTTTAAAAAAAAAGGAAAAACACAAGATAAAAAAAATCCAGGTGTAGAGGTGTGTTTATAAACCCTGTACTGAGGAAGCAAGACAGCTGGCTCCCCCGACTCTTGGCCAACCAGTCAGTCTGGCCTGCTAGGTTGAGTTCCAGGGTGTTGAGAAACCTTGTCTAAAAAAAAAAAAAAAAAAAGCAGCAGAGGCACAAAAGGAACAAATGACACCTCAGATTGTCCTCTGGCCTCCACGCGCACGCACACACACACTCCAAAACCACAGAGAAACCCTGTCTCAAAAAAACCAAAAAAAAAAAAAAAAGATGCTAGCAGAGCTATAGCTATCTGAAAGCTTTTTCTGAAAATTAAAAAATAAAAGAGGGGCTGGAGAGATGGCTCAGTGGTTAAGAGTGCTGTCTGCTCTTCCAGAGGTCCTGAGTTCAATTCCCAGCAACCACATGGTAGTTCACAGCCATCTGTAGTGAGATCTGGCGCCCTCCTCTGGTGTGTGGGCATACATGGAGGCAGAATGTTGTATACATAATAAATAAATAAATCTTTAAAAAAAATAAAATAAAATAAAAGATTTATTTTATGTGTATGTCTATACCATGTATGCAGAAACCTGAAGCTATCAGAAGGGGACACCAGGAAGTTGTGAGCCACCCAGGGACGACAACCTCTTCTTCCTCTTCTTCCTCTTCTTCCTCTTCTTCCTCTTCTTCTTCTTCTTGTTTTTTTTTAAATATTTATTTATTTATTGTGTATACAATATTCTGTGTGCCTACAGGCCAGAAGAGGGCACCAGACCTCATTACAGATGGTTGTGAGCCACCATGTGGTTGCTGGGAATTGAACTCAGGACCTCTGGAAGACAAGGCAATGCTCTTAACCACTGAGCCATCTCTCCAGCCCTTCTTCTTGTTTTTTTGAGGGAAGGTTCGAGACAGGGTTTCTCTGTATATCTCACTCTGTAGACATGGCTGGACTCGAACACAAAGAGATCCTCCTGCCTCTGCCTCCCAAGTGCTGGGTTTAAAGGCGTGTGCCACCACCAGCCAGCTCCCACCTGCGATTTCTATAAGAGCATCAGGTGCTGTTAGCACTGAGCCTCCTCTCCAGCTCCCGTCTGAAAGCTTGCTGAAGTTTGAAAAGCCAAAAGCAGTTAGATGATAGGACCCCCTCTGTTCCCCTTCTCCTGGCCCCTCAACAGAGCTGCCTGACCTCAGGCCAGAGTACCGGCTCCCTTGAGAACATCATGTGCATAATAACAAAACAGGAGCTTCAAGGTATTGTAGGGTCTCTCCTGGGAAGTTTTCACTCTTGTCATTGGAAGCAGAGCAGTCCCTACAGAGTGCAGGAGAGGATCACTTAGGGAGTCACTACCCGGAGTGTCATCTTAGAGGACACTCACGCACAGCCCCCTGGGCTCAGCTGTGATTCCACACTCCTGCCGCCTTCCCATGTATAACATCTCACCTAACACCCCTCCCCCAGTCTCCTTAAGGCTGACCTTCTCGTTTTCAGAATACCAATCACTGCTTGCCATGTGTTTCTGTGTGTTCATGGGATGCCAGCCTCCCTCCACGGGATCCAAGCTTTGTATGAGCAAGAAATACCGTGCAGTTTAGGGATTGCCATTTTCCAAGCCGTCAGAACGGTACCCAGCACACAGTCATATAACTTCAGCAAACACATCAGTGAAGGGCTTTCTGGGTGGAGTGCAAATGAGATTTACATGATGGCTCCTCCTGTAATCCAAACACTTGGGAGACTAAGGCAGGAGGATTGCTACAAGTTCAAGAGCAGCCTGGGTCATGTCATGAGTTTCAGGATGACATGGGCTACAGACCCTGTCTCAAAAACAGACAATAAACACATCCCAAAACAATTCTGCCAGCTAACAACCAAGCGTTTCAACAAATGGATGGACATTCTACATCCAGTCCATAAACACACCAATACCCTGCGTTCCTCTGTTCTCTGCTACCGGCAACCATCACTCTTCCACATCCCGATCAACTTTGTTTTAATTTCCTTCCACATATAGCATATATCTCCACTTTGATTTTGCAGCAAATGACAGTATTTTATTCTTCTTTATGTTTAAATAGTAACCCACCAGTGTAGATACAACACATTTTCTTCCTTTGTCAGTGGGCATGAGGTTGATTCCATGTCTTTTTTTTTTAATGTTTTGTTTTGTTTTAGTTTTAGTTTTTCGAGACAGGATTTCTCTGTAGCTTTGGAGCCTGTCCTGGCACTAGCTCTTGTAGACCAGGCTGGTCTCAAACCCACATAGATCCGCCTGCCTCTGCCTCCCGAGTGCTGGGATTAAAGGCGTGCGCCACCACCGTCCGACTGATTCCATGTCTTGACTCTGCATAGTTAACCTTTATTCTGAGTTTTGTCATATACTTCCACGTGTTCCAAATCTCTACATAATAACTGTCATCTTCGGCTGGAGAGACGGCTCAGAAGTTAAGAGAACTGACTGCTGTTCCAGAGGTTCTGAGTTCAATTCCTAGCAATCACATGATGGCTCACACCCATCTGTAATGAGGTCTGGTGCCCAGAACACTATATACATAATAAATAAATTAAAAAAACAATAACTGTCATCTTTATTTCAGCAGCTGAGTAAGTCTAAGTAGCACATTCAGTGTGTCCTATGACAGGACTCACGGCAGGCAGTGTGATGTCAGAGGCCAGGGTCATTCTTGTGGACTGTGTGTTTGAGCATGTGTCTATAAAATACCTTTATTGAAGCCAAGCAGTGGTGGCGCCCATCTTTAGTCCCAGCATTTGGAAGGAAGAGGCAACCAGATCTCTGTGAATTCGAGGCCAGCCTGGTCTGCAGAGGGAGTTCCAGAGCAGCCAATACACCAAGAAACCTCGTCTCGAAAAACCAAACAAAAACCACCACCAACAACAATAGCAAAAAAATCCTTTATGGAGCCCTCTCCGCCCGATCGCCGCCATCATGGACACGAGTCGCTTGCAGCCCATCAAGCTCGCTAGGGTAACCAAAGTGCTGGGCAGGACCCGTTCGCAGGGACAGTGCACGCAGGTCCGTGTGGAATTTATGGATGACACCAGTCGCTCCATCATCCGAAACGTCGAAGGTCCCATTCGAGAGGGAGATGTGCTCACCCTATTGGAGTCAGAAAGAGAGGCTCAGAGGTTGCGCTGACTGACCTTCCTGCTGGGTCCTGAGTATCCACCACTTGGCCCATGATGACCTGCGACTATTAAATAAAACATTTGTATTGTTTTAACTCTTAAAAAAATCCTTTATGGAGATATTATTCACATGCCATAAAATTCACTTGCTTGGCATAAAGCATGGGCACATGCCTGTAGTCCCAGAACCGGGGAGGCAGGCACAGGAAGATTTTGAGTTCTAGTCTAACCTGAGCTACACAGAAAACTGTCATCAAAACAAACAGGAGGAGGAATGTGGGGCCAGTGAGATGGTTCAGCTGGTAAAGGTGCCTGCTGCTAACCAAGCCTGACGACCTGAGTTCGATCCGAGACCCCACGTGATGAAAGGAAAGAACCAGTTCCCACGGTTGCCCTCTGACCTCCACATAGACATGTTGTCATGGCATGTGCCCTCTCACCTGGCAACATAAATACATTTGTAAAAAGTGGTCAGTTGTGTAGCTTTAAAAAAAAAAAAAAAGAACCTTCGTTTTATGGCTGAATCAAAGTCACTAGGATGACCTGGGTGCTGCAGAGCCATGCTCTGGAGTTCAGATGTTCCATCTCAGAATTGATGTCTGAGTCTGCAATGGACAGGTTTTGGGGACCTCATTGGCCCCAGGCTCTGTAGTGCGTCATCTGAGCCGGGGCAGGGAAGTCACGTTCACCACGTGCTGACCTCTGAAGGTGGCAGCAGTGCACATGCATGTGACATTAGCTCCTGTCACCTTGCTTCTGCCAGGACCAGAGAACCTTTCCTATTATTTATAAGTTTATTTTTTATCCTGAGGTGGGGTCTCCTGTACTCCAGATCAACTCCAAACTCACTCACTATACAGCTGAAGATAACCTGAATGTCTCCTGATCCCGCCACCTCCTAAGTGCTGGGGTTGTAGATCTATACCAGGGTACCTGATTTGGAGCTTTTGCGTAGGGTGCAGAAGGTCTTAGAGTTGTTGGTTCCCAGTAAAGAGGAAGGGGAGGAGGAGGAGAAGAGAAGGGGGAAGAGAGGAGGGAGGGAGAAGGAGAAGATGGGGTGGAGAGGAGGAGGAAGGAGGGAGGAGAGGGAAGAGGAGGAGGAACAATTACCTACTTAAAGTAAATGATTCAATGGATTTCAGTATATTCAAGGTTGTGTAGCCCTCAACACAACCAAGTTTAGAGAACCCAAAAGAGCAACCATATATCCTTCAGCATTCTTTTCCACCGCCCCCCACCAGCTCTAGGCAAACTCTGATCTACTTTGTGTGTTTATGGATTTATCTACTCTGGGTGGGTGTCCCATGCAAATGCAATCATTCACCCGGTACCTTTACTGACTGGTCTCCTTCACGACCCACTACCGGTGATATTTTTCGAGGTTCATCCATAGTGAGCCATCTACCACTACTTCACTCTTTTCTCTGAATGGTAGTTTTTGAAGGTTTTCGATCTTTATATCCTTTATGTACAAAGACAAACATGACCATGTCGCTGGGTAGACAGCCTTGGATAATCCATTCAGGGTCGCTTAGTCAAACTTACTGAAGCCTAAGTCTTTCGAGTAGTGATTGAAACAGTAACAGCACATTTCAGCCCGTATTTCCAGATCAGGTAGGACCATGATGGTTAGAGCCGACTCGGCAAGAGCAACGACCCTGGCTGAACCCGCGGGTGACTACAGTAGAGTTCCTGGTGACCCACCTTGCTTGTAGGCAGCCGCCGACAAGAAAACAATGGTACTCTATTGCATGTGTGTATCAGCGATTCTGCCCAGCGATTCATGGAGGAGCATTTGAATTGTTGCTACTTTCTGGCTGTTTTGACTCATGCCACTGTGAGCATTCATGTGTGAGTGTTTGTAGGCACTGTGCCTGTACTGGCTGCTCTTAGGCAAATACCTGGGAGTGGACTGCAGGACGTGTGGCTGCAAAGCCCAGGTTCACTATGGCTTTGTTCTACTGCATACCGGAATGGATAAATCCATCACAAGTTTAGCTGACGTATTACTCTAGAGGCTATTTTCTTTTCATTTTTATCTTATTGGTGTTTTGCCTTTATGTATATCTGTGTGAGGGTGTTGGAGCCTAGAGTTACAGATGGTGGGTCATCTGGACGAGCAGCCAGTGCTCTTAACCACTGAGCCATCTCTCCAGCTCCTAGAGGTTATTTTTTTAAATGTATTTTATTTATGAGTATTTTGCCTGCATGAGTGTATGTGCACTAAGTGTGTGCAGACCCCACAGAGGCCAGAGATTTGTGGAGAAATGGCTCAAAGGTTAAGAGCACTGACTGCAGTCAGACAGTGGTGATGCACACCTTTAATCCCAGAGGCAGGTGGATCTCTGTGAGTTCAAGGCCAGCCTGGTCTACAGAGCAAGTTCCAGGACAATCAGGGCTGTTACACAGAAAAACAGCTGCCTTAAAAACACCTCCCCTCACCCCGCAAAAAAAATCACTGCTTACTTGGTGGCTCACAACCATCTGTAACTCCGGTTCCTAGGGATCCGACACCCTCTTCTGGCCTCCATTGGCACCAGGCATGCAAATGGTGCACAAATACATGCAGGTAAAGCATCTGTACATATAAAACTAAATTGAGAGAGAACATGTGTGTTGATGTAGACCAGAAGACGCTGCTGTATTCCCATGGTCTGATACAGGCGGTGTGGACTGCCTAATGCGGTGCTGGGAACTGAATTCTGGTCCTCTGCAAGCACAGCACGTGCTCCTAACTGCAGAGCCATCTCTCCAGTCCTGTCTCCAGTCCAGAGCCTTGGCTAGCACGGTCAGCACCTGCTTGACCCAGGAGCCTGGTCAACTTTGAGTACACCTATTCGTGACAGATGGCCTCAAGACCTGATGCTGATACTCCCAGAGGAGAAACTGTTGCCAGTGACAGACAGACTCCTACTGAAAATCTCTCCTGTGTAGTTACTCCTTTCCCAAGAGACCCAGCCACAGCATCAGATCCTCTGTACCATTTTTTGCCCTGCAACCTTTCTAATCAAGGCAGGAATTTTCAAGATGTCAAACTCTCACTATTTCCTTCCACTCTGCCACTTTCTCCAGCAAAAAAGGCTGGGTCCACAGGCCACTTGGCAAGGACCAATGTCAGTAATAAACACAGGAGCATCCCTGGGAAATCAGAGCGCGTACAACAGGCTGGCGGTTTTCTTAGGTGAAAAGGCCAACAAACAGAGGTTGTTGCCTAGGTTTTGTTTTGATTTTATCATGGGGTGTGGCTAGCACGGGTTCAGAAAGAGCCCAGGGACTTTACAACTCCTGAACGTCTTTATTGGGCTGAAGTCCAGGTCTCTTTATAATTCTTGTAATAAATCCTCGAATTTACCCACATTTCAGCTCCTCTGAGGCTTTTCCCCAAAGATTGTTCTCCTCTCTGGCCATCCCAGGGGAGTGAGCTGCAGAGTAGTGACGTCGTCTCTGTGTTCTAGAGGGCAGGACTGTGGGGCAAACGGGCTAAGACCTTTACTCAGGTTCAGAGTAGATGGGCTTGGGTTGAAAATAAACCCTGAGCCCATCAATCATCTCCCTCTTCACGGTGGGAGAGATGAGGAGTTAATCTCTTTTGTGTCTGGGTTTACAGGGGAAGGGCCGTGCTATTTAGGGAACAGGTGCCTACCACACCCACCCCCAGTAATCCCAGCCATTTAAATCTGCCATTCCAGCCCGAAGGCTACAAAGCAAAGGCCAGGCTTATCTTGAAGGTACAAGACACTACCATGCTTTCTTTATCCTTGGTAAACAGCTAGGCCAGTCCAGCGAGGCAGAAGAGCCTCTTCAGCAAAGATGACGTTCTGCAGGTGCCAAAGTAACTGAGATTTAGTTGACGGTGTCCACCCCAGAAGCCACCAGGGTAGGGTCAGTGCCCTGGAGAGATTGCAATAACATTGGTTGTTGCATGGCTCCAGGACTAACTAGGAATGACTAAAATTCCTGTGGAATGTTTTAAGAACATAATGGCAGGAGAAATGACAGTTGACAGTGGGGACTCTGATATAAGTCACACTGGTATCTTCTGGTGGTCATGAATTCATTGTTTTTAATTTTTTGTTATTGTTTTTTGTTTGTTTGGTATTTTGGCTTTTCAAGACAGGGCTTATCTGTAGCTTTGGAGCCTGCCCTGGAACTAGCTCTTGTAGCCCAGGCTGGCCTCAAACTCACAGAGATCCATCTGCCTCTGCCTCCTGAGTGCTAGGATTAAAGGCATGTGCCACCACTGCCCAGCTATGAATTCATTGTAAAAAGAGACCATGCATTAACACCAGAATGAGATTTGAAGATCCATTCATTTTTTTTTGTCTGTGTGCAGGGCTTTTACTGTTTGTGTGTATATGCACCATGTGAGTTCCTGGTGCCCAGGGAGGCCAGAAGAGGGCGCTAGAGCCCCTGGGTTTGGAGTTACCAATAGTCATGAATGACACGCAGGTGCTTGGATCCAAACTCAAGTCTTCTACAAGAGTACAAGAGTACTGCTGACTCGGTAGTGGTGGCACACATCTTTGATCCCAGCTCTTGGAAGGCAGAGACAGGCAGATCTCTGAGTTTGAGGCCAGTGTGGTCTACAGAGTGAGTTCCAGGACAGTCAGGGCTACACAGAGAAACCCTGTCTCAAAAAAAAAAACAACAAATAAACAAACAAAGTACTAAGTGCTTTTAAGCCCGGAGCCATCTCTCCAGCCTCAGTGCAGTTAGTTTTTGATAGATCCATATATATATATATATATATATATATACTATCAAAAGTAAACCTGAGCAAGGTGTGGTGGCACACACCTTAGTCCCAGAGGTAGGGAGGCAGAGGGATGTGGATCTCTGTGAGTTCGGGTCCTGCTTGGTGTACGTAGTGAGTTCCAGACCATCCAGGGCTAAAGAGTAAAAAAAAAAATTAAGCAAAGAAAAGAGCGAATTAGTTCGAATAAGGGAAGAAAAGTCACTGAACAAAACATTCACAGCCAACTGTTTTTGTTGATGTTGTTTTGCTTTCTATTCAGCATTACAACCTTGGTTGCTGGGCACAACTCTTAATTCCTGAATTAAGATGATGCATGTATGCGGGCTGCTGATGCGGCTCAGTGGGTAGGATGCTAGCAGACACACAGCCCTCCGTCTGAGCACCAGCACTGCATACACGACGCTTGGAAATGCAGGCCTGTAATCCCAGCTCTCAGGGAGGTAGCGGAAACCCAGTGTTCAAGGTGGTCCCGGGTGCTCGGATTAAAGGCCTGAGCCCCACTGCCCAGTTAAAATCCTACAGTTTTTTAACACCAAGTGCTTTGGCCAGCCATCTTGCTAGACTATATGTGGTTAACGTTTTTCCCACTTTCATGTGTGTGCTGGGCATGTGTGTGTGCAAATTTTGTACATGTGTGGATGTGGTGCACGCGGAGGCCAAATGCTGATGTCAGGAATCGTCACCATTTACTGACCTTCTGCCTTATTCACGAGGGAGGCAAAGTCTTTCCATCAACCAGGATCCAGCCCACCAGTGGGGAAATGCCGCTAGCCAGCTCACTCTGGGGACTCCCAGGCTCCCCCTCGGCATTCACGCAATCCACCTGGCATTCACGCGGGTTCAAGGGATCTGAATTCTGGTCATTCTTCTGCAGCAAGCAGTTAACTGCTCAGCCATTTTCCCAGTCCCAAACGTTTGAGGTTAATTTTAGAACATTATACAGGGCTGGAGAGATGGCTCAGCAGTTAAGAGCACTGACTGCTCTTTCAGAGGACCTGGGTTGGGTAGCTAGCACCCACACTGTGGCTCACAAATGTCTGTAACTTGAGTCTCCAGGGAAACAGATGACCTCTTCTGGCCTCTGTGGGCACTGCACACACATACTGAACAAACATACATGCAGGCAAAATACCCATGCACATCAAGTTTAAAATAATACTAATTTTTAAAAAAAATCATGAATACAAGCTTGGGAAAGGAAGACAGAAGACCCTCTCTTGTATTTTATTCTCGTGCCAACTGAATTACCATGATTGGTTTTTGTTTCGTTTTGTTTTGTTGTGTAGCCCGGGCCTTCCTAAAACTTACTGTGGAGACCAAGCTGGCTTCTGGAACTCACGAAAATCTGCCTGCCTCTGCCTCTCTAGTGCTGGGATTAAAGGACTGCCTACCACTCCTGGCTTGGCTTTACTAAAACTGTTTAAACTCAAGCATGAGTCTCTTTATGCTCCACCCTGGACAGAGCCTGCTGACCTGGAACCCTGATCGCTGCAGCATCGGGGGTCTGTTCTAAGACAGCTTCTCTCCCAAGGCTGTTGAGTGTGCGCGCGCGCATGCGGAGAGAGGTTTATCTGAGTGCCAGACCAGGGGGTGGCTCAGCCCTCGCCTGCTATGTGCCCGTTCCAATGCCCTAGCATAGCAAAGTTTATCAAGGATATTCTTATAAAGTGTCCCCCTGACAGTGTGAATAAGCTACGTGAGGGAAGACAGGTTTATTTAAAGATGAGTTCTAGATTCCTGCCTGGCTTGTCACTATAAAAAGTTGGCATAATTGATGACCGTTGATAAAATGCCTTTTCTATCTTGGGGTAGCCGGGGCTTTGTGCGGCGTATGACGGATGATCAGCTGTTACTCCACCTGGCTTTCCCCAGCCTCCTCTCAAATTGCAGGCTGCCTGGTTAGTTTTTTATTGTAGTTTTGTCTTTTCTTCTTGTGTCCATAGAAACAAACAGTAAGGCAGGAAGGTGTCCCTATGAGTCCTAGAACTTTGCTTGGAGCCCAAGAGTTTTCTTTGCCCTTAAACCAGACACAGGACTTTCAGGTCTCTTGGTGATGTCGTCTAGCTAAGTCCATACAGTCCCCTGGCCATTGACTATGGCTTACAATGTGTTCCCGAGAGGGTCCTGGTTCAGGATTTAGTTATGGGGGGATTAGGGGCTCCGTGCTTACATAAACTGTGGCATCCTACATAAAAAGCATATGCCCCAGGTTTGTCATCAAGCAAAGGGCATACATGAAATAATGTTTCATAATTTTAATGCTTTTTTTTTTTTGCTGTTCTTTTAAGACAGGACCTCACTATGTAGCTCTGGCTGTCCTGAAACTCATTATGTTAGACCAGGCTGGCCTCTAACTCACAGAGATTGAATGCCTCTGCCTTCCAAGTGCTGGGGTTAGTCATGCACCACTATAGCCAGCTTTAAAAGTCTTTTTTCTTAAGTTTTGTTTTTCTTTTGAGATTTTACTTACTTATTTTATATATATGAGTTTTCTGTCTGCATGTATGCCTATAAAGAGGACATCAGATCCCACTCTAAATGGTTGTGAACCACTGTGTGGTTGCTGGGCTTCGAACTCAGTACCTCTGGATGAGCAGCCTTTTTTTTGGGGGGGGGCAGTGTTCAAGACAGGGTTTCCTCAATTTTGGATCCACCTGCCTCTGCCTCCTGAGAGCTGGAATTAATGGTGTGTGCCACCACTGCCCAGATAAATATTTTATTTTTATTTTGTATGTATGAATGTTTTGCCTACATATATGCATGTATATGCATGTAAACCACATGTCTGGCTGGTACCCAAGGAGGCCAGGAGGGCATCAGAGCCGCTAGAACTTGAGCTGCAGATAGTTGTTAGAGCCACGTAGGTTGGGAATCAAATCCAGGTCCTCTGCATAAGCAAATGTCCTAACCACGAGATAATATCTCCAGTGCTCCCCCCACCCCATTTTATTTTTTTTTAGATAGGGTTTTACTATGTTGCCTTGGCTAGACTGGAACTCATTGTTTAGACCAAGCTGGTCTTGTACCCCCAGAGACCTGCCTGCCTCCCTAGTGATGGGATTAAAGATGTGCCCCACCATGCCAGAGTATTTATGGTGTTTGAAATCTGGTTGATAATACATACACCTAAATTTGTGAGAAATTTTCCAATATAATCAATATTTATGTGTTCTCATAGTCATTGAGATATTAATTGATCATAGAAGTATGAGCTGTGGCTGGTCAGACAAATTTTAGTCTGAATTTTAGATGTGGCATGTTCTGTGAGGAATCTTCCTAAGCCTCGGGTTTCTTAGAGGACTTTAGGTATTGACGGAATCTTCTGACAGGATTGTTTGATAAGACCGTGGTCACATGGTCAGTGGTCAGCAAAGGACAGGTGTGGTTGCAGTGAAGAAGGAGCCAGGATTTGACCTGGTAGAAGAAGAGCTAAATTCAATTTCAGAGAGAATTCTACCAATATTAAAAGATGTATTAAAATTTTTCAATGCCTGCTGAGGTGGCTCAGTGAGGAAAGGCACTACCATCAGGCCTGATGAGCTGAGTTCAATTCCCAGGATCCACAGGGTAGAAAAAGAGAAGGAAGCTGGGAGGTGGTGGCACATGCTTTTGATTCCAGCACTTGGGAGGCAGAGGCAGGCAGATCTCTGTGAGTTCGAGGCCAGCCTGGTCTACAGAGTGAGTACCAGGACAGTCAGGAATGTTACACAGAGAAACCCTGTCTCAAAATAAATAAATAAATAAATAAATAAATAAATAAATAAATAAATAAGGGACAATAGAAAGAAGAGGAAGAAGAGGAGAAAACAGACTCCTACAGGTTATATAGTCTGATACAGGTTATAGTCTGAACTGTCACACACTCACATGCAGGAAGACACACAGACACTGATGAATAAATGGAATTTTGTTTGTTTGTTTGTTTGTTTTTGTTTTTCGAGACAGGGTTTCTCTGTGGTTTTGGAGCCTGTCCTGGAACTAGCTCTTATAGACCAGGCTGGTCTTGAACTCGGATTTTTTTTTTTAATATTTATTTATCTATTATGTATACAATACTCTGTCTGTGTCTATGCCTGCAGGCCAGAAGAGGGCACCAGATCTCATTCCAGATGGTTGTGAGCCACCATGTGGTTGCCGGGAACTGAACTCAGGACCTTTGGAAGAGCAGGCAATGCTCTTAACCACTGAGCCATCTCTCCAGCCCCTCGGATTTTTTTTTTTAATGAGGCAGAGTTTCTCTGTGTAACAGCCCTGGCAGTTCTGAAACTCACTCTTGTAGACCAGGCTAGCCTCGAACTCACAGAGATCCACCTGCCTCTGCCTCCTGAATGCTGGGATTAAAGGCATGCGCCACCACCACCCAGCCCTGGAATTTTACATGCATCGTTTATTTTGGAATAATTAATACATATAACTAAATATTTAAAAAATATAAAGAGTTAAAGAGTATAAGATTAACCAGGCAGTGGTGGCGTGCGCATGCCTTTATTCCAGCACTCAGGAGGCAGAAACACCAATCTACTTCAGAGAAGATAATGAGCATCAAGGAAATGCCACATGGAGTTTACTTTCTTTGTGGCAAAAGTAAACAAACGGGCAAGAAAATGCCCTTGCCTCAACTACTGACAGTACGCTGTCCTAAGTGGAGAAGCAGGACACAGAAGAAAGTAACTGCCAAATATTATCAAGACAAGGAGGGATAGCCCTTCAGAATATCCAGCTTCACAGAAAAGCCTGTCAGATAATCTAGGCCTGTAGGCCAAAGATGGATGCCCCAACATTGCAGAGAAACTTTGGGTGACTGTCCAGGCAGCCAGCTGCTTCTGTCATTTCTCACAGTTTTTGGAAGTTGCTTGCTTGCACTTCCTGCTTACTCAGCTAATATTAATTCCTTCTTGGGTCTCTAAGGAAGTTGAAGACTGGATAGTTTCAGTTTTCCTTGGTGGCCAGATGCAAAAAGCAAGTTATGTAGCAAGTAAATTAGTCCAAGACTTTGGACTCACCAAGATGGGATAGATAGGGAGTATTTTTCTCTGAATTTGTCAAATGCAAATGGACTAGACATTGTTGATATAATTATTGCCTGTATGTGTGTGTACATATATATAGTTATTATATTTATTATATATAGTTTTTCTTATATTAATTATAGCTTATTTTAAAATTTTAGACAAAAAATATCTTAAATTCCATATTCTGTAGATTTCTGAAGTATTTGAAAATGACCTATCTAAAATATAACTTTGTTTGACATTGAAAACATACCTTGGCCGGGCGATGGTGGCGCACGCCTTTAATCCCAGCACTCGGGAGGCAGAGGCAGGCGGATCTCTGTGAGTTCGAGACCAGCCTGGTCTGGTCTACAGAGCTAGTTCCAGGACAGGCTCCAAAGCCACAGAGAAACCCTGTCTCGAAAAACCAAAAAAAAAAAAAATACCTTGTTGTTCCTTTTGTAAACTACAGCTCCCAACATTCCCCTGGACTATGGATACCAGCACACGCAAGCGCAGGACACTTCTCACAGACGCCCTTAAAAGGCGGGGGTCGCCATGAGCCCCCTCTCTCTCCTCTCTTCTTCCCGCCTCCTCTTTCGTCTCTGCACACCTGTACCTTACCTGTCGTTACCCCTCCCCCATTAAAGTGCACCCACGTGGGACCGCCGCGTGTGTGTCTGTGTCTCCTTTCCCCACGTGACGTCTTTACTCTTTAACCCCGCAGACAAGAAAGCCAGAAATAAGAACAACATACCTAATGTGACTACAAGTTTGATTATAATAGGTGATTAACTACTCACCTGCATTTCCTTATTATTGTAAGCAGTAATAATAACTTTCAAGGACTAGAAATTTGTATTACATTATTAAATGAGCTGTGTGGGTACAATACCTTGAACACGAGTAGAAATGCATGTACATTATGTTCTAACAAAGAACAAAGTTCATCTCAAATTTGTATCAATATATAATTTTTTTTTTTTTTTTTGCTTTTTCGAGACAGGGTTTCTCTGTGGCTTTGGAGCCTGTCCCGGAATTAGCTTTGTAGACCAGGCTGGTCTCGAACTCACAGAGATCCACCTGCCTCTGCCTCCCGAGTGCTGGGATTAAAGGCGTGCGCCACCATCGCCCGGCATAAATTTTTTATACAATATACAAAAACCCAATCCAATGTAAAACATTTAAAACTAGCCATTACTTTTTAAAAGTTGATTCAAGCTGGGTGGTGGTGGCGCACACCTTTAATCTCAGTTCTTGGGAGGCAGAGGCAGGTGGATCTCTGTGAGTTCGAGGCTAGCCTAGTCTACTTGAGTAAGTTCCAGGACAGCTCCAAAGCTACAGAGAAACCCTGTCACACACACACAAAAAAAACCCAAACAACTCGGGAGGCAGAGGCAGGCGGATCTCTGTGAGTTCGAGACCAGCCTGGTCTACAGAGCTAGTTCCAGGACAGGCTCCAAAAACCACAGAGAAACCCTGTCTCGAAAAACCAAAAAAAAAAAAAAAAAACCAAACAAATAAATTAAATAAAAATAAAAGGTTCAATAATCTACCTTTTTAGCTTATCAGTATTGCTCTCTCCCATGCGTGTCCCCTGCCTCCTAATCTCTCTCTCCTGGGGCCACTAAGACAAACTTCTTACATATTCTTCCAGAAATTCTCATTAACATTTTTAAAAAATCATTCTATTTCAAAAGTTGGAAACTCCCAAACTGTCCACCGTAGCGTGAGGCAATTTTACAACGCTCTTAACAAACCAGGGGTCAACTTCACAAGGCCATGGATGGAAAGATTACCTACAAATCAAATTATCATCCAACACATTTTAATAACTAAATAGTTAAATACGACACTGGATCAAAAATAATCACAGGTTGTAAAAGGGCTAAACCCATTAGTTCAACAACTTAGTGGGCCATCCCAACTACACTTGGACGTTTCATGGGGCTGCCACACTGCACCTACACACACTTTATCATGGGCTTTAAACAAACTGTAGAGTTTTGTGGTCTTCCAGTCGCAAATGTTTAATTTCCCATTTCCATCTCCTGAAATCACACAGCTCATGTCTGCCTGACAAGCGTAGCCTGATACCAGATGACCTTACAACTTTTTTCCTTATTTCATCTGAATCTGTTCCGCGCTCCAGAATTAAGATTCGGCTCTCCATTGACTGGCATGCTAGCCATTTCCATTTGGAGACAAATCACTGCAGGCACTGAATGCACACTTGGCTCTGCTGTGTACTTAAAACCCACAGGAATATCCCATCCCCAAACTCTTAGGCTCTTATCATCAGACGTACTCACAAATCTTCAATTCTCATCAACAAAAACAACGGTGTTGACAGCTCCCAAATGCCGATCGTATTCCTGAACAATCCCTCCACTGCACAATCTTTCCGCCAGATGTCCCAGCCACAAAGAGATTTTGCTTGTCTTCATCGGGATTGAACCCGACACAATAGGGTGCTTTTTGGTTTGTAAACCTTGGCTTACCCTGTCCGTTTCTGTGTCCCAGAGCTTCAGGTACCTGTCACAGGCCGCACTGAGGACCTGTGTCCCTGCAGTGTTGACACAGATTCTCTCACAGCTTTACTGTGACCAATCAATGTGTTCAGACAGCGCCGGTCTCCATAAACTTCCCATAGCTTAACTTTACAGTCCATGGAACAAACAAACGTCCAGAAAGAGAAAACAGCCTGACCACACTGACACCCTTTGTGTGTCCAGACCACACAGGAATTTGGTTTTGGGGAAGACAACATTTTCAGGTGGCCCAGACAACCGTAGATTAACACCGACATCCGGAGGTGTGTGCACGCAGGGCCTGCCTTGAACATCATACATTTCTTCAACGTGTAAGACTGTCTTCTCCTCCCCAGGTCTCTCCTCTTCCCATTTGCCTTTTTGCTGCCTCTTTGCTGTGATTTCATCCAACTCCTTTTGTTCTTCTTCTGAACGTTTGGCTACATCTTTTTCATCCACAAATTTTGCCCATGGTCCCAAGAAACCATCAATATTAGAAGCATCGTTTTGTTTGAATTTTTCCTCTTTTCTGTTTTCTTCTGACCAGTTTCAAATACAAATGTCCATCTTTGCTGTTCAAACATGAAGTCGTTGACATGAGCTGCTCTAGATGTCCAGAAATCTCATTTCTGGAGCAGCCATAGGAACAATCTCAAAGGTAAGATTATATTGAATTTCTTTGACAACAGGGTCAAGGTGAACTCCAATCTCCAAATCTTTCTCAACTGCCACCTCCAGTGCCCAGTCACTGCCACTGTCTGAGAGGGCTTGGCTGAAGGCGATTTGGTCAAGTGCATGAGAGAGCCGGCGGCTGGCAGCGGACACAGACTGCCCTCACTGTCGGAGTCCGATTCAGACCCTGAACCCAAACCATACGAAGCAGCTAGAGCTGCAATCACAGCGGACATGACTGCAACAGATGCCCTCTGCTGTGGTCAGGCCAGGGCGGAAGAAGCAGCAAGTCCCAGCACCTCATTGGGTGCCAGATGTAGTGCAAATTCTAACTGGTCTTAAGCTCAGAGAAGCAGGGCAGCCAGCCACTAGTTCTCACCTCTACAGAATACTCAGATCCAATGGCCGAGAGCTCCCATCTCTGCAATCCTCAGACTGGGTGCGCTTGAGATCCTGTCTCCACCCACTTTATATTCCTGTCTCCACCTCCCTAGTGCTGGGATTAAAGGTGTGAGCCACCTCCATTGCCTGTGCTCTGCTTCTCTTTCTGACACTTTCATAGCCCAGGGCAGCCTTGAACTCCTGATCTTCCTGCTTCCTCCTCCAGAGTGCTGGGATTAAAGGTGTGTGCCACCACTGCCTGGCTTCTATGGTTAACTAATGGCTAGCTCTGCCCTCTAATCTTCAGGCAGGCTTTATTTACTAGAGCATAAATAAAATATCACCACATCTTTTAGTCTATCAGACTGCATCAGTCCATCAACAGAGTTCATCAAATGAACCCCATAAATCTGACAATGTGTTTCATGAAATCTCTGTGATTATTGAAAAAGAGATGACTTCCACTTGGGGACAGGTTCACAGTATACCACATTAAATGACTGAGTTAAAAAGTCAGCTGGGGCCGGGCGATGGTTGCGCACGCCTTTAATCCCAGCACTCGGGAGGCAGAGGCAGGAGGATCTCTGTGAGTTCGAGACCAGCCTGGCCTACAGAGCTAGTTCCAGGACAGGCTCCAAAGCCACAGAGAAACCCTGTCTCGAAAAACCAAAAAAATGTCAGCTGGGCAGTGGAAGCACACACCTTTAATTGAGGCAGAGGAAGGTGGATCTCTGAGTTCAAGGCCAGCCTGGTCTACAGAGTGAGTTCCAGGAAAGCCAGGGCTGCACAGAGAAACCCTGTCTCGAAAAACAAAATAAAACAAAAAATCAACTTTCACAGGAAATTTCTCTTGAAGAGCACTGGATTGGAGTGTTGTCACGAGCTGGGCCTGGAGGTGCAGTCCTTTTATCTCAGTTGTTTGGGTAGCTGAAGCAGGAGGGTCTCAAGTTCAAGGTTGGCTTGGGTTGCACATTGGATTCTAGGTTAGCCGGGGCAACCTAAGGAGATGTGACCTCAAAAGTCAAAAGTAAAAAGAGATTTGGAGTTATAACTCTGTGGGAGGGTACTTGTCCACCATACCCAAGGCAATGGGTTCTACCCCCAGTACCAGAAAAGCAAAGATACAAACAAAATGCCTTGCTAAGCCTGTGGCCGAGTGGTCTGATAATAAAAGCAGCTGTCTGTGCCCTCCTATCGGACCCTGAGTACAGGGAGTATTTTGACAGCATGTTTACTTCTCTATGGCCTGTGCCAGACGGGGTGAAATCTTTCTGGCTATAATAAGACACGTGGGCTCAGAAAAGCAATATGATTCAGAAGCAGGAATCACAACGCTTGGAGCAAAGATCCCCTCTTGGGGAGTCTGTTGGCTTCATCTTTCACGAAGGGTGTCAGGGAGGGGCTAAGCCAGGCTTGCAGATCTGAACTCTGGACGGTGGCTGGTGCCCGACATTCTCCGCTCGCCACGCCCACATTGTCTGCATTCCCCTTGCTTTAGGTTCTCTTCTTGCCTCTTGCACACAGATACCTGAGGTCACATAGCTTCTCCTTCAGCTGCTGGGGTCTCAAGGAGAGGGTAGAGGGAACACTAACATATAAAAACCCAAGGGTCCCGTCCTATATTCTCCCTGGCTGTTGGGGTGGATTTCTGTGGGACAGAATGTGTTTCGCTGAGGGTTTTGTTTTGTTTGTGTGTGTGCGTGTTTGTGCGTGTGCACACGTGTGAGTACAAGCACCCGCAGCATACGTGGGAAGGTCAAAGGACAACTTGGGTGAGTCGGTTTTCTCTTTCTACCTCGGCAGGTATCGACCTCAGCCTGCCAATCAGATTTGCTGGAAAGTCCCATTGCTAAATGAACCATCTTGCTAGCTTCAAAATGAGATCTCATGTTAGATGGGCTTGGTGAACTTAACCCAGTTTCAGTCCTAAGGGCACCTGTTTATGGGACAAACAGGGCTATTTGCCGTCATGCTGTTAATAGGCCAACTGCTTGTGTGTTTATATAGGGAGCTAAGGGAGGTGACATGTCCCCAGTGTCCTGCCAAACAAACAGACCTAATCACCCCAACTGAAAGTGAGTCTGCAACCTCAGAAACACAGTCCAGCATTCAACAAGCATTTTTTTTTTTTTTTTTTTTGGTTTTTCGAGACAGGGTTTCTCTGTGGTTTTGGAGCCTGTCCTGGAACTAGCTCTTGTAGACCAGGCTGGTCTCGAACTCACAGAGATCCGCCTGCCTCTGCCTCCCAAGTGCTGGGATTAAAGGCGTGCGCCACCACCGCCCGGCTCAACAAGCATATTTTTAAAAAGGGAGAGAGGTAGAGAGCCGTGACACACAGCATGCACACACAAAGATTGTGCACACACACATGCACACACTAATAATTAATGAAAACATTCCAACAAAAGGAAATCCCACTTGGAGCTTTCCTGAACACACTAAGCTAGAACATGTCTAGTTCCCAACAAGGAACACAACACTGACACTCTAGAATGTGTGTGTGCGCACGCGCGTGTGTAAAAATCCCTGTTTATTTTTCTTTTTTAAAATATATTTATTCTTATTGTATGTATGTTTATTTTCCTTTTGTGTACATCGGTGTTTTTTTAATTAATTAATTTTTTTATTAAAGAATTATACCTCCTCCCCTCCTCCCACTTCCCTTCTCATCCCCCCCCCCCTCCAGTCCAAAAAGCAGTCAGGATTCCCTGCCCTGTGGGAAGTCCAAGGTCCTCCCCCCTCCGTCCAGGTCTAGGAAGGTGAGCATCCAAACAGACTAGGCTCCCACAAAGCCAGTACATGCAGCAGGATTAAAACTCAGTGTCATTGTCCTTGACTTCTCAGTCAACCCTCACCGTCTGCCACGTTCAGAGTGTCCGGTTTGATCACATGCTCCATCAGTCCCAGTCCAGCTGGCCTTGGTGAGTTCCCATTAGATCAGCCCCACCATCTGAGTAGGTGGGCGCACCCCTCGTGGTCCTGACTTCCTTGTTCTCCCTCCTTCTGCTCCTCATTTGGTACATTGGTGTTTTGACATGCGTGTCGGGTCCCCTGCAACTGGAGTCACAGGTAGTTGTAAACCGTCATGTGGGTGCTGGGAACTGAACCTGCGTCCTCTGGAAGAGCAGTCAGTCCTTTTAACCACGAGCCGTCTCTCCAGTCCTAATTGCCCTTTTTCTTTTTTTTCTTTTCTTTTTTTTGGGGGGGTGGGGGAAGGGTTTTCAAGACAGGCTTTCTCTGTTTAACAGCCCTAGCTGTTCTGGAATTAGCTCATATAGACCAGGCTGGCCTCAAACTCACAGAATCCTCCTACCTCTGCCTCCCGAGTGCTGGTATTAAAGGTGTGTGCCACCACCACCCGGCATAAATGCCCTTTTTCAATTGTTCTTTACCTTCTTTTTTGAGACAGGGTCTCTCACTGAACCCGAAGTCGACAATTTGGCTAGACTAGTTAAGCAGCCAACCCTGAGCGCTTCCTCTCTCTGCCTCTCCAGATGTGAGAAGACAGATGTGCAGTTCAGTGCCTGGATTTTTATATGTGATCCTAATGTAGGTTCTCTTGTTTGGGTGGCAGGCTCTTTTACTAACCCACTTTCCCCCTTTAACACCAAAGACAATCCCATCCAGTTCTTTCTTCTTCCACTGATGGTCATGTCTAACTTCTGTCTCTGATCCTTGAGGTCCAGACTGATGAACCTTTTATGTTTACAGTATCAGGGATGACTCCCTCACAGCCCACTCCTTCTTTCCTTCATTCCTTTCTCTCTTCAGAATCTTATGTATTCTAGATGAGTGTTCTATCACAGAGTTATACCTTATAGCATATATATTACACACACACACTCATAAACACACATTAGAGTCTCACTGGGGCTGGAGAGCTGACTCAGGGGCTAAGAGGACTTGTTGCTCTTGCAGAGGACCTGGGTTCAACTTTCAGCATCCACATAATGGTTCACAACCATCTGTAATTCCAGTTCCAGGGGATCCAATGCCTTCTTCGGACCTCTGCAGACACTAAGCAAGCAGGAGACACTCTACAGACATACATACAGGCAAAACACTCACACATAAAATAAAATGAATAAATCTATTAAATCTCATTTTATGTCGCAGGCCAACCTCAAAGACAACAATCCTCCTATTGCAGCATCCTGAGTGATGGGACTTCAGATGCATGGCACCATGCCTGCCTCCTTATAGAATCAGCTACTATTTTTTTTGTTTTGTTTTGCTTCTTTAGGCAGACTAGATGTGAAAGTTATTACTGAAAATGACTTGGTGGCATTGTAGGACGCAGCACAGTGGAAGCCCTCAGAAGCTCAGAACCGCCACTTGTCCAGGGGATCGCGATTAGGGACATATTTCACCCCCCTCGTTGTCAGGGATGAATTGCTTCTCAGCTCCCAAGTCCCCGGTTCATCTACCCTTGATGAAACCCCACTTCTTTGAGATGTGGATCTTCTGACGGCCAAGGAACTTGAACTCTCAAACTTACGTTCCTTATTCCACAGGTTGGTACAGATGGACATGTTGACCTGGCCTAGCCACTGTGCCCTGGAGCTTCCCAGAGACATGCTGAACACCTGTCTAGAATCTACACTGGGGACAACATTGTGATCAGAGATAGGAATATCTACCAGAAAGCTGTCTCCAAAGTCCCTTAGGACAGCTCAGATAGGCAAGAGACTGCCAACGCTACCAACGGGGCTGCTGTGTGTAGCCACTGCACACCAGGTCCCCATGAAGACAAGAACCTGGTGGACTCGTTGGCTGCGGGCATAGTCTGTACCTGTCACATCTCTTTCATCTTCCGTGTATGGAAGCTGCTTGTCCAGCGCGTCTCTCTGCGTGTACATAAACACAGCTATATAAAGCGAACACTCTTCCCCATCTGACACACATAAATATAAGGGTAAGTAATGCTGTCCCCTCTGGTTGCCAGGCAGTTCTGGTATTTATATTGATTTTAGCTCATGATGCTTACAGAGATTTAATTATCCTAAGAATCTAATGTTCATGTTAATTTGGGAGAGGATGGGGATTTGGTGTCTCAGGCAGAGCCAAACATTTGAGAGCTGGTTGAGAGCTCCAGAAAAGCTGCCAGCAAAACTTGGGAGCAAACTGTTTCACCCTTGCAACTTGAGGCAGAGTGGAAAAGGGGTCCCCCCATTTCTGAAGGCTTTTTACACATCTGACATAATCAGCTAGGGGAAAACGGAAGGATTTTTTTTTTCTTTCTTTCTTTCTTGGTTTTTCGAGACAGGGTTTCTCTGTAGCTTTGGAGCCTGTCCTGGATCAAGACTGGACAGACAGGTGGCACATGCCTTTAATCCTAGCGCTTAGGAGGCAGAGACAGACAGATCTCTGTGAATTCAAGGTCAGCCTGGTCTATAAAGCGAGTTCTAGGGAGAGAAACCCTGTCTTGAAAAAGAAGTACAAACAAACACCCCCTCCATACATAAACTTTGCTGCCAGTTCCTTCTCTCCTCGCTTGTGTATTAGCATATGAAGGGTTACAGGCAAGCGCAATGGTCTCAACATTCTAGCTTTCAGTTCAAGCCTTTGGCTCTATTTTCTATGACACACAGCCAATAAACCATGTCTGTTACCACCAGAGCGATTGGTTTCCCTTACATCACGTAGCCTTCTCCCTCTGTGGTCAAGCTGCTCAAGCAGACATTGGTCCCTGGAAAAGCCTGGTTCAGGTTGTTCATTTACCTCCAGATCCTGACTGATAATTTCCTCCAGGTCATGACCTTGTAATAACAATGATGTTATTTTTTTTTAAGTGAGGCCCTTCCCTTTTTTGGAGGCAAAAGTCTGTTTATTCCAAGATAACCTTGCACTGGCTATTATAGCCAATGATGGCCTTGAACTTCTGATCCTCTTGGCGCTACCTCTTGAGTACTGGGACTACAGGTGTGTGCCACCATGGCTAGTCTTATGTGGTGCCCGGCATCTACACCAGGATTTCATTCTTGTTCAGCGAGCACCCTACCAACTGAGCTGTGGGAAGCGAACACAAACTTTTCTTTTGGGCGGGGGGGGGGGACAGGTTTTTCTCCATGTAACAGCCCCAGCTGTCCTGGAACGAGCTCTGTAAATCAAGCTGTCTTTGAACTCACAGAAATCCACCTGCCACTGCCTCCTGAGTGCTGGGCTTAAAGGAATGTGCCACCACCACCACCTGACTTTGCTATCATTTTTTAAAGGAGTTTATATTGGGTTCAAATGAAAAACACAATATGTATTGTTTCGTCTTGGTGTAAAACCTTCAGGCACTGAAGATCCTGGCCAGATAGAAGGGCACTAGCCAGTCCTGGTGGTACAGGCCTGTGATCCCAGAAGCTTGCCAGGTAGAAGCAGGAAGGTGGAGTTCAGAGTCAACTTCAACTGCATAGTGAGTTCTAAGTTATGCTGGACTACATGAGATCCTGTCAAACAGCAGCACCTTCACCCAGGGGGACTACGCATTTGAGGCCTGTGTGTGTGTGTGTGTGTGTGTGTGTGTGTGTGTGTGTGTATAGAGGGGGGGAAACTTTTCTCAAAAGAAGAAGAGGAGGAGGAGGAGAAAGAAAGAAAGAGAAAAAGAAAGAAATTAAGGAAAGAAAGAAAGAGGGAAAAAGGACATTCGATCTAAACCTTGCCACTGTGTCTTCCAGAACCTGTAACAATTGAAACTTCCAGAGAACCTAGGTCCTGCTCTGGGACCTAAAGCCAAAGGGACCAAAGCTACGTTTCACTCAAGAAGGAACGGGGAAAACGCAGCTATGGAGCTTACTAAACACGCGGGAAAACATTGGTTCTGTTCTTTTGGAACCACAAACTATCGAAACTTGCGAACTAAGATTCCGAGGTGAGGAGGGTGAGAAGGGAGGGCTGTTCGCTCTGGTTTCTGTTTTGGTTCCAGGGAAGCAGGGTTTCCGTTGCATGGGATGCAACTGGATATTTCCTCCGTCCTCCGTGGCTGGGCCCTGGCAAACACTGTTTCCTGGCACTCGAAGAGCGGCAAGTCCCAGCAGCGAGGTCAAATCCATTTTTGGAGCCAAACAGCCGTCTTCCTTTACAGTTAGTTAGCTTTACAACCGCCAAGACCGCTCCGGGCTGTCTAGACTAGAGTGACACCTAATGGTAACAAAGGGAATTGCTCCAATTTCCCAGTCCTGTTAGGAACCACCCTAGAATGCTGGATTCCCGATCTCCCACAGAGGTTCTTGATTGTATCACCCGCTAATTACTCTCTAATTAATGATGATATGTACAGTTGACAACGTGGGTGTCCTAGTCAGGGTGACTGACATGCTGCTTCACACCATGACCAAAGCAACTTGGGGAGGGAAGGGTTTATTTGTTCACACTTCCACACTGTAGCCCATCCTTGAAGGAAGTCAGGACAGGAACTGGAGGCAGGAGCTGATGGGGGGGGTGTAAGGGTGTTAGGGGGGCCTGCTTACTTGTTTGCTCCCCACGACTTGCTCAGCCTGCTCCTACAGAACCCATGACCACCAGTCCAGGGGATGGCACCATGCACAATGGGCTGGAGCCTCCCCCATCAATCACAAATTTAAAAAATGCCATATGGCTGGGCATTGGTGCACACCTTTAATCCCAGCACTTGGGAAGCAGAGGCAGGTGGATCTCTGTGAGTTTGAGTCCACCCTGGTCTACAGAGTGAGTTCCAGGATAGTTGGACTGTTTCACAGAGAAACCCTATCTCTGTGAAACAAAATAAAGCAAAAAGAAGAAAGAAAGAAAGAAAGAAAGAAAGAAAGAAAGAAAGAAAGAAAGAAAGAAAGATGCACTACAGGCCTGCCTACTATGGCTCAAGCTTATGGAGGCATTTCTCTCTCTCTCTCTCACTCTCTCTCTCTCTTTCTTTTTTTTCTTTAGTTTTTCGAGACAGGGTTTCAGTGTAGCTATGGAGCCTGTCCTGGACCTACCTAGCTCTTGAAATTGTTCCTCTAGAAAGGCTGGAGGGGCTGGGAATGTAGCTTATCAGAAGATTCTTGTCATGCGTGCCTGCCTTCAGACCTCAGCGATGACAAACAAAAAACTCTACCACCAGGTGAGATGGCACATGCCTGTAATCCCAGCACTTGGGGGCTGTGTCAACAACAAAAACTGAAGGGGTATTTTTTGTTGTTGTTGTTTTTGTTTTGTTTTTGACAGGGCTTCTCTGTGTAGCTCTGACTGTCCTGGAACTCACTCTGTAGACCAGGCTGGTCCTTTTTTTTTTTTTTGACCAGGCTGGTCTTAAACTCAGAGATTCACCTGCCTCTGCCTCCTGAGTGCTGCTGGTATCAAAGGCATGTGCCACCCCATGCCCAGCTAAAAAACTTTATTATTTTATGGATATTAGTGTTGTGCCTGCATATATCTGTGCACAGTGTGTATGCAGTGCTCAAAGAGCCCAGAAGAGGGCATCAGAACTCCAGGAACTGGAGTTACAGACCATCGGATGCCGTCACGTGGGTACTGGAAATCAAACCCAGGTCCTCTGGAAAAGCATCAAGTGCCACCTCTTGAGCCACTTCTCTGGCCCAGCGATGTACTTTCCTGCAAAGCATGAAATAAGATGCATCTAACTCCAGGTCTGCATGGAACCAGTCATGGTGATGGTGATGCGTGCCTTTAATCTTGGCACTTGGGGGGGCAGAGCCATTCCAATCTCTATTAGTTCAAGATCATCCTGGTCTAGTAGTGAGGTCAAGGCCAGACAAGGCTATGGTAGTGAGACCGTGTCTAAAAACAACTACATAAATAAATGAAAAAAGAAAAATAAAAGAAAGACAGAATGGGGTAGGCAGTGAGATGACTTGTGGGTACAGGAACCTGCTGCCAGGCCTGACCACCTGAGGTTGATCCCTGGGACCCACACAGTGGAAGCAAAGGACCGACCCCCACAATTTGGCCTTTGACCTCTACACACACACTAAATAAATATTGCTTTTTTTTTTTAAGAAAACTGATACAGGGTGTAGAAGTTTATGTTAGTACACACAAAGCACTAGGTCCATCTCCAGCACCAAAATAGCTACAACAACAATAGTGATAATCTATAAACAGTGGAGTGGTTTTATTTGTAATCATCAGACGATTCAGGATACAGGAAGGCTTAAGAGATAACAGTGTGGGGGTGGAGAGATGGTTCAGCAGTTAAGGGCACTGACTGCTCGTCCAGAGGTCTGGAGTTCAATTCCCAGCAATCACATGGTGGCTCATAACCATCTGTAAGGAGATCTGGTGCCCTCTTCTGGCCTGCAGGCAGACATGCAGCAGAACATTGTATACACAATAAATAAATCTTTAAAAAGAGATATAGAGATAACAGTTTGAGACAGCACCTGTACGTTTTCAATTTTGCTTTATCACATTGACTTTATTTTCGTGTCTGTGCGTGTGTGCTCACTCACACATGCAGGCATGTACCAGTGACACAGCATTCTTGTGGGAGTCAGAATTTAGCAAGTATTTGTTGAACATATCCTCCTATGTGGGAGGTAGGTGCACGTGGCGGTCAGAGGACAACTTGGAGGAGTCATTCTTTCCTTCCACCCTTTTCCCAGGTTCCAGGCATTAAACTCCAGGGGTCAGGCTGAGTAACCGCCCATTTACCTGTGGAGCCATCTGGCTAGACTTATTTCATTTTGATTTTTTTTTTTGAAACGGAGTCATAGCTAGCCTTGTTTCATTTTGACTTTTTTTGTTTTGTTTTGTTTCTTTGACACAGGGTTTCTTTTTGTAGCCTTGGCTGTCCTGGAACTAGCTCTCTACACAAGCTGGCCATGAACTCTCAGCGATCCACCTCCTTCTGCCTCCTAAGTACTGGGTGTAAAGGTGTGTGCCACCACCTCCCCGCCCATTTCATTTTTTTAAAGGTGATGCTTTACCCAGATCCTGCACTCTCTTCCAGAGTACTGAGAAGACCAATGTCCAGTGGTTTTAGACACACTTTTAGGGCTCACAGAAACCATACACTACAGATAGTATGGCCAGGCTCGTTTTGTAGATGGGAAGATATTTCCAGAAACATGAGTTCTTCAGTTCTGTTCTGTGAGCCAATGCTCTTGTACACTGTAAAGATTCGTCACTCATATTGGTTTAATTAAATGCTGATTGGGGCTGGAGAGATGGCTCAGTGATTAAGAGCATTGCCTGCTCTTCCAAAGGTCCTGAGTTCAATTCCCAGCAACCACATGGTGGCTCACAGCCATCTGTAATGGGGTCTGGTGCCCTCTTCTGGCCTGCAGACATGCACACAGACAGAATATTGTATACATAGTAAATAAATATAAAAAAAATAAAATAAAACGCTGATTGGCCAGTAACCAGGCAGGAAGTATAGGTGGGGCCACCAGACTAGGGGAATTCTGGGAAGAGGACAGGCAGAGATGCAGTCACCAGCCAGACACGAAGGAAGCAAGCTGAGAATTCCTTACTGAGAAAAGGTGCCAAGCCATGTGGCTAAACATAGACAAGAATTATGGGTGAATTTAAGTCATAAGAGTTAGTTAATAATAAGCCTGAGCAATAGGCCAAACAGTTTGTAATTAATATTAGACTCTGTGTGTTTTTTTAGTACTGAGTGGCTGCAGGACTGCGAGGGACAGAAACTTCTGTCTACAGCTCTGTCCAGCATTATTACAGAGAAAGCCTAAGATGAGAATAGAAAACAAACCGCTCATTTTTGCCCAATACAGATTGTTGGTTATGTCCATGGGGTAAAAAAATCTTGATAGAACCGATCAAAGAGAGCTTGGACGGAAGAGACAACAGGAGTTAGGACATGATGGTGTCCGAGAGGTGGCTCAGTGGTTAAGAGCACATTTTGCTCTTGCAGAGGAACCAAGAACCCACCCAGTGGTTCACAGCCATCTGTGTCTTAGTTCCGGGGGATCCAATGCCTTCTGACCTCTGCAGGGACCAAGCACACGTATGGCACACAGACATACATGCAGGCAAAGCACATACAAAATGAAATGAATAAACTAATTACTTTTCTAAGAATCAAGAATACGAGCCAGCAACGATAGGCAACCCACCCCAGCTGAGGACTAAAACCCAGGGTCTTATATTTGCTAGGTAAACACTTGCTCTACCACTGAGCTAAATCTCCAACCTGCCAGGAAACTTTTCCTAAGTTTGGCTTTGAAACTGAACATTGTGTCTGTTCTCTCAGACTTGGAGGGAAGAGATTTTAAAATGTGAGATTATAACGTGGCATTTGGTATGCCGTCTTAAGGTTACTGTTGCTGTGATGAAATACCACAACCAAAAAGCAAGTTGGGGAGGAAAGGGTTTATTTGGCTTACAGTTCCAGGCTTCTGTTCATTACTAAAGAATATCAGGACAGTAACTCAAACTGGGCAGGATCCTGGAGGCAGGGGTTGATGCAGAAGCTATGGACGAGTGCTGCTTACTAGCTTGCTCAGCCTGCTTTGTTTTGTTTTATAAGACAGGGTTTCTCTGTGTAGCCCAGTAGCCCAGGCTGTCCTAGAACTCTCTTTGTAGACCAGGCTGGCCTCGAACTCACTAAGACTCACCTGTGTGTCTCCCGAGTGCTGGGTTAAAGGCAGGCGCCGGCTCAGCCCGCTTATAGAACCCAGGATCACCAGTCCAGAGATGGACTGCCCCTTTCCCCATTGATCACTAATTGAGAAGATGCCTTACAGCTGGATCTCACGGGGGCATTTTCTCACTTGATGCTCCTTCCTCTTTGATGACTAGTTTGTGTCAGCTTGACACACAAAACCAGCCAGTACAGTATGCCAAAGGAATCACCTGGGAGAAAGGAGAAGCTACAGATAGAGAAGAGAGGAACGAAAACGAAGAAAAAACTTGTCTGCGGAAGTTCCCATGGCTGGGAAGCGGAGCATGTGAGGACAGATGCAGGTCGGAGGCGGCAGCAGCGCGTCCTTGTCATTCCACTCTCAGGGCTTCTCCTTCCTTTGAACAAGAGAGCGATGCCTGCTGTGGAGAAGGGAGGGTGAGAGACCTGAGGCGACCGGAGGCATGTACCTGTCCTTATAGCAGAGACGACCAGAGAATGAGGAGATTTGCAGTTACGGATAATAGCAAGGTCCCAATCAAATGTGAAGTTGTAAACTTTTTTGGAGGGGTTAGTTTTTTTGAGACAGAATTTCTCTGCGTAACGACTCTAGCTGTCCTGGAACTCCCTTTGTAGGCCAGGCTGGCCTCGAACTCACAAAGATCTGCCTGTGTCTGTCTCCTGAGGGCTGGGATTAAAAGCGTGCGCCACCACCACCTGGCAAATTTTTTTTTAATATTTATTTATTTATTATGTATACAATATTCTGTCTGTATGCCTGAAGGCCAGAAGAGGGTGCCAGACCTCTTTACAGATGGTTGTGAGCCACCATGTGATTGCTGGGAATTGAACTCAGGACCTTTGGAAGAGCAGGCAATGCTCTTAACCACTGAGCCATCTCTCCAGCCCCCTGGCAAATTTTTTTTTAAAGATTTATTTATTTATTTTGTTCACAGTGTTCTGTCTGCATGTATGTCTGCAGGCCAAAAGAGCAACCATGTGGTTGCTGGGAATTGAACTCATGACCTCTGGAAGAGCAGCCAGTGCTCTCAATCTCTGAGCCATCTCTCCAGCCCCCTGACAATTTTTTTAAATTATTATTTTTTCTTTGTGTGTATGAATGTTTTGTATTTATGTGTCTTCAGAGGGCATTGGATCCCCCAGAACTGGAGTTACAGATGGCTGTGAGCGGCCATGTGTGTACTGGGGGGGCCAACACCAGGTGCTCTGGAAGAGCAGCCAGTGCTCTAAACCGCTGAACCATCTCTCCAGCTTCAAAGGCGGTTCAGGCCACTGAGAGCATTTTTAAACCAGGCTGTGGTTTTTTTCAGTGTTGTTTTGTTTTTAAGAAGAATTTATTGATTATGTATACAGTGTTCTGCCTCCATGTATGCCTGCAGGTCAGAAGAGGGCATCGGATCCCACTATAGATGCTTGTGAACCACCATGTGGTTGCTGGGAATTGAACTCAGGACCTTTGGAAGAGCAGCCAGTGCTCTTAACTGCTGAGCCACTTCTCCAGCCAGCCTCCCAGGCTGTGTTTTAGAAGGAGAGAAAATTGAGTAGACAAAAGAAAGGGGAGAATCTGTCCTCAGTCTTCAAAGGCTATGGCGTTTCCATTTGAGATAATGACAAACTTGTGGGCACGGCCTGAGCTTTCCCTGTGGCCCCAGTTACCCTGAGCTATCGGTGGTAAGCCCTTCTGAGGCCGGAGCTTCAGGTGGCAGAGTGTGTGCCTGGCATCACAGTCCTCTGAGCAGGGTGTGGGGGCACCAGATGCTGAGAATCAGACCTGGTCCTTTAACCGCTCAGCCATCTTTTGAGCTCTAGACTCAACTCTTTCCCTTTAAAGAATAGAAGGTGTCCAGGGGGAGCCGTGGACCCAGAAACAGAAGGAATGGAAAAGTGCCGGCCTCCTCTGAACTTGGTCTTTGGAGCCCCTTCGGCGAGCTGTCAAAACCAAAGTCCACTGGGCGTGTATGCATTTATTTATACTCAGCACTGAGAAGCCTCAGCCAGCCCCAGACCACACTGAAGCACCTTCCCGGCATTTTCCAGTTGCGGGCAGCGTGAAGTCCCACGTGCGCCCAGGTCCTCCCCACCCAGGGCTATTAACACTCTGATTCCTGTAATGGAAGCCACAGGATTCCCAAGAGTCACGTAGGCAGAAAGCATTGCCTTTTAGGGGCCGCTCCAGAGACGAATCTGAAAATCCACCGGAAGCTGCTTATTTAGCCTCTCATTTCCGGGTCCTTCTTAGAAATAATGATTGGAAATCTGTGAAATCCTGGAACCTCAAACAAATCACAACCCAGCCCACATTGTTATTTGTTGCATTTATGAGAATTGTTGACCCTTTTCTCCATCTTAAACGTTTACTGCTTCATCTGCAGGGGCCCCAGCCTGACTCTACCTATGGCAGGCGGTGCTCGCTAATATTCTAGACGATTCAGACACCGCCTCCTCTACAGAGCCTCCACGAACTCTAGTCTTCCTTCTTTCTGGGTTTATTAATTTTTTTGAGACGTGGTCTCCCCTTGTAGCACGAGCTGGCTCGGAACTGCTATGTCAACCAGGTTGGCGTTAATCCCCCTGCCTCTGCCTCCTGAGTGCTGGGATCAAAGGGTCACGTGCTTCTTTGGCTTCTCCTGGTGCTTGTGGAGGTTTTCTCGCTGTATCCTACTATTTGAAAGTGATTTATTAAAAATTATAGCGGGGCCTGGGTGGCTCCATGGGGAAGAACACTTTCTGCTCTTTCTGAACTAGGGTCTCTAGGAGCCACGTAAAAGTGGACATGGCCATGTGTCTGTAATGCCAGTGTTGGGGAGTACAGACAGACAGATCCCAGGAACTCACTGGCCATCCCGCCTAGCCAGAAGAGCAAGCTTCTGGTTCAGTGAGAGACCCTGTCTCAAAAGGAAGGTGGAGAACCGCGGAGGAAGACTGACAGGAGTGGGTGTGCTGCCTTAAGCTCGGTGAGCTTCCGAGGTCAACTGAGCAAATGTGAGGAGAATTTTGAAGGAACCACTGAACAGAAGCAGGAAGATATAGGGGGGCCTTGTGACTGACCTAAGGCCAGCTCCTAAGGAAGCCGTCAGCAACACACAGGCTGCGAAATAGTAAATTCTAGGGCAATGCCCAGTTCTTACCTGCAGGTGGCAGTATAATAACTCATAAAAGTCACAGGCGGAAATCTCTTCTAGCCCCTAAAAGTAACCCCACACACGCGCTGCAAAACAACAACAAAACCAGGGGGAAGCACAACATAGGAGCTGGGGAACGCGAGGGGCACACTACACACACTTTTGGTGATTATTTTATATTCAGAAGTGGTTGATTTGGTCAGCAATTTTTTTGTTTGTTTGGTTTTTGGTTTTTTGAGGCAAGGTTTTTCTGTAGCATGCGCCACCACTGCCGGGCTCTTTCAACAGGTTTGTATGCCAGAGTGTGACAGCTCCTTACCCACGGTTGCACCATTTTGGCATGATCACTATTACCTTTAAATATTCTTTCTGGGCCTGGAGGGATGGCTCAGCCGTTAAAGGCTAGGCTCACAACCAAAAATATAAATATTCTTTCTGTGGTGGCGCACACCTTTAATCCTAGCACTGAGGAGGCAGAGACAGGTGGATCTCTGTGAGTCTGAGACCAGCCTGGTCTACAAATTGAGTTCCAGTACATTCAGGACTGCTATACAGAGAAACGGTGTCTCAAAAAAAAATTTTTTTTTAAAAATTTAAATTAACTATTCTTTTCCAGATCTGGTATATTTACATGTATTTTTACACAGATATATTCAGTGTAGGGTTTTTTGTTTTAATCAGGACTACAGGTGGAATGGAAGGGCATAACCTTGTCTCGTCTCTTAAAATCTGTTTCAATGCCTACTCATTTTCTGAGCTATCACCTACTTTCTTAACTCCAACTGATACAACCACACAGAAGAGCAGCCACAGCCAAGTGTGGTGGCACACCCCTTTAATCTCAGCACTCCAGAGGCAGAAGCAGCAAGATTTCTGTGAGTTCAAGGCTAGCCTGTTCTACAAAGTGAGTTCTAGGATAGTCAAGTTATGGAGAGAAACCCTGTCTCAACCCCTCCCCATAAAAAAAGAAAGAAAAAACAACCACATTTTTATCTCAGTTCCTCTGCCTGTTCACTTATTTACTTCACGTGGGTACTAAGAATCTAAGACTATGGGGCTGGAGAGATGGCTCAGAGGAGAGCTCTGCCTGCTCTCCCAGAGGTCCTGAGTTCAGTTCCCAGCAACCACATGGTGGCTCACAATCGTCTGCAATGAGATCTGATGCCTTCTTCTGGCCTGCAAGGATACATGCAGGCAGAACGCTGTATACATAATAAATAAATATTTAAAAAAGAATCTACTAATATAAACATGAAAATGTGGAATTGTGTCTGGCCTAAAGCTCAGGACCATGGGGAGTCAATGAGATTGGAGGTATGGCGGTGATATAATTCATTTTATTTGTAATCATTTTTATGTACATACGGGGGTATATACGTGGATGTCCGAGGAATTCACATCCCACAAAGCTAGAGTTGCAGGAGGCTGTGCGGGTGCTGGGAACCAAACTCTGGTCCTTTATGAGAGCAGTAAGCCCTCTTAACCATCCCGCCAGCTTTCTCCTCCTTTTACTTCTGAGGAAGGGCCTGACGGATGGATGGATGTGGATGGATGGACGGAAGGAGCTCAGACTGGCCTTAAACTTGTTACATTGTAGTGGAGAATAACCTGAACTCCCATCCTCCTGTGCTGGATTTACAGGGGTGAACAACCCCACCAGGGTGTAACAGGAATTTTGAAGAAAACACTAACTTGGAGACCTTAACATGGGGAAAAGGCCAACTGAATAGGGGAAATTGCATTAGCAAAGATATGGACGTTCAAAAGATAATGGCACCTTCCGGAAACCACATGTGATTCGGTATTAAAGGAGCTGGTTCTGGCTGTGAACTGAGGGCTCACAGTCAGTAGCTGATCTTTAAGAGCCTTGCAACAGACTCGAAACATTATCTTGTAGATGATAGCCATCTTAGTTCTAATAGATTTTCCACTCTGCAGTAGCAGCGATAAAGTAGTTTGAAGATGAAAATCAAACTGTGGCCCAGCCCTGCTTCAAGTGTAACACAGGATGGAGTTGCCTGAGCCTCTCCAACTGTCTCAGCCCTGAACTGCATGCTTCTTAACCTAGACACATGCCTCCCTTCTTCTCAGGCTAACCAGAGTCCCAACCTGAACCTTACTTCCTGTCTTCCTTCTTAGAAGTCTGTCTTCCACTTTCAGTGTCAAACTCCAGGCAGGAAAATCCTGCCAACTGCAGAAAGATGCAGAAAGGGACAAAGGCAGTCTGGCTATTTCTATCCATATGTCCTGGAGGGTGGCATTCTTCATTCAAAAGACAGCTCAGCGTCACTTCCTCAGACACTCTTTCCACCTTCCCTGAGCCACTCACCCCTACTGAGATACTTTGTTCCTCTCTATATCCTTTTTTAGGAGCCCACCTTGCATTGCAAACATTTGGCAAGACAAAAGAGGAGCTGAGGCTTAAGTCCTGAGAGGACCCCTGATGCTTTCTTGTTCATCTGTTTGGGAGAGGGTCTTAGGTTGACCAGGCAGGCTTTGTCTGCTCCTGTGGCTGAGGATGGCCTTGAACTCCTGATTCTCTCAACACTACTACCTGAGTGTTGGGATAATAGGTGTGCACCACCACACCTGGCTATTTAGTATTATTACTACTACTATCATTCTTTTATGAAAATTTTTATTTCATGTGCATTGACGTTTTGCCTGCATGTATATCTATGCGATGGTGTTGGATCTCCTGGAACTGGAGTTACAGACAGCTGTGATCTGCCATGGGGATGCTGGGAACTGAACGAGGGCTCTTGACCACTGAGCCATCTCCAGCCCCTTATTAGTCTTTTATTTTATGTGGATAGGTGTTTTACCTGCATGTATGTCTATGTAATTTGTGCATGTGTGGTGTCCAAAGAGCCCAAAAGAAGGTGTCAAATCCTGCAAAACTGGAGCTGGGGAACTGAGAACCACTATGTAAGTGCTGGGAATTGAACCCAGGTCCTCTGAAAGAGCAAAAAGTGCTCTTAACCTTTCAGTCATCACTCCAGTCCCTGTTTTTTTATTATTATTAATTTTATTAATTAAGTGTGTGTGCGTGCATGCGTGTGTGTGTGTGTGTGTGTGTGTGAGAGAGAGAGAGAGAGAGAGAGAGAGAGAGAGAGAGAGAGAGAGAGAGAGAACAAATGCTTTCGGAGATCAGAGGCATCGGATCTTCCCAGAGCTGGAGTTACTGGTGGTTGTGAGCTGTCTGCTGTGGATAGTGAGAGCCAAACTCAGGTTCTCTACAGGAGCAGTATGCATTCTTACTCAGTATGCTGAGTCATTTCTCTAGACTTATTTATTTATTTTGGTACAGGTTTTCTCCATGTTGTCCTGGCTGTCCTGGAACTCACTCTGTAGATCAGGCTGGACTTGAACTCAGAGATCTGCCTGCCTCTGCCTCCTGAGTGCTGGGATTAAAGGCATGTGCCACCACTGCCAGGCTTTATTTTTGGATTTCTTTCTTTCTTTTTTTCTTTTAAGATTTGTTTATTTTAGGTTTTTAAGTGTTCTATGTGCATGCATGCCTTTATGCCAGAAGAGGGCATCAGATCCCACTATAGATGGTTATGAGCCACCACGTGGTTGCTGGGAATTGAACTCAGGACCTCTGCAAGAGCAGCCAGTCCTCTTAACTGCTGACTTATCTCTCCAGTCCTGTTTTTGGATTTCTTATTAATATCTCTTCCTTAAATTTTTTGAGACAGGATCTTGCCAAAAAATCTGTCTAGACCCCAAACCCCTTTAAATTAATTATTATTTTTTATTTTATACGTACGAGTGGTTTGCTTACACGTATGTATGTGTACAATGTGTGTGCCTGGTGCCAGAAAATGGTCTTGGATTTTCTAGTAATGGAGTCATAGTTGGTTGTTAGTGCCATGTATGTGCTGGGAACCAAGCCTGGGGCTTCTGCAAATGCTCTTAACCTCTGTGGCTTAGAAAGTCTTGATCCTCTTATTATTGTCACCTCCAAAACCTACCGGTGGAGGTCACCTGACACGGAAACCTAAGATGCACATCCTAACGTCCCCTCTTACCCCTTACGTCCCCCCCACCCCCGTCACCCCACCCCGTGAAATAGTGTTGGATTCGATCACCCTCCTCTTGCTGTCACACTGCATACTGAACTTTGTCTTTCTGTGACCACACCACCAGATAATGGCTCCCTCTACCTTGTGTTACTCATTCCCCGCCTCCAAACCCTGGAGTGTCTGGTCTCCCTCCCCCACCCCCCTGTGAAACACTTGGATTCTGACAGCCACTACACATGCAACTGGCCATTGGCGTGCAGTTCCGTGGCACTTAGGGCCGAGTTTTTCTCTTTCAGACGGAACTAACTCTATCTAGACGGCAAACTGCCCAAAGCAGAGGGTTCATCGGCTTCACCTTTTGCTCTGAAAGGCACTTTTGCTGCAAAGGATGTGCAGCAAACACTTGGCGAAAGACCAGTTCTCTGTCCTTATTTCAGCGGACCCATCTCCTCCATTGTACCAGAGGCTTGGGTGTTCCCAACGCTATTTTGTTGGCTTCTAGACAACACATTAACATTAGATGCGTTCTGTGCTCTCCTGTAATTGGAACTGAGAGTCACTTCTCCAAGCCCTACTCACTACTCCCCCACACTCAGCAGCCCCCAAATAGGCGGCTATGTACTTTGCATTGCATGGAACACGGCTTTCCCACGCCTCCATTGCTCTGTTCTTAAGTGCCGTTCCTCTTGCCGGCTATGCTCTCGCCCTGGTTCCTGGGCTGCGGAACTCCTCCTCACCCTCCAATACTCGCTTCGCATCACCTCCTTTGTGAAGTTTTATGCATGGGCAGAGAGGAACAGGGCGAGCCTTTCTCCATCTTTTTGGCTTCCTCAGCATTTCCTCCAAAGAGCTACAACAGTACTGTCATTATTAATTTTAATGCTTAGAAAATTATTATTATTACTATTTTAATTGGTTTTTTTCAAGACAGGGTTTTTCTGTGTAACAGCTCTGGCTATCCTGGAACTTGCTTTGTAGACCAAATGGGCCTCGAACTCACAGAGATCTGCCTGTCTCTGCTCCAGAGTGCTGGGATTAAAGGCGCGCGCCACCACGCTGGGCTGCTTGTATTATTTTAAATTATGTTACAGGTGTGTGGGTGTGTGTCTGCATGAGGGTGTGTGCAGGTGAATGCCTGTGTTGGCCAGAGGCCAGAGGCACTAAATCCCTTGGAACTGGAGTTACAGACACTTGTTAGTCTTCTGATGTGGGTGCTGGGTACGGAACTCAGGTCCTCTGGAAGAGCAGCAAGTTCTTTCAACCTCCAAGATTTCTCTCCAGCCCAAGACATGGCTCGTTTACTCTCTATTGCTACTCTCGACTGAACTGCTTGGAGGCCAGGATCTCTTCGTGGTTTTATCTTCTTTACCCAACACAGTGCTTACCTACATTAGGTATGTGGCTCAGTTATTCAACAGACCAAACAACTCATCTTACGAACCAAATTCCCAAACAGTTCTATGCCTGGTCCTCTACTCGGATTGAGCCATCTTGACACCGCTCTTCCTTCTCCCTTTTGGCCTTGGTTTGGTAGAACGGGAAAGGAACGTGATCTGAGCGTGGAAAGGGTTATTCCTCCAGGGCAGACCTACAATTCACCAGCTCCGGCACCCAGAGGGTTACAGAGACCCAGGGGCGGAGCCCAGCCCGTGCCACCTGCTGCGGGGTGGGCTGGCGCATGCGTGCAGGCACCCGATGGGCTACCTGCCGGGCCGAGCCTAGGAGGAGCGCCTGCGCTCTGGGTCTTTTCCGCTGGGGGAAGTCTCGCGGGGGCGGGGCGCGGCGGGGCGGGGCCGCGTGGGGAAGTTCTCGCGGGACCCTGTCTAGGAGCGGAAGCCAGGCTGCTGCTGCTGCTTCAGCGATCGGGCGGCGGCGGCGGCGGCGGCGAGAGCGAGCGAGCGAGGCTGAGGCGGAGACGGTGGCTGGGGCAGCGGGAGCCGCAATCGGGGAGCAGCAGCGGGGTTGGCGGCTGCGGGCGGCAGCGCAGGGCGGGCCGGGCTGGACAACGGAGCGGACGGCTGCACCACGGTGAGTGCAAGGGAGCGGGCGGGAGGAAAGCGGGAGCTCCGTCGTCCCGGGGCTCGCCGCGGCGGGCTGCCCGGGCCCGATCTGCTGGGCTTGCCGGAGCGGGCCGCTGGCGGGCGGGGGATGGCTCGGACCCGAGCGCAGCTGCTGCGCTGCCGTCTCCTCGTTTCCCCTTTTGGGGCGCTTCCTTCCTGGTGCCGGTCTTCCTCCCGCTTGGGGCAGAGACCCGGCTGGTCGGGGAGGTCTCGTGCTGCGGCCGTCCGCCTTGGCGCAGAGGGAGCCCGGAGCAGCCGAGAGGCGCAGGGTGCTGTTCTGAGTCAGGCTGACTGAGCCCGGGAGGCGGGGGATTCGGTCCCGGCTCGCTAACGTGATTGATGCTCCTTTGACCTGCAAAGCAACCACGTCACCATCTTTTGGCATCTTGCGGCCGAATTGTGTGCGGGGATCCACCGTGTGCTTGAATGGTTGTTACCCGGACCCGTCGACGGGTCTTTGTCAGAGCTGGGCGCGTCTTTTTTAGAGCTACTTGAAAAATACTTGTTGGGGGAAAAGCAGGAGCAGCAGCTGATGGGAACGCTGGGAGGAAGGATTTCAGCGAGAGCCCCGCTGGTTCATGTCCGTTTGCAGCGCTCCGTTTGAGCTAGAGTTTGTTTAGAAAGTGATTTTTTTTTTAGGCTGTCTTCAAGTGCTATAGCAGTGAGTGCAGTTTGCAGAGGAGCCGAAGCACACTCAAGGTCCATCTTCTGGTTCCGTTGACACTCAGAAGAGGCTAGAGAAATAGGCTTTATTCTGACTTCCGCACCCTCTTTCACTTTGTTCTCCAGTTTTTGCCTTCTTCGTCTCCTTTCCACTCCATTTGTAACGCTAGTCATTGCCCCTCCACCCCCTTTTTAAAAATAATCTACTTCCCCTTCTTGCTCTTCCTCCGCTATAATTTTCGAAGTTTCTGCCCGTTTTGGCACTGTTAATCCTGTTAATTTTCTCCGTCGTTCCAAGATTCCTTTTTCTTTTCCCCGTTTTCATTTCTCACTTTCAAACGTCCACGGTATTCTTCAGCCAGCCATCAGGGCTGCTGGGGGGGGGGGGCTGACTTAAGTTTTCCCCTGGGAACTCGGAGACTCAAAGGACTGAATTCATTCCTAAGTAGTCCATAGTGCCATCAGGTCACAAGTGGATTTTGCCTGTTTGTTTGTCGCATTTGTATTTTAGTGTTTTCTTACAGATCATGCTTTTGTGTCTAGTATTTTCTTCCTTTCTCCCTTTGTGTCGTTTCACTGTTAGTAAGGAAGATTGAGACAGTTTGGGGGCAAAAGACTCATCTTTGGGATTTTAGTATGGCTGGGAATCGTCAAATGAAAATCACCTATGGAATTTATGAATTAAGATAGTTTGAAAAATCTAAGGGAACAACTTCAGAAATTTGTAAATTAAAGCCTACCCCTTCTAACTACTGATTTAGTCCTTACTAGGCTTTTCAAAATAATTTATGTGGGTGAGTGTATTTTGTCTGTGTGTGTGTGTGTGTGTGTGTATGCTAATAGAGGACCCTAGAACTGGAGTTACAGAGGATTGTGAACTGCCATGTGGGTGCTGGGGATTGAACCCAGGTCCTCTGGAAGAGCAGTCAGTGCTCTTAGCAGCCTGAGCTGTTAGGTCTTTAGCCCATCTCTCTAGCTCAATTGTTGGGTTTTAAGTGGTGGCTTATTGGCTCCCTGAGGTCTCTTCAGTGATTCCTGTTAGGTCACGTGCAGCAGCGTTATGGAGCCTTAGACTTGGGACAGGTGGCTGCAGGACAGGGCCGTCATACTCTTGGACAGAAGTTAGAACCTACTGAGGAGCTTTACCCTCTGGCCAGTGATGATTGAGATGTGTTGCTTTGTGTTTGTCAAAGCCGGTTTTCCCCAGAGTTGTGCCAAGTTAAATACGTATCATTTGTATTTTGTTCAGACATGGTGCATTTTCTGGAATGCAAATTTCAAAATTTGCTTAAGACTCCAGTCAGATCTTAGCAGTGATTCTTAAAATTTGTATGAATAAACATTACCTGACAATAAATTGACTAGAAACAATTCTTTATCCAAGTACTTTTTTGGGACAAGGTCTTGATTTTATATACATACATACCTATGTATGTGTATGTATGCATGTAGTCCAGGTTGACCTCAAACCTTTATTTATTTTGAGGCAGGGATTCTGTAGGCCTGGCTTCTCCGGCCCTCACTATGCAGACCAGGCTGGCCTCAAACTCACAGAGATACTCCTGCCTCTGCTGCCCAATTGCTGGGATTAAAGGTATGCGCCAATGTGTATAGCCCCCACTTCAAACTGAATTGTTCTGCTTCAGCTTTAGCCCAGTGCTAGAGTTTTAGGCTTATGCTACTGTACTTGGTAGGGGTATCTTTTTAAAATTAGGTTATGGCAGAACTCAGCAGTGTTCTGTAATGTAAATGTTGCCTCTGAGATTGAATCATTTGAAAGATTCCATCCTACAGGGAAGCACTTTTAGTAGGAAGGCAGACAACTCAAAATAGCTGCAGAAGTCCCTGAAACTGAAGAGATTCACTAGGCCTCTCCCTGCCAGAGGAGTAATGAAATCTGAGTCCCTTTTGGACTAAGAGAAACCATGTTGCAAAGAAGACTCTTTAGACCAGACCAGCTGCTTGGAAGAAGCAGAAACCAGTGGAGCTGCGGAAGGTCAGACCCTCTCCAACCTGTTTAGCTGCCTGCGGCTATGCAGTGCTCTCCAGGCTCCCAGCTTTGTCACCCAGGCTGGAATGGGATATGGTGGTGCAGCTGTCTTTGAGTCATGTCTGCTCCTGTGAGTAACCCCTCACCCATATTCCTGTAACTCGCTCCAGTAAAACTCATTGGTTCACCAAGTTGGACTTCGGTGGCTTCCATACTTTGGTCCCTATCTGGGGCGAGTAGACTTGTATGCTGTGTCTTCTCCAGGAAAAGTTTGTCAAGCTGGCCCCACAATAAATTAGTCCCCAAATGGGCTGATTTAAAATAGACAGCCTTTGTAAGTTTACATACAAATACCTGAATTAAAAGAATAAATTCCCCATTAGGAGGACCTCATGCAGGAATCAATAAAACTCAGAAGTACATGTCAAGATACATGTAGCAAAAGGACATGCACTTTAAGTGGATCAAAATTTGAGACATCTGCAACACAACTGAACAGCAAAGAAAGTACAAGGTCAGGCTGGGTCATGGTGGCACACACCTTTAGTCCCAGCACTGGGACGCAGAGGCAGGCAGATCTCTGTGAGTTTGAGGCCAGTCTGATCTAGGAGTGAGTTCCAGGACAGTCAAGGCTATACAGAGAAACCCTGTCTCAAAAAACAAAAAGTACAAGTCAGGCTAGGGCTGAGGCTTGGTCCATAGTGTGTTTGCCAAGCATACAGGAGCCCAGATTGGATCCCTGTACTACACTAACAGGGTGTGGTGGTGCATGCCTGTAATCCCAGCACTTGGTAGGTGAAAACAGATCAGGTTAGGTCATCCTCTGGTACATAGAGTTGGAAACCAGCCTGGGCTACAAGAGGTGCTATCTGTCTCTAGACACAAATGGTGAGATAGTTCTCAGACCCTGCTTTCCTGCAGCTGCATTCAAGGTGTAGAGTGAGCCTTTTTAGCACTCTGGTTCAGACCTGTAATCCTCGCATCTGAGAGGCTAAGGCAGGGGGACAACTCTGAGTTCAGGACTAGCACAAACCATAGTAAGACTTTATCTTAAAAAACAAAACAAAAATGTCTAACACTTGTAAAAGTTGAAACTATTCAAATAATCACTTAACAGAACATCAAACCATAAGCCATTGAGAGGGCTCAGCAGGTAAATGCTGCTACCAAGCCTGCTGACCCGAGTTCTGTCCCTGGAACCTACTTGGTGGAAGGAGAGAACCAACTCCCACATGCACACACAGATAGATAAATGTGAGAAAATCAAATCAATACTTTCTGTCTGTGGCAAATAAAATTAGCATTTGACTTAGAAAACCTGAAGAGATTAGATTAGGTTATCCATAACCAAGGAATCCCAACCTTCCATTAAAGTCAGCAACAACACCATACACTGTGCTATACACAACACTATTAAAGGAAAGAAACCTAAAGACAAACACGGGTACCCAATTTGCATGTGCGCACATGTGCGTGCACACACACTGCCTGGTGATTGAGCCAGAGTTCAATCAAGTGTGCTAAGCACATGCTTTCCCACTGTGCTGTCTCTCTAGCTCCTACCAGAGCTGACACTGCTCTTCTCAAGAAATGAAGTGGCTGGGCACATTAGCATTCCTAATGAGAGCGGCTCTAAGCGGTTAGCATACATCTCGAGAGCCCATCACATGCAGTAAAGTGGAAAATACAGTTGTAATTGTTGAAGTGAATTGTATCTGAAAATGCAGCCTAAAGGATTTGATAAAATTCTGTTCTCTTTCTCTAAATTCTCTCTCCCTCTCCGTGGCACTAGGCCAGCCAGCATAGCTTACTGTTGAGTCTTCATGGTCTGGAGAGGCAGGAGAAATGCCATTCATTCAAGTAATGATCCTATCAGTTATACCTATAATACCGAGCAAACCTTTTTTTTTGGTTTTTCGAGACAGGGTTTCTCTGTGGTTTTGGAGCCTGTCCTGGAACTAGCTCTTGTAGACCAGGCTGGTCTCGAACTCACAGAGATCCGCCTGCCTCTGCCTCCCAAGTGCTGGGATTAAAGGTGTGCGCCACCACCGCTTGGCTTTTTAAACCGAGCAAGCCTTTTAAACGAGATGCAGTTTTCTGACCAGAAAATGGGATAATAGCTACCTTCTAAGATAGACTGAACAATCAGAGAGAGAAAGGGGGGAGGGGATCTTGAATAGAGCCTGACAAGTCACTGGAAGTTAAACAACAAAACAAAGCATAAATGCAAATCAAAGCAATGAGTTGGTGTCAGTGCTGGAAAGATAGCTAATTCTCTTCTGGGAACCTGTTTTTGAATCTCGGTACTCACACACGGGGCAGCTCTCAAACTACCTTTAATTTCGCTCCAGGAGATCCAACACCCTTTTCTGGTCTCCTTGGGCACCAGGCATGCATGTGATACACAGATGTACCTGCAGTCAAAACACACACATACTTAAAAATTGTAGATATAGTTTAATCTATTAAAAATAACTACAGAGACTATATTGAGAATTTTAGGATACTGGGGCTAACATTTGATTTTTAAAACTTTTATATTTGCTCAGACTTTTTCTTCCTCTTCTCCTGAGAGTCAGCACCACATAGACACACAAAGGTATGGCCGTGAAGAACAAGCAGCAGTGTGGTTTGCTAGGGTGGTGGCCTTCAGACTTGGCTGAGGACATTCCTCGGGAGATCTCTCCCCTGGTAGCACTCACATCTCCAGCCGGTCTGCTGCGTAGCCCATTTGCTGCCGAATGTTTGAGTAATGCTCCAAATGTTAACTTTAGAACAAGAGTAATAATCACTCGTGCCCCTCAAAGGGAGCTGCTGGGTGGTAACTAGCCAAGAAAGGTGCCACTGTCAACAATCCTCTCCCTTCTGCCAGGGCTCTTGTTTGTGTTTGTCTAGTTTGTATGTGAACTGTGACTGCAAACCGGAGTAGGGGTTTCATCCTCCCTTAACTATGCGGAGATCAAGATGACGCCCCTGATCGTGGCCACACCGTCCGTCCCAGGTCACTGTCAGTGGATACACCGTGGGGAAGTTCTGACCTAGGACTTCACATGGAGAAATGGTCCACCGACAGAAGGCTGCTCACTCACTGCAGGGCTCTCCTGACGGAGGAAAGCAGAGTAGGAACTGGATGAGACTGGGGTCGGACCATCTGGTACCAGCCTGTACTTAACCTGTCCCCCAGAGAAGACATTTGAGGTGGGGAACGTGCGTCTCTGCACTCTGGGGACCAATCAGGCGGATCACCTCAAATTCTTGGCCAGACTGGTGTATATATGGATGTCAGGCCAGCCATAACTCTGGTGTGAAACCCTTCCTCCTGCTGCCCCAGATATAACTTGATGGCTCAGATTTGCTGAAAGGGGTACTTGTTTGTTTGTTCTTCGAGACAGGGTTTCTCTGTAGCTTTGCAGCCTGTCCTGGAACTTGCTCTGTAGACCAGGCTGGCCTCGAACTCACAGAGATCCCCCTGCCTCTGCCTCCCCAGTGCTTGGATTAAAGATTTGCGCTGCCACCGCCCGGAGAGAGGGATTACTTTTAAGTATAAATTAGATCAACTCTGCTCTTGTGCTGTTTAGAAGTAAAGTACAGCTCCAAAGCTACAAAGAAACCCCTGTCTGGAAAAACAAACAAACAGAAGTAAAGTAGAGGCTGTTCCTGAATGTTAAACCTGGATCACCTATTTCAAGGACTAGAGTCTGGGGTATCTTGTGCAAGAGCAGATTCCTTGAGTCCTCTGGTGACCAAGCGACAGGCCGGTGTGGACGATGCTAGTGCTCCTAGTATCGCTGTTGGTGGGTAAGAAGTATTCTAGGCTCGCTCTCTCACCTCCTTTTGAGAACAGGTCAAGCTTTAGTTTCAGTAGACTAGAGCCTCTTAATACCCAAGTCCTGCATGGCTCTGACGGAGAATGGGAGCGTTCTGGTCCTCAGGACACCAGCCGGTGGCGGGGAAAGGGAGGGGGGCCCGTGTAAGCACCTCCGGAGCCTTGCTTTGCCCGGCCTGCCTTGGGTGCGGGAGTTGTGTGAAGGGGTGTTAGGGGAAAGGCTGAGACCGACGCCGGCTCTGGAGCTTACACCCTGCGGGAAGGAAGAGGAAGTGTATTCTGGAATAGCTTAAGCAGCTGCCGCCATTGGCCGCTGGGCCTGTCAGTCGCCTGGGGCTGAGGCTGAAAAGAGGAAGAAGGAGAGCTGTTGCCTGGAAGGGAGGAGGAGGGGGCTGAGCCCAGCGGAGCCAGGGGGCGTGGGGGCTGGGAGTGCAGGCCAATTGGCAGGGCGGGGCTGCCTTCGATCTGGCCACTTCTCTTAATCATCGCTCTTCTGATTCAGGGTGGCATTGTGTGTCCCAGTGTGCAAGAATAGCCCCAGAATCGGAAAGGCTGAACCCAGAGCTCTTCAGCAGGGAAGATTCCCTTCCCCCCTGCTTCAGGCTGCTGAGCACTGAGAGGCGCTCAGAATGGAAGCCATCGCCAAATATGACTTCAAAGCTACTGCTGACGATGAGCTGAGCTTCAAAAGGGGGGACATCCTTAAGGTGAGTGCTGATGTGGTTGCCTCTCGTGCTTGGCTGCCTTTCCTCACCCTGGTAACACACAAAGACGCTGTGCTTTCTTTCCTCAGTGCACACTTTAACATCCATCACCAGGTTTAATTGGACAGCTTGCCGTAGTAGATGCCGAGCGATTACTAAATGTGGCATAGGAGAGTGGTGTGGTGTGTGCTCCTTAACTGCCTTTGTGTGATGTCTGTCTGTCTGTTTATTGACACAGGCAAAGTCGGAAGGGATCATGAGTGATGGCTTTACCTTGTGAAGTTGTATTTTAAAAAAACCCACAAGGAATGTTTTTAAATCCTGAACGTGAATAATTTATGTAAAAGCATTCCTCTAGTCTTGCTGTGCATAGCCAGAAGACTCTGCCTCTTGTCATGGGGCCCTAGATTAGAAGCTGCTTAGGGAGAGGGTGAGTATATGCCTAAACTCACTGAAGAGTTCATTGCCTTTCATTTCTGAGAAAAAAACTAATGGAGTTCCACATAACAGTGTTTAACTTGCCCTTATACACTTTAGATTTTGGCTTTCTTTAGAGGAACTTGAGCAATTACTGAGAATTAAAGTCTAATTGCGTAAAAGATGGATACAGATTAGAAGTGAGCCTCTTCGCGGTTTGGAGCTTACTGGGCCGTGCAGTGACCTAGCACACGGTGATGTACGCAGTCGGCTGGAGCAGCTCACCCTTTTGGTTATCGCTTTTCTTTACAGGGCGAGTGTTGTCTAAGAGTGTATGGACTACAAGTGCGGAAACTAAAGCTTAATATTTTGAATGCTGCCTGTGTCTCAAGTTTTGATATTCTTTCCTCAGAGCCCTAGTCTAGATATTTGTGGCTTCCCTGCTTTTTTGCTTTTTTTTTCCCCTACCCAAGTGCTACTCTTTGATTTTCTAGAGGAAGAAAGTGAAAACGTGATTTATGGGAAGAACTATAAAGACTCATTATGTGAATCTATGGATAGTGATCAAGTCTGCCCTCAGTGCTCAAAGTGAGGGAATATTATTATGTGACAACTTTTCCTGAGGAAATGCACAGATAGGGAGCCCACGACAGACCAAAGTCCAGCTCAGTGAGCCAGGAGGTTTTATTGGAGTTACTTACAGGAATATGGGTGAGGGGTTACTTACAGGAGCAGACATGACTCAAAGACAGCTGTACCACCAGGTCCCGCTCCAGCCTGTCACAGTTCATACAAGCTGGAAAACCTGGAGCACCCTGGACAGCCTGCAGGCGGACACTGCTCTAAACCTCTTGCAGGCAGCTGGTCTGGTCTCAGAGTCTACAGCGCCTCTCCTCTGAGCCTTTTCTTGTCCCATGGCTACTGAGAAGGAGACACTCGGTTTTTATTGCTTACTCTGGCAAGGAGGGGCCTAGTGAATCTAGTCAGTTTCAGGGACTTCCTGCAGCTATTTTGAATTGCTTATTTCCCTTTTTAAAGATCTTACCTGTAGGATGGAATGTTTCAATCTCATAGGAAACTGTTACACATTTTCCACATCAAGGAGCTGGGCTCTGAAACTGTTACAGTGACCAGGGAGAGAGGCTAAATGTCAGTTGACCTGCATGTGCGTAAGGCAGTGCTGAAAGGCTGCTCCAGAAGTTAGCCCCTTGGTTGTGACACAAAGCTGTTTGAGAGATGGACAGAATCAGCCCTGGCTTCAGAGCCCATTGCTGGTTTCTTAGAGTGCTAGGACTCAGAGAGGGAAGTCCTGCTACTGAATGACTCTGCCATTGGCACAGAGGTCATCTGCTCTGTGCTTACTGTGTGCAGGAGATAATCACTTGTGCTGTCTCAGAGTGAGGCTGTTACTCAGGCACTCAACGTTTGCAGCCTGTACAAAACCCTTAAGAACCAGGGGTTTTGTTTATTTGGTTTGGCTTTTTGGAAACAGAGTTCTTATTTATTTATTTATTTTTTTTTAGGCCAGGCTTGCTTAGAATTCATTATGTAGCCCAAGATTATAGGTGAGCTCCACCGTGCCTGACACATTGTGTTGTGTTGTGCTGTAATGCTAGGGTTCCCATTAGACCTCCCCTGGTAACTTGGACTTGCAGGGCTGGCGGTTCATAGTCTTCTTGTCAGTGCATCCCCATTGCCTGTTAACACCACATCTACAAATGAAAACAAAACCGGGGACCCTGAACACCACCACCCCTGGTGCTGTCTCTTGAGTTTGCCCTGCATCTAGACCATAAATGTTTGACACATTGTTCATGTCCTCCTGGGAATTTTTATGATGAGGAAGGTGAATCAGAATGTTCCCATTTACTTTCGCATTCTGTTTGGGAGAGAAAGCCATACACTTAGTTCTTTCCAATTCGGTAGATAACTGGGATATGAGGTCATGATGCCATTATTGCTTTTGAACGGTGGCCATTAGCTGTTTGTTAGTAATCTTGTGGCTCCACTCCAGAGAGCGAGAGCAAGTGCAAGCGAGTGTGAGTGTGTGACACAGTGACTGTCCTTTGTCTCAGCTCTGACACAGCTTCACGAGGAGGAGGGGCGCTCTGGGTGAAGAACTGTTGGTAAAACAAACAAGCAGTTTTCTTCCTTTCTTCGGAGTAAGCCCACGTCATCACTCACTTTGATATCATTTGATAGCTCTGGGCTCAAAGGGCTGCAGTGGTGTGGGACACTTAAACTTTAATTGAAATAGGGAGATATTTGTTGTTCCTTTTCTTTTCCTCTTTGTTTTTTGTTTTGTTTGTTTTGGGGTTTTTTTGGTTTGTGTGTTTCTTTGCTTGTTCTGTTTTGAGATGACACATGTGTTGCCTGTGCTGGTGTTGTTACTTGTCCTTCTCTCCTGAAGCTTGTGTTTTGCCTGGAGAGCAGAGGTACTCAAGAAAGAGAAGACTTTTCCCTGCGCGCTCCAGGCCTTTGCATGGTTGAGATGCACTTAAGTCCCTCACTGTTGTGGCAGAGAAAGGGACCGGGTTTGTAGCTCAGAGGTGCAGCACTTGCTAGGCATGTGAAAAAGTCCTTTGTATTTTTAGCATTGGTCCTATAAAACTGCCTTGTAGGGATGCCTTTTTTTTTTTTTGAGACAGGGTTTCTCTGTAGCTTTTTTTAAAAAAAAAAACAAAACATTTCTTTAACTTTATGTGCATTGGCATCAGATCTCCTGGAACTAGAGTTACAGACTGGTGTGAGCTGCCATATGGGTGCTGGGAATTGAACCCGGGTCCTCTGGAAGAGCAACCAATGCTCTCAACCACTGGGCTGTCTTTCCAGCCCCTCTCTGTAGCTTTTTGAGCCTGTCCTGGAACTCACTCTGTAGATCAGGGTGGCCTCAAACTCAGCCATTTGCCTGTCTCTGCCTCCTGAGTGTTGAGATTAAAGGCCGGCAGTAGCATGTCTTGACTGTTCTTCAGGCACCGCTGCACAGGGATCCCAGGGCCATTTCAAGCCCACAGACCTGTGTGAATTCCATTGAGGTTGCTTGCTTCCTTCTTCAGTTCTGGAGGGGACCAGCATTCCAGTCATTGAGGTGTCCGTGACTCACTGCTTTTACTGTCCTCCTGAACTGCTTGAGAAGAAGGTCTTGGGTTCACTCTCTGCCCTTTGAGCATCCGCCCGTCTCTGCCACTTAGCTTATTTCAGTGTCTTATTTACTGAGCAGGCCTGAACCGGACTCATTGCCTTGGCTGTTGGGGACGAGGCATAAGCTACACTTTCTGTCTTCAGCAACTCTGAAAGAAAAATACATTACTGAACTAGGAGGCCCAAGGCTTAGCTCCAGAGTTTTGGAAGACAAAAGGCCCCTTAACTTAGATTCTTATTTTTACCCTTACTTATTTGGGGGAAACAGGCACGGGTGCCACGGCATGTGTGTAGAGGTCAGTCCTTCCTTTCCTGTGGGTGGTCAGCCTCAGGTCAACAAGCTTGGTGACAAGTGCATTTTACCCGCTGAGTCGTCGCACAGCCCAGCTTGGGCTTTTATTAGGGGAGGTGTAGAGTCCCAAGCCTGGAATGTTCCAGTCTTTATTGTGTGATCTAAGTACCTGTGTGGTATAGGCTATTAGGAGGAAGAGGATGTTAAAGGAAAAATCATGGGCTTTCTACCTGGCATCTAATGGTGTCTGTATCTCCCGTGGGTGCAGGAAGACTGCCCACTGGTGAGCACAGCCCGGTCTGCTTGGTTGGTTTTATCACAGCTGCAGGCCTATATTTCCGTGTATAAGGCTCACTTCAGATATTTGAATATAACATGGAAAGAAATAAAAAGTAGGGCTGCTTTAAAATCTAGTGTTGGTATACTGAGAGATGCATTTATGATTACTTATGGGTAATGTTGACTAAACTAGAGTGTTGTATCTTAAGTACTTTTTTCTATTCTAGGAAAAAAAACCCTACTTTTTTGTATGTCTTTTTAAAAATGATTATGCAATATTATGGAAAGCTTCACATGTATAATGTGTTTTGAGCATATTTTCCAGCATTATTTTGTTCTCTGTTCCCTGGACAATTTCATTTCTACTTCTGTCATCAGTGTAAATCTATGTATGTCTGTGATTTTAGTGTATCTAAATTGCAGGATCACAAATGAGAGAAAACATGGTATTTGTCTTTCTGAGAGTGACTTAATTCCCTTAATAGAATTATCCGCAGTTGCCCCATTAACTTCTTTTTTGTTTGGTTTTGGTTTGTTTGAGACAGAGTTTCTCTGTGTAGCCCTGGCTGTCCTGGCACTTGCTCTGTAGACCAGGCTGGCCTCGAGCTTAGAGATCTGCCTGCCTCTACTTCCTGAGTGCTGGGATTAAAGGCGTGTGTCACCACCTGGCTGTTAATTTTTAATTTATCATTGTCTTTATGTGCTTTTTTGTGTGTGTATGAGTGTGTTGCAGTGTGCATGTTTATGATGTGTGTGTTTGTATGATGTGTATATGAGTGTGCTGTGGTGTGCCTGAGGAGGCCAGAAAACAACTTTGAAGTTAGTTGTCTCCTTCCCTCAGGTTTTTTTTTAAATTCTGTTAGTCGTGTTTGGGGTGCATTGTGAACATGTCACAGTACACATGTTTAAATCAGAAGGCAGTTTGTTGCTTTTGGTTTGCTCCTTCCATCATGTGGATCCTGGGGATTGAACTCGGGTCATCAAGCTTGATGGCAAGAGCCTTTACCTGCTGGGCCATCGCATCGGCTTTGTCTTCAGATTTTAAAGGAATACCCATACTGATTTTCCTAGTGGCTGGAGTATTTTACATTCCCATCAGAAGTGTATATAGGATTCCCTTTTGTCCAAATCCTCAGCGTTTATTTATAATCTTTTTTAGATTTTTAAATTTATTTTTATTTGCTCTATATGAGTGTTTTTACCTAGGTGTATCTCTCTCTTTTTTTTTTTTTCCCCTAGACATGGTTTCTCTGTGGTTTTGGTGCCTGTCCTGGAACTAGCTCTTGTAGACCAGACTGGCCTCAAACTCACAGAGATCCACCTGCCTCTGCCTCCCGAGTGCTGGGATTGAAGGTGTGCGCCACCACCACCCGGCTCTAGGTGTATCTCTTTAAACCACCTGTGTACAGTGCTTGAGGAGGCCAGACAGGGCCACTATTCTGACTGAGGTCAGGTAGAATCTCTGTAGTTGTTTGGTTGATTGGCTGGTTTTGGTTTTGGGGGACAAGGTTTCTCTGTGTAGCCCTGACTGTTCTGGAACTCTGTAGACCAGACTGGCCTTGAACTCACAGAGGTCCTCCTGCCTCTGCCTCCCGAGTGCTAGATTAAAGTCAGGTCCCTCTACCACCGAGCTTCATCTTAGTTTTTAGGATAACAGTTTGTGATTTGAGTTCTCTCAAGGCAAGTAGATTTATAGTCACTTTGTCAGCTGAACACAGAGTTTCCAAATAGGTGCTGAGAATGAACTTTCAGTTCCTTTGCATCTTGAGGAGCCGGGATGCAGACCCACTTCCTTCTTCTGGGGAAGACATGACTGAGGATATGCAGTGTTTCCTTGGGGACTTCACACTCTGCCTCTCTGACAGTAGGGTGACATTACTGTTGATCAGACACCATTTGTGGAACTCGGGCTGGATGTCTTGACCTTAACAACTTTTCCAGTGTTCTCTGGCACCAAAGGACTGGCACCATTAACCCCATGAAGGACCAATACCATGAGCTCTGTCATTGTAGGGGTGTCTGCATGGGCTCAGAGACTAAGCCATCCAACATGGGTACTGGAATCCAAATTCTGGTTCTCAGGCAGAGCAGTCCATGCTCCTAACTGCTGAGCTATCTCTCTGGACCCTGGTTTTAAGTCTTTTAGGCTAAAGTGCACCGTAGTCGGGGCTTAGTATCAAAGCTTTGAGACATAAAAAAAAAAAAGGAAAGCTCAAATGACTGAGGCAAATCTTGCTCCACTTGGCAGATACTCTTTATTTCACCACTTTCTGGATGTGGGATGAGAGACAGTTATAGTGTATTCTAAAGAGTTAGACTCCACAGCCTGGTCTACAGAGCGAGTTCCAGGATAGCCAAGGAACTAGCTCTTGTAGACCAGGCTGGTCTTGAACTCACAGAGATCTGCCTACCTCTGCCTCCCAAGTGCTGGGATTAGAGGCATGACCCAACCCACTTAAACTTATTTTACCATACATTATTAGAAAAAAACATAGGAAACTCCAAACGCTATTTAAATCCCTTTTAGCACTACTATTTCAGAAAGATCCTAAGCTTTATCGTTATGTAGTACAGGCCAATGAAATGGCTCCATGGGTAAAGATGCCGCCAAACCCAGCAAGGTGGGTTCATTCCTGGAGCCCACATGGTGGAAGGAGAGGACTGACTCCTGGACGTTGTCCTCTGACCTTCACTTGTGCACCTTGCTTGGCAAGTACATGTGTGCACATGTGTGCATGCAGGTGAGTATGTGTGGAAGTGCATAGAGAAAACTAGTGTAACAGTACATGTGTGCACATGTGTGCATGCAGGTGAGTATGTGTGGAAGTGCATAGAGAAAACTAGTGTAACAGTACATGTGTGCACATGTGTCCATGTAGGTGAGTATGTGTGGAAGTGCATAGAGAAAACTAGTGTAACAGTACATGTGTGCACATGTGTGCATGCAGGTGAGTATGTGTGGAGTGCATAGAGAAAACTAGTGTAACAGTACATGTGTGCACATGTGTGCATGCAGGTGAGTATGTGTGGAAGTGCATAGAGAAAACTAGTGTAACAGTACATGTGTGCACATGTGTGCATGCAGGTGAGTATGTGTGGAAGTGCATAGAGAAAACTAGTGTAACAGTACATGTGTGCACATGTGTCCATGTAGGTGAGTATGTGTGGAAGTGCATAGAGAAAACTAGTGTAACAGTACATGTGTGCACATGTGTGCATGCAGGTGAGTATGTGTGGAGTGCATAGAGAAAACTAGTGTAACAGTACATGTGTGCACATGTGTCCATGCAGGTGAGTATGTGTGGAAGTGCACAGAGAAAACTAGTGTAACAGTACATGTGTGCACATGTGTGCATGCAGGTGAGTATGTGTGGAGTGCACAGAGAAAACTAGTGTAACAGTACATGTGTGCACATGTGTGCATGCAGGTGAGTATGTGTGGAGTGCATAGAGAAAACTAGTGTAACAGTACATGTGTGCACATGTGTGCATGCAGGTGAGTATGTGTGGAGTGCACAGAGAAAACTAGTGTAACAGTACATGTGTGCACATGTGTGCATGCAGGTGAGTATGTGTGGAGTGCATAGAGAAAACTAGTGTAACAGTACATGTGTGCACATGTGTGCATGCAGGTGAGTATGTGAAAGTGCATAGAGAAAACTAGTGTAACAGTACATGTGTGCACATGTGTGCATGCAGGTGAGTATGTGTGGAGTGCATAGAGAAAACTAGTGTAACAGTACATGTGTGCATGCAGGTGAGTATGTGGAAGTGCATAGAGAAAACTAGTGTAACAGTACATGTGTCCATGCAGGTGAGTATGTGTGAAGTGCATAGAGAAAACTAGTGTAACAGGAACCCGAAGGTGTAGCCCAGTGGCACAGTGCGTGTCTAGCATGCATAGAGTTCTGTGTGTCCTCCAGATCTAATACGTGCTCTTTCCTATATTTTACTAATTATTTTTAGTGGTTACATAATGTATCAAGGTAATGTTCTATAATTGACTTTCCTAGTTCCCTGTTGCTGGGTTTCTTGATTGTTTCTATTAATAATTTAGTTCTTAGTCTCAAGGGGACATGGGTATACTGTGTTGTCCTGCTGTCTGACTCCTGGACCGACATCACCTTCTTTAAGACAGCTATTGAAAATGGCCTCTAGTTCTCAGCCAGAATAGGTCTGATAGTACATCTGTTTGCTCCGTTCTTAGTCCCCTGATAGTGGTAGGACATTGTTTCCCAGTCTGGTAGTGCTTTATGGGACTGTGATAACCAGATTCGTGAAATGCTTAAGCTGCTTTGATACCTAAAATGCTTGGTGGTTTTCTGAGGCATGGTTTACTTTGTGGCTTTCTTTAAGGTGATCATTTGCCTTTCTATCTAACTGGCATGAGATTAATAAGTAATTATGACAGTAGAGGGACTTGGCATGCATTTCTATATACTTTGTAGTTTGTTTTGAGATAGGGTTTTGCTTCACATACTTGGCTCACCTGAACAGTTAGACCAGGCTGGCCCCAACTCAAAGATCTGTTTCTGCCTCTGCCTGGACTAAAGGTGTGCACCACCAATACTGACTATATACAGTAGTTTTAGTCCAGATTTCCTTCTTTAAACCAGACGAATCTCTTCTAGATTGATTCCTAACTCATGTCCAGAAAAAGATGGGAAGACAAACTAGGTTTATTTAGTTTATGCTGCAAACGTGCTTTAAATGAAGTTAAGCTTTGCTGGGGGTTTGGAGAAACAGGTAGAATAAGGCAGTAAACCTCCTCATTCAGGAATGTGCTCATTTGCAGTAGTCCGGTGGGTGGGTGGTGGAGGACTTTTGCTGTCTGGCCAGTGTTAACAATAGGTGTGCTTGTAAACGCACGCACACTCTTGTACAGAAAAGGCACAGCCAGTGGAGCTCCGGGCAGCAGCTTACAGATAACTTGTTTTGTTTTGTTGCTTTTTTTTTTTTTTTTTTGGAAGGTGTAGCTAGTAGCTATGCAGCCCTCTGGTGGTGGTCCTCTCTGGCCTGAAAGTCACAGACATCCCGCTGTCTCAGCTTCTCAAGGACTAGAAATTTAGGCATGTGTTCCTGTTAGAGCTCAGTTGACTCTCCTAATAATTCAGAGCTTTCTTCATCCCCTTTTGGGATGAGTTTTTGGTTCAAGTCAAGCATCTGTCTGCTTTACTATGTCAGTTTCTCAAAATGTGTGGCTTTGAAAAATAGCTGAAGATTGGAAGTTAAGAATGGTGGATTAATTCTTTTACTTGGAGAATGTAAGGAAAGTGAGGTTATGCTTTTCCCGTGGTCAGGTAACTTTTTTGAAATTAAGTAAATAATCTCGTCATCATTGGAAAATTTATAAAAAGCTTCCCCCATCAGTGTTCAAGTTTTTAGAACTTTTCAGGAAACACGTAGTCTGTACAGCCACCATCCCTGTTTACTGTATGCAGCTGTGTCACGGTTGCTGTGCTCTGAAATACGGTGATGCAAACCAGTAATAGAGCCGGATTCCTCCTGAGAGCTGGGGTTTAACTTCGGTTTTCTTTTTAATATATATGTTGACAGCCATAAATTTCTGTCTCACTTTCTGCTTTAGCTTCATTCCATAAGTTGGGCGAGCATTTTTCCCTTTTTAAAATTATTATTTGTGTGTGTGTGTTTCATGTGTGTATTTGTGTTTGCATGTTCGAGCACACAAACACACTATGCTGAGAGTGGAGATCAGAGGACAGCTTGCTAGAATCAGCTCTCTCTTTTCCTTCTGTGCCAGGACTCAAACTCAGTTCTTCAGGCCTGGTGGTAAGCACCTTCCCCTGCTGAACCATCTCACTGGTCCTCAGTTTTTGTTTTCGTTTCAAGTTATTTTCTGATTTTCCTTATTTCTTTGACCTACTGTTTATTGAGGATCATGTTGTTTAATCTTTAGGTGCTTCTCTTTTAATTCTGTTGTGATTGTCGATCTCACTTTGTATGGTTTAAATCTTTTTAGATTTATTGGAGCTTGTTTTGTGGCTTTATAGTGTGACCTGTCGTAGAGATGGAGAGTGCTCTGCTTTGTGATTGAGATGTTTCGGGAAGTCTCCTATAGATGATCCTTTAGATTTAGTTACTTTTTCTGTGTTTGTGTTATGATACACTAGCATTTTGATGAATTCTTTTTGTTGGTTTTTTTGAGACAGGATTTTTCTATATAGTCCTGACAGTCCTGTCACTCTGTAGATCAGGCTGGTCTTAAACTCATAAAGCTCTGACTGCCTCTGCCTCCCGAGTTGATGATTTCTTAAAATTACCTACCTTGATATGTTATATCTACAAATACCAGTAGATTATAGGACTGCTGAGATGGCTTGGTGAACATGACAACCTGAGTTGTCCTCTGACCTCGCTGGGCCATGCTCTGTGGCATACATATACATTAATAATGTTTTTCTAAAAGGGCTTTAAAGAAATCACTGAGTATTTCCTAAGTTCTTCTTTTTTTTTTGTTTTTTGTTTTTTGTTTTTTTTTTGTTTTTCGAGACAGGGTTTCTTTGTAGTTTTGGAGCCTGTCCTGGAACTAGCTCTTGTAGACCAGGCTGGTCTAGCTAAGTTCTTAAGTGGGTGTTGTGTTTAATGCTAAGGTTGATACAAAGACCAGGTTTCAAGGTCTAAATAATATTTAATGCCCTGTTGTAAGAGCTTGCTGAGGATAGACATTGGGTATTTTGAATGGAACAGACTTTGTAAGACATTGGGCAGATTTCTGAGTTAATTTAGAAGCTCTCACGACTGCTTTTTGGCTATGTAGCTATCTGTAATTTACTAAGGACTTGCTTCTAAATTTAGCCAAGCTCTGAAGCGTTGCTGGAGCTGTCCTAGTACACTTCAACTTGGAATTGCCTTTGAGAAATGTATTTTGCGGTCATGAAAGTAGATGTGAGCCATTGATAGCCTCATGGCGTACCCACGAGCCTTGAACTTCTGTCACTGTTTTAGTTTCTGTGACAACTTCAGTTCAGTGCCTTCAAATTTCATGCCCACACCCCCTCTTTCAGGAAATACTCTATGGGACAACTTTCTGTATAGAAAATATAGGCTAGGGCTGGAAGGTGCCTCGGGGGGTAGAAGCTCTTACTGTGCAAGCAGGACAGCCTAGGTTTAACCCTAGAGCCCGCTTTGGGAAGACAGAGCCCATTCTGAAAGTTCCTATGACCTGTACATGCACTTTATGGCACGTACACATTCCACCCTCCCAATACCACAAACTTTCACACAAATACATTTTTTTAGAAAAGAAAATATAGAATAGAATGCTTACATGAAATTGCTATTTATTTATTTCCTTATTCATTTATGCTGTCATTGGGGATGGAAGCTCAGTCCTTGCACGTGCTAGGCATTTGACGAGTGCTCACTTACCAAGGTGATAGTCCCCTCCCTTCCTTATCTCCTCTCTTCCTCTTCCCCATCTACCTTTTCTTTTCTTTGAATAGTCTCACTCTCTTGAAGTCACAACTCCCTCTTACTGCAGCCTCTGAGTGCATGAGCCTCTGCTGCTCCGGCTAGATGAGTGGAAGTGAGGTGGCTGTGCATGGGGTCACGTGTGGGACACTTGCCCAGCACTGCAAGTGGGAAGATTGTTCAGAGTTAAAGGAACCCACACTTTCATTCGTGGAACCTAAACGTTTTTGCTAAATCCATTCTGTTTATCAAATATAAAAGCACAGAATCCCCCGGCCGTGGCTGATGAGAAGGGCTGAACTACTGCTTACCAGCTCCACGTCCCCTCTCTGTAAGAGTGAAGCTGATGGATGTTGTCAGCGAGCACTGAGAAGGAAGTCTAAGGACAGTATCCAGTCTTGCCACATGCTAAGAACATGTTCTCCACTGATCTGTTCCCACAACCCCTGAATGTAGATTTGCTTGTTTGCTTTGAGACAGGGTGTCTCTGTATAGCCCTGGGTCTCCTGGAACTCAAAATGGACATCCCCTGCCTCGTGAGTTCTGGTATCCACTACACCTGGGTGAATACACTTTTAAAATTTAATTTAACGTGTGCACACGCACAAAAGAGAGCTTGTGCTATAGCATGTGTGTGGAGGTGGAGGACAGCTCTCTATGGTCTGTTCATTTCTCCACGGTCAGGGCCAGGGTTCAAGCTCAGGTGTTCGGGCTTGCTCAGTAAGAGCTTTTTACCCTTATTAAGCTGTCTTGCCAGTCCTCAAACATAGATCGATCCATCTGTCTATCTTGTCTGTCTGTCTGTGAGGCAGGGTCTCACCTATGTAGCCCTGTCTGCCCTCGAACTCACAGAGATCCGCCTGCCTCTGCCTCCTGAGTGCTGGGATTAAAGACGTGTGCCACCACCACCTGGTGTGCTTGCTGTTTTTTTGCAGAGGACTTGTATGCAGTTCCCAGTACCCACATAGAGACTGACAGCAGTCTATAACTCTGGTTCTAGGGGTCAGACTCCCTTTTCTGGCTTCCTGGTACCAGGAATGCATGCGGTACACAGAGATACAGCCAGGTAAAACACTCATACATATGAAGTAAAAATTAGTTCTTTACCCTTTTTGGCCATATTTTCACTTCTTGTAGCTGGGTGGCTGTGGTAATGCACACTGCAGGTACAGGTTTCTGTAGCCGCTCAGCAGTGTTACCACAGGCTTGCTGCAACTGTCACAGCTGGTGCTAGTTTGGTGCAGGGCATGGCTGGAGTTTCACTGAAGTCTGGGAACCCTCTTTCCACATGCACTGGTGGTTCCTGTAGACTTTGAAGGTGCTGCTGTGTGCTGGGTAGAGAATTCAGGTGCGTTTTTTCTTTCCTAGAGATCTTGTCCTTGTCTACACGCCTTCTTTCCTTTGGACCGTGGATTTTCCAAGCCCTTCTCTTACAGTGCTTTGTCTGTGGTCTGTTCAGAGGCTGGTTCTGCAAACCTGCCATCACCTAGTCCTGTATCTTTATCACTCAATAAAGTTACAAGATCAGAGTGTCCTTGTGTGTCCCTTCTTGCAGTGGCCTGGGAGTGCTGTCTCTTCACTTTCAGGTGGCCGTGGCACGGCTCATGTGATGTGGTCTTGAGGTGGCCGTGGCGCGGCTCATGTGATGTGGTCTTGAGGTGGCCGTGGCGCGGCTCATGTGATGTGGTCTTGAGGTGGCCGTGGCGCGGCTCATGTGATGTGGTCTTGAGGTGGCCGTGGCGCGGCTCATGTGATGTGGTCTTGAGGTGGCCGTGGCATGGCTCATGTGATGTGGTCTTGAGGTGGCCGTGGCATGGCTCATGTGATGTGGTCTTGAGGTGGCCGTGGCACGGCCCGTGTGATGTGGTCTTGAGCTGAATGTGCCGACAGCAGCATCTGAGGCGTGTCCAGAGAGCAGAGGCAGCATTTCTTTGAATTCACCAGAACTATAATTACTGTATTTTCCACTCCAGAACTGTTTCACAAAAGCAAGGGCAGCTTTACTTTACTGTAGAGCTATTTAGAGTTGAGTCTAACGTGCACCTCTATTTTGTAGTTGTTTTTTTTTTTTTAATATTTATTTATTATGTATACAATATTCTGTCTGTGCATATGCCTGCAGGCCAGAAGAGGGCACCAGACCCCATTACAGATGGTTGTGAGTCACCATGTGGTTGCTGGGAATTGAACTCAGGACCTTTGGAAGAGCAGGCAATGCTCTTAACCTCTGAGCCATCTCTCCAGCCCCTCTATTTTGTAGTTTTGTGTTCTCAGTCAGCAAAGCTCTATGGTGCTTCATGGGTAACACCCCCAGTAATTCAGAAACAGTGGCTCCAGCAATACACAGCACACGCTCAGTTGGCAGTCAGTCATTTAGCTTCCTTGTTCACCAAGTGATGGCACATCCCTGGTCTTCAGCCGTATTTCCCTTTTTGCCCATACAACTTTTTCAAACTGCTGAGGTGTTCTGCCTTTCCACAGAACCTGAAGTTTACCCAAGCTCCTGATGGCCTTGGGATCACTTCTTTTCCTTCAGCTGCCTCACCACTGCCAGTACAGTTGTGCCTCTTGATGCCATACGGCTCTTTCTCTCTCCCTGGACGAGCACCTTCTGCATCTGGGAGCCTTGTCAGGTTTTGGCACAGCAGTAGCCTCCTGAGTGTGGGGTTACAGACGTGGGCCACTGGACTTGTCACCTTCCTCTTATGTTGCTGTTAATACCTAGGTTAGCTTCTTAGCTACTTTTCCTCTTAATTTTTTTTAAAAAGTACAAGTATACTTTATTGTATCAATTACTAACCAGGTACAGTGGTACGTGCCTCTGATCCCGGACTCAGGCGAAGGCACAGGGATCGGAAATTCAAGGTCATCTCTGGCTGTACAGTTAGCTTTAGGCCAGCCTGGGTTGTGTGAGATCTGGTGTCCTAACTCCAATCCCAGTGATGAGACACATTTGTGACACATTCTTCTGGCCTCTGTGGTCGCTGCGTGCAGACGGTACACAGACATCTATACAGGGAAAACGCCCATATACAGAAAATAACTTTTTTTTTTAAATTACGTGCCTCTGCGTAACTGCATGAGAGCTGATGCCCTCAGAGGCTGGAGGCCTTAGATCTCCCTGGAGCTGCTGTCACAGGAGTTTGAGCCACCCATGGATGCTGGGAACAGAACTTGGGTCCTCTGCTAGAGCAGGACCTCTGTCTAGTCTCTTGATTTTTTTTTAAAGTTGTCACTTAATAAACAATCCAATTTTCAATTTTCATCAGTTTTATTTTGGACATTATAGTGACAACATTTTATTTTAGTGGTAGTCCAGCAGAGATGAGAAAATACCACTATATGACAGGGTTCTAAAAGTTGGCTTGTCCCCCCATCAGTTTTTCCCTTTATCCTTTCAGTGTAAACAAATCCAAACAATCCATTTGTGGGGGGGGTGTTGAGATCCTCTGCCCATCTGTGTGCTTGATACAGCGTGGCTCCAGAAAGAGCAGCTTTGGAGACTGTTGTGGAGAGGAGTCTTCCCATCATAGATTCTGTCTGCTGCTGTAAGTGAGATGGGCTGAGGGCCAGTTTTCTTTTCTTTTTTTTTTTTCATGTTTCTCAAGCCTTGCCAGAGTGCTTAGCTTCGTAGGCAGCTGTTTAACTCTGATCTGTGTCCTGCACTTGCAGGGAGCTCTCTGACCTCTTACTTACTAATATGGCTAGCGCTACATGGTCTATGGTGCAAAACATAGCTGTAGTCGGCCTGGAATGTGTCCAAACTACACAAGAGACTGGAATCCAGAAAGGACAGGTGGTGTGCATTTCGTCTTGGTAAGAGTCGGACATCTTCAGTGACAGTCACAGAGGAAGATCTGATACACTTTTCAAAACTTGGGCATAAACTTTTGCTTTGATTCCTCTGACAGATTTCAGGCTACAGGATATTAATAACTCTTAGAAGCCAGTTCTTGGGGTGATTGTATTTTGCTGATAAACTTGGAGCTTGAGTGCTTTGTTAGTGAGTGACCTGTGCTGACATGTCTCCCACGTGGCGGTCAACAGCTGCAGAAGGACTTAATTTTACCACCGACTCCGAGCCAGTGTAAGCGGCAGTGTGGTACGTTCGTTGTTCTGAATATTTGGATTTCTTCTGGTTGAAACATGTTGGTGTACGTTTGTAGCGAATAAGTGCTTCACTGCTGATGCCCAGACTCACCTCCAACTGGGCTCGGTTGGTACTTGGATATCAGCCTCTTGAGCAGCCAGCACTGTCTTTGAATTTTCTTTTCTTTTCTTTTTTTTTTTTTTTGATTTTTCGAGACAGGGTTTCTCTGTAGCTTTTGGTTCCTGTCCTGGAACTAGCTCTTGTAGACCAGGCTGGCCTCGAACTCACAGAGATCTGCCTGCCTCTGCCTCCCGAGTGCTGGGATTAAAGGAATGAGCCACCACCACCCGGCTTGTCTTTAAATTTTTATGTTTGGCTAATGGCCTTGTGATGGAAAGAAACAATGAGTTGTGCATAGAAGTTTGAGCTTCCACTCCTTAATCTAGCTAAGCCTTATTTAAATAAATTAGTCCCCGCCCCATTGGATGCTAAACTGGGGCCTAACACAAGTGTTCTCTGCTGGGCTCCAGTCCCAGATACATTGAGCTCTGGTGGCTGATGATAAGTTGCTGTAAAATAAGGGCTCAGTCATAGCATGGTCCACTTCTGAGATCCTCTTTTCAGCTTTGATGCCGCTGTGGAGACCAGTTTAGTCTGCTAGGAATTTGGAGTAAAACGGGAAGCCTGTATATACTCTTATACTTGTAAACTGAGGCACAGTTTATAAGGATGCTGTTATGGGAATACACACCCTGATTTAGAGATTTTATAATGAGAAACAGTGACCGTCTACTCTAAAGTGTTTTGGACTCCTTACCAGGAAACTCATCGTCAACAGCAGCTTCCTTCTGGGTATTAGAACCTTCTAAGTGGGAGCCCCATGAGTATAAGTGGACTCACGTGTGGACACTGCAGTGAAGTAAAGCCCTCATGAGGAACAAGAAAATGGGCTCTTCCTGGCCTGGCAGTGTTGGGAGTCAGGCCTACCCTACCACACACTCTGACTCCTAACCCTTCCCCACACCTATAGGAATGTGTTTTCAACAGTGTTGTTACATGACTTAGTCCAGGCATTTGTCGCTTATCTGGTTCAGGTGTAAACTGTGGGTCCATCAGAAGGCAGGAGGATCAGAAATTTAAATTTCATAGTGAGTTCAAAGCCAGCCTGGGCCAAATGAGATTCTGTCACAATAACCAAAAAAAAAAAAAAAAAAAAGATAAAATATCAAGTATCTGTCCTATCTTTAGGCAAGCTACTACAGAGGCAGCAGAAGGGAGTTGTAAATGTAGAGTGTGGGCTTCAGAAAAGGTTTAGTCCAGTTCTTGTTCCTAGCACCAAACAGAAGCTGGCACCATCAGGAACCCCTCCCTGTTCTAGAGATCTGACATCCTCTTAGGTCTCTCTGGGCACCAGGCATGCATGTGGTTTGGACGTATATGCAGGCAAAACACCCATACTCATTAAATGTTTTATCTGATGTATGTATGAGTATGCCTGGTGCCCTTGCAGGTCAGGATGGAGCCTCTGGAACTAGAGTCACAGGTAGCTGTAAGCCATATTGTAGGTGCTGGGAACTGAACCTAGGTCTTCTGGAAGAGCAGTCAGTGCTATTAACTACCGAGCCATCTCTCCAGCCCCTCACATGGTTGCTGATTGTAGTGTATGCTGTGTCTTACATTACAGATCCATCACCACTACAGTTGTGTGAGTGAAACTTGAATAACCTGCCGTAACCATCCCTGTGTAGACGCCAGTGTTTCCTAAAGGTCATACAACTTGATACTTCCTCAGAAAAGGATAGCATTATTGTCACACCGCTCCTTTCTGTTCTGGAGTTTTGGATTTGGTGGATGTAAAGGCTCTGTCCATGAAGAGTTAAATGGTTGTAACCTAGCAACTTTTGAGGTTTCTTTCTCGTTCTCTCTCTCTCTCTCTCTCTCTCTCTCTCTCTCTCTCTCTCTCTCTCTCTCCTCCCTCCCTCCCTCCCTACAAACAGATCTAGTGTTTCATGAGGCATTAGTTTCTGCCTTCTCCATGGACTTTTTCCAGTTTTAGCGTGAGCATCTGGACAGGCAGCAGATGGAGCTGCAATGGGATTGGTGTCAGACACCTGGCATCTTGTAAAACTCACAGTCTTATTATAGCAATCCCTGTTACTAGAATTGCCAGAGAATGTACAAAATAAAGATGGCCAATAGAGAGGAAAAGCCAGCAACATCACTGCCATCCTTTTTCATGATCTGCTGTGAAAGTTTTAGGTATATGCTCAGAACTGCCAAGAGCAACAAAGGAGTTGGAGCTCAGTTGCTAGTGCTTGTCTAGCCTGCAGAAAGCCCAGGTTCAGCCCCCAGCACTGATAAGCCAACGACAGCCGTTTATATAGGGAAACAACAACACAAAACACTAATTGTGATACATTTGGCCTGATCTGCCTTCCAGAAAGTGAGAGGAACCCCCCATTTCAGGTGGGACCTGAATACTTGATAAATATCTATGCCCTCTCACTGACATTCAAAGGGACTCACACCTCTCCGCTTCTTGCTTGAATGAAACAGTGGGGTTCAGTATCAGGCACTTGTGCGACAGTTTGGAGGAATAGCATTGTTGTGAGTGTACTGTCCATTACTTGCTGGTTTGATAGACCTCTCAGCTGCAGAGATGACCTGATGACCAGAGGACTCTGTGGGCTGTGGACAGCAGTCTTGAGGGACAGTGTTCTGTTGTAGGTGAGGGACTGTGGCACAGCATATGTGAACCATGGCTCTGGTGGTCAGATCTGAGTTCCCATCTGCATCTTCTGTTTGCAAAGTATCTGAGGCCAGGCAGCGGTGGCGTATGTCTTTAACCCCAACACTCGGGAGGCAGAGGCAGGTGGATTTCTGTGAGTTTGAGCCAGCCTGGTCTACAAGAACTAGTTTCAGGACAGGCTCCAAAACCGTAGAGAAACCCTGTCTTGGAAATCCCCCCCCCCCAAGAAAAACGAAATATAAATTATCTGGCCTCTCTGGAAGAACCTTCTATTCCTTCTTTCTTTCTCTTGTTGCATTTTTTTGTCTCTCCATGTGTGCACAGGCGCACAGCACAGTCACACAGTACAGACACACAGCACAGACACAGCACAGACACAGCACAGACACACATGCACAGCCCATGAGTGGAGGTCACAGGACAACTTTTCAGGACTCATTCTTCCCTGCACTGTGTAGGTTCTAGGGATTGAATTCAGGTCGTCAGGCTTGGAGCAAGTATCTTTACCCATTAAGCTATCTTGCCAGTCCCAAAGAATTTTAGATTCCTCATCTGTAGAAACAAGACAGTACTGTCCACTTTACAGAGTTCATGACTTCTGCTCATGATAAAAATGTAATAAATTGTGTTCTGTTTGTTTTGAGATGGTGTCTCATGATGTAGCTGAGGTGGGCAAATTGTGTAGCCAAGGTTAGCCCCAAAACTTCCTGTCATAGTCTCTTAAATCCTGGGATTACAGTGTGTGTGTGCCACCAAACCCAGTATAAATTGTATTCTTTATTACAAGAGAAACCCATTCATTCTTCTGAAATGTGTGTGATTACATAAAGGACACTGTGAAGAGCAGCTAGGGATTCTTATACTCTGGTGGTGCAGTTGACTTTACTAAGTGTGATTGTGTGGGTTCCAGAAGGGAAAAGTGATGGTCAGTGTTGTGGCTGACGAGACTAAGTAAACACGCAAAGAACAGCATTCGAGGCGGAGCTAACAGCAGTGTCACAGAGGTCAGCTGTGGATGCAGTCTTCTGGACTGCAGTAGCTGAGGTTGGAGACGCAGGACAGTTCCCACCACGGAGTTGCGGTCCTGGGAAGAGTTATTTTGTGTTTGCTGTATTTTGTTGAAAAGAGTCGTGCAAGTGGGCCTCGAACTTCTGGTTCTCCTGCTTCCCATGTCAGGGTCTTAGGTCGGGGAAGGTTCTTTAAAGGCAGAGTGTAACCGAGGGCTTTAGCACGTAGTTGTTTCTGGTTTTTATTATTTTTTTTAATTTATTATGTATACAATATTCTGTCTTCGTGTAGGCCTGCAGGTCAGAAGAGGGCACCAGACCTCATTACAGATGGTTGTGAGCCACCATGTGGTTGCTGGGAATTGAACTCAGAACCTTTGAAAGAGCAGGCAGTGCTCTTAACCACTGAGCCATCTCTCCAGCCCCAAATGTGTAGCCCAGGCTGGCCTCAAACTCGTGATCCTCCTGCCTCTGCCTCCTTCAGCAAATCCTACCGGCGTGTGCCACCACAACCGGCTGTTTCTGGTTTTTATTAACCACACTTGTATTTTAAGTAAGAAATTGCCACAGCAGAATGACAGAGGCAGGGGGGTCACTAAAAATGTTGTGTTCTTCATGTAGAATTGATGCTAATAGGGGACATCTATTTCCTCGGAGATGGAGAAAGGCGCTTGGATAGGGGTGCTTTGGAATGTCATGTGAACGGCATGTATTTTACTTCTTCACGGTTAAGTTTGAGCTGCTTGTCAGACATGAAAGATACACACATTCACATGTATACATACATGCTTGCTTGTGTACATGCATATACATGTACACATGTACATACATACATATGTACACACACACGTATATGTGTATGTGCATGTTGGTTTGAGCCAAAAAGACTTAGTCTTATTTCTGTAGAATGTAGTCAGTAATTTATGATTGTAAACAAACCTCTGTGTATGTGCACACGTGCATGCATGTAGTGCACAGTCATGCAGGTAAAACACTCATATCCGTAAAAAATTTTTGGTTTTTCAAGACAAGGTTTCTCCGTGGCTTTGGAGCCTGTCCTGGAACTAGCTCTGTAGACCAGGCTGGCCTCGAACTCACAGAGATCCGCCTGCCTCTGCCTCCCGAGTGCTGGGATTATAGGCATGCGCCACCATCGCCTGGCCCTTCATATCCGTAAAAAAATTAACTTGCCAGGCGGTGGTGGTGCATGCCTTTAATCCCAGCACTCGGGAGGCAGAGGCAGGCGGATCTCTGTGAGTTCGAGGCCAGCCTGGTCTACAAGAGCTAGTTCCAGGACAGGAACCAAAAAGCTACGGAGAAACCCTGTCTCGAAAATAAAATAAATAAATAAATCAATAACTTATGTGCATTGGTATTTTGTCTGCACATATGTCTGTGTGAGGATATCAAGTCCCTATAAAGTTGTAGGCCGTTGTCAGTTGCCATGTGGGTGGTGGGAATTGAACCCAGGTCCTCTCGAAGAACAGTCAACACTCTTAACTGCTGAGCCATCTCTCCAGCCTCTAAAAAATTAAATTAAAAAAAAAAATGGAAGTACTGCTGAAGTCAGCCAAGGAAACCAGACCAACTGACTTCCCCTTTGCCACTGGTTTCAGAGTCCACCCGGAATCGCATGTTTCTGGCCGAACATTAGGGGCACACTTTGACCAGATGAGAACATTTCGTTGAGGCAAATGCTTAAAATCCTTGAGAACGAATTTCTTGACTCTGCTTAGAAAACTAAGTCTGGCCGGGCAGTGGTGGCACACGCCTTTAATCCCAGCACTAGGCAAAGGCTAGTGGATCTCTGTGAGTTTGAGGCCAGCCTAGTCTATAAGAGTTAGTTCCAGGACAGGCTCCAAAGCTACAGAGAGACCCTGTCTCAAAAAACCAAAAAAAGGAAGAAGGGAAAAAAAAAGAAAAAAGAAAAGAAAACTAAGTTTGTGCAGTGGAAAATAATTTCCCAGTTCCCTAACAGCCCATTTTGTGGCAAGGATAGGTTATATATGGGCTGTGCTTCCTGGACACGCCCCTTTGGGCTTCTAAAGGGGAACATCATAGCTTTCTCCTGTTGTCTTTCATTATCCACGCCAGGTGCTGTCCATCCCCTAGACTTACTACTTTTTCTTCCTCCACACCCCCCTCCCCAACATGGGAAGCCTTCAGCATTCACTGCGGTGCTTTATTTAGCCGTCACAGTTGTCACATTAGTAATTGGGTGAGCCCAACTGGAGGTGGGGGGCTGTTCTGCCCTTTTGAAGATCAGCCCCCACACCACTGCACTTCGGTACCCACGCTGGAGCAGAGGCAACTGGCTGGATCCTGAACTCAGACGTTTGATGGTGTGCGTGGGAGCATATGTGGTTTTAGAATTTAAATTCAGAACGAAGCCCTGGCACCTGACAGCCGTAGAGCACACTTTGCAGCAGACAGAACTTTTGTTCCTGCTTCTTTTGTCTTCACACCCAGCAGTTTACTTAGCTTTTAAAGTGAGAATTATTCAGTACTTGTATCTGTGGCATTTTGGTCAAATCAACATGTTTAAAAATATCTGCAGACTTCCATAGGAATGCTTCCTGAATCCTGTGTGTTCTGAGTAATTTGGCAGGGAGTGAGTTGGATCTTGCATTGTTGGCAAGGATTGATGTCTCTACTAAGGGGTAAAATTTGGTTCCTAGAGTTTGGGGGTAGGAAAAATTCATAAATAAAATGACATATATAACAGTGTGTAAACAGGTAAGAGTGTATCTTTGATACCTGATTTTTATAAGAGATGGTACACATGTTTAATCCCAGCAGTTGGGAGTTAGAAGCAGGCAGATCTTTGTGAGTTCAGGGCCAGCCTGGTCTACATAGCGAGTCTCAGGCCAGCAAGGGCTACATGGTGAAACTCTTATCTTGAAAAATAACTCAAGGGACTGGAGAGACAGCTCAGTGGTCAAGAGAACTGACTCCTCTTCCAGAGGATGTGGGTTCAATTCCCAGTACTCACATGACAGCTAACAATTGTCTGCAGCTTTGAGCTGTGGCACCTTCACACAGAGATACATGCAGGCAAAACACCAGTGCACATAAAATAAAAATAGTTAAATGAACGAATAAAACACGGTACTGGAGAGATGGCTCAGCAGAAGATCTGGGTTGGATCCTCACACCCACATGGTGGCTCAGTCATCTGCAGTTCCAGTTCTGTGGGAGCCGATAACCTTCTTCTGAGTACCATGGTCACCAGACACTCATGTGATACACAGACATGCAGGCAAAACACTCTTACACATAAATACATACAAAAATGAAAAAATAGGTTCTCTTTTGTTTGTGAAAATAAGCTAAAAAATACCATAAGCTGGAGGAAGTGAACACTGGTTATTACGTTGTAATTGTGTGCGCGCACACGGCATGTTTGCTTGTTGTGGAGAGTTCTTAATGTGTATGGAGGTCTGGAAACTTTCGGGATTTCTTTCTCAGCCTTTCTCTGTGTTTGTTCCAGGACTTAGGTCCTCAGGCATAACATCAAGTGTCTTTACCCAGTGAGCCATCTCCCCAGCCCCTAATTTTGGTAATCGTTCCCCTTCTGTGACACAGCCATTTACTTGTGTCCTGGCCCCTTAACAATTTAATCTGTCCCCCGCTCCCCCAAAAAAGTATTTATTTACTTTTATGTGTTTGCCTGTGTGTATGTCTGTGTGCCAGGTACAGGCCTGGTACTTGTGGAGGGCAGAGGAGGGTGTGGGACCCCTGAGACTGGAATTGTAGGCACTTGTGAGCTACTATGTTGGTGCTGGGAACCAAAGCTGGGTCATCACAAAAGCCGTCTCTCCAGACCCCACCCCCTTTGTAATGAAACTGCTTAACAGAATTTTGGTTTTCAGTTTGAGCATGGTCTGGTTATGTAAGTTCCAGCCTCAGACTCAGTCTTCCTGCTGCTTACTCCAGGGCAGCACATTCGGTGCTGTGTGTGTGTATGTGTGTGTGTGTGTGTTGAGATACTGTTCTTTGTTGTATCAGACTGACCTTGAACTTGTGATCCTCCTGCCTCAGCTTCCCAAGACATACACCATACCTGAAAACTGAGAATTTAAGGCCAGGAAAAGTATGGCCATTCAAAATCAAAAAACAAAACAAAAAAACCCACAAAAAGGCCATCCAATAAAGGAGGCACAATTTTCAAGACCAGATTAACTTTTTTCCTCTCCTAGTGCTGTAGGCTATGAGTTTAATGATGAAAATTGAGCTGAATCTTCTAAAAATAGACATTCACGACACAAGACCCTTTTGCTGTGTGGAGGATTGCAGAAGCTGAGTGATTCTATCCTAAGCAGCTGATACACAGTAGTCACACCCTAGTTGATGTCTGACCCTCATTTGGGTCAGGAGAACGATTTGCTGATGGCTGTCCCCCTTTGCTTTCCGTGCAGTGTGGATATTGTTCCGTTGAACACTACCCACCCAAAAGCATGGCATGGCGCACACAGTTCCCTTTCAGAGAGACTGAGATCAGGACGTTGTTCTTGTGGTCTGACACACCAGTGTTTGCATTAACACCTCCTGTTATTAGCGCTTCTAATCCCTGTCTTCTCTGTGGGTTGTGACATTTTTGTGTAACCAAAGTGCTGATTTTCCGCACTGCGCACTGTGTAGGTGCTTAGAGAGAACTCTAGACTGAGCAGAGCGAGGCTTGATGTCTCGGTGGGACATGCCAAGTGCAGCCCTGTCAGGATCTTTATTCTTTCCCAGCCTTCTGGCCCTGCAGCTGCTTACCAGGGGCCCTAAATGTGGTAATTAGCAGGACTGCCTCCACTTGAGCAGCAAAAGGAAGGGTAATTTAACCTGCCTGGTAGTGGTTATATTTGTCTCCAGTCCCGTTGGAGATGCTCAGAGAAAGGGTTGCTATATCCTGGATTTTCATGCCCGTTTTCTTCATGAAAAGGGTCTGCGCTCATGGTCTTGTAAACCTTGAGTGTCACTTCTGGAAGCAGAGAAAGAATGTGTGACAAGACACCAACGTGAATTAGGGCATGCTAGTTAGAGTGACTCTAAAGGTGCTCCAAAGGCTGTAGCATCTTTCTCAATTAGTTATTTTTAAAAGTAATGTCAGTGGTTAAGAGCACTTGATCTTGCAGGGGACTTGCGTTAGGTTCCGAGCCCTCACATGAAGGCTCATAACCTGCAGTGCCGGTTCCAGGGAATCTGGTGCCCTTGTTTGACCTCCTCAGGTGCTGTGAATACACAGGGCACACGCGCAGGCTAAGCATTTCTACACAAAATAAATTAACTGAAAAAGAAGCATGGGCGGAGTAGGAAGGGCTCCCGGGCCCCACCCCTCCTGGAGAATTTATGTGCATGGTTGCTGAAGAGGAGCCGATTTTATTTAGTGCTGTAGCCTGGTGAGGTGCCAGGGCTCCTTTGAAAAACCCTAATGAACCTCACTGGGCCACACCCCCCAAATGAAAGCAGGATTGGTGTAGTTGGTGTCATTTGCCAGCTTGACCCATGTGGGAAGGGGAAAGCTCAGCTAAAGAATCACCTCAGTCAGACAGTTCTCTGGGCTTGGGCTGCGTAAGAAAGGAGCTAAACAAGCCAGAGAGCCACATTTCCTATAGTTACCCCGGGCTCCTGACCTGCTTCGGCCTCCTCTCCAAATCAGCACAGCAAAAGAAAAGCTAACTAAGGCAGGTGGGAAGGAAAGGAGGGCTGAACACGACCAAAATGTGCTGTGCACATGTGTGAAGATGTGGGAAGAAGCCGTCATTGTGCATGGTTAGTGTGTGCTGATCAGAGGAGAGTGCTGGGACCCGGTTCAGCCGCAGACACTTCCCTCCCGTGTTCAACAAGGGCCTGGGTATGGCCTCCATCGTAGGGTGGGGTGGGGCATTTGTTGAGGAGCGAGAAGCAAATTTAAATTCTTTAAATATTGCCTATTTTTAGTGTTTGTTGTGGAGACTTTTCAAAACATTTATGTAAGAAAAACTTAGAGATTTGTTATTTGAGTGTTTTGTCAGTATGTATGTATACATGTGCCTAGTACACTCAAGAGTTTGAAGAGGGTGTTAGATGCCCTAGGACTGGAGTTACAGATGGCTGTGAACCACCATGTGGGTGCTGAGAACAAACCTGGGTCCTCGGGAAGAGCAGCCAGTGCTCTTAGCCTCTGAGCCAGCTCTCCAATCCTGAAATTTCTCTCTTTTGCCTAGTTTGCTGCAGTGGCCTTTTCTAGTCAGTCACCTGGGCTTCCTGCTGAGTCCTCATTCTGCCCTTGAAAGCCCGCCTGCTGTGGTCCAGTGCCCTGGCTCCTGGGGCTCCACTTCTGCCCAGCTCACTTGGATTTAGCATTTCAGTGTAGGGCCATGGGTGTAGTTCGGCAGGAGAGTGCTGAGTGTGCAGTACACTATGCTAAACCCCTTCTTGCCCAGGGATCTTTATTTAGGCTCTTCCTCTGTTGTAATCTTTCTCTTGGCTCTCACTTGAATTCTCTGTCCTTATTTCCAAACCTAAACTTAGGGAGATCTTCCTCACAGCCACTGCTCTGGAGAGCTTTCTTCTGGCCCCTTCTTTGTGTGTCATTAGGTCTGCCCAGAGTGCTCTCACTGCAGCCTGACCTTCTCATCACAGAAGTCATTAGACCTGAAGGTTTCTATTTTCTTTATTACTAATTATTACTTGGGAGGCGCTGTGTGGGTGTGTTGTCAGAACACACCTGCAGTCGGTTATCTTCCCCTCCGTGCATTTCAGGGCACTGAGCTACAGTTACAGGGCTTGCTTTCACAGTGCGTGAACACCTACCGCTGAGCTCGCTCGCTTTCTGGCCTCTGAAGTTGTAATTATCTTTTTAAAAAAATTTATCTGTTTATGTGTATGGGTGTTTTGCCTACATGTATGAATGTCTAGTGCCCTCAGAATCATAAGAGAGTTTTGGATCCCCTGGGCATTGAACCCAGGTCCTCCAGAGCAACAGCCAAATTATCTTGTCTGTGACTGCCAGCTTCTAATGAGCCCTGTCTAAATAACTCTCCATGAGAGAGTGTGTGTGTGCGCGTGCGTGTGTGCACTCACATGCTGCAGTGCATGTGTCCAGGTCAGAGATAGCTTTCGGGATGCCTTTTTCCTTCCACCATTTGAGTCCTGGGATCAAAAATGTCTTCAGGCCTGAAAACAAAACCATTCCCTGCAGAGCCATCTCACTGGCCTTAATACACCTTTCTGTGTCACTGGCTTGGTTTGTTTTCCCGTTTGCCTGTGTCATCACCCGGAGACAGGCTCAAATGTCTGAATAGTAGACACAGATCTGAAATGAGATTCTTTATCCAGACCAGCTGCAGGAAATGGTGCCCTTGAAGTTTTCAGGGCTGGAGGGCTCTTCGGCCTTGTGGTGGGTACAGGGACGATAGCTTGTCTGTCTGTCAGGCCGTAGTGCCTCTACAGTGGAGTGACTTTACCAGCTGATCATTTGTAAGAGGTACCTGTTTGATCCAGTCACAGCCAGCTGTCCAAAAGCATTTAGTTAGTATTTGTCATTTAAACCCGGGATGGCCCGGTCACAGGACTGTGTGTAGCCTGGCAGAGAGCAGCAAGCAAACTGGGGTCCACTATGTCTTCTCTTTGTTCTGCCCAGCTAAAGGACTAGAGCAGCAGTTCTCAACCTGTGGGTCACAGCCCCACAGAGGTCACACATCAGATATCTTGTGTTTCGTGTGTGTGTGTGTGTGTGTGTGTGTGTGTATTTTTGGTCTTTTTTTTTTTGTTGTTTTTCTAGACAGGGTTTCTCTGTGGTTTTGGAGCCTGTCCTGGAACTAGCTCTTGTAGACCAGGCTGGTCTCAAACTCACAGAGATCCGCCTGCCTCTGCCTCCCGAGTGCTGGGATTAAAGGCGTGCGCCACCACCGCCGGGCCACGCTTCATATATTTACATTAGGATTAATAACAGGTGCGATGAAATAACAACGTGAGGGTCACAGCGCTAGGAAGGTTGAGAGCACCGTACTAGAGGGGTGACTGTCCTGTCCCGTGCCCCTCCCCCACTGAGCTGTTCTCCCTGGCTGGCTCAGGTTTGGACTGCTTCTGTTCTGCAGATATTATTAGCTGATTGGAAACATTAATGTGAATTCATGTTCAACCCACATTCAGCGATTCGCTTCTCATTTTTATTCTCTTGTTCATAGATACTTCCGAGGGTGAAGACTGTCCTTACTTCCTTCATTCCCATTTTGGCATCCTAAACAAAGTCCTTCAGTGTGTCGGACAATAAACATTAACTAAGTGCAGTTCAAAGGAAGATGGCCAGTGTAATTCATTATGGCAGTCCAGTAGTGACCGGGCTACACTCTCCAGGTCTTTGCACCCACACCCACTTACCAGCTCATCTTTTTAAGAGGCAGGATCTTGGGGCTGGAAAAAATAGCAGTGATACAGTGCTTGCCTGCCCTGAACACAAAGGGGACCGCAGAGGAAATGTGGTGTCTCCCTCTGAACAGGCTGCCCAGACTGGCCTTGAGCTCTGGACTCTGTCGGTCCTCCCGTCTCATCACCCAGGGAGCCCCCGTGCTTAGCTGTCTCTGTTGTTCCCCACCCAAACAACAGTTTTCTGCTTACTGTGAAGTTTTAAGGTAGAATATGGTAGCTACTTGAGAATCTCAGCTCTGAAGAGGAGGCCTGAGGACAGCTTAGGTCTAGGAGTTCAGGGCCAGTCTGGGGAATAAAGACTCTATCTCAGGGATTGGGACCTGCTAACGCTTCTTTTATAGTTTTCCTCTAGAAGTGGAGTACACTCTGCTCCATTCGCTCCATATAGTAGTTCAGTAGTTCCCTAGGGCCTTCTAGAAGATGCTGTGTTCTGGAAGGAGATGCCTGAGAGTACTGCCGGGTGTGGACAGGGAATCTGGAAAAGTCACCCAGCCCAAAGGAGGGGAGGACTTCCACCTCCACTGGGGAGGGGGGCAATTCTGGACACAGACACCCTAGGGAAGGAGCCAAGAGATGAGATACTGACACTGGCCCCTGGCCCCACCTCAGGCCTCTGCACCATTTGCCAACACTTGGGACCTGGAGTAAGGGAGCCTGTTTGTGACCCATATAGACCCAGGGCACAAAAAGACAAAGAGGATTGCCATCTGCTTATTTGTAGAGATAGATAGTTAGATTTATTTTTTATTTAAATAATGTTTTTTTTTTTCATTTATTTAAATACCAACCTCAGGTTCTCCCGCCCCAGCAGATAGATATTTTGACACTTACTGTGCGTGTGTAAGTCAGAAGACAGCCTGCTGGTGTGTGGGTTCTGGGATCACACACAGGTCATCACCGGGGAGGCAGATGCCTCTGCTGACGTGCCTTTGCCGTCTCAGCCGCCCGTCTGTTCTTCATTCATGGTGTACTCAGAAGGGGAAGCTTGCCTGGACTATAGAGCAAGCTTCCTGTTGTTTTGGTTCTCCTTCTTTGAGACATCATCTTGTATGAGTCCATCCTGGTTCCCTGGATCTCACAGAGATCCTCCTGCCCCTGCCTCTCAAGTACTGGGATTGTAAACGCATGGGCCACCATGTCAGTGTTTTGTTTTTGTTTTTTTGTGTGTTTGTTTGTTTGGATTTTCGAGACAGGGTTTCTCCGTAGCTTTTTGGTTCCTGTCCTGGAACTAGCTCTTGTAGACCAGGCTGGCCTCGAACTCACAGAGATCCGCCTGCCTCTGCCTCCCGAGTGCTGGAATTAAAGGCGTGCGCCACCACCGCCTGGCACCATGTCAGTTTTTATAAAACATTTTCCAGAAAAAGGCAGTAGCTGAGAGGGAAGCCACCTCCCCACACCTTTTTTATTCTCCTTCTGTCAAGTGTGCTCCCCCGTACTGCCCCCAAGCCTTGCCCACTGTCTTTTCCCTTGGTTTGTGACCGTAGTGCCCACCTGTTCCTCTCACAGCTGAAGCAGTGTTTGAGGAAGCAGAGCTAATGTCCTTCCTGGGTAACTTACAGTACAGTGTTTTTCAGGTTTGAACGCATTCATTTGTCCTGTTGGTCAGCTCACAAATGCTTTTGACAGCCCTGTCCTCTAGAGGTTTTTGCTTCACAGCCCCATGCTTAACCTACCCATGACCCACACGCGTACTGAGTGTCGTCGCTCCCTGTTAGCTGTCTGCATTCACCTCCACCCTGCGCGAGGGTACATACCCCCGCGGCCCTTTGTTTAGCATGCACTCACAGTAAACCTACACTAATTTGGCAGTAGCCCAGGCTAGCCTGGGGTCTACAGCTTCTTCTATCCTTTGTTGTTGAGAATGGTGGCTGTCTGGGCTTAAAGACCCCATGGAGTTCCCGCTGTAAGGCTCACCAGGATCTCAAGGTGTCATTAACTGGGAGGGAGGGCTCTGCAGGGGGGAAAGTGAGTAGGTCTTGAGAAGAACAGAGCTGGTTGTCAAGATCAGAAAATGTGTGCTTGCTCACCCTACCTCACTGTTGTGTTTTGCATAAGATGAAAAGCCTTGTGGTTGGGAGCAAGATGAAAAGGAGCAGTAGTTTAAAAATTCGCATTAAAAACTAGGCATGTTGGCGCACACCTTTAATCCCAGCATTGGGGAGGCAGAGCAGATGGATCCCTATTAGTTCAAAGCCAGCCTGGTCTTCAGAGCTAGTTTCAGGACAGCCAGGTCTGCATACATAGAGAGCCCTTGTTTTAGACAGACAGACAGACAGACAGACAGAAAGCTGTTAAAGAGTTAGGTGTAGCTTATTGGTCGTTTCATCAGCTAGGGAGTTCTGATACCATTTGTTAGGGAAACTTTCCTGTGTTCTGGTGAGTGACTGCTAAGTTTGGCCACGAGAACCCCCGTCCCATACTTGCTTGACAGCAAGCTGAGGAGTCTGCACATTCCTTCCACTCAGCAGCTTTGCCTGGGCCCAGCGGAGCTGAAGGTACAAACAGAAATAGTCCAGGCCCCTCCAGTTTTCCTCCTTATCTCTCTCTCTCTCTCTCTCTTTCTCTTTCTCTCTCTTTTTTTTGATTTTTCGAGACAGGGTTTCTCCATATCTTTTTGGTTCCTGTAGACCAGGTTGGACTCGAACTCCCAGAGATCTGCCTGCTTCTGCCTCCCGAGTGCTGGGATTAAAGGCATGTGCCACCACACGCCCGGCTCCTCCTTATCTCTTAGGCCAGGGTGGACGATCTTCCTTGGTGTGTTTAACCCCAGCCGTGGCACCTGTTAGTACACCTATCCTACCTGGTGCAGCTGAAGTTTGTCTGACTCTAGAATCCTGGACGGTGTCCCTTATATCAGTTCTCCTAGGTCTGGAGTTGGGACTGTGGTCACATTGAAGTCGTCTAGTATAAGCTGTGGTAAGGGTTGACTGTGACTTTTTCAGTGCTGGGGATTGAGCATGCCCCAGCCCGTGGGTGTTTCTAATGGTGTGTGTGTGTGTGTGTGTGTGTGTGTGTGTGTGTGTGTGTGTGTGTGTGTGTGTGTGTGTGTGGTTTTTCGAGACAGGGTTTCTCTCTGTAGTTTTGGAGCCTGTCCTGGCACTTGCTTTGTAGGCCAGGCCGTCTCTGAATTCAGAGATCCACCTGCCTCTGCCTCTGAGTCCTGGGATTGAAGGCGTGCGCCACCACTGCCCGGCTGTGCCCCTTTGTAAAAAGTCTCCTGTGTTAATTATCTGTGCATTTGGGTTTTGTTGTCTGCAGATTTGTCTGCGTGGACTAACATCATGTTAATGCGAACCATTTTCCTGTTTGGTCAAGGACCAGCAGCAGCCTTTCTAAGTGACAACTGAACCAGGAGGAACTGAGGGGGGTGGGTAGCAGTTTAGTTTTGAGTACTAAACTGTCTTAAAGAAAGAAAGACTGTGATTGGTGACCTTTCCCCCCCATCCTGTTAGGTTTACTTTAATGATACCTGGATAACAGGTCAGCAGGGTCTCTGCTCAGCAGCTATAAAAGAGAGGCCCCTGGTCTGCCCGAGACAGGTCAGTTCAAAAAGGCACTCTTGGGGAGAAGGGCCTAAGTCTCTCTTACATTTCTTTATATAAAATCAGCAGAGGGTAGCCACCAAGAGTAACACAGAAACCAGCCCACATAGCTCAGAGTTAAAGGGCATTGTATACTGACGACAAGAATATGTTGTTAGTGCCTAACCCAACACACACACCACACATACATACTACAACACACCGCACACACACACACCACATGTACACCACACACACACACACACACCATCTTTTCTTTCTCTACTGCCTGCAGCAAGGACCTGAGAAAAGGGAGGCCTCATGTTCAAACCCCCACTTCTTCTCCCTTCTGTCTGGTATGAAGTTGATAATCAGCACGCTGGGTGATACAGTGGCCCAGAGCAGGGCTTGGTACCCACCTTTTTCAGTGATCTTCTTGTAATGATGATCACTTCTTAATTATTCAAGTTCTGATATCTTCAAATTTCTTTTGATTTTGTTTTGGGGTGTTTGTTTGTTTGTTGCCATTGATTTTTCAAGACAGGGTTTCTCTGTGTAGTCCTGGCTATCCTGGAATTTGCTGTATAGACCAAGCTTGCCTCGAACTCACAGAGATCCACCTGCCTCTGTCTCCTGAGTGCTGGGATTTAAGACATATGCCACCACCTCCTAGCTATCTTTGAACTTCTTAAGGTGTTCTTGCATCTCAAAGATGCCAGTGTGGTCCTGGCTGGTAATGCGATGACTTCTGGGTGCGGGGAGCATGTTTGCCTCTACATCAGTTGCACTCCAGTGAAAAATAAAAATCTCCAAGGTCTCCCAGACCATTGTTGGAAATGTTGCTGGAGGAAGCGTGGATGTTAAATAAAGCTTCATGGAGTGGGCGTGCAGCACCCCACTGGGTGGACCTCTTGCCCAGCTGTGCACATGCAGGAAGAAGATGCCATCTTCCTGTTTCCAGGAAGCATCCTGCCCCACGATGGAAGTGGGATTAGAACTCTGGTAGAAACCAACACACTTCCTCTTTCCTAAGCCAGGCAAAGCCTTGCCTCCCTTATCCACATCATGGCCACATGTCCCACCCGTGCTCACAGCTCCGTTCTGAAACCTTGTGTCTTAGAGCAGTGCATACAGCAGCCTTATGTCATGATTCCGTGTCCTCCCGGTTGGGAGTTACAGGCAGCTGATTACCTAATTCTGTTTCTTTATTTTGCCTCTCTTTCTTTTGAGCAGATTCAGGGTGTTCTATCTTTTTCCTAAGACCTGAAGTGGTTTTGCTGGCCATGGTGGTTCCCATAGCCCTGTGTCCGCATCCTTGGGAGAATGAGATAGGAAAATCACTGTGAATTCAGGGCCAACCTGTGCTACATAGCAAGACTCCACCTCAGAATCCCTCCACCCCATCCCCTAGAATAGTGTTTCTTGGTTTTTGTCAGTTAGTGAGTATGTGCTGTTTTCTTGGAAATCCAGAGGTGCTGCTTGCTCTGCTGTGCTGTGGGCATCACTCAGAACAAAGCCCATGGATGAGTCACTGCCTCAGCATACACCTCGTGCCATTTGAGAGGAGCCCAGTTGAGCATGGGGTGTTGAGCTAGCTTCGGGACACTGGCAGGTTAGTTTGGAGAGGCCAAAGCCTGCCAATATACACAGAGTAGTGGTAGATAATACATTCTAAGGGATTATGTTGTTACTGACTAATCTTCCCCTAGCCGCTGGGAAACTAAAGCTGAGAGAGAAGGGTAGCTAATGTTTTATGGATCTGGAAAGAGTTGACTGGAGGAGGAGGGAACCAAACCACAGGACAAGATAGGGTGCCTAGAGGTTGGTGAGCTAACTGCTTTGCCTGACCTGAGGGTTTATATGGAGACTTCCAGGGTAAATGGATATCTTGGTCAGTGTTCTGTTGCTGTGAAGACCATGACTATAAAACTCTTATAAAGGAAATCATTTAATTGGGGCTGGCTTACAGTCTCAGAGACTCAATCCATTGTCATCATGGCGGAGAAGCATGGCAGAGGCGAATGCTATAGAAGGAGCTGAGAGCCCTGCACCCAGATCCTCAGGTGGCAGGAAGTGAGCAACACTGGACCAAGCCCACCCCTCAGTGACAGACCACACCTCTTAATCCTTCTCAAGTAGTGCCGCTCCCTGAAAACTACACATTCAAATAGATAAGCCTAGCGGGGGCATGCTTTGTTTGGTTGGTTGAGTTTTTTGTTTGTTTGTTTGGCTTTGGTTTTGGTTTTTTGTTTTCGGGATGGTTTCTTTCTGTAATGGCTCTGGGTGTCCTGGAACTCACCTTGTAGACCAGGCTGGCAACACTACCACTCCACCCCTCCAGCTCTGGAGCACTCTTACTCAAATCACCACACCAGACAAAGAATAATCTGGACTCAGAAGATAGTCTTCTGTGTAAGGTTTTTGTTTTTCAGTTTTGTTTTGTTTTTAAAGCAGAAAATCAGCATTATCTGAAGTGGTTTGAAATAGTAAATAGATTGACCTCAAGCAGTCCAGGCTTGAACCGTAGTGCCATTGCTGGGCATTGGTGGGCCTTGCTGGACCGAACCCAACTAAATGGGCTCCTTAGGAGGTGACAGTCGGAGAAGAAATGTCTGAAGAACGTTTTCTACCAGTAGGACCTGAGGAGCAGATTTCCTCCCTCTTTTCTTTGTTATATGACACCATTGCGTAATTGCCTATTTCAGTGAATAGGTTTTTAAGAATTGTCTAATAAGGCCGGGCAGTGGTGGCGCACGCCTTTAATCCCAGCACTTGGGAGGCAGAGGCAGGCGGATCTCTGTGAGTTCGAGATCAGCCTGGTCTACAAAGCTAGTTCCAGGACAGGCTCCAAAACCACAGAGAAACCCTGTCTCGAAAAACCAAAAAAAAAAGAAAAAGAAAAACCAAAAGGAAAAAATAATGTTTAATAAAACAACATAGTTTGGGGAGAAAACCCTCCGTAGTTACATACAGTTTTATCAATATCAAGATCAGAATAGGTTTTTGTTGTTGTTTTTTAATTTCCTAAGGTGCCTGGCTTGACTGGGAAGTGGCTCAGCGCCTTCTCACTGAGTTGTGGCCTGATAGCAGCTGTCCTGAGCCAGTCAGAGTGGAGAGAACCCTGCAGGGCAGACTAGAGCTGATGATGACCTTTGTGCATTTAGTAAGCAGATGGAGGCTTCTGTGGAACCAGGAACCTTTCTTACCCGGTATCCCTAAATTCATTTCTGTCTGTCGCTTCACAGTGAGCCAAGGTGTTGTGGATTCCGCCTGCGCCTTTAATCCCAGCACCTGGGGAAGAGGCAGCAGGACCTGGAGTTCAGAGCCTATGTACGGTACGTAGCAAGACTGTCTCCAGAAAAAAAGAACGGTAAAGAGGAAAGGAAAAATAGGTTCGTAATGGCTCATCTGCAGTGTGGGTGTTTTTCATGGCTTGGCACCTAGGATGACAGGCAGCTTAGCAAAGATGTTTCTCATGCTGAGCAAAACCTGCAACAGATGGATGTGGTGATTGCGAGGCACTTGCTCAAAGTGCTGGGTGAGTCAGTGTGGCTCAGGACTGAGTCAGTACCCGTGCAGTCAACAGGCTGGTGAGTGGCCCCGTCATTTCTGTGTAATAAGTGACAGCAACTGGAAGGAACTACTTTAAATAGCTCTCAGGACTTTTACCCTCGTGAGAGGCCAGTAGAGTTTGCTTTTAAGGGTTTAAAAAAGTGTGTTTGTTTTCTTCTGTTGAAAGTATGTGAGACATGAGGCTGGGGAGATGGCTCAGTGGGTCAGAACACTTGCTATACAAGCTCAAGGACCAGAGTTCAAATCCCTAGCACCCACACAAAAGATTAGGCATTGCCATGTGTGCCTGTAACCCCAGCACTGGTCACTGGCAGCAATAAGGTGACTTGGGGCTTGCTGTCCTGCCAGGCAGCCTGGCTGAGATAGTACACTTCCGATTCAGTGAGAGACCCTGTCTTAAAGGAGTAAGGAGACAGATGATAGAGGAAGACACTAATTCCCTCCTGGCCTCTGCATGCCTGTGTGTGAACACACACTCGCATTAAGTGTCTCTAGATGTCATGGTAGTATTTCAGTAGTGTTCTGTTGAGGGTGCTTAATTGGTTGGGTTGTCGATACCTGGATTGAACTTCTGATGTTAAATTTCTGCCAAGAAAAAGAGCTTTAAAAATGTCACTCAATACACAAGTGCTCTTACAGAGAGTGTTTCATAGGTTGGTGAGATTTTGGATAAATTTTTCTTTGAAAAAAATTTCTATTTATCTTTTTATTGGGTGGGCATCCGGGTGCCACCCATGAGAGTTCTTTCTCTCCACCATTGGGTCCTGAGGCTAGAACTCAGGTCAAGGCTTGGTGGCTACAAGTGTCTTTACGCACTGAGCCATCTTGCTGGCTCAGCTCTAACTTTTTTGTTTGTTTGTTTGGTTTTTCAAGACAAGAGTTTCTCTGCGTAACAGCCCTAGCTGTCCTGAAACTCTGTAGGTCAGGCTGGGCTCGAACTCACAGAGATCTGCCTGCGTCTCTGCCTCCCAGGTGCTGGGATTAAAAGTGTGCGCCACCACTGTCCGACCAGTTCTAACTTTTGATTGAGGTTTGATACACAGCAAAATTCATGTGTCATAAGTGAATTTCTACAAGCAACTCGCATAAATAAGCAGCACCAGGAGAGTACGCACACAAGTCCACCACGGCGTCCCCACCGTGTGCCCTCCCTTCCCTTCTCTTTGGGCTGATGGTTTCAGAGTCTCTGTACAGGGAGGGGGAAGAGCCCTTCACTGAAACTGGCTCTCCTTCCTTTTACAGTCTCATCTCTTGATCAGTTGGTTTCCGTTGAACCAAAGCGCTTGTGTGTGTGGAGGGACGGGGGTTGTTAGCTCCTGAGTCATAGCTCAAAGTAGAAGGGCCAGACAGAAGTGCAGCTGGGGTGCTGGCTGGAGATTCCTTGGAATATTCAAAGTGGAGCTGAATGTGGGTTGGTTAGGTCACCTGTTGAGAGGAGGTGACAGATGAGCAATCTCTTAAGTGCCTTCAGCAGGAAGAGGGCGGGGAGAAACAGCTTCCTCATTCTCAGCTCAGAACAAGCCCTGAACTCCTGTGAGGGCTGTCAGCTAGAAGCAGGCTCTCTAGGTGCCCTGGGTTACCCTCCCCTCTACTTTAAACTCATGCTCACTTTTGTAGCCTTTGCTCGTTTGTTTGTTCAAACTTTTAGACAAAAAAAAGTTAATTTAGGGGACAGGCAGTAGTGGCACATGCCATTAATCCCAGACTCAAGAGACAGAGGACAGGAGATCTCTGCTGAGTTCGAGGCCAGCCTGGTGTACAGAACTAGTTCAAAAAAGAAAATTAATTTGGAGCTGGGCATGGTGGTACATGCCTTTTTCAAGTAGTCTATGTAATGAGTTCCAGGCAACCAGGGCTATGTAGAAAGACCCTGTCTCAAAAAAAACAAACACACGTTAGTTTGGTAGGCTAGAGAGATAGCTCAGCAGCTTAGAGCATGTGTGTGTTGCTCTTTCAGAGGACCCGGCTTTGATTCACAGCACCCACATTGGGCAGCTCACACTGCCTGTAATTTCAGCTCCAGAGGATCCAGCACCTTCCCTTAAGTGCACATATGTGCACATAGACACACACTTTTTAATGAGCTCTTGCTCTCGTGGTTGATGAGTGTTTTGCCTGCATGTATCCCTGGTGAGAGCAGACTTCAGAAGAGGACACTGGATCCCTAGAACTGGAATTACAGGTGCTTGTGAGCATCCATATGGGTGCTGGGGATTGAACACGGGTCCTCTGGAAGAATAGCCAGCACTGAGTCATCTCTCTGGCCCCAAAAAGTTGATTTTTGAGTTATGTTATTCCGGTGTGAGCTTCCCTGTGACAGCTGTTGCATGTGCAGAGCGGGTAGCCCTGACCTCCGTCCCGCGGGTGACATCATGTGACACTCCTGTGCTTGCCCCCAGCATGGCCAGCCTGTTCTTTAATCTAGAGCATAGACACAGAGTAGCACCATGGCTGTCTGGCTTTCCCAGATAACCGAAATTGTAGCCATTCATGTGCCAAGCATCATATTTCCCTGCCATCTGGGAGACAAAGCTGTAATAACACCTTGAGGTGATGTTTGGTGCTGTAGAAAACCATGGCTGTAAACAGTCTCCACACATGGAGTTCCCTTTATCTCATGCACAGTAGAGCAATACTTAGGGGTACTGGTCTCTGTCTTGGGAAAGATGGCAGTGAGAACTTGCAGCTTCTGGCACTCCTTGGCATGTAATGATGTTTGTTTTCTACAGGGCTGCTGGGTGCAGTCTAATTGGCCATTGTTAAATGAGTCTCTTACTCTCTTCTGTTGCATAAGTAGGTCACAGCCAGTGTCTTGTCAGCCTAGCTCATCTGCTTTGCACGAATCCAGAGCGTGTGGTGCGCCCCAGCAGCTCTTGCCCAAGCTTGCCGACTGCTTTGTCATCATCAGAGGGTCGTTGTTCACAAGATGCTTGTGAGACCACATTTTTCTTGAAGCCCTTATTTTTGGTGGATAAGAGTACTGGCCTTAAGCAACTTAAAAAAAGCAGAGCCTGTCTTAGTGGGCTGGTGAGAGCTCTGTGCTTCAAAGATGGCACTGCCTCTTATTCCCAATCACCTGCCTTTGGTGTGCCTATGTGAGCAACAGAATGAATGCCTTTGCTGGCCATGCACAGGTCAGTGTTTGCTTATGAAGACTTTAAATTATGTATGTCCTGCATAGTGATTCATCCGGGCCTTCAATAAAGTGTGAGTGATTTCTCAAAGACTCCGTGTGTGCCCGTGTGTATGTGCATGTTCCACACATATGCAAATGCTCTTGGAGGCCAGAAGAGAACATGAGATCCCCTGGAGCTGGAGTTACCCCCTTATGTGATCTGCCCAGTGTGGATGCTGGGAGTCAAACCTGGGTTCTATGCAAGAGAAGCAAGTGCTCTGCGCCTCCTGTCCAGCCCCTGCTCCTTGCTTTGTTTTGTTTTTGAGACAGACCTGGCTGTCCTGGAACTCACAGAGATCTGCCCACCTCTGCCTCCCGAGCACTGGGATTAAAGGTGTTTGGTTCTCTTTCTGCCGTGGGTCTGGGCTCCCACTCGTCAGGCCTGCATAGTAATCAGTCACCCACTGGGTCAGCTTGCCAGCCCATAGGTGTTTGTTTGAGGGGGAAAAAACAATAAAGGAAAAGCAAGTTTTAAATTTGGTGTGGTACTTTATGCCTCTAATTCCAGCATACGGGAAACTGAAACAAGAAGATTGCCCTTAGTCTTAGACCAGCCTGAGGTTCACAGTCCAAGTCCAGCTATAAACCCCTATCTCATAAAAACAAAACAAATAGAAATCCATCCTTCCTGCACTCTGGGTATATGAGCCTCTTGGGAATTGGAGGCGGTCTCATTGAGTTGAGTGCTTACTGTTTCTTTATTAGCTTTTGTAGACTTGGCCCTGTTGACTTTTGTTTTGTTGTTTTGGGACAGTGTCACTATGTAGCCCTGACTGACCTGGAACTCTATAAAAACCAGGTTGGTCTCAAACTCATAGTGATCTGCCAGCCTCTGCCTCCTGAGTGCTGGAACTAAATGCATGTGCCACCACACCTGACCCTCATTGATATTTATATGCATACACCTAAAGACGGTGATGTCACCTGTAGCTAGAGGCTGGCCAGCATGACGGAGCTCTGTGACATCTTTGTTGAGATGTTATGATCTCGGTTGCAGCTGACAGGTTGTTGCCCCTTTTGATGTGTTATGTCACGTTAGAATGTCAACATGCAAATATCAGCCATGCCAGAGCTCTCTGATTTCTAATGTGACTGATGTTCAGTCTCAAAATCACTTTAAGAAACAAAACATTACCAACTTCCCTTTAGAAGTTCATTGTCCAGTGTCAACTGACCACCGCCGTTGCAGTCATCATTTCCTTTGCCCCCATTATGAGGTTGAGCTCACTTCAGTATTTTCTCTTCCTCCGTCCTTTCTTTCGGAGACAGGTCCTACTGTGTACCCCTGTAGTCCTCAAAGCTTTCAGCGAACCTCCTTCTGCTCTGCTGACATTCAAGGTGGAGGCCACCACATGTCTTCTGCATTTTCTTTTCTTTTCTTTTTTTTTTTCTTTTGGTTTTTCGAGACAAGGTTTTTCTGTGGCTTTGGAGCCTGTCCCAGAACTAGCTTTTGTAGACCAGGCTGGCCTCGAACTCACAGAGATTCGCCTGCCTCTGCCTCCCGAGTGCTGGGATTAAAGGCGTGCGCCACCACCGCCCGGCTTTGCATTTTCATTCTTAATACCAACCTTAAACCAGGCATGGTGGTACACACCTGTAATCCTAGAATTGAGAAGCAGGAGGATTGGGAGTTCTGACAAGTCTGAAGTTGTTACATAGTGAGTTCTAGTCAGTCTGATCAACAAGGTGAGACCCAATCTCAAAACCAACCAAACAACCCACAAACATGCCTGTGATCCTAGCACTTGGGAGGGGGAGGCAGCAGGATCAGAAATTCAAGGTCATTCCCAGCCACCAAGTTCAAGCCTAACCTAGGCTAAAAGAAACTGTTTTCATTATTTATGCCCACTGCCCTCTGCCTTTGGTTGAAGGTCTAGAATTTGCTCTGAGTCTTGGACCTGAAGACTCAAGATTGTGTTGGTTGTTCTGCTTCCTAGACTGCCTGACCTGAACACAGCATTGTCGGGTTTTCCTGCCTAGTCATTAGGGTGGTTCCTTACAGTGACCCCTCGTTGCACCAATGAGCTGCTTGGTAGCGGGGCTGCTGGGAACTGCCTTGGGAGTTTGGCAGTTGGCTTGCAGAGAACACAAGAATTTCTCCGCACTTACTTTTTTCTTCCACACTGCAGCCTTGTTCAGTCTCTGTCAGGCCGGGTTCCTGTGCTCACTGGCACCAGTGCCTCTGTCTCCTAGAGAACCCTCCTTAAGAAAACACAGATCTGTTCCACCATTCCTTCTGCCTTCCCACTGAAGGTTTAATTCTAGATGTTGAAAAAGAAGCCTGGGGTCTGGAGAGATGGCTCAGCGGTTAAGAGCACTGCCTGCTCTTCCAGAGGTCCTGAGTTCAATTCCCAGCAGCCACATGGTGGCTCACAACCATCTGTAATGAGATCTGTTGCTCTCTTCTGGCCTGCAGGCACATATGCAGACAGAATACCGAGAATACTATATACATAATAAATAAATAAATGTTTTAGGAAAAAAAGAAAAAGAAGCCTGAACTTTCACTGCCCAGGGTTTCTTTTTCTCTGACCTTTGTAGTTTAACATATAATGCTGGCTGTGGAAATTAAAAGAATTCTGATACCCAAGTAACCTTCCTGCGAGCCTAGGAGACATGACCGTCTGTGGCTGCCCTAACAATAGTGGTTGACTTTTTCCGTCTTTATTTTTCAGGTTTTGAATGAAGAGTGCGATCAGAACTGGTATAAGGCAGAGCTCAATGGGAAGGATGGCTTCATCCCCAAGAACTACATAGAAATGAAACCTCATCCGTAAGTTGGGCTCCATGGCTCTCCTAAGCAGGATGCTCACCCGCTTTCCCAAGTACTTGTTCTGATTTGGATTATTGGGGATGGAGCAGGGATGGTCTCGATGTAGCTTCGGCTGCTCTATAACCAGGCTGACCTCACGGAGACCCACCTGCCTCTGCCTCCCTAGTTCTGAATTTAACAGGTGTGTGCCATTGTCCCTGGGTTGGTTTGGTTTGTACGGTCACACCACATGTATATCCTTCCTCGGCCATCCAAAGTTCTGGGGTGACAAGCATGCACCACCATGTCAGGCTACCAGGTACTGTTGTTAAGTTTAAAATGGAGTCCATAGTCAGGTGTCATGGTGCATACCTAGGATCCCAGTGTTTGAAAGGCAGGTAGGTGGGTCACAGCCAGTTCATGACCGACCAGAGATGCATGGTGAGGCAATATTTCAAAAACTAAAAATACAAAGAAAATAAAGACCATTAGCCAGACATGGTAGTACATGTCTGTGATCCCAGCACTTGGAAGGCGGAAGCAAGAAACTTGTAAGCCCAAGGCCAGCCTGAGCTACAGAGATTTCAGAGTAAGACTGGGTTACATGGGGATTTCAGGGCCAGCCTGTACCTACCAAGACCCTATCTTAGGAAACCAACCAAAAAGCTCTGCGCAGGGGTGGTCCGAGCCCGAGCTCTCTGAGTTTTCTTATTAACACTAGCATGTAATGATGGCGTAAAGCTGGTGTCTGCAATCTCTGAGAGGCAAGCTTGCTTTCTTGCTTTCTTTTTTTTAAAATAAGTTCCTAATTCTTTCTCATTGAGACCTTTGGGGCCTAATGCATTTTGTGGTTTCCTATGCTTTGAGTTTCACACAGAGTTCTAGAGTTCTTGCCACGGTTTTGTGCCCGTGCATTTGATGACCCATAGAATGGTGTGTTCATTCTCTCAGCATTTGGCTGTTCCTAAGTGTTACTTTTCCATCCAAAGTTTCCGCTTGTGGAGGGAAGGAGCTAGGTTCTTCTCCAGGCTGCAGGAGCCCTGAGCCCTGATGTCCCCAACTCCTTCCCTCCTCTACGATTCTTGAGTTTTCTCTGAAGCCCCTCCCCTGCCGGTCTTCCTTATGCCCTTGTGCAGCAGAGTGGACGGGTCAGTGCAAGCCGCCCTGGGAGCATTCATTTATTTGTACACCTCCTGAGTCAGAGGAGCCCAGGCTCTTGGACGGCAGTGCTGCTGCGGCTTCTCTTGGCCTAATGCTAAGTGTCAGACTGGTGGGGGCCCTGGCGCTCTTACTGTGATCACTCTCGCTCTTGGGTGGTCCCTCTTCTCCCCCAAGCCCTGGAGCAGAGATCACACTGTGCTGCTTCAGACGTGCGCAGATGCTGGAGACACCCTCTTACCGGTGTCACGGAGCAGAAGGGTTGCCCAACTCACTCTTTTTATTCTACAAATAGTGAGAGCTCCTGGTGTTTCTGCTCCAGTGCTAGAATCTTCTGAATGTAGTGCTCACCGGAAATGCTTCATGGTGAAAAAGGGGGAAGGAAGGGAAGCACAGAGCCATGTGCCAGCTTGTCCCCACACAGGTGGTTCTTGCTGGCGACTGATAATAACTGGGCCAGATGCCACGATGGCCCAAATCCTGAGTCTCATCCCAAAAGGTGATTTTTTTTTTCTTCTTCTGAATTGCCCCCCACCCCCACAAATCTGTCAGATTAGTTCATGCCTTGACCAGTGAGTTTTACATAGCTGTTGTGTGGCCCTGCTATAAGGTAATGAGAAGGTATGGGCTTCAGTTAACCCGGCCCCTGATAAAATCCCACACTGTCCTGGGGAAGCTCCGTGTCCAGGCAGCATTAGCCAGGAGAAGCAGAGTTTGATTGCCTGCAGGTGATTCACGGAGGCTGTTGTTGCTACCAGGAAAAATAGGAACGCCTCAAGGAAACTGCTTTTACTGCAAGGACAGCCGGGCACCTCCTAATGTTGTTTAGATATTCCATGGGGCAATTACAAAATGAAAAAAGGTCATGTGTGTGTGTGTGTGTGTGTGTGTGTTTGCTTTTTTTCTTAGGCAAGTATGTAAGTTTGGTTTCTACCCAAAAGATTTTAGGTTCCTTGGGAAATTAGGCTGGGCTTCTGATTTTATAGTCCACTGTCACTTGTACCTTGCTTTGGTTTTGGTCTGGTTTGGTTTTTTTGAGACAGGATTTCTCTGTGTAGACCAGGCTGGCCTCAAACTCACAGAGCTCCACCTGCCTCTGCTTCCCAAGTGCTAGTATTAAAGGTGCACCACCATGCCAGGCCATTTCTTATAGCCTTTTAGTCTTGGTTTTGCTTCAGGAAGTTGTGTGGGCTTTTTATAGCCCCACGGGTGGGCACACATTGGAGAAGCACCAAGCAGTGGGGAAGACCCCGTGGACCAGATCACACAGCCTCTGAGTCTCGCCCACATAAGCCAAGTAGTGTCCGCACTTCTCTTTCCTTCATCTGTGCTCAGAGCAAACCCTCAATCAAGGGGTGTTAGTGCTGACGTGGTAGTGCACAGCTTTAGTCCCGGTACTTTAGACAAGGGCAGGAAGATCCTGGGAGCTCAGAGCAGGCCCGCAGTGTTAGGGTCCAGGTTAGTCAGGGCCACATAGTGAGGCCCTGTCTTTTTTTTTTTAAAAAAGAGAGAAGAAAAGAAGATAGAAAAAAGACCAGAGGGGCTGGAGAGATGGCTCAGTGGTTAAGACCACCGACAGCTCTTCCTTCGAATCTGGGTTTGATTCCCAGCACCAACATCATGGTTCACAGCCCTCGTAACTTAAGTTCCAGGGGACTCAAGGTCTGCAGATACTAGGCCCACATGTGGTGCTCAAACATACATGCAGGCAAAACACCTATGCATGCAAAATAGAAGTTCTTAAGTAAAAAAGAGAAAACACAGAAGACCAGTACACACTTTGTAAAGGGCTGGATAGGGAAAGTTTTAGATTTTAGTCTTTCTTTTTGAGTCAGGGCCTCCTTACCATGTGGCTCTGACCGGCCTGAGTTCCCTTTGTTAACCAAGCTGACTCTGATCAGTCTGCTCTTGCCTTCCAAGTGTTTGTATTGCAGGTGTGTGCTGGCACGCACCTGTCCTGCTTTCTTTAAAAAATAAATAAATAAATAAATTGTACGTGTCTCTGTGTCTGTTTGAGTGTATGTATGTGCGTGAGCCTACAGACATCAGAAAGGGGTATTGATCTTCTTGGAACTGGAGTTATAGTTGGTTGTGAACCGCTAATGTGGGTGCTAGGAACTGAACCCAGGTCCTCTAAAAGAGAGCTGTGTTTTTAAGCACCTAGTCATCTCTACCCACACGCATGCACACACGCACACCTGTTCTTTTCCTTCCCCCTCCCCTTTTCTTCCATTCTGGGAATTGAATAGTAGGCAAGCACTTACCACTGGACTATGCCCAGGTCCTCTAAAGTTTATGCTTTGATGACCCACTAGGGCCGGGCTCACTTTACATGCACAGAGTCCTAGATTCCACCCCTAGCACCATAAAAGTATTAATTTTTAAAAATCATCCTGAGTACGGTGCTGTGGTCAGCAGCCTTCAGACTGTTCCGGCAGCACGGCCTTTTGAATGAGATTATGAAACAAAGAGAGCCGTCCTCCTTAGGGAGGTCTGACCGGGAGGGCCACTCGTGCTCTGCCTCCCCCTGTATGTAAGAATTTGGAGCGGTAGGCATACACACCTACGGTCTCTTGAGGATGGGGCAGAGCACTCGGATCACATCTTCAGTGCTCAGTTTAACTCCCTAACTAGACAGCATCAATGTGATCCGCTGGGCTACTTGTAAGCTGGCTGAAGCAAAGTCAGCCCCTCCGCTCTGAGCTCTGCAGAAGGAATGAAACATTCCAGAGCCTCTCTGCAAGTCTGCGGTAGTGCTGGGCACGGCTGCTGGTGCGAAGTGCTTCTGTGACTTTACAGGCTGTTGCTTAGTGTGGCCCCCACAGTGCGGTGTGCCAGTCCCCCCCCCCCCGTCCCCCGCCTTTGTTTGGAGAGGAAGCGGACAGTTATATGATAGAATATCAGCCACCTAATGATGCATTTCGGTCCACATGGAGGCCGACAGGATAGGTTGTGTGTGCCCAGCAGATCCACACAGGCTATCCATAGTAAGTGCGTGTGGGCAGGGGCTATTGCATGCTATAAATAACACACTGGAAAATACATCTATCCTCCCCCTTGGCTTCCTTGCTTGCTATTTCTAGGGCAGTACAGACCAGTCTTTTTAAAGATTGGCAGAACATTTGTCTGTGGGCATGCAGTTATAAGTATCAGTCTCGGGGTAGCTCAGTGGTAGAGGGGACTGGCCCAGCATGCACAGGGCCTGGCTTCTGCGTTCAGCACTGCAAGCGGTCATTCTTTGGAAGAAGCTTATTGGGTCTGCAAATGTCCTGGGAAAGTACAGCGGCTATGACTGGATGCTGTGTGCTTTTCCTCCTGCTGGGTGGTGTCTCGAGACCCTGTCTCTGTATTTGAACCAGGAGCAGATATACAAGAAATTTTTGATCAGTGAAATAGTTTTCAAACTAATGTTTCCTTCTGTTTTAGTTTTTGAAACAGGGTTTTAGTGTGAGACCCAGACCAGCCTTGAAGTTACAGTCAGTATTCCTCCTCCCTCTTCCTTCCCAGTGAAAGATTGCAGCTGTGTATTGCCACGCTCAACCTGACCTCTTATTTCTTGATGCATTTATTTTGTAAAAATTTGAGCCAGGCGGTGATGGCACATACCTTTAATCCCAGCACTCGGGAGGCAGAGGCAGGCGGTTCTCTGTGAGTTCGAGGCCAGCCTGGTCTACAAGAGCTAGTTCCAGGACAGGCTCCAAAGCTACAGAGAAACCCTGTCTTGGGGGAAAAATCCAAGCTGGGTGATAGTGGCAGCACACCCGTTTAATCCCAGCACTTGGGAGGCAGAGGCAGCCGGATGGATGTCTGAATTCGAGGACAGCCAGGACTACACAGAGAAAGCCTGTGTACAAAAACAAAGCAAACAAAAAACCCAGTTAGAGAGTTGGGCCTGCTACACAGGTTTTAACCCAAGTATGCTTGAGGCAGGAGAATCAGAAGTTGGAAACCAGCTAGTCGACAAGACCTTGCCTAAAAAGAATAGCAAATAAGTGTACTTGCAGCTTTGAGTTCACTACAGTTTTTTTGTTTTGTTCTGTTTTGTTTTGTTATTCTGAGACAGAATCGATCTCATGTAGCCCAGGCTGGCCTCAAAATCTCCTAAGTGGCTACTGCTGGCTTTGAAATCTGGGCCTCATGCCTCCACTCCCATGCTAAAATTACAGGCATGTGCTGTTATGCCCAGCACTAATACTTTTGAATTAAATAAAATTGTGTGGATTTTTTGTTTATTTGTTTTTGTTTTTCAAGACACGGTTTCTCTGTAGTTTTAAAGCCTGTCCTGGAACTCACTCTGTAGACCAGGCTGGCCTCAAACTCACAGAGATCCTCCTGCCTCTGCTTCCCGGGTGCCGATTAAAGGCATGCACCACCATTGCCCAGCGAGAATTAAGTTTTTTAGAAGTTGGTGCTTCGTGGCAATATTTTAGGGTGCAGGAACGGGGAGAATGGCTGTGGAGAATATGTGCTCCTTCCCAGTAAGTGTGGAGACAGGGCAGTCACTGTGCATCCTCCCCGGCTGCGTTCAGAAGCTGCTGCGCAAGGGCAGCCAGCCCTTAGCAGTACCAGAGGCCGCGAAAGGGGGCTACCTCCTCAGAGCCTCCTCCTCTCTGGTCTGTTCTAGGGAGTTCCCCAGGCATCAAGGGTTCAGTCTTCTGCATTTGTAGGAGGGGGAGGGGTATATCCCCACAGCCTGGCATCAGAGCATGCAAAGTGAGAAAGACATGAAACTGATTTAGGTGCACTTAAATTCATGCAGGCAGTGTCTAGGGGCGCCCCTCCTAGCAGCCCTGTGTCTACTATCTGAATTTCAGTTTTAATCTCTGAAAGAATGTTTTAAAAATATCTGGCAGTAATAAGATAGTCATAGCCAGGCGTGGTGGCACACGATGTTAATCCCAGCACTCAGGAGGCAGAGGCAGGTGGATCTCTGTGAGTTCGTGGCCAGCCTGGTCTATAGAGTGAGTTCTAGAACAGCCAAGGCTACACAGAGAAACTGTGGAGGCACAGTGGGGGTGGGGGAATAGCCATGACTCTTGCCTGTGGCGAATGCCTCTAATCCTCAGTACTTGGAGGCTGTATGGACCTGACAAGAAACCTTGTCCCAAAACAAACTTCAGCCTTGTGGCTTCCACTTAAAACCCCACCAGCTCCACCCCTTGGAGAGCTGCATGGGAGTGGGAGAGTTCAGACTTCAGGACAGCCTGGGCCACTGTGTGAGACCCTGTCTCAGAACAGCAAGATGACTTAGCAGGTAGAACACTTGCCACGAAAACCAGATGGCCATATCTGACCCCTGGAACTCACAAAAAGATAAGGACATAACTGAACAAAGTTGTCTTCTGACCTCCACATGTATACAATAATTTTAAAATTAAAAGATGGTTTTAAAAGTTAGCTTTCTATGATAGTAAGAACAAGTCACTCTTGTAACTTTATTTTGCTTTATTTCATATGTATGATTGTTTGCTTATGCCTGTGTCTCTGAAACTGGAGTTACAGGTGGGTGTGCGCTATGATAATGGTGCTGGAAACTGAACCATGTCCTCTGGAAGTGCTCTTAACTACTGAGCTCTTTCTCTAGCGCAAAATAAAAATTTAAAAGATGGTCGTGAAAGTTAGGTTTTCCTGGCAGTGGTGGCGCACGCCTTTAATCCTGTCACTTGGTAGGCAGAGGCAGGGAGATCTCTGTGAGGTCAGGTCAACCTGATCTACAGAATGAGTTCCAGGACAGACTCCAAAGCTATAGAGAGACCCTGTCTCACAAAAAAAAAAGAAGAAGAAGAAGAAGTTAGGTTTCTGTAGTTTAGTTGCCAAGGTCTTGTGAAGCGTGCCTGAGGCCTGAGGTTGTGTCTCTAGCACCACATAAAACCAGGTGTGGCACAGCTGTGGCCAAGCCCTCCATACAGGAAGGCCAGGAGTTCCAGCCAGTCTGAAGTGGACTCAAGCACTACACAGAAGGAAACAGTGACACAGCTCTGGTGGTGTGGCTTTCATTTGCAGACCAGAGAGTTCTGGTTACCATAGAGGGTAAGGTCGGTCTTAGCTGGTGTAACAATGGCCAGCCTTCCTTTAGAAACACAGTGAAATACTGAAGATATCTCCACAGTCCTCTCTGCCCTGATTGCTGATGGTTTTCATTTGAAAGAGCCAGGCAGTCACGGCCTCTAGCCCTTTAAAGGTGTCTCTTCTCCTTTATTTTTCTAACTTTGTTTTTTGTTGTTGCTTTTGGTTGATTGGTTGATTTGGTTTTTGGGTGGTTTTGTTTTTGTTTGTTTGTTTGTTTGTTTGTTTTGGGGGGGGTTGCGTGTAATAGCCTTAGCTCTGTGGACCAGGCTGGCCTTGAACTCAGAGAAATCCACCAGCCTGATCTACAGAGTGAGTTCTAAGATAGCTAGGATTTTTACACAGAGAAACCGTCTTGAAAACCCAAAACCAAAGAAAAAAAAGAAACTGCCTGTCTCTGCCTTTCAAGTGCTGGGATTAAAGGGGTGCACCATCACTGCCCAGCTCTGAAGTTCCTGATACTATGATTTAGTTTTTATTTGGGCTCTTAGGTAGTACAGAGAATCAAACTCAAGGCCTTATGAATTTTGGGGAAGTGTCCTAGCGCTGTGTGGTGTGTCCTCCACCCTGAGCCGGTCATCCGGAGAGGCTGGAGAGGAGTGCTGGCCTCCGTTTGTGGCAGGGCTTTCTTGGGTGCCTTTCTGAAAAGTCAGTGAGGGGCCGGGGCTTTGGCTTCAGAAACCAGTTTTCAGGTGGCGTGTTTGGAAAGGTCTCCTTGTAGTCTGAAAGGTGGTCAGGGTCTCGAGTGGGTGAAGCTGCTTGAAAGTGTGTCTCAGAGCAGGCCCGAGACCAGCAGGCGAAGAGCAGCCTCCCCCAACAAGGAGAGGGCTCTTATATGCGTGTGAGGCTGGACAGCCCATTGCATTGTGGAGAAGCAGATGTTGACCGGCTTGCTTTCCTTCCTTAGGTGGTTTTTTGGCAAAATCCCCAGAGCCAAGGCAGAAGAAATGCTTAGCAAACAGAGGCATGATGGGGCCTTCCTAATCCGAGAGAGCGAGAGTGCCCCTGGGGACTTCTCCCTGTCTGTCAAGTAAGTATTTCCTGCTGGAGTTGCCCACAGAAGCCTGCTACCATCGACTGAAGCGTGAGGCTGTGGGTGGATGCTAACGTCTTCCCATGGAAATCATAGTGTTTTGCTCTGGAGCCTGTTTTCCAGTGGCCTGAACCTGCAGGAACTGACAGCAGGCACAGCCAGTTTCCTGGTCTCTGGTCCCTACCTGCCTTCGGTGCAGTTGCTGCCAGCCTAACAAAACGCATGCCATCTCAGGTCCCATTGCTTCCCTGGACCAGGCAGACCAGGCACTATCTGAGGCTTTTTTTTTACGTTACTTGGAAAGGTTTCCATGAGCCCGATGGGATGCTATCTCAAAAATCCAAAGAGGAATTAGGCACGGTGTCACATGCCTTTATCCCAGCACTTGGGAGGCAGAGAACTTCTCTGTCTAGGAGAATGACTTTCCATGTGTTTTGAACCAGTCGGTGTCCTTTTCTAGCTAATGTGTTACTGCAGAAGCCCACTTCACGGCTTCTCAACACAGACTAACTCTGTACCTCAGGCCCTCCTGGAACTTGTGCAGCAGAGCCCGTCCTCAGATTGGCAATCTGCCTGTCTCGGGCTTCTGGGATGACGGGCCCGAGCATCCCCTTGTTTCATTCTTTGTCCATAAAGAGGAGTTGGGGAGGGCTGGAGAGATGGCTCAGAGGTTAAAAGCATTGCCTGCTCTTCCAAAGGTCCTGAGTTCAATTCCCAGCAACCACATGGTGGCTCGCAACCATCTGTAACGAGATCTGGTGCCCTCTTCTGGCCTGCAGGCATACACACAGACAGAATGTTGTATACAAAATAAATAAAATAAATAATAAAATAATAAAAATAGATAAATAAAATAAAATAAATAAATAAGGAAAAAAGAGGAGTTGGGGAGCCCAGTGCCTTCAGTCCCAGCGCCGGGTCCAGAAGTGAGAGGACAGACAGACTTCCGCAGGAGTCCGTTTTCTCTGCTACCTTGGGATCTGAGGTTTAAACCCAAATTGTCATGTCTGTGCACAAGCCCCTCTACTCACTGGACACCCCCCCCCGTCCTGCTGTTGTCCTTAAACACTGACCAGGGTCCCACTGAGTTGCGCACACTGGGAGCTAGGGTGTAGCCCATGCATGGTCTGAGTTCCGTCTCTAGCTCTGTGGTGAACTGGACCGGCCTTGGACTTCCCATCCTCCCCACCTTCGCTTTCTGTAGAGGAACGCCAGGCCTTCAGTTCCAGACTCCAGAACAAAGTTGTGCTCTGTCTAAATGGAGACGTGAGAACTGCCGGAGGAGATCTGATGCCTTGGAATGTGTTTGCAGTATTTCTTTTCTTCTTCTCTCCTTTTTTTATTTTTTATTTTTTGTTTTTTTGGGGGGGTGTTTTTTGTTTTTTGGGTTTTTTTTTTTTTTTTTTTGGTTTTTCAAGACAGGGTTTCTCTGTGTGGTCCTGACTGTCCTGAAACTTTTTATCTGTAGTCTAGGCTAGTCTCAAAGTCAGGGATCCTTCTGAGTGCTGGAATTAAAGGTGTGCACCATCACACCTGGCTTACAGTGGTTTTATCTTTGATTTTATTTTGGGGGTTTTGCTTTGTTTTTTTCAAACTGGGTGTGAAACTAGTTTCCTCCTCTTGTAACCAGGACTTTGATTGCATACGTGTGAGGACGGATCTAACAGAGCATCTTGGGCTGAGTTTGCAGAATTATCATTTTTTATGCTTCTAAGTGGCTTATGTGTCATCTGCTTCCCTTGGTATCTGCTGCCCCAAGCAGCTGTAGCCAGACCAGCTCCGTACATGCTCCAGCTGAAGACACCAGCAAGGCCGAACTGTTCCCTCCCATCAAAGGGAATCGTAGGGATGGAGCCTAGGAGAGCAGATAGGATGCTTGCCTGGCACGGGTGAGGTCTGTGCTCCCTTCCAGGGCAAATTCTGCCTACAACCGGGTATAACCCAGCACTCAGGAGGTAGAGGCAGGAGAAGCATATGTAGTTGGGGTTTTTGTTTTATTTTGGTGTTTTGGGTTTTGTCTTGTCCCCCTCCCTTGCTCTTTGCTCTTTTGGGGAGCCCACACCACCCAGCTCCCAAATAAATCACACAAGGAGACTTTCTATTTCTTGTGAATGCCTAGCCTTAGTTTGGCTTGTTGCTAGATAGCTTTTTTTTTTTTTTTTGAGACAGGGTTTCTCTGTGGTTTTGGAGCCTGTCCTGGAACTAGCTCTTGTAGACCAGGCTGGTCTCAAACTCACAGAGATCCGCCTGCCTCTGCCTCCCAAGTGCTGGGATTAAAGGCATGCGCCACCACCGCCCGGCTGGGTTTTTTTGTTGTTGCCAGCACTGACTTTGGTTTCCAAACACATGCTCACTCACACATGTGCGTTCACAGCCCCGGGAGCGTGCACATGGGTGAGAGAGAGACAGAACATCCTGCCTTTGAGGCAAACATCTTCACTGAGGGCTTCACACACACCAGTCTCCAGCACTGCACGGGCTTCAGGATCTTCAGTGTCTGGGTGAAAAGCCGTGGTAGAAGTGACCCTTGGGTCCTGGATCTGCAGCCCTCCTGAGGCTCCGCCAGTGCATTCGCTTCTCAGAAAACATAATGAAGTCGTCCAGTTGCTTTGGTCTCGCTTTCCTCCATTCCAGTTACCAGAGACCAAATAAGTCTTAGATTTTGAATAACTTTTATGATTTCATATTGCTGTAATTGTCTCAATGAAAATTAAACTTTATCAGATTATAGTATCTATAGGGGAAAGGGGTGGGGTGTATCTGGGATTCAGTATCTGGTTTCAGATTTGCCCTGGGTGTTTGGAAGTGTCCTGCGCTCCCTAGCTTGGAGCTCAGTGCTGCCATCTTCTGGGTTGTCTTTAGAACTCAACTCCCTGACCTTTAAGCCTTAAACTGAAGGAGAGGCTCCTGGAAAAATTTGAAGGCTTGGCAGTGAACAGGAAGCAGGGCCCTCGCTGAGTGACTGTCCTGTTCTGGTGTCACCGGTGCAGACCCTGTGGGCTGGCCAGCGTCAGTCAGTCACACTCGTTACCATTGCTCCACAGTGCAAAAGAGCTTGTCGTCCGGTGATAGGAATGTTTGTTTCATGTTTGGGTCTCATTACCCTGAAAAAGAAAATTTGTATGACAGATCCTCAGTGGAAAGCATGGCTTTGGTGGCGTACCTGTAGTCCCAGCCCTGGGGAAGCTGAGTCAGGAGGATCACCATGAGTTCTAGACCAGCTTAGCCAGTCAGCCCAAAGCCGACCTAGGCTAGTGCTTGAATGTCACATCGCTTTTTAACATTTAAAGCAGATAAAATTGTAACTTCGTTAATGGGCTGTGTTAGGAGATCCACGGGCATCTTCAGAGTGAGCCGAGTGGGTGGACTTGCCCTCTGTGGGGGTTGTTGCTGTGACCAGCAGTCAGGACAGGTCTAGGGGAGCCCCGCAGAGCCCTGTGGCTGCTTCATGCCTCTTCTCCCTTCTGCAGGTTTGGGAATGATGTCCAGCACTTCAAGGTGCTCCGCGATGGGGCTGGGAAGTATTTCCTGTGGGTGGTGAAGTTCAATTCTCTGAATGAGCTGGTAGATTACCACAGATCGACATCCGTGTCCAGGAACCAGCAGATATTCCTGCGGGATATAGAGCAGGTGCCACAGGTAAGCCAGAGCTAGCGGGGCCACCACAGCACCTCCTTGTGCACCAGGCTGCCGTCATCCACACCGAGGGTCTGCAGCTGGCATCGGGTGGTTTTGCCACCAGAGAGAAGTGCTTCCAGCCCGGGCAGCCTGTCAGGAGTGGCTGCACACCCTTGTCCCTTACTTACTAGCAGGAGTTTTGGTCAGGACTGCTTTGGTTTGTGAAAGCTCTTTGTCCTGTACAACCTAAGTGACTGGAACACAGACGTTTTCATACCTGTGAGTAGCTGTGCTACACACAGCGCATGTTACTGCTCTTCCCTGTTAGCTTACTGTGGCCCGTTGACCACTCGCAGTGACAACGGTGTGTGCCCTGTGCTTTTGAGTCTTGGTAAAGGATTGCGCCAACCCACCTAGGACTTAGTGGTGGGAGGCTGCTTTGGGAAGTGGGTGGGTTTGCACGTGCTCACTCACTGAGCAGTTGGCTCTCAAGGCAGCTGGCAGCATCAGGAATACCGTTTCCCTGCTTCTCTTTTGCAGCAGCCAACGTATGTCCAGGCACTGTTTGACTTTGACCCCCAGGAGGATGGTGAGCTGGGCTTTCGCAGAGGAGACTTCATCCATGTCATGGATAACTCAGATCCCAATTGGTGGAAGGGGGCCTGCCATGGGCAGACCGGCATGTTTCCTCGCAATTACGTCACCCCAGTGAACCGGAACGTCTAAGAAGCAAAAGAGATTATTTAAAGAAAGTGAAAAGTTGAGACCATTCACAAGAATTCCACTCACATGCTGCCTGTCACAGCCTGTGAGGGAGTGCAGAACACCTGGCTGGGTCCTGCTGGTGACCCTCGCACTTAGGTTGAAACTTCGGGGGGTGGGAAGGGGTGTTTGATTTCATAATGCCAAAACTTAACCTATTGAATTGAATTACAGTTTTTATTACAGAATCTCACCGCTGCTCCTGTTCCCCTCCTGTGTCCTCCTTCTCGTCCTCTCTTTCCTGTCCTTCAGTGCATGACGTTTAAGGCCACATATAGTCCCAGCTGATGCCAATAATAAAAGAAAAGAAACGAAGTGGGCTGGTATTTTCTCTATGCAAACTGTCTGTGGAGATGGATGGACTTAAAGAGCTGTATTCTTCACACACAAGGGGCGGCCAGGGCACCTGGGCCCTTGGCTGGGCATCTGCCTCCAGCCCCAAGCCTGGAGCACTCCGTCAAAGCTGGGCTTCGTAGGGAAGGAGGCAGGCTGCCCACCTGCGGCCCTGAGTCACTGCAGACCTGCGTCTCCTCCACTGTCTCCCCTTCAGGTGCCGCTAAGATGTTGTTTTTCATAGTGCCTTTTTCCTTATTTCAAGGGTGTTTATGAGTGGTGTTTTCACTTTTTTTAAAAAAAAAAAGAAAATAAGTTAAAGACAGTCCAGAGCTTTTCAGCCGATTAGTCCTCTATCCTGCGTAATGTTTCCCTCTCAGGGCAGGGAAACAGGACAGAGGGTAAGGGGCTGGGAGAGGCAGAGTGGGTGTCCCCCGTCTGGGTGGGCCAGAGGTCTTGGCAGACTCAGCTCCCTGGCCTCCAGTCTGAGTTGTGGTCTGCCCTTTCTATGCCTGGAGCCAGGAAGTGTCACACAGAAGACGGGGGAGTGGGTGGCATCCACGCTGACCTGCTTCCACTCTCACAGGCTACGCTCAGGTGGGAGATGAGAATGGCTTTTCATTTTTCTTGCTCTTAGAACAAGGTCCTCGCTCTCGATTGTGTTTCCAGCCTGCCCGAGAGCGTGAATAGCAGGACTGGGTTGGCTGTTTGCACCTGTCATGCTGCCCCCTTCCCGGAAGCCCCGTGAGGCGGGAAAGACCTGTGAGCTTTGGCCCTCTAGTCACGTGCCTGTCCTGTCCTCTCCACCCAGCCTCCTCCCACAGCAGCAACAAGGCTCCCCGCCTCTCTCTTGGAGTGGGTGATGTCCTTGGGCTGCTGGCTTCTTCAGGGTGGGGTATCCCCTGGACTCTGTTTTATGAGATGGACTCAGCCCTGGGGGGCGACCTTCTGGATCGAACGTGTTCCTGCCCCTCCTGGTTCTGCTTCTTTCCCTGCTGATGATAAAAATAATCTCTGGAGTTACACCTGGGCCATTTGATTGTTTTATTTTGGAATTGGTGTATATCATGAAGCCTTGCTGAACTAAGTTTTGTGTGTATATATTTAAAGATCAGTGTTTAAATAAAAAGACCTATGTACTTACTCCTTTAACTTCTGCGGATAGCAATTTGGTAGGTAGTGATTAACTGTGAATAAACAGACAATGAATTCTTCACCGTGTATCTTTATTTCTCCCTGATGACGTCTTTTTTATAGACAGGGTCTCTCTCACTGTGTAGCCCAGGCTGGCCTGGAATTCACAAGGGTCCACCTCCCTCTGCCTTCCGGTTGCTGGGATTAAAGGCTTGGAGTTTGTTATTACAGCTTGGCATATGTAGCCCCTGTGATCCTAGGACAAGTGATGTAGTTCATCATTTGGAAACTGGTTCAGACCAAGAGCTTTGGGGATGGAGGGCTGAGCTAATAAGGCCCCTCCCCCTCCGCTGAAGCTGGAGAAAGGCTGATCGTAGAGGAAGTAGCTGAGGAAGGGATCCTGGCTGCCGCTGCTAGGGTTGAAACGAGGCTGGTAACCACATCTACGGCCGGGACGTGTGCAGCAAGGGTTAATGGTTGAAAAGAGAAATTACTTTGAGCAAACAACCTCCTGTGTTGTCACAGCTAGGGAGTTTCCGGGTGCCACCCCGCCCCCTTGCAGTATAAGCAGCACGGAGCTGTGCCTGTCCCACCCTGCTGGGTGCAGACTAGCTACCTTACCCTTGGCTTAGTTTGACTAACCCCTTCCTGCTTTGGGGGCTTCGTTTTGGCCCGGTGCTGGGAACCCAGAGCCTTGCACTTGCTAAGCAAGCACTGACCTGGGTCTCCAATCCTAGGAAGTCCCTTTCTGTTAAGTGGCTTCAGAGTTCAGCATCAGGAGGAGGAGTAGAAATGGCCTTCAGGTGCTCATATTGAGTCACGGACTTCCTGATGTATGTTTCTCCGCTTTTCCCATGGGTCAGATTCCAGGCAAAGTGTGTGTTCAGGGCTCCCCTGGACAGACGTCTACCAGGACCAGCTTGGCTTGTGAAAGCTATAGACTTGGCAAGGCCTTGAGGGTACCACTAGCCAACCTGACCTATCGCAGGGGCCCCCCTGGTCCCAAGACTCTGTCGTATACCCAGGAGTTCCGTATGAAATGAGATCACAAGGCTGTGATGAACAGCTAAGTGCTTCTAGCCTGTCTTGCGGCACCAGCCAGCCATCTTCCTCTTGAGACTTGTCCCCTGGGTCTGCTTAGAAGCCAGGTGACCTTCAGGCCCAAATATTTATTTAGGAAAATTCCTAGATAGCTAGAGGGAAGTGAAGGCAGGTTTCTATGAATGTGTCTTCAGAATACTGAAGTGTGGCATTTACGTGTCATGGAGGTTCCCCAGTTTGCCCTCGAGAAAGAATTTTGGAGGGCTTCCATATCATGGTGGGGGGTAGTCCTTGGTTTTTCTGTCCTTTGTTGTTTTGTATATATTTTAAGTTTTGGAATAGGGTGTGCCTGTGCAGCCCTGGCTAAACTTAAATTTTACTTGCCTGCGTGCTGGTTCTGTTTGCTTTTTCTTTTCAATATTTTTGGAGATTTTATTTTTATGTGTATGAGTATTTGAGTGCATCTACCATGTGTGTACTGTAGGGTAAAAGGGGCAACCAAAGAAACACAACCAGGCCCTGAAACCAGAGCCAGAGAAACATACTCTGCCCTTGCCCAACTCAGTACAAAAACCAGCCAATCCCTGCGCACGAAATCCAACCAATCTCTGAACTTCCCAAATTCAGGGATTGAAATCCGACCAACTCCCACCCTGGAAAAACTCCACCCCTAAGCAGCCCTAAATAAATAATAAGCCCTGGGCCTGTTGAGTTTGCTGCTGCGTTTTTCTACCATGGCAGAGGAGGCTGCCCTCCTGGATTCTTCCCTGTAGAAGAATGAAGTTCAGATGAGGAGCAGAGCAGAGTGGAGCAGAATACTTGCTGCGGGAGCCTTCCCCAGCAGAGCTGTGACACTGGGGGCCTCTCCCTGGAGCAGGGCTGTGACTGTGACACGGGGGGGGGGGCCTTCCCCAGCAGAGCTGTGACACGGGGGGAGCCTTCCCCAGCAGAGCTGTGACACTGGGGGACCTCTCCCTGGAGCAGGGCTGTGACACTGGGGGACCTCTCTCTGGAGCAGGGCTGTGACACTGGGGGACCTCTCTCTGGAGCAGGGCTGTGACACTGGGGGAGCCGTCCCCAGCAGGGCTGTGACACTGGGGACCTCTCCCTGGAGCAGGGCTGTGACACTGGGGGACCTCTCTCTGGAGCAGGGCTGTGACTGTGACACGGGGGGGGCCTTCCCCAGCAGAGCTGTGACACCCGGGAGCCTTCCCCAGCAGAGCTGTGACACTGGGGGCCTCTCCCTGGAGCAGGGCTGTGACTGTGACACGGGGGGGGGGGCCTTCCCCAGCAGAGCTGTGACACGGGGGGAGCCTTCCCCAGCAGAGCTGTGACACTGGGGGACCTCTCCCTGGAGCAGGGCTGTGACTGTGACACGGGGGGGGGCCTTCCCCAGCAGAGCTGTGACACGGGGGGAGCCTTCCCCAGCAGGGCTGTGACACTGGGGACCTCTCCCTGGAGCAGGGCTGTGACACTGGGGGACCTCTCCCTGGAGCAGGGCTGTGACACTGGGGACCTCTCTCTGGAGCAGGGCTGTGACACTGGGGACCTCTCTCTGGAGCAGGGCTATAAGCTGCTAGGCTTATGGTGACTTTGTGGTCCTCCCCTACTACTCGTGGTGTTACAGACACTTGTGCTATGTGGATCCTAGGAATAGAACCCAGGTCCTCTGGAAGAGCAGCCAGTGCTCTTAACCACTGAGCCATCTCTCCAGCCCCTGACTTTTGTTTTTGAGGGAAGGTGTCAGTAGCATAGGACCGCTGTGGTTGCTATGTAACGTAGGATGGCTGTGTGGTTGCTATGTAGCCCAGCCAAGGCTTGCCTTAGATTCCTGTTTCTATTGCCTCCCTGTCCTAAAAATGCTGGGGTTATATGCATGGACCACTATGCCCAGCTCACTTAAGAGCCCCCATTCCACGCACTTTTATTCTTCTTATAGGGAAGGAGGTATATGAGACATTGATTCATGTATCCCAGCCCAGGCTGGCTTCAAACTCATTAAGTAGTCAGTGCTGGCCTTCAACTCCTAATCCTCCTGCCTCCACCTCCCAAGGACAGGACTACAGGCACGTACCATCAGGCCCAGTGAGCAGTCCTCAACAGTCTGGAGGCCCGGGTCCCCTCAGCAACCAGCAGATTCTCTGTGATGGTTGCTAACAAAATCCTAAGGAAAAGGGGGGTAATGGCTCACACCTGTAACAACACTCCAGCGGCCTAGCAGGAGAAGATCAGGTTGCTTTCCAGGTCACTCTGGGCTACAGAACTGAGAACTCCCTGTCTCAAAAAAAAAAAAAAAAAAAAAGAAAAAGAAAAAGAAAAAAAAAGTTTAAGGGGCCTGTTGTAAGGGGCCTGTTGTACCAGGGTTGTTGATGATTGTTAGACATGGAAAAGTATACCCCTTTAACCCAGCACTTGGGGAGGCAGAAGTGGGCGGGTCTCTGAGTTCAAGACCAACCTGATCTACAGAGTGAGTAGTCAGAGCTACACAGAGAAGAAAGGAAGGAAGGAAGGAAGGAAGGAAGGAAGGAAGGAAGGAAGGAAGGAAGGAAGGAAGGAAGGAAGGAAGGAAAAGAAGGAAAGGAACATATAAAAGTACAGTTCCATGTGCCAACGACTCTGTAAATGTTATTGGTACTGACATTGGCCAGTTGACTGGCCTCTTGCTAACTCACAAAATCATTAAACACTCCTTTTTTTTTTTTTTTTTTTTTTTTTTTTTTGGTTTTTCGAGACAGGGTTTCTCTGTGGCTTTGTAGCCTGTCCTGGAACTAGCTCTGTAGACCAGGCTGGTCTCGAACTCACAGAGATCCGCCTGCCTCTGCCTCCCGAGTGCTGGGATTAAAGACCTGCGCAACCACCGCCCGGCTAAGAACCGGGTCTTGAGAGCACAGTAACACACCGAATAGAGACCACTGAGGCAGGAGGTCTGGGCTTGACTCCCGCCCAGCTGTGAGCACAGTTTGGGGTTTTCCAGACACCTCCTCAGCACTCAGCTCGAGGCTTAGAAAGCACAGTTCCTCTCACTGTGAGTCAGCACCTGGACCTGGCTGCCTGCACATCCCTTCCCTGTGCAGCCAGAGGTATGAAGTCACAGCCAGGCCTGGGGTCAGGGGTCAGCTTCTTCCCTGTCTCCTAGAGGCACTGGACCCTGGTGACAACGTCGCCCATAGCGCACGTAGCCTCTTCTACTCTGGAACCGAGGGACTTCCCCAGTGAGGAGCAGGCTGAGGAGAGCCTTGTCCATCCCCCACAGATCAGCAGCCTCCTCCAGTGCTGCCCTGCAGACATCACTGAGTCATCCTGAGACTGGAAATTACCCCATTTTGGTCTTCGACTGTACTGCTAGGGAGGTGTTCTGCCCAATTCTTAAACTGCAGCGTGAGCTAGGGGCTGGGTGACTAAAGAGAGGAAGTGGGGGATTGCATGCAAACAGGACGGATGGAAGATACCATCAGCGTGATCTGCCGGTACAGTTATTTGGACAGTTCTTAAGGGTGGGCTGGAGGTATAGCTCAGCGGTAGCACGCATGCTTAGTGTAGGCAAAGTCCTGGGTTCCACGCCGTGCCCAGAACCAGACAATAGACCCATAGGGCATGTGGAGCAGGGTTAGCGGCGCTGTGCAGGTGAAATGGCTGAGTGCCTGCGGCCAGCTCAGAAGTGCCCTTAGCAGCCCTCTGCAATGCAGTCTGGCCGGGCCAGTGGGGCTCTGATCCAATCACCCAGTGATGTCTACCTTCCTTCATTTGACACCAGAGGCTTCCTTCTGATCTGCACTTAGCTGATGTGTTTAATGTTTAAGTTTAAAAAATAAAATAATCAAAATCAAACTCTTTAAGCCTGGTGGCTTCTGCCAACGATTCAGGAAGCGGAGGCAGGAGGATTGGTGCTAATTTGAAGCCAGCCCAAGTTACATAGCAAAAGCAAGGCCAGCCTAGGTTGCAGTGTGAAATCTTATCTCAAGGAAACAAGGGGCTAAAGAGAAGGTTCAGTGGTTAAGAGCACTGGCTGCTCTTCCAGAGGACCCAGGTTCAATTCCCAAGACCACAACTGTCTGTAACTCTAATTCCAGGGGATCTGACATGCTCACACCAAAGCACATAAAATAAAGTTAAATAAATTAATAAAAAGAAAAAGATAATAAGCTGGGTGGTGTTGGCACACATCTTTAAACCTAGCACTCGGGAGGTAGAGGTAGGCAGTTCTGTGAGTTTGAGGCCAGCCTGGTCTACAAGAGCTAGTTCCAGGACAGGCTCCAAAACTACAGAGAAACCCTGTCTCAAAAAACCAAAAAACAAACAAATAAAAACCAAATCTGTAGTGATATTTCATTTGTATTTTAATAAATAAAGCTTGCCTGAAGAAACAGCCCCACTGGTCAGCCTTACAGACCAGGCAGTAGTGACACACACCTTTAATCCCAGTAGCCACACTAGTTTGCCACAGAAACTGGGCGACAGTGGTGCACACCCTTAATCCCAGTGGTGCACGCCTTTAATCCCAGCGCTAGAGAGGACTATAAGACCGAAGGAGACAGCTGTCAGTCAGTCTCATCCTGAGGATTCCTGGAGGCAGGATCACCATTTTGGACTGAGGTAGAGGTAAAAGCCAGTTTACTTTCTGATCTTCAGGCAAGCTTTATTTATTAATGAAATATCGCTACACAAATCAAGGAGAATGGTAATGTCAGCACGTTATTAGTTCTGTATACAGACGTTTTGTAGGTGTAGCTTACAGGCCATGAAATGCCGCCATCTTGTCCTTCAGTCAACATCTGGATCAATTCCCCTCCTGTCCCTTCTGAGGCCTAGGCTTCAGCAGCCTCTACCTTTTCCTTCTACCTCTGCCTCTGTCCTTCCTCATTGGCCTTCAGGCCCCTCCTGCCTGGTCATCTACAGATCCAGAACCTGTCAGGTGGCCTAACTGTAAAGCCCACCTGAGAGTCCCCCTCTCATCAGACTCCAGGGAACCATGACTCCCCTACAGCTTCCAAACCCCAGGATGTGCCCCCTCCCCTGCTGCCCCAGCTGTATGTCTGTCAACTCTGGGGCTGCAGCCCCACCTGACCGGTGCCCTCTGCCCTCTTGCTCACAGGCCCTCTGGGTCTTCAGCTGCAGCCAGGAGAGTAGGAAAAGGGTCAGGGCCCCGGGCTCAGCCACACCCACGGGCAGATTGTTTCCTGCCTCTGTGAAGGGTCAGTATCCTTGAATGCGTCACTTTTCTAAGACTCAGGGACAGGAACTTGGGTTGATAAAAGGACTGAGTGGGGTTGACAGGATCACTTAGGGCACATTCTGTGACGTAACCAAATGGTAGGAGGCCAGGCTTCTGTGTTGGAGCCAGGACCAGGTAAGACATCCTGTGTTCGGCACGTGCCTAAGCCCCACACTGTTGCCCAAAGTTCGTTTGTTTCTGTGGGCGCATTGTCGCTGGGGATGAAAGCCGGTGTGAATATGCTAAGCAATGCTCTACCTGCCACTGAGCTACGCCCCTGACACCTTTTTGTTTTTGAGACAGGGTCTCTCTATGTTGCCCTGGCTGTCCTGGAACTTGTTGTGTAGACCAGGCTGGCCTTAAACTCAGAGTCTCCTGCCTCTGCCTCCTGAGTGCTGGATGTAAAGGCGTGGGCCGCCACACCAGCTATGTGTGTGTTCCTACTTAGATCTGTGTGGTAATTCTAGCACTCAGAAGGCTGAGCAGGACGGTCTGGGCTAGCCTGGTGTACATGGCAAGATCCAGGATTGTTCAGACTCTGTCTCAAAAATCAAAAAACAAAAACCAGCTTGAAAGCCAGGCTTACTGGCACACAACTTTAATTCCAGCACTCAGGAGGCAGAGGCAAGCAAGTGGGTCTCTGTGATCTGGAGGCCAGCCTGGTCTACAAAGAATTCCAGAACAGTCAGGGCTACAAAGTGAGACCCTGTCTCAAATAAACAAACACACAAAACCAGCCTGACCCAGGCTTGGTGGCTCATGGCTATAACCCCAGCTCTCCAGAAGCTGAGGTAGAAGATGGATGTTTGAGCCAGCCTATGCTATATGGTGAATCCCAGGCCAGCCTAGGCTAAATCTGATATTCTAGGTCAGTAGAAACAAAATTCAACAGGCAGACACATCAGAACACTCCTCTAATCCTAGCACTTGGAGAGCTGGAGAGAGGACCTACAGCTTGAAGCTAGCCTGGGCTACATAGCCAGAAGCTGCCTTTATGCTCTTCAAGGGGTGGGGGTTAGGGGGGTCTGAGCAGCCTTAATTCTTGAGGCATCCTTGCAAGTTTGGGTGGCAGAACGGGAATCCTCCCTCCTTTTTCCAGAATTTCCCTGGCTCAGTGTGCTTAATCTTTCAACATAAATCTTTGTCTTGTTCTAGGAAAAACAACAACAAGAAAACCCTCTCAGTGCTGTTGTTTGGATCTTGTGAAATTTATAAACTGCCTTCTGAAGTGTGGGCAAGTTCCTGAAGCTGGATCTCCCTGCTGGGTCTCCATGCTGGGAGCTCCGCACAGCCCCAGGTATGTGGCCTTAGGGACTGTCTCAAAGTCACTCTGCTGGAAGACCCTCCTTTTTCTTAGGCTCCCGGATGTCTAACTGCTTTGTTAGACTAGTTTTTCTTCTATTTTTTTTGGAAGAGGAAGCTTGTAGCCCAGGCTAGCTTTGAATTCCCGATCCTGCCCTCACCTCCCAGAAGCTGGGATTACAGATACAAGCAAGCCATCACACCCAGCTTCGATATCCCCCCTTCCCTGTGCAGTCTCTGCTGTCAAACTGGAATGCCTTCTGAATGAGGCCAGGTGAACCCCAAGAGGCTTCGGCACTTCTTAGCTCTCCCTTCACTGAGACTGTGCTAGGAATTGTGCCAAGCGAGCCCCACTATCCTCCGAGGAAGCTGTTTAAATTGCATCAAAATCTCTGACAAAATACAACACGTTGTTTTCTCTAGAAGAGCTATGCATCCTCCTGTAGGGTAACTCAGTCATGTGGGTGGAGGATACGGGAGTGCATATGCCACAGCACACAGAGGACAGCTCTCAGGGTCAGCCTCCCTCCCCACCTTGCAGGTCCCAGGGATTGAACTCAGGACATTGGGCTTGGTGGCGGGCCCCAAATTAGCCATCTTACCATCCCGAAATGAGATTCTTTTATTATTTATTTGTTGGTTGGTTGGTTGGTTTTTTGAGACAGGGTTTCCCAGTAGCTATAGAGTCAGTCCATGAGGTTCTTTTTAAAAGATTATTTTTATGTGTGCGGATTTTCCGACTGTATGCATGCCCGTGTGCCATGTGTATGCAGTGTCCACGAAGACAGGAAGAGGGTGTCTGAGTCCCCTGTAACTGGAGCTATAGGTCTGTGAGCCACTATGTGGGTGCTGGGAATGGAACGCAGGTCCTCTGCAAGAGCAACCAGTGCTCTTAACCGCTGAGGCATCTCTCCAGCCCCGTTCCCCCAAAGGAGGTTTTTATACGATGCTACAGCAGGAATGAACCCTGAAGACAACAGGCCACGGTAAACAAGCCAGTCACCAAGGACAAACACTGCATGGCTCCACTTCCCTAACTTCAGAACAGGCAGGAATCACGGGAGGCGTGGGGACTTCCTGCTGCTGGGAGCGCAGCTCCTGTGGTCTGAAATACTTCTGTTACTGCACCATGGCAAGAGGAATGAATGCCGCTGGTTTTTAATGTGTTTATTCTTTGACAGTTTCACGCATGTACACAGTGCATTATAGGAACCTCCACCCCGTCCATCCCCTTTCATCTCCCCTTCTGAAACTCTTGTTTTTCCCAAGAAGCCCCATCCTATGTTCAGGTCTGAGTGTGTGCCCAGTTTGATCGCTGGAGCAGGGTTTACTCTTCATTGGCTCCTCCTCCCTTGGGGAAATGACACCTCCTTCTGCTGGCCACCTCCAACTGCCCACAACCCCTGAAGGGGGTTGGGACATGGGAGATGGTGGTGGTCGGTCTTGCTGAGAAATCCTTGAACTCTCAGTGATCCTCCTGCCTCTGCCTCCTAAATGCCAGTAGATGTGTAACAGGTGTATAAGCCCCATAATGATGGAGGAGGGTCATCTTTCTATCTGTTGTTTCATTGGTTAAGTAATAAAGAAACTGCTTGGCCTCTGATAGGACAGAAAATTAGGTAGGCAGAGTAGACAGAACAGAATGCTGGGAGAAAGAAGCTGAGTCAAGTGAGTCGCCATGGTTCTCCCACTCCAGACAGACGCAGGTTAAGATCGTCCCTGGTAAGCCACCTCGTGGGCTACACAGATTATTAGAAATGGGTTAGATCAATATGTAAGAGATAGCCAATATGAGGCTGGAACTAATGGGCCAAGCAGTGTTTTTTGTTTTTTTTGGTTTTTCGAGACAGGGTTTCTCTGTGGTTTTGGAGCCTGTCCTGGAACTAGCTCTTGTAGACCAGGCTGGTCTTGAACTCACAGAGATCCGCCTGCCTCTGCCTCCCAAGTGCTGGGATTAAAGGCGTGCGCCACCACCACCGGGCAACAAGCAGTGTTTAAAAGAATACAGTTTCCGTGTAATTATTTTGGGTAAAGCTAGCCGGGTGGCGGGAAGCAGCCCACTGGTCCTACTACACCATAACTGGTTCCAAATTGTATTCTTCTAAATGGCTGGAGCCGGGGTGGGGCTGGAACTCACTGGTAGCAGGAGCGTGCTTGCCTGGCATGGCATGTTTAATTGCTAGTGCCACAGAAACATGCTTTTAACACCCAGAACAGAATAAGTAAACTTTTACAATTTCTGTTGAAGTGGGCATGGTGGTGCATGCCTTCAATCCCAGCACTCTGGAGGCAGAGGTGGGTGGATCTCTGTTGAGTTTGAGGCCAGCATAGCTTACATATCAAATTCTAGGCAACCCAACACTCAAAATAAATAAATGAACAAACAGATGAATGAGATTTTCTGTCCACGAGGCAGAGGATTACATGCCTGTAATCCCAGCACTGGAGGGGCTGACACAGGAAGACTGTAAATTCAAGGTCAGCCTGGGTTACATGGAAAGTTCCAGACCAGTTTGGAAAAAAAAAAAAAAGGAAGAAGAAGCAGATGAGGGATGGAGAAATGGCACAGCAGGCAAGGGAGACCCCAGTTCATTTGGAAGCACTCATAGCAGGTGGCTCACAACACCTGCAACTTCAGGGGCTCCAACACCCTCTTTGGCCTTCATGGCTAGCGGCATAAATAAGCACATACAAACACATACACATAGATAAAAATTAAATAAGGAGATGGAGAGCTAGCTCAACAGTTAGGAGCTGCATGCTGCTTCTCCAGAGGACCTGGATTCGGTTCCTGGCACCCACATACAGTGGCTCACTACTGCTGGCAACTTTAGTACCAGCGTACCCACCGCCCTCTTCTGGCCTCTAAGAGCACTGCACTCACACACATGTGGGTCCCCATCACCTCCGCGCACACGCATACTTAAAAAAACAGAATCTGGGGGGATGGAGACATGGATCGATAGCAAAGAACACTTACTGCCCTTGCAAATGACCCAGGTTCGGTTTCTGGTATCCCCATGGCAGCTCACAACCGCCTGCAATTCCAGCCCTTGGAAACCTTGGGAAATGGGGGCACGAGGATCGAGAGTTCAAGGCGCTCTCGGCCACCTAGTGGGCTGAAGATTATATTGCGTGAGACCCTGCTCATATAAAATATTTCACATTGCAAATACTTATTCACATAGTACCTCGCTATGTGACCAGGCTAGCCTTGAACTTGGGATCCTTATGCCTCAGCCTCTAAAATGTAGACATACTGGACAGGTATCTTTACCCATTGAGCCATCTTGTTACCTTCCAAAGACATGGATTCAATCCCTGGAACCCATATAGTAGAAAGAGAAAGGTCTTGCAGATTGTCCTCTGGGCTCCACACTAGAAATAAGTAAATCAATCAATCATTCAACCAATAAGTTTTAAGCTGGTGTGGTGGTGTGTGGCCCTGGAGAGGCAGAGGCAGGGGATTAACAGAAGTTAGGGGTCAGACAGAGTTACAGAGTAAGGCCACATCTCAAACAATAAATAAAGTCTTTTTTTAATATTTATTTATTACATATACAATATTCTGTATGCCTGCAGGCCAGAAGAGAGCACCAGACCCCATTACAGATGGTTATGAGCCACCATGTGGTGGCTGGGAATTGAACTCAGGACCTTTGGAAGAGAAGGCAATGCTCTTAACCTCTGAGCCATCTCTCCAGCCCCCTAAATAAAGTCTTTTGTATTGTTTGGGGTTTTTTTTTTATATTTTGAGACAGGGTTTCTTTGTGTAGACCAGGCTGTCTTGGAGCTTACTCTATAGACCAGGCTGGCCTCCAACTCAGAGACCCGCCTGCCTCTGCCTCCCAAGTGCTGGTACTAAAGGTGTGAGCCACCTCCAACTGGTATAGACAAAGGTTTTTTTCAAATCCAAGTAGACTGAGCCTGACAGCCCTCCCCAATAACACCCCCACCCATCCATTCCGCCCCCAGCTGAGTGAAGAAAGCCCACTGCCAATCAACCAGCCCTTCCTTGCCAGATCCTGCAAGAAAGCACAGTGTGTTGCTGGGAAATGGTGACTAGGGGTGTTCTCCAGATGTGTGTACACAGCTGGAAAGCCAAGAAACGGTCAGATGACCCAGCTAAAGGGAAACGGGGTGGGGGAGAGGCTGATGTGAGACACTGGTGGAGGGGACAGGGAGAAAAGAAAGACAGGTGTCTCCGAGAGGATGTTTTCAAAAGAACATGACTTCCTAATGTACCGAGGCTTTAGGAGGCCGTGTCCTTCGCTCCTCCGTGTGTGTGTGTGTGTGTGTGTGTGTGTGTGTGTGTGTGTGTCGGGGTGTCCATGGATCATGTATGGAGGTCAGTGAGTCCCCTCGGGTATGGACAGCAAGCACCTGCACCCTGCCCAGCTGAGCCATCTCACCCTCTCAACATTGCCTTTTCTCAGTCTTGGTACCTCAGGCTAGACTTAAATGTGTTCTTTGCCACGTAGCCAAAGATGACCTTGAATGTCTGACCTTCCTGTCTCTACCACCCCCCAGCTGCTAGGATTGCACACCTGCGTCATCACCCCTGGATCTGGGGCTCAAACCCAGGGCCTTCTGCATGTTGTTTTCTCCGTTTGTGCCCTCAAGGAGTACTCCCCAAAGCAGTTCCTGAGATATGGGGGGGGGGGAAGATGCTTCCCTACTTCCCCCCCAGCTCCCCCAACAGTCTAGTGGATGGGGCTGCACTTCCCTTCTTCCTCCACGCCAGCAGAGTGGAGACCAGCATCCCAAAGACAGCAGAAAATACCTCAGGGGCTCACAAAGGGTGATGCGCGAGGTGTAGTAGCCCACAAAGGCAGCTCTGGCTGAGAACCAGATGCCAAAAGCAGAACTCTGGGAGCTGGGACCCCTCCCCCCCACCTCCCGACTCCTCCTCTGCTGAGCAGGTCCCTGTCACTGGGCAGTGAATCCCCTTTATTTCTTTGTAAGTTTTCTGGGTTTCGAGCCGTGTGCTGAGTGAATCTGAAAATAACAAAAGAGGAACCGTGAGAAGCACCTCTGGTGTTGGCCCTGGTGCCCATGAGAACTTCCTCTAGAACATTCCGACACTCGGTTTTTTTCACGGGTTTCTCAGGAAAAAAAAAAAAACAAAAAAAAACCTCAAAGTCTGAAACAAAACAGAAATGAAGCTACAACCATGCAAGCGCCTACGAGTGAAGGGCTATTTTATTTATTTATTTTCAAGACAGGGTTTCTCTGTGTAGCTCTGGCTGTCCTGGAACTCCCTGTGTAGAGCAGGCTGGCCTCGAGCTCACAGAGATCTGCCTGCCTCTGCCTCCCAAGTGCTGGGATTAAAGGCACCCGGTCAAGCGAAGGTTTATTCACAATTATTTGTGTAAGTGTGCCACGGTGCACACGTAGTCAGAGGTCAACTCCCAGAAGTCATTCTCTCCCTTGACCTGTGGGTCACTGGGATCCAGCTCAGCTCTCCCAGCTTTGATAGCAAATACCTTTCCCCTCTGAGCCACCTCTTCAGCCCGGAACTTTCATTCATAAATACTGAAACCTAGGAACAACCGAGATAGGCTAACATTCAACACCAACTGGGCGGGGCATCCACACAAGATTTCTGTTTGCCTTGGTTGGAGAGCCAACCCAGGAAGTGGCTTGCTCAGCTCCCGAGCCACACTCCAGCCACTCGGGTAGGCACTTTTCATTCCCCACACGAAGCTATGATATCTAGAATACCTGCTAAGTAAGGGAAAGCTCCCATGGGGACCTGCTATGCTCCAGGGTCCGAAACCGTATGGTGACTGTGGATCGAATTGGTGAACTTAAGAGTGAGAGAACAAGCTGGGCGGCCGTGGCACACGCCTTTAATCCCAGCATCGGGAGGCAGAGGCAGGCGGATCTCTGGGAGTTCGAGGCCAGCCTGCTCTACAAGAGCTAGTTCCAGGATAGGCTCCAAAACTACAGAGAAACCCTGTCTCAAACAAGCAAACAAAAAAGAATCCTCATCCCCGGCCTCCCAAGAAGACAGATGAGTGTGGTGGCTCAAGCCTGCAATCACTGCACTCAGAAAAGCGGTGGAGAAGAATTACCAGAGGCCAGAGGCCAGAGGCCAGCCTGGTCTACATAATGAGAACTTCCAGAGGTCCTGAGTTCAATTCCCAGCACCTACATGGCAGTTCACAACAGTCTGTTCAAGAGACCTGACAACCTCATACAGACATGCATGCAAGCAAAACAGCAATGGACAAGAAATAAAAATAGTAAAAATCATTCATTTAAAGAAAAAAAAAAAGCGGCTTGTGCTCCTCTTGCCGAGAGCCCACATTCAGTTCCTGTGCCTACAATGGAAGATCACAATGGCCTGCAATTCCAGCTCCAAGACATCTGATGCCCTCTTCTGGACTCTATAGGAACTGCATGCACCATGCACATACCCACCCCACCCCCCCATACACCTAATTACAAATAAACCCTAACCCTTTTTGTTTTGTTTTGTTTTTTGAGACAGGGTTTCTCAGTAGCTATGGAATCAGTTCTGGAATTCACTCTGTAGATCAGGCTGGCCTCGAACTCACAGAGATCTGCCTGCTCTACTCCTGAGTGCTGGATTAAAAAAAAAAAAGGTTTCCTAGTGATTGTGGTAATTCTGTATCAGCTTAGACGGACAGTCATGGTTTCTTGCTTTATTTTGTTTTTGTTTGGTTTTCTGTTTTTGTTGTTGTTGTTGTTGGTTTTTACTCATGGATCTACACGCCTTGGACACACTGAAGTCTACCTTCTTCATTGGGATGGATGGAGAAAGGGAAGCCAAAGAAGACACAGCAGGTCCCCTTCCGCTAAACTCTGTCCCCCTACTGACAGGAGATTTCTAGGTGTCAGTTGCCCCACCAAAGCAGCCCAGCTGTGAAACACCCACCCTATTTGCTCAAGACCATGGCGACACTTATTCCCTGCAAGGAGGCGGGGGAAGTCCAGAAGAAACTCTTAATAGGTCTGCTTAGGGCATAATGAGGTCACACAAGGCTTCACTTCCCCAAGCTGACGGGAACTGTTATTTTTCTGGTTTATCTTTTCACATGACTGGATTTACTAAATATATTGAACTTAAATGACCAGATTGCAAATATGCAAAAATTAGGGCCGGGTTAAAAGCCCAAGAAAACTGGCATCTGGTGTGTGCGTGTGGACAGCGCTTATCAACATGTATTGGGTGAAGAGGGCAGAGTCAAACTGTACACACGTGCAAACGACTAGTTCCACAGAGGTGGAAAAGGAGATACACTGGAGGAAAATGGCCTCTTCAACAGAAAGAATATTCCAGACGCTGAAAGTTAACATCTAAATCTAGGGGGGAACTAGTGCAGAACTTCAATTCATAAACAGAGAAATTTACTCACACCAGGGCTAGGAAGATGGCTTGTGGGTAAGAGCACTTACAAACATGAGGACTTGAGTTCAAATCCACAGCACCCAGGTGAAAAGCTGTGCCTGGCTGTAACCCCAGAAATAAGGAAGTGGGGGAGGGTAGAGACAAGTGGGTTCTGGGAGTTCACTGGCCAGCTAATATAGCCAAACAACAGTGAGCTTTGGGTACACTAAGAGACCCAGTCTCAAGGCAGTAAGATGGAGGAAAACACTCGACATCATTCTCTGTCTCAAATTCATGCAGGGATGCACACAACATTCAACATTATTCTGTCCCTCCTGTGCACACACAGGGATGTGCACAGCCCTCGACATCATTCTCTGTCCCTCCTGTGCACACACAGGGATGCACACAACAGTCGACATCATTCTCTGTCCCTCCTGTGCACACACAGGGATGTGCACAGCACTCGACATCATTCTCTGTCCCTCCTGTGCACACAGGGATGCGCATAGCACTCGACATCATTCTCTGTCCCTCCTGTGCACACACAGGGATGCACACAACAGTCGACATCATTCTCTGTCGGTCCTGTGCACACAGGGATGCACACAACAGTCGACATCATTCTCTGTCCCTCCTGTGCACACACAGGGATGCACACAACAGTCGACATCATTCTCTGTCGGTCCTGTGCACACACAGGGATGCACACAACAGTCGACATCATTCTCTGTCCCTCCTGTGCACACACAGGGATGCACACAACAGTCGACATCATTCTCTGTCCCTCCTGTGCACACAGGGATGCGCATAGCACTCGACATCATTCTCTGTCCCTCCTGTGCACACACAGGGATGCATACAACAGTCGACATCATTCTCTGTCGGTCCTGTGCACACAGGGATGCACATAGCACTCGACACCCTGAACTTGAGGTTCTCCTGTTTCTTCCTGTTGGGATCACAGGAGATACCAGCATGCCTGCCTTGGGAAAATCTTTATGAACCTTTGGCTATTCCTCCCACCCAAAGACTGCAAATAGATTTCACTAAAATTAAAAATTTCTAGACCAGGTAGGATTGATCAACCCGATGTGGAAAAAAGGAAAATCAGGAGTTACGGGTCATCCACAGCCACATAAAAAGCCTGACGCCAGCTTGGGCTACATGAGAACCTATCAGAAAAAAGCAAATTTCTGATATTGAAGGCTGGTTCAGGAGTTGACTCAGTGGATAAAGGTGCTTGCTAACAGAACTGACACTAATTCAATCCCTAGGACATGGTGGAAAGAGAGAACTGGCTTCTGCAAGCTGTCCTCTGACCCCGCCTCCCCCCTCTTGTGTACCATGGCCACATACATAGTAAATCAAATTTTTTTCTTTCGAGACAGGGTTTCTCCGTAGCTTTTTGGTTCCTGTCCTGGAACTAGCTCTTGTAGACCAGGCTGGCCTCAAACTCACAGAGATCCAGTAAATAAATTTTTAAAAATATCTGCAGAGCAGGATGTTGGTGGCGCATGCCTTTAATCCCAGCACTCAGGAGGCAGAGGCAGGTGGATCTCTGTGAGTTCGAGGCCAACCTAGTCTACACAGCAAGTTCCAGATCAAGGATCTAAAGAGACAGAGAAAGCCTGTCTCGAGAAAACAAAACAAAACAAAGAAAAAGAAGAAGAAAAAAAACCCAAAACCAAAACAAACAAAATAATAAACTAACCAACCAACCAACTAAAAACAAACAAACAAAAAGCCCAAAACGTTAAGTAAGGAGACATTAACTAGTTAGTACAACAAATGACTTAGGTCTCAGTTTGGATACAACTTTTGCTTGTTTTTTGGGGACAGGGTTTCACATAGCCTAGGCTGGCCTCGAACTCTGTAGCAGGGAAGGACGATGAAGTCCCCATCTTCCTTCCGGTAACCAAGTCACCCCGCCTGACTGTGTGACAAACGTCAGGGATACAGCCCCCACTAAAGGTTCTCATCCCAAGAACCCATCCCCGATCCTCCAGGCTTTCCTCCATCTTTTCCAAACTTAGATTATACGCATTCTGAGACTACACTAATTTGAATAAAAGTGGGTCAGGTTCAGAGAGCCCTAACCTTCCACACACACCCGCCGACTTCAGAGGCTCAAGCCACTAAAAGAAGCCGCCAAAAGAGTCGTAAAAGCCTGCTTAACCATTCGCTTCCTTCCGACGGCAGGAAGACGCACGCGCCCGCTCAACAGAACTACATCTCCCAGGAGGCTTTTCTCCCTTTCTCAGGGGGCGGGGATTGTGAGCGGAAGACTACATTACCCAGAGATACCTCGGCGGTGCCAGTAGATGGTCCCTCCGACGTACATCGATTGGACCATTGGCGGTCATAAACTGCGCGGTGATTGGCCCAGCAGCCCGTCAGTTACTGGCAAGTGCAGTTAAGTTTTGCTGTTGGGCGGAGGGAGAACTGAGCTTGTGGGGCTCGGCGGAACCTGCCTGGTCAGGTGAGTGACCTCTGGCTTTGCTCTCCTACTGGTACTCTCCGGAACTGGTACCCCAGGTCCCTGAGTAGGTACACAGAATGGCAGGTATCCACGCGGGGCGGGGACGGATGCTCACGTGGCACACCTAAGCCCAAAGCATCTTCAGGGACGCGGAAGGCGAATCCCCCACCCTGCACCGCAGGCACTTGCACGTGGGGTTGTCTACTGCTCAGGATTCACGGAGAAGCCCCCTTTACTCCCCGGGTACGCCTGCACAGTGTCCCCACACCGGGCCATCTGCAGAGCTCCTCGGCTGAACACGTGGGCTCTCGGTTACTCACCGAAGGACACCTGTCCACCCTGCTGTGGGATCTGGCATAGAAAGATGCGGGGTGAAGAAATTCGCTTGCACCCCTTGCCCTGCCGCTCTGGTCGGCAGCCACCCTGTCTCGGTCCTGCATTATTTATACTACACAATCATTTTTTAATCTGTTTAGTATCAAGGTTATGGGTGCAAGAAGGTTTTGAATAAGCAGGAAATTACTTTTCTCCATTGTTTATTTTTGTTGTTGGTTTGAGACAGGGTGTCAGGTAACCCAGGCTAGACTTCCTTAGGAAGGATGACCTTGAACTCCCGGGTCTCCTGCCTCCAATCTCCCAAGTATTACGAGCTCCCCCCCTGCTCACTTGGGCTTCTTGTGGGGACACTTTACCAACTGTACTACTTTCAGCCTTGTTTTTAAAAATGTTTGTGTTTTTGTGGTTTTCTAGAAAACAAACATTTCAAAAGCTTTCTAGGTTTGTGTACCTTACTCGTTTTCAAGTTGTGTCACTTAATCTGATCAGCAATCCAAGCCAGGCAGGTCAAACATCATCTCCCACTTTCCACAAGTAAAAACTGAGTAGGTTTTTTTTTTTTTTTTAAACTTATTTTCTGTGGATGAGCACTTTCCTGCCTGTATTCACCACATGCAGGCCTGGTGCTGGAGGAGGACAGAAGAGAGTTTCAGATCCCCAGAGCTTGGGATTGCAGACAGCTATGAGCCTTGATGTGGGTACTGGGAATCAAACCTCAGCAAGAGCAGCAGCCAGTGCTCTTACCCACTGAGCCCTGACTCAAGTCAGTATTTTCAAAGCTGCCCCTGAACTATGGAGAGACAGGATTTGAACACAAGTTTTATTTTACATTTGTTATGTGTGTGTGTATATACGTATGTACAGTTGCACACATATCACAAAGAGCGTGTAAAGGTCAGAGACAACTTTCTGAGGTCGTTCCTCTCCTTCCACCATGGGGGCCCCAGGGATGGAAGGCTGAGCTTCAGGCTGGGCAGCAGGTGCCATTACCCACTAAGCCATCTCTATGACTCTAGGCTTTTATTTTTGGTTGTAATGGGGTTGTAAACTCAGGGCTTTGTGCATACAAGGCAGGAACTCTACCCCTGAGTTATATACACACACCCTCACCCTTGCGGTGCTGGTGCTGGGGAATGGAGCCCAAGGTCTTGTACACACTTGGCTAACACTGTCTTTTTTATCTTGGTGTCTTGGGAAATGAGGTCTTAGGTAGCTCAGGCTGGTTTCTGATCTTCCTGCCTCTGCCTCCCATGTGCTGGGATTGTAGGTGTGGGCCATTACTTCTTCAAGTGTTTGTTTTGTTTTTCTCTGTATAGTACTGGCTGTCCTGTAGACCAGGTTAGCTTCAAACTCACAGAGATCTGCCTGCTTCTAGCTCCCGAGAGTTGGGATTGAAGGTGTGTCTGATCTGTATTCAGCAGTGTAGACTGCTTATTCTTTTGAAATCTGTATGCACAGCCTCTCCCACCTTCTGCGTTGTTTGAATCGTGCAGCTATGGACTTCCAGATAGACTAGAAGACAGATTTACTGTCTTGCAGCCTCTGCGGATGTCGAGCCAGGACACCGAGCCAGGACACCTGCCTCTCGGCTTTCTCTTCTTTCCCTCCTAGACTTCAGGAAACTTGAAACTGTTGAGGACTGAGCAGTCCCCCATCACCTCTGAAAGGGTTCAGTGGCTCAGTCCTATGCCCTTGTTGAACCAGATTCTCCCGATTCTGGGAGAAGTACCAGTGTGGGTGAGAGGGGGAATGTCAAAGTCATCAGGTAGTCTCCTGCTTACTGTGGGACAATTCTGATGGCCGTTCTAAAATTATTCTATAGTTAGGTGTTTTGTTTATTTTGTTTTGGGGAGTCTATTAGTTAAAGTTCTTTTTGGTGTGAAGAAAGGTCATGACCATAGCAACTCTTTTTTTTGTTGTTAACTTTGTTGTGCTTTTTTGTTGTTGGTTTTTTTTGTTTTGTTTTGGAGACAGGGTTTCTCTTTGTGGCCCTGGCTGTCCTGAACTCACTATGTAGACAAGGCTGGCCTCGAACTCAGAGATTTTGCTCCCTCTGTCTCCCGAGTGCTAGCATTAAAGGCGTTCACCACCACTGTCTGGCCTCACAACTCATAGGAGTTTTATAAAAAACAAAACATTTAAGCCGGGCGGTGGTGGCGCACGCCTTTAATTCCAGCACTCGGGAGGCAGAGGCAGGCGGATCTCTGTGAGTTCGAGACCAGCCTGGTCTACAAGAGCTAGTTCCAGGACAGGCTCCAAAACCACAGAGAAACCCTGTCTCGAAAAACCAAAAAAAAAAAAAACCAAAAAAACAAAAACATTTAATTGAGGCTGCTTATAGGTTCAGAGGTTCTGTCTGTGGCAGGAAGCATGGCAGTTTGCAGGCATATACGCTGCTGGAGAAGGAGCTAAGAATTCTACGTCTGGATCAGCATGCAGCAGTAAGAGAGAGAGACTGGGTCTGGCTTGCGGTTCTGAAACCTCAAACCTCCCAGTGACACACTTCCTCCTGGAAGAACCCCTGTACTCCAAGGGAGCCACACCTCCCAGTAGAGCCTTTGGGGGCCATTTTCATTCAGACCACAGGAGGGTTTGGTTTTGCATTCTTACGCCTTTGCTCTTTGCTCTTGCTAGCCTGGAATTTGCCAAGTAGATCAGGCTGACCTTGAATTTGCAGGGATCTTCCTTCCTTCCTTGCCTGTCTCAAGTGCTGGGTGCTTACAATGGAGGGAAGGGCAAAAAGGGCACTGGGTAGTAATTTTGGATAGTGGTGGTTTGTTGGAGACTAGGATTATATTTTAATTAAAAGTTTTTAGACAGCCGGGCAGTGGTGGCACACACCTTTAATCCCAGCACTAAAAAAAAAAAAGAAAAATTTTTAGACTTATTTAAGTCATGTGTTTGAATGCTCTGCTCACATGCGTGTGCTTATGTGCATCACCTGCATGCCTGGTGCCTGTAGAAGCCAGAGAGGGTGTAGGATGCCCCTGAACTGGAGATATGGATAGTAGTAAGCTGCACTGCGGGTGCTGGGAACTGAACCCAGGTCCTCTGCAAGAGTAACAAGTGTTCTTAATCCCGCCCTAATTTTGTTTGTAATTATGAGTGTGTGCATCGGGTTGATATGTGTCCTTGAGCGCAGGAACCCTCAGGGGATCTCTTGGAGCTGGCCTTAGAGACCTACAAGAGCCATTTGGTTTGGGCACTGGGATCTGAATTTCAGTGGCCATGATTAAGCAGCAAATGGTTTTAACTGCTGAGCCGCCATCCTTGGCTTTAGTCATCTTCTGCTGTCTCTGGGTATGGAAGGTAGAGTTGAGATCAAGGCCATATGTCCACCAGCTTGTTTGCTTGTTTTGTTTTTGTTTTTTCTGTTTTCAAGACAGAGTTTCTCTGTGTAGCCCCGGCTGTCCTGGAACCCAGAGATCTGCCTGCCTCTGCCTCCTGAGTGCTGGGACTACAGCGTACGCCATTGCTCCCAGCTCTGTGGGCTCGCAGTCTAGGAGGACGGGAAGCAGTGTAGTCGGAAAGAGGCTACAAAGGCCCTTGCCTCAGGCTGCTGGGGAGGTCTGCTGCACGGTGGTGTCTGTGCAGGGGCGGGAAGGAGCCTGTCTTGACTCTGTGGCTCTCACACTTAGCTTGATACTCATGGACGTTGGATGGACCAGAGGCAGGGATGGTCGGCTATGATGCCAAAGCAGATACCAGGAGTAACTCCAAGCTGGAGGTGGCGGTGGCAGGATCAGTGTCTGGATTTGTCACTCGTGCCCTGATCAGCCCTTTGGACGTCATCAAGATCCGCTTCCAGGTGCCCTTTCCCCTCTTTTCCATGTGACGGGCTAGGGAACAACGGGTCTAGTCCCTCTCCCAATGGCAGGTCCTAAACAAGGTGAAGAGGCTTTCATTTCCTTCAGCACCCCCACCCCCTTGTCTCCCCCTCCCTCACCATCCTGACCTTTTACACTTGAATCCCTAGCTTCAGATTGAACGCCTGTGTCCAAGTGACCCCAACGCCAAATACCACGGAATCTTCCAGGCGGTCAAGCAGATTCTGCAGGAGGAGGGCCTAGCGGCGTTCTGGAAAGGACATGTTCCTGCCCAGATTCTGTCTGTAGCCTACGGAGCAGTCCAAGTAGGTACCGGGGAACTCGGTCACGTCCCTGGGGTCACATTGTTCCATGGAGCAGGAAAAGGGGGAGGAAAGGCAAGTGAGGGCAATTCCCACTCTGCCCAGTTGCCTGCACTGACGCGTGAGGACAGCATCAGTTAGCCACGCCTGTTCTCTTCCCCTCTCTGGGCCCTGTCCCAGGTGATTCTGAGGAGTATTCTTCATATACCCTCCATTTTTCTTTTGAAATTTCAAATTACATTTTGTTTATTTCTTCAGAGAAGAAAGATATCTTTCCAGGGCTGGAAAGATAGCTCAGCCGTTAAGAGCACTGACTGTTCTTCCATGAGGACCCCGGTCCAGTTCCCGGCAACCACATGACATCTCACAGCTGTCTGTAACTCCAATTCCAGGGGACTGGACGTCCTCACGCAGGCAAAACACCAAAACACCGATGCATATAGATAAGAAATAATAATAAAAGTATAGCGGGGCGGTGGTGGCGCACGCCTTTAATCCCAGCACTGGGGAGGCAGAGGCAGGCGGATCTCTGTGAGTTCGAGACCAGCCTGGTCTACAGAGCTAGTTCCAGGACAGGCTCCAAAACCACAGAGAGACCCTGTCTCGAAAAACCAAAAAAAAAAAAAAAAAAAAAGATTTATTATATATACAATATTCTGCATGTCTGCCTGTAGGCCAGAAGAGGGCACCAGATCTCATTACAGATGGTTGTGAGCCACCAAGTGGTTGCTGGGAATTGAACTCAGGACCTCTAGAAAAACAGCCAGTGCTCTTAACCACTGAATCATCCCTCCAGCCCCGCCCCCCCTTTTTTTAGATGATGTAGGAGATAGAACCCAGGGCCTTGTGCTAGGCAAGTGATCCCCAAGTGACCTGCTTAGCCTGCTCCTTACCTTTCTTCTTTTTGGAGATTTTTAAGTTATGTGTGTACATCCGTGCTGGTGCTTCCGGAGGCATCAGATCCCCTGGAGCTGAAGTTACAGGTAGTAAGAGTTGCCAGATGCAGGAACTGGGATCAGAATTCTGCAAGAGTCGTACACATCTGCTCTGAAGTACTGAGCCTTCTTCCCAGCCCCCTTTCTTAACTCTTTGGATACCGAGTGCCGTGTGTCTTGTCCTAGGGACCATCTCCTCCGTCTCCTCAGCTTGTCGTCAGTGACTTTCCACTTGCTTTTGTAGTTCCTGTCATTTGAGGAGCTGACCGAACTGCTCTACAGAATCAACCTGTATGAGACGCACGAATTCTCCGCACACTTTATATGCGGTGGCCTGTCTGCCGGAGCAGCCACCCTGGCCGTGCACCCTGTGGATGTCCTGCGCACCCGCCTCGCAGCTCAGGGGGAGCCCAAGGTGAGCAGTCGGGGCCAGACAAGTGGAGTCTGGAGGAGGTGGCAGCACAGGAGTTGGGGCTCCGGACCCTTCAGGAAGCAAAGCTGGGGCACCTCTCCTCACCAGCACAACAGCCAGTTTGTAAGGCTCGTCGGTAATCTGTACTCCGCAAGGCGTTTTGTGTCCATGTTTCCCAGGACCTCAGAGATTTCCTGGGGAGACTGAGCCCACAGGGGCAAAACAGAACAAATAGGTATCCAGCAGTAGGCTGAATGGAGGCAGGCATCTGGGGACTCAGAAACTTTTGGCCATAACATCCTGAGGGTTTCCTCAAGGGATGTGCTGAAGGAGCTGGCCTAGGTGAGTCAGTCTCAAGGAAGGACTCACTGAGAGCAGTGGACCAAGCCTATGTCTTAGTGACGTTTCTTCCTGCAGTGGTGAAAGCCACTGAAGGGAGAACGGGCTTACCTTGGCTCACAGTCCTAGGGTGCTGCTCGTCATGGTGGAGAACCCTATGGGCAGGGGCTTGAGGCGGCTGGTCACATGGCATCTGTCGTCAGAAGCAGAGAGTGATGGCTTGTGCCCAGGTGACTTTCTCCTTTCTAACGGTCCAGACCCCAGCCCGTGGATGGTGCCAGCTGCGTTTAGTGTGGGTCTTCCCACTTCAGCTCACCTGGTGAATGTGTCACATGTACACCCAGGTGTGTGTCCTAGGTGATCCAGATCCGTCAAATTGGTGGCCAGTATTAGCCTCACATCCTGAATCAGACCTCCTGATTGAGGCTGCTTCCCGGATGTACTGAAGGGTAACATTCGGGGCAGGAGAGACCACTCAGAGGTTAAGAGATCTTGCAAAGGACCCAGGTTTGGTTCCCAGCACCCACATCTTTTTTTTTTTTTTTTTTGGTTTTTTGAAACAGGGTTTCTCTGTGGTTTTGGAGCCTGTCCTGGAACTAGCTCTTATAGACCAGGCTGGTCTCGAACTCACAGAGATCCGCCTGCCTCTGCCTCCCGAGTGCTGGGATTAAAGGCGTGCGCCACCACCGCCCGGCAGCACCCACATCTTTAACTCCAGTTCTGGGGACTCTGATATCCTCTCTTGGCCTCTGTAGGCACCAGGCAGGCATGCGTGCTCTCCACATACATATATGCAGACAGAACCTCATACACACATAAAATAAAACTTTTTTTTTTAAGCAAAAGAAAAAAAAAAACCAAAAAACCTGTTTTTTAAAAAAATAGATAGGCTTGAGGCCCAAGCCTATAATCCTAGTTTAGGGGAGATGAAGACAGGAGGAATCATGGGATTTCAAGGATAGCTTGGACTACAAAATGAGATCTTGTCTCAAAGAAAAAAACCAACAAAAAACAAAAACAAACAAAAACACCTCCAAAAACCACAACCTCCCAAACATATTCACACTAGCAATCCCAAAACACTGCTACAAAAAGCAAAAAGATAACAGTGGCCACACACGAGCAGTGACCACACACGAGCAGTGACCACACATGAGCAGCGGCCACACACAGCGGCCACACACGAGCAGTGACCACACATGAGCAGTGACCACACATGAGCAGTGACCACACACGAGCAGTGACCACACATTAGAAGCGGCCACACCCGTGCTAGAGTCCTAGTGTGTGGAGTCAGGTTGGCTGAGTTCAGGGGTTGGAGGCCACCTCAGCAATGTAGTGAGACTGTGTCTCAAAAACGAACAGAATAGGAGCTGGCAGGATGGTCCGGTGGGGAAAGACACTTGCTGCCACCCTAACGGCTGAGTTTGATTTCTGGAACCCACATGTTAAGAGAACCAGCTCCCAGATTTTGTCCTCTGACTACCACATGCACAAAGCATGCACAGGCCCACACCCAAGAAATAAACACAGTGGCTGGAGAGGTTGCTCGATGCTTAAGAGCACTGGCTGCTTTTCCAGATGGCCCAGGTTCGATTCCCAGCACCCACAAGGGAGCTCACAACCATCTGTAACTCTAGGCTCTGGAGATGTAAAGCCGCTTTCTGCCCTCTGCTGGCACTACATGTGAGCCGTGTACAAACATGCCTGCAGGCAAAACGCTCGTCCTAGTCAGGGGTTCTGTTGCTGCAATGAAACGCTGATCAAAAAGCAAGTTGGGGCCGGGCGATGGTGGTGCACGCCTTTAATCCCAGCACTCGGGAGGCAGAGGCAGGCGGATCTCTGTGAGTTCGAGACCAGCCTGGTCTACAGAGCTAGTTCCAGGACAGGCTCCAAAGCCACAGAGAAACCCTGTCTCGAAAAAACCAAAAAAAAAAAAAGCAAGTTGGGGAGAAAAGGGTTAATTTGACTTATACTTCCTTATTATTGTTCATCATTGAAGGACATCAGGACAGGCACTCAAAGAGGGTAGGAACCTGGAGGCAGGAGCTGATGCAGAGGCCATGGGGGGGTGCATTTTTGGTGTTTTGAGACAGGATTTCTCTGTAGCTTTTGGAGCCTGTCCTGGAACTAGCTCTTGTAGACCAGGCTAGCCTCGAACTCACGGAGATCCACTTGTCTCTGCCTCCTGAGTGCTGGGATTAAAGGCGTGAGCCACCACCGCCCAGCTTCAGCCAGCTTTCTTCTCAGGAACCACCAGCCCAGGGCTGACAACACCCACAATAGGCTGGCCCTCCACTATCAATCACTAATTAAGAAAATGCCTTAGAGCTGGATCTCATGGAAACATTTTCTCAGTTGAGGTTCCCTCCTTTCAGATAACTCTAGTTTGTGTGTCAAGTAGGCACAAGACCAGCCAGCACAGTATCCATACATAAAATTAAAAATGTAAAAATTCTTCTAGAAAGATCAGTATGTCACTCTGCGTGTGTCTCTATTGATCCTTATGGCCACTCTTGTGTGTAGGGACGTTTAGGTTTTGGTTTTGCCCGGCCTCTGTGTTCTTGGGGTGGAGACCCTGCTTAGAAACATTCTGATGATATTTTGATCACCAAGAGCAACGTCCTGTAGGAATAGTACAGAAAAGCCAGGTGTGTGTGATCATTTCTTGAAAAATTGGAGGTTGGGGGTGACTGTCCTGGTGGAGAAACAGGATGAGGGTTGAGTCAGTCTCACAGTGTGGTGGATCCTTGGCCAGAGGGAAGGTGGCTGGTGACAACCCAGCGTGTCCTGTACCACTCCTGCTGCTTGCCAGCCTCTGCTGAGAGAAGGGAGAGGTGGCAGCGGTAGTAAGGAGGGAGGCCAGCCTTTCCTCTGCCAACTAATGCAGCGGGCATCCTTATGGGCTCATCTGCTCTGGCCCCAGCGGGTGCTGGTTCTGGGCTCGTCTGCTCTGGCCCCAGCGGGTGCTGGTTCTGAGCTTGCCTGCTCTGGGCCCCAGCGGGTGCTGGTTCTGGGCTCGCCTGCTCTGGGCCCCAGCGGGTGCTGGTTCTGGGCTCGCCTGCTCTGGGCCCCAGCGGGTGCTGGTTCTGGGCTTGCCTGTTCTGGGCCCCAGCGGGTGCAGGTTCTGGGCTTGCCTGCTCTGGGCCCCAGCGGGTGCAGGTTCTGGGCTTGCCTGCTCTGGGCTCCAGCGGGTGCAGGTTCTGGGCTCGCCTGCTCTGGGCTCCAGCGGGTGCAGGTTTTGGGCTCGCCTGCTCTGGGCCCCAGCGGGTGCTGGTTCTGGTGCTGGTTCTGGGCTTGCCTGCTCTGGGCCCCTGCAGAGCCGAGAAGCACAGAATCACTCACACAGGAGGCCCTAAGCTCTGCTGCCTCACCTCCCAAAAGAGAAGTGACTGCAGAATTCTCTAACAGGCTCATTTCCTTGACATGCACTGGAACCTGCTTACAGTAACCTGATGCTAGCCTCCGTGGCGTTTTCTGTTCTTCAGCCTTCTCCCCACCTTCCTGCTCGGAGGAACTTGATGCCAGCCTGTGCAGCATTTTCTGTTGTTCTTCAGCCTGCTTCCCACCTTCCTGGGAAGGAACTTGAAATGAACCATCCACTCTTTGTGGTGTTGTTTGTGATTTCCTTGGGAGACCTGGGCAGGGTTTTTGTTCTTGCAAGTGGCTTTCCCTTGAGGGTGGCCCAGTGGGCTGCAGAGTTCAGGCTGCTCCTTTGCGGTCCACAGGATGCTGCTGGGATGTGTATGGGTGTTTTGCCTGCATGTGTGTCTGTGTACTACATGTGTGCAGCGCCCACATGCCTGGAAGAGGGCGTGGTATCCTCTGAAGCTGCTGCCATGTGGATGCTGGGAACCGAACCTGGGTCCTCTGCAAGAGCAGAAAGTATTTGCTGGCCCGGGTCCCTAGTCCCAGGACACATCCCTTTATATACTCATGAAGGAATACCAGCCATGGAAATTTCTAGGAAGGAAGTTGTCAGGAAGCCACAGCCTTTTATTAGTTTGTTTGTTTTGGAGACAGGGTCTCCCTGTGTTGCTCAGGCTGGCCTCTTGCTCAGGCTGGCCTCAAGCCCTTTTCTTTTCTTTTCTTTTCTTTTCTTTCTTTCTTTCTTTCTTTTTTTCTTTCTTTCTATTTTTTTTTTTTGAGACAAGGTCTTGTTATATAGCTTGATATGTAGAGCAGGCTGGCCTTGAAAAGAGAGAGAGAGATGCCTGCTTCTGCACCAGCTATGCCCAGCTGGCCTCAAACATTTTTTTTTAAGATTTGTTTTTGTGTACAGTTATTTGGCCCACCTTTATTCCTGTACACTGTGTACATGCAGGACTAACGGAGGTCAAAAGAGGGTGTTAGATACCCTGGAACTGGTGTTACAGACAGTTGTTAGTTACTGTGTGAGTGCTGGGAACCAAACCTGGGTCCTCTGGAAGAGCGGCCAGTACTCTTCATCACTGAGCCATCTCTCCAGCCCCTGCCCACAAACTCTTGACCGTCCTGCCTCCATCCACTAAGTGCTTAGACTCTGATGTTCACCACCGCACCCCGCTGCCCTTTGGAAGTTTTGTTTTCTTTTTTTTTTTGGTTTTTCGAGACAGGGTTTCTCTGTGGTTTTGGAGCCTGTCCTGGAACTAGCTCTTGTAGACCAGGCTGGTCTTAACTCACAGAGATCCGCCTGCCTCTGCCACCCGAGTGCTGGGATTAAAGGCGTGTGCCACCACCGCCCGCGGAAGTTTTTTCTTTTCAGATGGGGTCCTATTCAGCCCAGGCTGGCCTTGAACTCCTGATCCTCCTGCCTCCACCTGTTAAGTGCTAGGATTACAACACGCGTGTGCCTCCACACCCATCCCCCACTTACTTTATCCTTAGTTTTCCTAGACTGAAGAGGAAAAGTTAACACTCCTGGCTGCTGGGTTTTAGATAAGAAACCACCTCACCCAGCTCACCCAGTGTGCACATTCCTTCCTGTGCAGATCTACAACACCCTCCGAGAGGCCGTGTCGACCATGTACAGGACTGAGGGCCCCTGGGTCTTCTATAAAGGCTTGGCTCCCACTGTGATCGCCATCTTCCCCTATGCGGGCCTGCAGTTCTCCTGCTACCAATCCTTGAAGCATGCCTACGACTGGGTCATTCCGCCAGATGGAAAGCAAACAGGTGAGGACCCCCACCCTGGCCTAGCCTGGGCCACAGCTTCTGTGAGCCTTGAAGACAGTGATTTTCCTGTCCGGAGCACCTGGCTCTGTGGTCTAGCTCACAGAACAAGCAAGTCTTGCACTTTGGAGGGCACTTCCTTCCGGCTCTTACATACTCACCCTTGCACTTCTGGGAGCAATTGCACTTTTATGTATTTACTTATTTATTTAGCTTTTGTGGTTTCCATTGTTTGTGGGGAAGGGGGACTCATGGGCTCTGTCTCCAGGTGACTGCTCAGAGGGCCCTGCTATCCAGCTGGCTCACGTCCCTGGTCCCTGCTGTCAGTCTTGCTTCAGTGGCTGTGCCTGCCGCTAGCAATGGTCAGGTTCCCTCTCGAGAAGGAGAATTTTTGTGGGGCTCGGGTTCGTGGTGGAGTACTAAGTCTGATGACTTTTTTCTTTTTGGTTTTGGTTTTTTGAGACAGGGTTTCTCTGTGTAATAAATAGCTCTGGTCATCCTAGAACTTGCTCTCTAGACCTGGCTGGCCTCGAACTCAGAGATTTGCCTAGTTCTGCCTTCTGAGTGATTTAAAGACATGCACCACCACTGCCCAGCTCTGATATTTTTAATTCATATATTTTTAAAGATTTTTAATTACTTTATGTATGTCTGTGTATTATGTGTGTGCCTGGTGCCCTTGGAGACAGGAAAGGTTATTGGATCCCCAGGAACTGGAGTTACCAGCAGCTGTGAGCCATCATGAGGTGCTGGGGATAGAATCCAGGTCCTCTAGAAAACAGCCAGTGGTCTTAACTGCCGCGCCATCTTTCCAGCTCTGGTTTATTTTATGTGTCTGCATGTGTTATGGCATCTGTGTGTTGTATGTGTGTATAAGGGTACACAAGGGGGCCAAAAGATTCCCTGGAGTTGTAGTTCCAAGCAATTGTGAGTTGCTGATGTGGGTGCTGGGAACAGAACTTGGTTTTTCTGGAAGAGCAAGTGCTTTACAACCTGAACACTCTCCTGTCCCCTGTCCCCGTCATGTCTTCTACCTTCAATTGTGTCTCTCCCGTCCCTGTCCCCGTCACGTCTTCTACCTTCAATTGTGTCTCTCCCGTCCCTGCCCCCGTCATGTCTTCTACCTTCAATTGTGTCTCTCCCGTCCCTGCCCCCGTCATGTCTTCTACCTTCAATTGTGTCTCTCCCGTCCCTGCCCCCGTCATGTCTTCTACCTTCAATTGTGTCTCTTCCGTCCCTGCCCCCGTCATGTCTTCTACCTTCAATTGTGTCTCTCCCGTCCCTGCCCCCGTCATGTCTTCTACCTTCAATTGTGTCTCTTCCGTCCCTGCCCCCGTCATGTCTTCTACCTTCAATTGTATCTCTCCCGTCCCTGTCCCCTGCCCCGTCATGTCTTCTACCTTCAATTGTATCTCTCCCGTCCCTGTCCCCTGCCCCGTCATGTCTTCTACCTTCAATTGTGTCTGTCTCTCCCGTCCCTGTCCCCTGCCCCGTCATGTCTTCTACCTTCAATTGTGTCTCTCCTGTCCCCTGTCCCCTGCCCCGTCATGTCTTCTACCTTCAATTGCATTCCTCTCAGCCTTCTCTTCAAAATGTTGTCTCTGGTTCAGGGAACCTTAAAAACCTGATTTGTGGCTGTGGATCTGGAGTCATCAGCAAGACCCTTACGTACCCCCTGGACCTCTTCAAGAAGCGGCTGCAGGTGGGAGGCTTTGAGCATGCGCGATCTGCCTTTGGCCAGGTAAGTCATCCTGTGCAGAGTGCTCAAGTCCTTGCCCTATTGGACAGTGAGGGAACCAGCCCTGCCCCCTCTGAACGGAGACTCTGGTGTGGGTTTTCACAAGATGCTCAGTGAATTCCTGATACGGAGACTTGGTGAACATAGTCTCTTTTCAGAGGTCATGAGTCTGGTCTTAGAGATGGCATCAAAGGTGGCTTTGGCAAAGATGCCCTGGGTGGCAGTGCAGCCCCTGGCTGATGTGCAGCAGACATCAATACTGGCCATCAGCAGTAGCTTCTTGGGCACAGGAGCAGAGACTATGCCAGTGCCTCTGGGGGCAGGGATGAGACGCACCAACACAGAACCACAGCGGCCTGTTACCTTGCATAGAACAGTGTAAGGCTTATCAATCTTTTTCCCCTAGTAGCCTCTCTGCACAGGGAGAGTGGAAAGCTTTGCCAAGATGATGACCCCTCGGAAGGCAGTGGCTACCTCTGTGGAGCACTTAACACCAAGACCAACATGACCATTGTAGTCCCCACTAGCGACAGAAGCCTTGGACCTGGTCCACTGGCCAGCCTGATGTCTTCTGCACTGGCATGACCCTTAGACCCTCGTCCTTTAGGGATACACCCAGGAAAAGTCTTGGGTTCTTTAATGGGCAGGAGAGCAGGGCACTGGTTGGGGAAGACCTAGCGATGGCCAGATTCAGACCTGCTGCCCAGGAGGAACCACATGTAATGGGGTGAAGGCTCCAGGATGGCCCACGACTATCACTGTATCCGCCAGAACCACAGGCAGGTACCCCTCACCAGGAAGGAGCCTGCTCCAGCTCAGTTAAGCCTGACCTAGCCCATATCCCCAAAAATGAAGAATTTCACTCTTGCTAATCTAGGGAGCAGTTACCGGAAGCTGTGCGGTGCCGGGTGAACCCTGTTTTAATTACTGCTTCCTCCTCAACCTATACCTTCCTCTCCCCAGGTGCGGAGCTACAGGGGCCTCCTGCACCTCACCAAGCAAGTGCTACAAGATGAAGGCACCCAGGGCCTCTTCAAGGGCCTGTCCCCCAGCCTGCTGAAGGCTGCCCTGTCCACGGGCTTCATGTTCTTCTGGTACGAGCTCTTCTGTAACCTCTTCCACTGCATACGGAGAGAAGACAGATAGCTGTGAGAGCCGAGCGGGAGGCACCTCCCCCAACAAGACTTGTTCCGAGCTCATTTTCTACGATGGCTGCTGCCTGCTAGGCCTCCCAGGCTGGCTGCCCTGCGCAGGAAAAGTCACCCACAGCGGATGGCAGAAGGGCGGGACCTTTTCCGGAAAGAGCAGAGAAGGGAGCCCCATGGGCTGTAGAAGCAAGGCCCTGAGAAGGAGCCTGGCATTGGTCCTCTGTCCAGCCCTAAGGGAATCAGGCATCCTCTGCTTTGTAGTCCTGTTTTGGGGGAAAGTCTCCCAGTCCTGGTAAGAGTGAGGCTTGAGTACAGAGGGATAGGACTGGGCTCTTTGTAGACGTCTAAGCCCCACAGCTTGGTCTGTTTCTCCTACCAACTTATTTAATAGACATTAAAGCAAAAGGCACGTTCTGTATGTCACTCGAGGATGATGGGAGGGGGCTCTGCTGTCCCTGCAGTTGCAGCCCTGAGGCAGCCATGCTCTTCAACGTAAGGGGTGAACCCTACCACGTGGGGAGCTTCTGAACCCCCCAGTTCCAGACCTTTGTGGCTGTGAGGCTCCAGGGCTGGACAGGAAGGATGCCGGACAAAACTAACTTGTAGGCAGAAGGCAGGAAGTAAAGGGGGCATGCTGGCCCTGACCCTCAGTCTTGTCAGTGGCTCTTCTGCACTGAGTCAGCTCAGCATGGGTGTCGCACATGTGAGTCCTCTAATTTCCAAAGGGCCCAGCCTCGTAGCAGTCCAGAGAGATGTATCTATATGAAGAGGAAAAACTTTTGTTAGGGGCTCAAGAGAAGAAATACACGGTGAACATCTTTTCCGAGCTCCTGCCTCAGTGAGTCTGGCAGAGGGAAGGGAGGAGAGATCCCTTGACTGGGATTCCACCCCCTGAATAACTGACTGTAACAGCCCTGTTCATGGAAGCTGGGACTCTGGGACTTCTGCCCAGCACCAGCCTCAGCCCCCTCCTCTACAGTCCCTTTGTACCCTGTCCTTAGCGACCTTCTCTGACCTTTGCTGTGGATTCTCAAGGTCCAGGCTGCTCTTGGGAGGGTTTCTGAGGTGGGTGGGCTCTTGGCTTCCTGGGCTTGGGGCGGCAGAAGTGTAGTGTGGTCCTCTTCCTGGAGAAGTGTGAACGGATGTCTACTCCAGAGGATGACAGACCAATGTGAAGATGCTACCTGTCGACAGGTTTCCATTGCTGCCATGAAGCATCAGGACCAGGAAGCTGGTTGGGGTGGAGAGGGTATATTTGGTTTATACTTCCATATCACTGTTCATCATTAAAGGAAGTCTGGACAGGAACTCAAGCAGGGCAGGAGCTGATGCAGAGGCCACGGATGAGTGCTGTGTACTAGCTTGCTCTCCATGGTTTGCTCAGCCTGCTCTCTTATAGAACCCAGGACCCAGGTGCCCAGGGGTAGCACCACCCACAATGGGCTGGGCCCTCTCCCATCAGTCACTAAGAAAATGCTCTCCAGGCTTGCCCACAAGCCCAACCCTATGGAGGCATTTTCTTAATTGCGGTTCCTGCTTCCCACATGGCTTTAGTTTGGTATAAAACTATTTAGCGCACGGGGCTGGAGAGATGGCTCAGCGGTTAAGGGCACCCCCAGGTTCAATTCCTAGTACACACATGGAGGCTCACAACTGTGTGATCCGGCAGCTCAAAGTGATTTGACACCCTCATATACATAAATGCCGGCAAAACACCAATGCACATTAAATAATTACAAAAAAACACAAAACCTCCACACTACCAAAGTCCAATTTGCTGAACCAAACAATGAGGCTGATAGCTCTGGGAAGCCGGAAACATGGAGCGCACCCAACAGCCTGCAGGCTGCCCAGAAGATTGAAGACTCCACCAGGCAGCTCAGTGGGTCGACTTTCTTCAAGTCAACTTGATTGGTCCTGCCTGGCAGCCCATTTCATCGCTGCTTCCTCCACACAGCTGTGCTGACCCGAGCCCTTTTCAGGCTGCCCCTCGGCAATTCGCATTGCTTCTGTAGGGAGGAGCCCTTGGGTTTTTCCGCTTCCCTAGAATCTCCAGTATTTTTTTTTTCTTTCTGCTTTTTGAGGCAGTTTGTTTCTTCTCTTAGTTGTCCCATCTTAACCTGGAGGCTTTAGAGTCGGCTTCTGGATGTTTTGGTTTGCTTTTTTTATGAAGTAAATTCCAAGCTTCTCCGTAGTTCTCTTTTGTACCTATTACCACGAGTGTTGTGACAACTCTTTAAATAGGTGCGAGATTTGGCTCCTGATCTCCTGTGGAGTGTGGAGGCCACAGTGGTGCCTTTCTCTCGAATTGTCCCTTGGAGTTGAAAGTTGTTTTGCCCGGGTGGCAAGAGAGGGAGTTGCCAGGGTGTGCCCCAGCCCATACACACTTTAACTAGCCGAACCCCAGATGACGGTGCTGAGCTCTCTGCGATTGACCCGCCCCTTCTCCCGGGCAGGCCACGCCTCCCAGAGGCTCCTCCCACGCCTCACGGCCGGGGAGTCTCCGACCCAGTTCACCTGAGCCCCGCAAGGGACATGGTGACCCTGGCGTGGGGTGCAGCCGGCAAGACCGAGGGCTTCATGCGGAAGGGGGAGCAAGTCCGGCCGAGCGCTCGAGGGCCTCTACGGTCAGAAACAAGGCGGAGGCGTGCCCGGTGAGGAGGGGACAGGGTCCAGTGAGCGCTCGGCGCGGCGGTGGCCGTGTCGGTGTCGCAGAAGCGGGGTGCGAATCTGTCTCGGCGCCAAGCGAGGGAGCGGCCCGGGGCGGCGGCGGGGTGCGGAGGCGAGGACGGGCCGTGGCCGGCAGGGGGCGCGGGCGAGCAGCTCAGGCTCAAAGCGAGATGAGCTCAGCTTCCGCGCGGTACCACGCCGGGCACGCGCTGCGCAGCCCCGGAAACGCGGGCGCCCTCCCACGCCGGCTAGTGCGAGCCCAACGGCCGCAGGGGTGGGTTTGGTAGGCTGAAAAGGACTGGCAGACACTGGGGAGAAGGGCTCGAAGCCCTGCTGGTGTCAGGATTCGCGGCTTGGGCAACGCCGGCCAAGGAACTGCGCCAGAATTCTCCGTGCTGGATAATTTGGGCGAGTGTGATATTTACCTCTCCACAACCCAGTTCAGAATATGCTCCCCTAAACTTATCCTAATACTAGTAACCCAGACCCTGCCGCGACCATAGGTGAATTCCCGCTTCGTTTCTCGTATGTAATCGCAAAAGAAGCCAGGGTTTCCTTAAGTTGAACTGCAGGTGCCTACTTGATGCTCAAAGTCCCCATCAGAAGCCAAGTTTGGTGGGCTCGCAGCCAACCACCGAAGGCGACAGAAAGTCCTGTTACACCTGTCCCAAGCCCTGGCCTGCCCTGACCCAGTGCCGACAGGACTAGAATCCGGAGCGCTGCGATTCTCACTTGAAGCCTCTTCGGCCTTTGCTTCTCAGGTGCTGTCATTAGTTTCAGGCCAGTGAAAAGCGGCTGGGGCTACACCGTCATGGGAGAGACCAGTAGAGATGAGTATAAAATCCAGTCTTTTGACGCAGAAACCCAGCAGCTGCTGAAGACTGCACTCAAAGGTGAGCCTACCAGCCCTTCTGTTTGGGCAAGAGCTTCAGAGGGGCTGAGTCCCAGAGCCAGGCAATGCCCAGCCTTCCCGTGGCTCCCCGAGAGGAAGTCACAACCTAACTCTTGAACTGGAAGACGAGCTACACCTAGATCATTATTTTTGAGAATGAATCACGGAGTCCTACGATCATAAAGCGTTTAAGTGCCCATGAAAGAACACAGGCTTCGGTTTAAAGCCTCCGCGTTCAATGCAGTCAGCTCTCAGCTCCCTTAAATGTTCAGCGCTGTTTGATTGAGGACTGAGGTTGGGGAGTCAGCTTGCTGGAAGAGATATGTCATTGCCTGGCCCGTGCCCTTCCATGGTAACCTCAGGACAGAAGTGTGACTTAACATTCCATTGGGGAAGTCTCGGCACAGAGCTCTTGTTTGGGGCCTCTGCGTTTTGAGAATACTTGGAGCCATGCGGTGGTGCACAACTGTAATCCAAGCAGATTACAGAGGCAGGAGGATTAAGCACAAATTTAAGGCCAACCTGCTCTACATAGAGAGTGCCTGGGGGAGGGGAAAGAGCCCAACAGTTTAGAGCACTGGTTGCAAACCAGGCTTGGTGCACACCTTTAATTTCAGCACTGGGGAGGCAGAGGCAGAGGCAGGAGATCTCTATGAGTACCAGTCTGGTGTGATTAGCTATATAGTGAATTCCAAGATAGCCAGGCCTACATAGTGTGACCTAGTCACACCGGGGAGATATATATATATATATATATATGTATATGTATAGCACCAGGCAAACACATAGTATGCGTATGTGCATGCAGATAAAATATTCATACATATAAAATGAATGAACCTAAAAATTTACATGCTGAGCTGTAGGCTAGCCAGTGCTATTAAATAGCAAAATTAGGCTGTCTCGAAAGACCAGAAAAAGAGAAGGTTGCAGACATCTTGGCATTCAGTATACATTCTTCAGTCTACTGCCAAAAACATAAAACATGTATCCCAAGAAAGTACATCTATACTTTGGTCTCTTCCAGCCTCATAATCCTATATTTGTTTGTTTGGCAAGGATCTTTCAGTATAACCCTGGCTGGCCTACAGCTCACTATATAGACCAAGCTGGCCTCAAACTCAGGTTGGCATGCCTCTGCCTCCCAAGTGCTGAGATTATAGGCTGAGAGCCACATGTGGCAGTATATAATTAAAAAACTTGGTTTTAATTGAGTTTATTTGTGTGCACTACTTGTCTGGATGTGCACCATGCATGTGCAGTGCCCGTGGATACAAAAGAGGGTGTCAGAGCCTCTGGACCTGGAGTTACAGGCAGCTATGAACAGCCCAGCATTGCAAAGGCAAGAGCTCTTAACCACCGAGACATGTTTCACCTCCCCTATTTCATGCTCGGGCAACCAGCGTCCTGACAGGGTCCTGACAGCTGCCCTAGGCATGGTTACAAGCACCTTCTTGGAGGCTGCTTTTTTATTGGTTTGGCTGCTTTGGGTCCGACCTTGGGTTTCACACATAGTAGGTAGGCAGAGTGCTTGGTCCCCAAACAACAGCCTTTACATCTCCAACTTTGAATTTTTTTTCTAGACGGGACCTCACTAAGTAGCTCTGGCTGACCTGGAACTTGTATATAGTCAGGCTGCCTGTCTCTGCCTCTCAAGTCCTGCGATTCCAGCTGTCCTAGCACTCTGTATGTAGCCAAGGGTAACCCTTACCTCTTGATCCTCCTTGTTTCTGCCTCCTGAGTGCCATCTGGATGGTCTTCCCTTCTTCTTTAAAGCATGTGATGGAGGTGTTCTATTACAAACATCTCAGGTCCTTGAGCGTTTTGGTACACAACTTTAATCCAGTACTCAGGAAACAGAGGCAGGCAAATCTCTGTGGTCTCCAAAGAGTGTTCCAGGTCAGCCAAGGCTACATGATGAGACCCTCTCTCAAAGAAAAAAAAACAACAAAAACCTTGAGTCCTTAGCATTGGAGGCCAATGTGACTATGCAGCAGGCAGCTCCAGACTCCGCCCCTGTCTCTACCCCAGATCCAGGCGCTGTGGACTTGGAGAAAGTGGCCAATGTGGTTGTGGACCATTCTCTGCAGGACTGTGTGTTCAGCAAGGAAGCAGGACGGATGTGCTACGCCATCATCCAGGTTGGGGGGGCTGGCAGAGCGGGAGCTGCCTTGAGGATGGCACCCCAGGATCAGGCACAGGCTGGCCAGCAGCAGACACCGGCATTTCTAGACAAAGGCTAGGGCGGGTGGAGTGGCCAGTGCCCGCTTACCACCCTCTCCTGGCTCACAGGCGGAGAGTAAACAAGCAGGCCAGAGTGTCTTCCGGCGCGGGCTCCTTGACCGGCTGCAGCGGGAATATCAGGCCAGGGAGCAGCTGCAAGCTCGCTCCCGGCAGAGCTGGGTGTGCTATGTCACCTTCATCTGCAGCATCTTTGACTACTTGAGGGTGAGGCAAGGGCAGCCACCCTGGGCAGCAGTGATGGCCTGTGTCCCGAGACCAAGGCTGGATTGCTCCCCGTGGTCACTGACGCTGCCTCCCTGCCCCTCTGGCTCTCCCCACAGGTGAACAACATGCCCATGATGGCCCTGGTCAATCCTGTCTATGACTGTCTCTTCCAGCTGGCCCAGCCTGAGAGTCTGAGCAGGGAAGAGGAGGTGAGTGGCCAGTGGACAGAAAGCTGTGGCGGGCATGCTGGCTTGGAGCCCAGCAGTCCCGGTCATCGAGGCCACTGCTCCTCGGCCAGTGCCGAGTAGGGGCATTTAAGGCCTGCAGCAATTACAAGACAAATGACAGTGTCTGGAATTTACCCAGAATGTTCAGCAGCCAAGGCTACAGGCTCCCCAGGAGGGCAGCCAGCCCATGCTAAGAATGGCAAGAGCTGTGGCCAGCTGTGGGCACAGATGGCCCAGAAACCAACTTTTTTTTTTTTTTCCAAGATATGGTTTCCCTGTGTAGCTTTGGAGCCTGTCCTAGAACTTGCTCTGTAGACCAGGCTGGCCTTGAACTCAGAGGTGTGCCTGCCCCTGCTGGGATTAGTGTGTCACCACCACCCAGTCAGAAACCAGCTCCTGAGTCAGGCATTTGGGGGTAGCGAAGCCAGAGGTAACCCTTGGTAACAGCTTGGAGACAGGCCCAGACCCGCGCTCGGCCTGGTCAGTTCTGTGCCAGTCTTTGTGGTAAGATATGGGTTATACCCTCTGGTGTCAGAATGAAGCAAGGAGCCCCTATAAAGGGCAGAACACGGTCCGCAGCAGGTGTGCCAGGCCGGTCCTCCCTCTGGCTGACCAGGCCTTGCACTGCCCCTGCAGGTGGACTGCCTGGTGCTACAGCTGCACCGCGTTGGGGAGCAGCTGGAGAAGATGAACGGGCAGCGCATGGATGAGCTCTTTGTCCTAATCCGGGATGGCTTCCTGCTGCCGATAGACCTTAGCTCCCTGGCCCGGCTGCTGCTGCTGGAGATCATCGAGTTCCGGGCGGCTGGCTGGAAGACCACTCCTGCTGCCCATCAGTACTACTACAGCGAGGTTCTGGACTGAGCGAGGCCACACCTTTCTATGACCCCCCCTTTTCCTCCCTCTGGAGCTGTGGAGAAAACAGACCTGGTCCCTGGCTGGAGACTGCCCAGCTTCCCTCTTCCTCCAAGTCCTTTCAGCTTCTGCCTGGGCCAGGCAGGAAAAGGCAACTCCTAACAACCACTGAACTGTGTGACCACTGGCGCGATACTACTACCTTGGTGCCTCAGTTTCCCCATCTGTAAAATGGGCTGCTGGTGGGATGCTCTGGGACATTAAGGGCAGCAGAGTTACAAATGACCTGAGGAAGTGTTCTCTACGTTTCGTACAGAGACAATGTGGAGAGGCCTGCGTTTTCCCGTCCGTTTCCATCAGCGACAGGGCCTCGCCAGGTCAGGGTGAGGGTTTCTAATAAATCTTTTCTGTAACCAAACTGCTTCCCTTTCCTAATGGCCAAAGGTATACCCCAAGCTGGTTGGACCTGAGTTTCTTGGAGACATGTTGTGTTTTAGGCGGTGGGAGGGGAACCAGTCTGGATTACTGGGTAGCACAGGCTCCTGAGATCCTGAGTCTAAGTGAGGGGTGGATGCACGCCCCAAGCTGTACCTTCCCAACTTCCAGCAGGCATGGGAGAATCAAAGGTTTCATAGGGTCTAAGGTTACATTACAAAGACCCTCTCCATCCTTAAGTTCCTTCCAGAACTTTCCAACAGGGCTCAAGTCGTTTCTTTCTAAATTACTTTAATTAGTAGTGGTATATGTATAGACACTTTCCCTGCATGTATGTCTGAGTACCATGTGCATGCCTGGTGCCCAGAGCAGTCAGAAGGTGTCAAATTCTCTGGAACCAGGGTTAGAGAAAGTTAGTGAGCCTCCATGTGGGTGCTGGGAATCAAACCACGTCCCTCTGGAAAGAGCAGCCAGTGTTCTTAGCCACTGAGCCATTTCTCCAGCTCCTCAAGTGGTTTCCTGTGGTAGTGTCCTGGACTTTGTCCACCTCCCCGTTCTGCTACCACCAGCGGTAGTGGGCCAGGGCACGGTTGGCCTCTGCCATCTTATGCATATTGTGCTTCCGCTTGATCACGGGACCCCGGTTATGAAAAGCCTCCAGCAGCTCATCTGACAGCTTCTCTGGCATCAGCGTCCGCCGTGGCTTGTTCTCTCGGCACTCTGTGATCATCCACTTCATGGCCAGGAAGCGGCGACGTCGGTCAGTGAGGGGTACAGGGACCTGGACGGGGAGACAAGCTGAAGCTGAGTGGGCCTGACGGTGTGAGGCCCACCACCTCCTAGAAGCTACCGTGAACTGTCTCTAGAGTAGTCCTGGGATAGGACCTGAGGACAGAAACCTGTCTCCTCAGAAACTTTCACTTAGTTAAGTTCATTAGGCACTTTCCTTCCTAAGGAGAAGTTTTGCCAAGTCGACACAAGCACCAATTCAGAAAGTTGTGCTACTCGAGGCAAACGGGCTACCTCAGACCAAGGGTGCATAAAAATAAAACCATTTTCTTGGCGACACTAAGGACAGCGAAAGAAAATCCCCTAGTCTTTGGAGTTGCCACTAAGGGAGAAGATACCCTAATGTGATAATATAATTAAATGCTGACAGGGTGGCCAACTCAGTTCATAACTGACGAACGCTCATGGCTCAAGTTGTGTTCTAGGCCCTGGCCTGTGAGCACACTCCTTTACCAAGAGTTCATAGCATAGGCTACACAGAATACTGGACAAAGGGATGGGAGTTACTGAGTTCTGTCTTTCCACCTCCTGCCTGTGGTTTTTATACTGTGGGCCTCAGAGGAGCAGATCCTGACAGTGCCCAGGAGTTGTTATACATGGCCCAACTCTGAACCTTCACTCCCCGATCAGTTTCACATGCGGGCTGCCCTTCTTCACTGCCCACTCACCTGGTAGAAATGGCCCCCTTTGAGGATAGGCACCAACCCAATCACAGGCTCACAGTTTTTCAGGGCCTGGTGGAAGATCTTGTAGGGGTTCCGTTCGATGGTGGCCTGCTCCTCTGCAGAGGCAGCGTGGTACTTCTCAAACTGCTTCCGCTTCACAGCTTCCAGGGTCTGCAAAGAGAAGAGGCCGCTCAGCCAGCAGCTGGGAGTGGTGTTGCAGACCAGCGACCGCACTTGGGAGATGGAGGCAGGAGGATCAAGAGTTCAAAGTTATCCTCAGATATACAGCAGGGTCCAGGTTAGACTGTGCTCCACGAGACCCTCTTTCAAAAAAACTAAAGAGTTTAGGTGCCTACTGCTTTACTAGACTGACCCAAAGAACCGGTGAGAATCCCTACCCACCCCCTAACCAGGATCTCTGTGTAGCTCTGGCTGTCCCGGCACTCTGAAAAGACATCCGCCTGCCTTGCTTTGCCTTGGCCTCTTGCATGCTGGACTCAAAGGCCTCTCCAACAGTGATGGGACACCTGTTGGGTGCCACCACTCCCAGCTCTCAAAAATTAATTTCAATGACACATAGAGAAACCCCTCTCAGACCCAGTTCAAAGGCAGAGGGGAAAGGCAGTGAAGCAGAGCGGAAGACCCCCATTTACCTGGGCCATGAGCGATCGGGCCAGCACTTTGTTCCCGTCTTTCATCATCATGTTGGTGAATTTGCTTCAAAGAGAAAAACATGTTTAGCTTCCCAAGGCTGGATTTCTTGCGGCTGAAACCTGTCCTGGGCTAATGGCAGCCCACAGCAGCTGAGCGGCTCTGCCTCACCTGATGACAGGGTCTGCGAACACTGAGCTTGTCTCCGTTGCTGCGGCAGCTTTGATGAGCTGGGTTTTCTTGAGCTCCTGGTCATATTTCTCCTCTTCGGTGAGTTCCGACACAGGCTTGCGGTAATACTCCTTGTCAATCAAGGGATCCCTGTATTCGGGGGCATAGCGGCTCCACCTCACCTGGGTTATCCTGGGAGCGGGAAGAGGAGGAAGCAGACGAGAGAACTCCACAAATGAACTTGTGACTGCACAGGTAAACAAGCCTGACTTAACAATAAGCCCGCTTGCCGGCACGCTGACAAGGGACAGTAACTTTGGGACCGCAAGCAAAACCTCAACAGCAGCAGTTCTGACTCTTGCCCAAAGAGGTAGGCAGCCCTCTCCGAAATCGGCCATTTAAAAATTCCTCCTCTGCGAACACTACTGAGGACAGCTCTCCCCCAGCCGCCTCGGCAATTCCAGTTCTGAGATCTCAAGGGGGCCGCACTTTCAACTCGGGGTAGAACCGGTCTAGATCAACCCAACCTGTCCGGCTAGGGGCAAGGCACTAAACCCTCAAACTGGCCCGCTGATAGCTTGATTCGGCCACCCCGGTCCCCGAGCAGGGCTCCAGGACTCAGCGCGGCCCGTCTGTGCCTCCTTTCCTTTCCCCAGGTCCTCCCGTAAAGGCCTGGGCGGCGGTGGCAGCTCCCCATTGCCTCTCACCCTGGAAGGTTCCAGACAGCAAGCCTCACTCCCAAGGCCAGCCCCGACCACCGTCGCGCTGCCTGCAGAGCGGGCGCAGCCATCTTGGCCCGCTTAAAGGACCTCAGAGGGCTGCCCGCGGCGCGCCTGAGTGAGTGACAGGATACGGATGAGAAACCGCACAGTTTACTCAAGACTGGGTTTTACGTCGGAGTTTCCCTTCGAAGAACAAGCGAGAAAATACGCTCGTTCTCCCGCAATCCGACACAGTCTGGCGCGCCTGCTGGCGGCAGCTTCCAACCCTCTCAGGCCCCCATGCAAGCCCCTCCCCGGACCGGCTCGCGCAGAATCTCGCGAGGTCTGAGGCCGCAGGGCCGGACCGGGCGGCTGCAATATGGCGGAGGCGGAAGGGGAGAGTCTGGAGTCCTGGCTGAGTGAGTATCCGGGGCCGCTTCTGTCTGACCTCCAACCGCGGGCCGCCTTCTCCCCTCACCCTGACATCCTCTCCGCGGAGGCGGCGTGTGGCCATCCACACCTGGCCTCTCCGCGAGCATCGCGCGTTCACACCCCTCGGCGAGCAGGGGCCCTTCCCTGCGGCGCATCCCGCTCGCGACTCCTGCAGCTCGAGGGCTCGCAGGCCCGGGAAAAGCGACAGCCGGGTTCTTGGGGCTGACAGGCGGGTTGGGGAGGTTGCGGGACCTTGTACGCCAAAGCCCCAAGGATGTCAAAGCTCCGGATTTGGGCTGGGCCCTCCGGGAGTGGTGAGTGATGCCAGCCGCACACGCATAGCTGGGAGCGTCAGGATCTGCATACCCGTGGTCCTCAGGCAGGATGCTTGAAGTGAGAATCCTTTTCCAAGAGCGACCCCAGGGAACAGACCACTATATCGAAGGGACACACACACTTACCGAGCCTACCCGCTCTTCAGCGGCGTGAAGCTGTTGAGTCGCTGTATTGCTGTCATTGCTAGTTTATATTGCTGTGACGGAATGAGGTTTCACATTGGCAGGCGGTAGTATGTTTAGTAAGGGCTAACAAGGCTGGTTAATCACGCCTTACCAAGGGTTAATAAGTTAACTTTACTAAGGGCTTAGCCCCCGGGGAGCCTCTTAAACGGAGGCAGAAATTCGGATGCACGCGCACACACAGCCTTGTGTCAAGGTCTTTTACCGACTGCAATCTCCAGCCCTTTGGGTGTGAAGACGTTGCCTCCCAGTTGCCTGGGCGTCCTTAAGAAATACCTTTCAGGAGGTTGAAATTAGGCTTTCAGGGGTGCACATCCCCAAAGAGAAGGAACAGTTCTCCGAGGAGTGCACAGTGCTGGATTACAGACGCTGGTTAAAGTCACCAGCCCAGTGACCGGCGCTCAGGCAGCCCCGGAGCCCCAGCTGTTCTGGGTGCTGAGTGCCTGGCCAGCAAGGGAGTTCAAGTGAGGCAAAGAGTGATACCCTGTCTCCCAAAGGGAAAACACTGGGGTTAGAGTTCATTGTACAGCACCTGGCTGGCCTAGAACCTTCTGTGTAGACCAGGCTGGCCTCAAACTCAAAGAGATCTGCCTGCCTTTGTCTCCCAAGTTCTGGGATTAAAAGTGTGCGCCACCATGCTCAGCTTCCAATCCCATTCCTGAAAGATGAAAATAAATACAATTGTTGACCAAGGATCCTCGCTGGCAAAACAAGTTCTGTCGTCACAATTCAGAGGACATTCTGACTCCACTCACCATTTTCCTAAATCCGTCCAATTGGGTGATGATCAGAGTGGAATCAGTTCACTGTGCATATGGGAATGGGAAAATTGGAATAATTTACGTGACTTAAGCTGAGCTCAGTAGGCTTGATGTGTTTTTTGAGACAGGGCTTCGGGAAGTCCAGGCTGGCCTCAAACATGCTAGAAGCCGAGACTGGCCTCAAACAAACTCTGACTCTGCTGGTCTCCCTCACAACTGCTGCGATTTCATTATGCACCTTCCACAATCCTCATGACTGAGTGGTGTGACTTGTACAAATCCGGTGAACCAGTCCGGACCATCTTAGAGAGGGTTCTTGTCACCCATGGTTTGCGCGAGGTACTGCAGCAGCCTCTCCTTGGTCCACTCTTCATGCTGCTCCCAGGAGAGCAGTTGTAGCGTATTGTTCTCCCAGCGCTGCCAGACCTGCCCACATCCTTCCAGTCTGTCTCTGCTCACTCCCTGCCTCTTCTCAGTGGCCTTTTGGTGCTTTTCCTGCTCGCACACATTGTTCTCATTAACCCCAAAGCCCTGCTCCCTTTGCTCATTTAAATGCTTCAAACCCATCTCGGATTCTTCTTCCTCACAAACCATCTCTTGATGACTTCAACCCTGTCTCAGATCCTGCTTGGCACCTTCAGCTCGTGTTGAGCAAGCCCCTGCCATGTGGAAAATATTATGAGAAGTTTAATTTCACCGGGCAATAGTGGCACATACCTATAATCCTAGCACTGTGAGGCATAGGCAGATCTGTGAATTTGAGGCCAGCCTGGTCTACAGAGCAAGTTCCAGGACAGCCAGAGCTACATAATGAGACCCTGTCTCGGGTGGGGGAAGGTTTATTTTTTAAAATATGGAGCACTTCATGAATTTGCATATCATCCTTTTACAGGGACCACGCTGGTCTTCTCTTTAACATTCCAATTTTAGCATTTGTGCTGCCAAAGTGAGCACAAGAATTACCAAGTTTAAGCAGTTGTCCTGTGGTGGAGCTTAACATGTGCAAGGCACTGGGTTCCATGCCAGCCGCACAAAAACAGAAATAAAGCTAAGCACCTAGGAAATTCAAGTAGCCTTTGCCTTCAGTTCGATGGTATGCTGTCAGAATGGGTAGGAATTGAAGTGGGAGCCATAAGTGCTGAAATGCAGGGTATATAATCAGGGAAAGGGAAGTGGATAATGACCTAAGACAGAAAATGAGAAGACAGCATCAAGCTAGGCTTCAGGTATGGCAAACCGCCCCAAGAATGCTGGGTGGCTATGTATAGAGCACAGAGTAGCAGGTGTAGGCATATAGAGGAAATTAGGACCCAATTCTAAAGTGCCCTGTGAAGTTGTCCTCTGACCTCCTCGTGTGTGCTGTGCTGTCCATGTGCCCCAACTCCGATGCTGTATATCACACAGAATGTGGGAGAAGAAGGGGAAATGGGTTAGAAGAGAAGTGCTCAAAGGAGCAAGGAGTTGGGGAGGGAAGAGAAAGGGATTAGACAAAGACATGGATTAGGACGGTGACTCCAGAAGCCAGGAGGTGGCTCAGCAGTTAAGGGCACTTGCCACCAAGCCGTAGACCTGAGTTTGAGCCCAGGGAACCATATGGTGGACAGAGAGCGCCAGTTTCCACAGGCCGCCATCTAACCTGTACACTGGTGACATGCCACACATCCCCCTCCTGCTCCTTCTCGCATATGCAATAAATAAATATGTAGGGAAATTTTTACAGCAACAACGAAGGCCGGGTGGTGGTGGCACAAACCTTTAATCCCAGCGCTCGGTATGTAGAGGCAGGTGGATCTCTGAGTTTGAGGCTAGCCTGGTCTACAGAGTGAATTCCAGGACAGGATCCAAAGCTACACAGAGAAAGCATGTCTCAGAAAAAAACAAACAAAAAAAGGAAACAACTCCAAGATTGCTAGGAATAGGTAAGGAAAGAGGGAAAGAGAAGAGATCAACAATAGGGTTTGAGACCCAGGCGCTTTTGAATAGTGGCACCGCATATAGAAATAGGGAAGTCAGTAGGAGAAGTGATGGTTCTCAGACTTATTTGTGTATCAAGGAGACATAATTATAGACTTGCTTCTGTGCCAGTTTCCCCTCATGCTCACACAAGCAAGCTTCCTCGGGCCTGCCTGTGTCTTGTACTTCACCTGCACTCCAGTGCACGGTTTTGAGACACGTGAGAGCTTGAAGCATCTCAGACGACTGTGGTGATTATAGCAGTTTGTTTCCTGTGAGTGCCGTTTCTCCTTTGGTTCAAGATGCAGCAGCGCAGGCTGACCTTGACCCCTTCCTTTGCTGTGCTCTTGGGTCTGCTTTTTCTAGTCATTGCTGTGTGCAGCCTGGCTTCGTTGGAGAGGTCAAGCCACGTGGAGCTTGAGTAGTCAAGGCTGCTTGTTTTCATCGCTGTCATCTGACGTCCTGGAGGAGGCGAGGGTAGCGGTACCTAAGCTGCCAAGGGGAGTAGGAAAGCTGGAGGTGTGGCAGCACAGAGAATGAGGCTTCAGCAGAGACCCAAAAGACAAACCTTGAGTCAGAGGGCCTAGATGGGTGGTCAGGGCCAGGTTTGCAGGGAAGAACTCCACTGTGGCCTCTGCTAGATGAGGGATGATGTGGAGTAGGTGGAAGTGGTGGGCACTTGGAAAGCTGGAGTCACCCAGTACCACCCTCAGTGGTGTTTCTAGTTGCCGTGAGCGACAGGTGTGCCTTCTGAGCTGCAGACGCTGGGAAGCTGCGCTGTGTCGGCTCAGGGCATTTGCGCCAGGTGCAGGCAGTCGTCACTGCTCTCGGTGAGAAGGAGGTGGAGTGTTCTGGGAGGCAGCGGTGCTGTAAGAGAGCAGCTTAGGAAGAGTTTCCTTTGCAGATGCCTGTTGTTTGTGAGAGAGGGAAGGTGCTTTTCCCATTGTCCTCAGTATAAGTCTTGTGTCTCTTACAAGCACTGGGCATGGGTCTGGCTTCTCCGTGTTGTATTTTGAGTCCTGTAGCTTCTTGATTTCATGTGAAAGCTTGAAGCATAGCAAAGCCACACTGATGCCTGAGGAGAGCCACACCTGGGCCAGGAGGCCTTGGTGATGACCAGTACTGTCTGGTGGTTGGTGTACTTCTTATCAAATGGACACTGCTGAATAAAATAAGCCCTCTTTGTGCTTGCCATTTGTAAGGTCTTGCTCATTATCTGTCAGGATTGAGAAGAGCCACCTTGGTGGCTCATATCTGTAATCCCAGCCATTGGAAGCAGAAGCAGGAGCATCAGGGGTCAAAATCATCCTTGACTACATAGTGAGTTGGAGCCTAGCCTGCGCTACATGAGACCCTGTTTCGAAACCAGAGCCATGTGTTTTTCCTCTAAGTATAAACTTACAAACTTGTGTGTTCCTGGGGATGGAAGCTAGGACTCCCGTATGCTAGGCCGGCCCTCTACCACCTAGTTGCTCTCAGCTCCTTACTTTTTACTTTGATATGAGTGTATTTGGAATTCTCCTTCTTCACCTTCCCAGGTCCACCGCTGAGACTGCAGGCTGTTTTAGTGGCTTTCCTATTGCCATGGCTAAGACACCATGACCAAAGCACCTTGTAGAAGACAATGTGTAACTTGAGGCTTCCAGTTTCAGAGGGTGATTCTGTGACCATCATGGTGGGGAGCCTGACAACAGGCAGGCAGGCCTGGAACAAGCAGTGGCTGAGAGTTTGTATTTTGAGATACAACCATGACACACAGAGAGCTAAGGAATGGTGTGGGCTTTTCAAACCTCAAAGCCTGCCCCCAGTGACACACCCCCTCCAACAAGGCTGCCACACAGGCCTATTCCATGAGGCCTCACTTTGTAAATAAAATCTTAAGTCACTAGGGTGTTCCTTCTGAAGCCAGACCAGAAGTGCTGTCAGGCAGATCCAGGCCCTGTCCAGGAAAACCTCAGGTGCCCTGTTGTTGGTGGAAAGATGGGTTCTTAGGAGTCAGTCCTCCATCTTACTGGTGATTTGTGGGCTGGGGAATACAGAATCTCTTTGTAACCCAAGCTGCCAGGACTCCTGATCTTCCTGCCTCTGTCTTATGAGAGTTGAGATTGTAGACATCCACTGCTATGCCCAGCCCACCACTGAACTATATCCCCACATCCCCAGCCCTCTTTTCTACCCTTCTCTTTTTTTGGTTTTTTGAGACACAGTTTCTCGGTCTAGCCCTGGCTGTCCCGGCACTCGTTCTGTAGATCAAGCTGGCCTCAAACTCACAGAGATACATCTCTGTGCCTGATTGCTGGGATTCAAGGTGTGCACCACCATGTCCAGCATATTTTTCCTCTTTTTTAAAAAAATTGTGAAACAAACCGGGGAGTGGTGGCACATACCTTTGATCCTAGCACTAGGGAGGCGGAGGCAGGTGGATCTCTGTGAGTCCATAGCCAAAGTGGTCTGCAAAGCCAAGTTCCAGGACAGCCAGAACTACACAGATAAACCCTGTCTGGGGGGAAAAAATTGTCAGGCAGGGTCTTATGTTGCCCAGCTTAACCTTAAATTTACTCTGTAGCCCAGGTTAGCCTTGAATTCCAGACCAGGAGCTTCAACTTCTCATGCAGTTGGGATTACAGGCCTGTACTTTATGTTTTTAAAGATAAGGAAACACAGTGGTGATGCAAGCCTGCAATTTTAACTTGAGATGCCACGGAAGGAAGATCATTGTGAGTTCAAGACCAGCCTGGGCTATAGTATGAGAATCTTAAAAGGGAGTGGTGGTGGAGAGATAGCTCATCTTGCTTACCACGAAGTCTGAGCTTGATTATCACATGAAAAAAGGAGAGACCCATTTCATACAGTTGTCCACTGACTTCCACATTCACAGTATGTGAGACCCATCCATACCACCACCCCCCCCAGGAAAATGTAAAGAAGAAGAAAGCAGCCACATTTAGAACTGAAGTCTAGAAATGTAGGTGGTTAGCTCATGTAATGTTGGAAGGAGTGTCAGTGCAGACTGCAGAGGATTGAGACTGTTTTGAGAAAATGTTCAGCTCATGCTTCCTCTTTTGTCTGAGCCTGAAGCCCTGAATGCAAATAGCAGAATTCAGATCTGCATCAGATCCCATGTCACCACCCTCAGCCAAGCCATCTTTTAGCACAGATGCCAAAGTAGCAAGGAAGGAGGCCAAGCAGGTGTTCCTGGGCTTTACATTTAGTGCTGGAATTGTAGGACTTTTGTAGCCCTCAGAATGCTCTCAGCATTGGCTGTACTTGGTCATTGAGGGCCATTTAAACAGGGTGCTGAATTCTGTTTATGCAAGGGAGGATGGCACAGATGGGTATGTATTTAGTTAGAGCCAAGTGCATTCATAGAGGGTCCTGTGCTACTTCAGAATCTTAAAGCATTGAGAAAGGTTAAGTCTTGAAAGTCTTTGTGAAGGATCTATAGAAAATACTCATTTAAAAAAAATTTTTTGACCTAATTCCATCTGTCTTCAGCTTCTCGGGAGACACTTGTTGGTTGTTGTCCCGCTGAGCACTCAGCTCCGATTAGTAGCAGTAGTTGTGTCGTGAGGCGATGTGTTTAATGAGGGCATCGTCGTTCATGTTTGTCCTTTGCATCCCAGTCTACTCTTACGCACATGAGGCTTTCCTTTCTAGTTATTTATCTTTTTGGTTTTCAAGACAGGGTTTCTCTGTGTAGCTCTGGCTGTCCTGGACTTACTCTGTAGATCAGGCTGGCCTCGAACTCAGAGATCTGCCTGCCTCTGTCTCCTGAGTGCTGGGATTAAAGGTGTGCGTCACTGCCTCCTGGCTGCTTTCTCACTTTTTAATTGCAGATTCCAAAAATATTAGGCAGAAAGCAGGATTTATATTTGTTGGCTGAATAGACTGAGGAGGCCGCCTATGAATTAAACATACTGTGTTTAAGAATTGTGAAGATAGCCTTGTATTGTGAGTTAATCTTGTAATAGTTTTTCTCTGTGTTGTTTCCCAAGATAAAGCTACCAATCCTTCTAACCGCCAGGAAGACTGGGAATATATCATTGGTTTCTGTGATCAGATCAACAAAGAACTTGAAGGGTGAGTCCAGTGAGAGAGGGGACCAAAACCTGCCCAAAGAGGACTGGCCAGACAGCCCTCCATCTGCAGACTGACTGTAGTGTCTTTGTCTACCAGGCCCCAGATCGCTGTCCGACTCCTGGCCCACAAGATCCAGTCTCCACAGGAATGGGAGGCAGTACAGGCCCTCACGGTAGGTCTTTGCTGTCATAGATGAAGACATTGGGTGCTCACTTGCTCAGGTCTTCCCTCATACATGCAGTAGGCCACCGCTGGTAGTGAGGCTCATGCCCAAAGTCCGGTAGAGCGTCACTGATCCAGGTTGGGCATATCTAGAACATGTCAGTCACCTGTCCTACAAGTACTCACACCTCTGGACCCAGCATGGAGGCTGCACAGGTGACCAAGGGATCCCAGAGGCGGGACCTTCAGTCCAGTCCAGGGCTCAGAGAGGACTTGGGTAGTCTTGACACTTAAGAGCAGAGTCAGGCAGACTTTGTGAGTTCAAGGCCAACCTGGTCTACAAAACAAGTCCTTGGCCAACCAGTGCTGCATAGAGAAACCTTGTCTCAAAAAACAACAAAAAAGAGTCAGCCAGCCAAAGAAAAGCCTGGTAGAAACTATTTGTGGATAGCTGAAGATGCTGCCTGTACTAGTGAAGAGGCTGTGCTGAGAGTTTGTTTAACCAGTGAGGGGAGCATTCAGGTATCCTTGCTCCCCAGACAAGGGTCCTTTCTGACCCTGACTTCATTTGGGCCCTGGAGACATAGAAGAGCAGCGGTGTGTAGAGACCCTTGTGCATTGCTCTTCCCGCTCCTCTACAGCGGTGATGGTCAAGGACAGTCAAACAGTCAAGCTCTTTGCTTGGTTGAGTCTTGTTTGTTTGTTTTTTGAGATGTCTCAGTCCTTCTGTCTCCATCTCTGAAGTGTTACTACAACAAGCATGTGCCACTCATGCCTGGTTTCCAGGGAGGCAATTTTGGTCTCGGGACATTTGATAGTGTGTGGGGTACTTTTATTGTTGGGGTAGTGTGATAGTGCTGCTGGCATCTAGAGAGTGGTAGCCAGGGCTGCAGCTAAATGTCCTGAAATGCATAGGACAGAGCAAAGAGTGGCTAGCCTAAAATGTCAGCCAGGTTGCACTTGAGAAACCTTGCTTTAAAGAAACAAATCACTGGAAACTGGGAGAAATGACCCGGTGGTTAAGAGCACTGGCTGATCTTCCAGAGGTCCTGGGTTTAATTCCCAGCACCCACATGGAAACTCATAACCATCTGTAACTCAAGCTTCAGAGCATCCCATGCTGTCTTCTGGCCTCCTCTAGCACTGGACACATGAGGTCAGTCAGTCAGACAAAAACCTATACACATAAAGTAAAATCCTTCCCTATGTATGTATGGTCATTTAAAAAAAATAAAAAAGAGCCGGGCGGCGGTGGCGCACACCTTTAATCCCAGCACTCGGGAGGCAGAGGCAGGCGGATCTCTGTGAGTTTGAGACCAGCCTGGTCTACAAGAGCTAGTTCCAGGACAGGCTCCAAAACCACAGAGAAACCCTGTCTCGAAAAAAAAAAAAAAGAAAGAAACCATTGGACATTTTAGGACATGCTTTTAATTCTAGTGTTTATCATCAAACACTTGATCCCAGCACCCAGTAGACAGGCAGGCAGATCTCAGTGAGTTCCAGACCAGTCTGCCTCAAAACAGGAAAGCATTGACGAAAACCAGGGGGCTGAGGGTGATAGCTCAGTTGGTAAAGTGCTGTGCAAGCGTGAGGACCTGCGCTTGGTCCCTGGAACCTACATAAAAGCCAGATGTGATTCTGGGTAGCAAAGACGGCAGACATTGGCCGGCCGGCCTAGACTAATTGCTAGTCCCAGACCAGTGAGAGTCCCTGTCTCAAAACAAGGTGAACTTATCCAAGGAAAGATGCCCGAGGTTAACCTGGCATACACACACACATGCAGTCATACCTGAACACTGCCACGTGCAAGCTGCATGAGTGATGGGGCCTCAAGCAGAATAGGAACATGCAAACAAAAGGAGGCAAGGGAAATGTCCCATCGTCTAAACGAAAGATGACAGATTGAAACATCTTCTACCCCGTAAAAGGTCAGTTTATGGAAAGGATTCTGGACCCCGAGTCAGAGGTACTTTTTCCTTGGAACTTGGTTTTCCTCCTAAGCTTCCAAGTCAGTATCTTTGTGGAAGGCCTGGCCCCTTCCAGTCTGGCAACAAACTGTCTTGTTGTTTGGGTCTCAGCATCTCCTACTCCTGCCCTTGTGTAGCACTCCCTGCAGAGCATGCGTAGTCAGAAGGAGGGACTGTGTGAGTGGCTCTGCCCAAGGGAGAGCGCACCGTTTCTCATAGGAGTCCTTGACACTGCACGGGCCCAGGGGTCTCCGGTGTCCTAGCTCCCATCACAGACTGCCTCTCTCTGTGTGCCTGCAGGTGCTGGAGGCATGTATGAAGAACTGTGGGAGGAGATTTCATAATGAAGTGGGGAAGTTCCGGTTTTTGAATGAATTAATCAAAGTTGTCTCTCCAAAGGTCAGTTGGTAGCAGTTTTCTCTGTTCTATTCTTTTACTATCCCCTCCCACCTCCCATCTTACTGGCTTTTCTGGTCATTTAACATCCCACAGAGATGGGCTGGAGAGATGGCTCAGAGGTTAAAAGCATTGTCTGCTCTTCCAAAGGTCCTGAGTTCAATTCCCAGCAACCACCTGGTGGCTCACAACCATCTGTAATGGGGTCTGGTGCCCTCTTCTGGCCTTCAGGCATACACACAGACAGAATATTGTATACATAATAAACAAACAAACAAATAAATAAATATTTTTAAAAAACCTAACCGTTTAAAAAAGAAAATCCCACAGAGATGACACCCTGTGTCCTGGTCCCTAGAGGTACCTCTGACTGATGAGTCTGAGGTCTGAGCAGCCTCCTGAGGGACTCCCAGCATAGACTTGGCTTGTGTGTGCAGGGAGAGTGTAGACAGCTAGTACTCTGTGCTCCTAGACTACATCAGGTCAAGTTTTGCTTTTTTGCTCCACTGACCAGGGTCTGTTAGATAGCTCTAGACAGAGGGAATCATTTCTCATGTTGGTGGCATTCTCAGACAGTCCTTCAAGAACTGTGGATATGGGGGCCTGGAGAGATGGCTCAGCAGTAAAGAGCACCGGCTCTTCTTCCAGAGGTCCTGAGTTCAATTCCCAGCAGCCACATGGTGGCTCACAACCATCTATAATGAGATCTGATGCTCTCTTCTGGTGTGCAGACATATAGACAGAGCACTCCTATACTTAAATAAATAAATGTTTAAGGGAAAAAAAAAAGGGAAATGTGGTTATTAGGCTGCAGACATGGCTCAGTGGTCACGCGTACTCGCTACAGTTCTAGAGGGCTCGTGTTCAGATCTCAGCACACACACTGGGTGGCTTGTGAATGCCTGTAATTAATTCTAGCTTCAAGGGCATCTGACACAGACTTCTGGCCTCTAGAGGCCCCAGTGTACATGTAGTGGGCACTCACATATGTAAATAAAAACAAATCTTCACTGCATCCCCCTTTTTTACTGTCTCAGGCAGCTTCTGCATGGAAGCACGGGGATGAGGTCTTGGCCCCTGTTCTGCCTACAGACTCTGTCGCTCCACCCCTGCCCCATCACACTGGGTGTGGTCAAGTAGGCTTGTGAACTGGAGTGAGGGAAGATGCTATGAAGAAAGTGGTCCTTCCCAGCGTCTCCGTTATTAGACTCTCTCACTTCATTCCCTCCTAGTACTTGGGAGACAGGGTGTCTGAGAAGGTGAAGACTAAGGTCATCGAGTTGCTTTTTAGCTGGACACTGGCCTTGCCGGAAGAAGCAAAGATCAAAGATGCCTACCACATGTTGAAGAGACAAGGTGTGTGTTTACCTCTCCATTAACCTCGGGTGGCACTGAGTGCTGCTGGTCAAGGCAAAGAAGAGAAAGGAATGTTGGGGGTCCCAGGGCCCTGCCCTTTCTCTTCCTGTAGAGTGGATTTGTCTTGGGCTCAGCTGGGGTTTTCGTAGGTTGAGATGAGATTAGCCTGCTCTTTTCCCTCTCATCAGAGGGACTTGGGCCTTGGTGTGTGAAGGACAAAGTGACCATTGCCTGAGCACATGCTCTGCCATTTGTGTCTCCTCAGGCATAGTGCAGTCGGACCCCCCCATCCCCATGGACAGAACGCTGATCCCCTCTCCCCCACCTCGTCCCAAAAACCCTGTTTTTGATGATGAGGAGAAATCCAAGGTAAAGTACATCTTAGACCTGGGGTTCTCTTAGATGACCGGTGCCAGTAGCAGGGTGAATGTATGTGTCAGGTGGTGGCTTTTGTTTTGATTTTTTTTTGAGATTGTATCTCACTGTAGCCTAAGCTGACCTTGAACCTGACATCTTTTTGCTCAGTCTCCTGAGTGGTATTGTAGGCTCGAGCCACCCTACCAAACATGAAGTAGGGTCTTGCTTGCTGTTTCTTCTGGTCGGCCCAGTGGGACTGGACACATGCTACCTTCCTTCACTTTAGATGTCTTCTCTTCCAGCTTTTAGCCAAACTACTGAAAAGCAAGAACCCAGACGATCTACAAGAAGCCAACAAACTCATCAAGTCCATGGTGAAGGAAGTGAGTGGGTCCTGGTCCTCTGGGCGTGGGCCAAAGAATCATGTGACCACAAAGCAGAAGCTTCCCCAGAAATCTTAGGCCTGTCTTGTTCACCTTGCACCAGCCCTGAACTGGAGCCTTGTATTTTCTATGGGAGAAAGCAGTAGAGGAGCGGTCGGTGGGAGTAGCACAGGGAGGTGTCACTGTAAAAGAACAGCTCAGGGTCTGTCTGAGGCCTGCAGTTCTAGGAAACACGCTAAGCAGAGCTTAGGGTAAGGAATGAGCCCTGCCTGGTGGTTGAAAGACAAGCTAGATAAACTTGCTTTTTCCTGCACCCTCTTGGCTGAGGCAGGATGAGGCGCGAATCCAGAAAGTGACCAAGCGCCTGCACACGTTGGAGGAAGTTAACAACAATGTCAAGTTGCTCCATGAGATGCTCCTTCACTACAACCAAGAGTTCTCTTCGGAGGCTGACAAAGAGCTCATGAAGGTGAGCCGCTGAGAGCTGGAGCTCGCTGCTCACATTGTCTGCCCAAGCAGGAGCCTGGCGTGGTGCCAACATGCTTGTTTGGGGCTTGTTCGTGGCAGCAGAGGAGTGGAGGAGCAGTGCCCTGTTCTACGCCGCTGACTTAACTCCAGGTGCAAGTGCTTGCCTGTGACTCCAGAGATAATGTCCTCGCTGTCACTCCTCTGCTCTGCCTTGGGGACATGTGGGTGGGAGACTTCCCTGAGATCCGGATGTTGATGTTCCTCAGGCCGTGACTTGTGAGGCACACATCTCATCTACCAACCGAGTGACTTTCAGTTGATACGGATGACTTGGGCAACATTGTTTAGTGGATACTGGCAACACAGAGATGGTCCCAGCTCCACCAGTGACTGACTGATGACTTCCGAGAAGCTCTGTAGTTGATTTTTATGTCTGTCTCTCAGGAGCTGTTTGATCGTTGTGAGAACAAGAGACGGACATTATTTAAACTGGCCAGCGAGACAGAAGACAATGACAACAGCTTGGGTCAGTATGAAAGAGCTCTTGGCAAGGACGTCAAGAATTTGGGTGTGTGTGAAGCTGTCACAGCCCACACAGGAATCTCTTTTTGTTCTAGGGGACATCCTGCAGGCCAGTGACAACCTCTCCAGGGTCATCAGTTCTTACAAAACAATTATTGAAGGGCAGATCATCAATGGTGAAGTGACCACCTCAATCATGCCTGACTCTGAAGGTACATATTATGATTTCCCATTCTGGGACCCTCCAGAACAGCCCAAATCCTGACCACTGAGCCACAAGTAGCAACTCTTAGGGCCTGAGGGGTTCCCAGCCATTTCCAGTGGTCTTTCACTTGCCAGAGGAGGTAGGTATGCATGGAGATTTCTCTGCCTGCTTTTCAGTTTCCCTAGAGGAATTGGGCCAGAGGCTAAAGCCTTGGCGGCTGTGCACAGGGTCCTGCCTCCCGCTACACAGGCACGAGATTCACCCTGAATGTTCTTGTTCCTCTTGTGTCAACCCATCCAGGAAATGACCGCTGCAGTAACCAAGGCACCCTCATCGACCTTGCTGAGTTGGACACCCCCTGCAGCTCATCCCCAGTGTTGGCCCCAGCACCTGCCCCACCCACCTCAGGCATCCCTATCCTCCCTCCACCCCCCCAGACCTCTGGGCCTCCACGAAGCCGTTCGTCCAGCCAGGCTGAGGCTCCCCCAAAGCCTGACAGCACGAGCAATGCCCTCTCATTGCTAGATGAGGAGCTGCTCTGCCTGGGTACGTGCAAGAGTGGCATTAGAGGAAGGAGGGCATGTGCACCAGGCCTTCACCAGTCAGGTTCCGGGGACACTGTGGATTTCAGGGTGAACATGGTGGGCTCTGGTGCAACTCAACTCCTGTCTTCTGGGGGGCCCTTCAGTCTCATGTAAAGGATGGAGGTGGATTTACTTCCCAATCTGGCTATAAGGAATATCCTCCTTACCCATTCATCAAGTAATGCCTCTTATCTTACCAAGTGACCATTCTTGGGAGGGTGGGAGGCTGCAGCCTCAGCTGAGGGTCTCATCTCATTGAGTTTTCTTTTGTGTTCTTAGGCCTTACTGACCCAGCCCCCACTGCTTCCAAAGAGTCGGCTGGAACTAGTCAGTGGCACCTGTTCCAGGTAGAGGCACAGCCATGGTGCATCACTGCTGAAGTGCCCAAGGACCAAAATTCGCTTAGTCTGTGCCTGGCTGCGCTTTGCTAGAGCCAGAGCTAGTGTTTTCTAGAGCTCTGTCCACCATAGCAGGGACATGCTGTCTCTGAGGGTTGTTCCCAACGTTTAGCTCTATAGGTCATGATGGGGTACCTCAGAAGGCTCCGGTGGGTTGTGAACTAGGCCTTTGCTTACCCACTGTTTCTGTTGTACAGAATGAACAGTCATCAGACCTGGATTTCTTCAACCCCAGGCCAGTGTCTGCGGCCTGCTGCCCCTCAGATGGATCCCTGCTCCCTCCCCCAGTTTCTACCTCAAGTACGTCCCAAGCTCCACTGCCTGCTCCCTTCCCAGCTCCTGTGCTCCCAGCCAGTGCACCAGCCCCCAGCACTGGTTCCTTCCTGTTCTCTTCTGGACCTGCCCCAGCCTCGGTTCCAAAGGCTGAGCCCACAGCCCCAGAGTACCACAACTCAGCACTGGGTGACAGCACCTCGCACCGCCTAGATGCCCTTGATCAGCTTCTGGAAGAGGCCAAAGTGTAATGGATGGGAGAAGAGAGGGTGGCTGAGGGTGGAGTGTCATATACAGATCAAAAGGGAGGCTCCAGAGAATGGGGTATGGGAATCCCTTTTGGTACCGTGAATCAGACTGGAAGCTGGTGGCCTGGGGTAGCTAGGAACTGGCCTTGGTTGAGGGGTTGCCTAGCAGTGCTGTCCTGCCCTCTGACTTGTCTTCTGCCCTCCTTCCTTCCCCCCAGGACCTCAGGCTTGGTGAAACCTGTTTCTTGTTTCTCCCATGGGGCCACCGCCTCCCCACTGCTTCCCACCTCTACCCCAGCCAGGCCTCTCCTGCCCTTCTCCACGGGGCCTGGAAGCCCTCTCTTCCAGTCACCAGCCTTCCAGTCTCAAGGCAGCCCTCTGAGGGGACCAGAGCTCTCCCTGGCCAGTGTCCATGTGCCCTTGGAATCAATCAAGCCTAGTAAGTGCTAGAGACAGAAGGTAGGCCTCACGGCCACAGTGCTGGTAGGTGTGTGGTCAGTGGTTCTGTCTATGCAGGGGTCACTTGTAGTCAAGAGTTTACTTGCCTGCTGTCTTCTTCATGAACAGCAAGTGCTCTTAACCACTGAGCTGTCTCCAGCCCGTGTCAGCTTTGTTTTTGTTTTAAATTGTTTTAGTTTTTCGAGAAAGGGTTTCTCTGTTTATAGCCCTGGCCGTCCTGGGTCTCATTCTGTTGACCATGCTGGCCTTGAACTCAGACTGCCTTTGCCTCCCTAATGCTGGGAACAAAGGTGTGTGCCACCACACCCAGCTCTATCTCAGCTTCCCCTAGGGCACTGTAACCTTGAGCTTCTCCAGTACCCCAAGGGGAGCAGTGTTGAGCCTTACTGGCTTCTTCCATCCTGCTGGAGCTCTGCAGTGCCTTGGGCATTCTCCCCTGCCACGCTCACTAAAGTAACGCCTTCTTGCAGGCAGTGCCCTTCCTGTGACAGCCTATGATAAAAATGGCTTCCGCATCCTTTTCCACTTTGCTAAGGAGTGTCCCCCAGGACGGCCTGATGTGCTGGTGGTGGTAGTGTCCATGCTGAATACAGCTCCCTTGCCAGTCAAGAGCATTGTGCTGCAGGCCGCAGTGCCCAAGGTATCCTTGCCTCCCTTATCTTGAACCTACTATGTTGACCTCCTTCCAGTGGCCAGCAGGTAGTCTCTCAGACACCTGGACCATTCTCTTCAAAGGAACTTCTTTTTATCTTCAGTCAATGAAGGTGAAGTTGCAGCCACCCTCGGGGACAGAACTTTCTCCATTTAGTCCTGTGCAGCCACCTGCAGCCATTACCCAGGTTATGCTGCTGGCCAATCCAATGAAGGTAAGCATGGGAGAATCCACAGTGCCCACATGGGGTCCTGCTGCCCCAGATCAGGACACCGGAGTACCACCTCTGAGCATCAGGTCTGAAGTCCTGTAGCAGTAACCCCTTTCTTGTCCCAGGTTAAGGGACTGAGCATGGGTGGTCATGGATGGACAGGTCCATCCCTCAGCAGAGTGAAGAGAGTGGCTTGCAAAGGGACATCCTGGACTGATTCTCACTGCAGCCCTCTGTTACAGGAGAAGGTGCGGCTTCGGTATAAGCTGACCTTTGCTCTTGGAGAGCAGCTGAGCACAGAACTGGGTGAAGTGGACCAGTTTCCGCCTGTGGAACAGTGGGGGAACCTATGACCCAAGCAAGTGCTATCATCTCTACTTGGAAGGCAGGCAACCTGAGAGAGGCTGCGGCTAGGCCGGCTACTGTATACCTTGGACAGTGTTTATAGCTTGGTGTAGACCAGGGTCCTGGACATTTGTCAGGAGCCAAGCTGCTGCTGTGATCATCACTTCTTGGGCCCTAAAAGGACCTGTTTTATCTGCCTGTGTGACTTGAAGTGGCCGTACTGTGTTAAGTGGGGAGTGGCCAGTGGCTGCACTGGCTGCCCTGGGATAGTAGACTCTGGCTGGGCCTGGAGTAGGTTTTCCCTTTTTTTACTGGCATCCCTTGATACCAGGGAGAGGGCTCTGAAGAGCGCCTTTCCAACTTCCTCAAGAACTGCATCTTTATACCCTGACTAGGCATGGCATGGGAGGCTACCTCCCATTGGTGTTCTGTGCTGCTTGGCTAGCAGGCACTGCTGCTGCCTGAACCAAAGTGGGCAGCAGTGGCCCAGAGTGAGAATCTAGAGTACTATAGAGTCTTCACTTGGTTTCGTGCAGGCAGCAGCATCCTAAAGTGGCTACTGAGTGGGTGGTATGCTTGTCCTGACAGTGGCAGGTTGTGTCCTATGGACATCTCAGCAAGACAGGAACACGGTCTGAAAGCCTCTGCTAGGGATAGGAAGGAAAATGGAAGCATGCCAGTGTTTCCCTTCAGAAGCAGGTACTGTGGCTTTCTGGGAAAAGCATACCTCCTGCAGTGGGAATAGGCCATCCTCCTCACTACCTCTTGCTTGGCATGAAATAAACTGCTGTGCTCCCCTTTAAGGGAAGACACACCTCCTGCCACTCCGCATCCTCCTGCTTTGGTCAGTCCCTTTCCCTGCCACATGGAATGTAGTGTGGCACCTGTGGTTGGGCCCAGGAAGTCTCAGGGTCACACACATTGCACTAGACTTTGTCCTTTTGTGCTGCACCAAAACACCCACTTTTCCCCAGCTAGAGGGCACTGTCAGCGACATGTTGGGTCTGAAGTGATGGGGTGAGGGCTGTGTTTGAACTGAATTACCAGACCCTATTGCTGCACAGTACTCTGCCTCCCCTCAGCTAGCATGACCCAGCTGCTCCAGGCTAGACTTTAAGTTTCAAGACAACAGGGAACTCAGCTGCCATAGACGCTGGGGAAGGACAACAATAGAGTCTAATGGGCTCACCTGTTTCCTGCCTGGGAAAAGGAAAGTGGCAAACCATCTCCCATAGTCAGTCTCCTTACTCTGACTAGAGGTCATCTGACCTACGTCCCCACTACCTTCCTTAGATAGCAGGTTTTACAGTTTCCTTAGGACAGGTCAAAAGAACCATTTTTCTGATAGTGGAATAAATCCAGGAGCTTTCCAGAGACTGGTTATCCATGGGATTACTATGTGGATGCACACTTTTATTAACCTTTAACTATTTAAATTATGCGTGTTGCTCACTACTACTGAAGTCACTGCTTTGTGGTCAACAGCTGTACTGCCCTTGTTTTCCTGCATGTGAAATAAAACCATTTTCACCCAGCTTGGTAGCCTTCAATACAGAATACAGTTCATCCTGATGGGAAGGCAATATGTGTGAATCCCAAACGGTTTTCTGAAATCTTTTGTTGAAAGAAGATAGCCAAAGAAGGTAGATGGAGTATTCAGGTCACTGGCTGAGTGGGGTAAGACCTCAGAAACAAAAATGGCCAAGCTTTCCATTTGGGCAGGAAGACTGAACCAGTCCTGTGGTGCTCTCAGACCATTCTCAGAAACAGGACAAAACACATTTTGTTCATTTTTGTCACTTTAGGTTCAAGACAATGATTAAAAACTCCTTGGTCAGACTAATAACTGGCCTTATATTTGCAAAAAATTTATTCCTTTAAAATCTATTTACACTGCCATACAAAGTTACTATATTGCAACTGTCCTCAGCTTATCTCAGGAACCTTCCAGTGAGCCTTCTCTTATAATTGCCTGAGCAAGATTCCGGGCAAGAGCCAGTCTCAGCATTTCCACCTTGGTGGTCTCTATGTCATCATCCTAAAGAGCAGAAAGGCAATGTGAGGCACAAGAGGCAGCATTCCCTAGTGCTTCTGGGCTCAGCCCAAGACCAGCACAGCACTAGATAGCTCTGCAGTGCACACAAAAGGGACAGGAAGACTAAATCCATCCCACTTGGTCCTACAAACGGTATGTCACAGGACAGGTTAAATAAGACATATGGTTCATCAGCACCCCGGAAAATGAAAGGAAATCCCAGGACAGAAACCTTTTCCCACTTCCATATGGAACCACCTCCCCCAAGTGAAAATAACCTGGAGTCGCTGGGCGTCGGGCTCACCACACCCTGGCCTCCCTGAGGCCAAGTCTTCCAGGCAGCGCATCAGCTCATAAGTCTGCTCTGCTGAAAAAATCACCTAGGGAAAAAAGGATGCTTCACTTAGCTGCTCCCCTGGCAGAGCCTTGTTGGGCTAGGCATGGGTCCAAGTTCAGGGAAGACCTTCTGAGGACCTGGGCTGCTGCTCCAGCTCCTAGTCTCACATCCACCCCTCTAGCAGGCTCAGCACCACTGGCAGATAGCATCACTTTGGCTTTTCTTTCATGAGCCTTGTAATATACTCAGATGAGTGGGAAGAGGCAAAAACAAACATCGGTATGGCTAAAGAACCAAACAAAGGAAGACCACCAAAGGACAGAATAAACTCTGCTTAGGTATGGTGAAGCCTTACCTGTTTCTGTTCCAAAAGAGGTAGGGCATCGGTGAGCAGAGTCATCCAGAAAGAACGGGGTGCGATCTGAGAGGTCATGAGGGACAGCAGAAGAGAAGCAGCGTCACCAAAGCGCTTCTCCCCGTACAGTCTGTGGAACTCCCGGTACTTTCCTGTTAGAAAAGGCGGGAGTTCACCTGAACATGCCTCTCCACTTACCTGATCCTTAAAATAGAACTCCATACACTGGGATGTTTGTACAATAGTCTCAAGTTCATAGTAAATTATAGGATTCAAAGGAACACCAAATCTGCAGAAATATCGGCACTCTGACTACAGGAGATCAGATAAGGGCTGGAAAGATGGTCCTATGGTTAATTGTACTAACTCCTTACAGAAAACATGGATTCAGTGCCTAGTACTCTCAAGGCAGCACAACCATGTAACTCTAGTCCTATGGGACCCCACACTCTCTTTTGACTTCTGCAAGCACCACACATATACAGGGTGCAGATACACATGCAGGCAAAACACCCATACACAAAAACGGAAGTTTTAAAAAAGATTAAAGGGGCATTAAAGGCAGTGGTGGCGCACGCCTTTAATCCCAGCACTTGGGAGGGAGAGACAGGCGGATCTCTGTGAGTTCGAGGCCAGCCTGGTCTACAAGAGCTAGTTCTAGGACAGGAACCAAAAGCTACGGAGAAACCCTGTCTCGAAAAATCCAAAAAAAAAGATTAAAGGGCTAGAGAGATGGCTCAGTATTAAGAGCACTGGCTGCTGTCCGAGAGGACCTGGATTCAATTCTCATCACTTGCATGGCAGCTTACAACTGTCTGTAACTCCAGTTTTAGAGGATCTGACACCCTCACACAGTACACACGCAGGCAAAATATCAATGCATGTCAAAAACAAATTTAAAAGGAAAAAAAGATTAAAATACTCTGAGTTCTGGTAATATAAAGTTATTCTCTAACTGCAGTGAACTGCCAGCTCATATAAGTGATGAGAAAAATCTCTGGTGGAAGTGTGATGGTATATTGGACATGAAAGACATTCCATTCTCTAGGCCCATAATCCCAGCCTAAAGTAGGTGAGACAAATTTCTGTGATGTTTTTTCAAGACAGGGTTTCTCTATGTAGCCCTGGTTGTCTTGGAACTCGTTCTGTAGACCAGGCTGGCCTCAAACTCAGAGCCTGCCTCTGCCTTCCGAGTGCTGGGACTAAAAGCGTGTGCCACCACCGCCTCATAAGGATTTATTTCTTTTTATGTGCATTGGTGTTTTGTCTGTATGTGTGAGGGTGTCAGATCCTCTGGAACTGGAGTGGTGAGGTATCATGTGGTTGCTGGGAATTGAACCTGGGTCCTCTGGAAGAGCAATCAGTGTTCTTAGCCACTAAGCCATCTCTCCAGCCCCCACATTTCCATGTTTGAGGGTAGCCTGGTCCACATAGGGATTTCCAGGACAGCCAAGACTACACAGTGAGACCCTGTCTTAGCAACAAAGATGTGTATGAGAAATGTATATAAAAGGTGTCATTCCTTGTGCCATTTCTACATTTCCCTAAGTTTGTAATGACTTGGAAATAGAATGTTACCAAAATTCTGCAAAGGCTAGCACATAGGTTTTCTATGTCAATTGGAGAAATCTAGAAAGATGGTCCCCTCATATTCATGGAAAAAAATGCAGAGACTCACCAAGAAAAGTCAGTCGATCACTGAGCATCATGGCTGGGCCCAGGTTGTCAATGAGATCCAAATCAGAAAAGCAGCCTCTTTCACAATAATCCCTGAGGAATCTGCAGGACCCAACCCAGAGGCTAGAGCAGCAGTTCTAGGCCCTCCTCAAACTCCAACCTCCCAGCCAACCAGAAAGCTGCACCCACCTGTCAGATACGAGTGTGGCAAAAGCAGCATCTTTGGCACGGATGCTCCAAGAGAGGGCAGAGCCCAGGCGATTATTACGGACAGCCTTCATGGCCAAGATTTTACAGATACTTCGAACTTTGGAGGAAAGAAGACAAAATGCAAAGTCTTACGATCCCTCCCGTGAAGAGACGTGTGGGGACAGACATGGCCTTGCTATAGCCTCATTACAATCTAAAGTACTAAAGTACTATGGGCTAAGTGTGAAGAACCAGAAACTTCATAGTTTAGTCTGTAGACCAGGCTGGCCTTGAACTCAGAGATCCACCTGCCTCTGCCTCCCGAGTGCCCAGACTAAAGGTGTGTGCCACCAACGCCTGGACCATATTTATTCTTTCTGTCTTCACTCTGCTCAGTGTCGCAGGTGACCCATCCACTAGACTGGCTTCCTGAGTCTTTGTGCTTGAGAGGCAAAAAAGGTTTTGGTTTTCCCTGACATAACAGTCCCACCATTATCCGTCCAGAGACCACAGAACCAACCTTCCTTCCTTCAGGTCATGGTTTAAGTGTGCAAGTGCTTCTTGCTCAGCAATAGTGGGAGGATGAGGACAAAAAGCTATGGACACCTGTGCCTGTCACTGTGGTCCTGCCCAGCTTCCCTACTGCTCCAGGTTTTGCTGGTAGCTAACACCCACTTACACTGACATATGACGCTCAGCTCTGACCACAGATCGCATGGAATGTGAGAACAGGTAGATCTTTTCTAAAAGCCAAAGGGCTGATTTTTCTAGTTCTTACAGGGCAATTCCAGAAGAGAAAGACCTAGAAAAATCCACCACCTCCCTGATGGTAGCCCTGTGTCTAAGCATGTACACACACTATCTCTCCGCTGTAGTGGCAAGGTGAGGTGTCACAGTGTTTGGGAACTGTGCTCAGCCTTGGCATGCACTGACAAACAAGGACAGTCTGAGAAAAGCCTGGAATCACCTTGTTCGGTCATCTGCCGCTGCTCACAAATCCTCAGCACCTTCAAGGCTTTCTGCTCTGTGTTGAGAGGAATCCGCTCAATGTGCAGCTCCAAGGAAACTCGGCCCAGCTCCGGGCAGTAGTCAAAGTAATCCACCCCCAGCTGCCACAAGCTGAGGACAAGGAAGGCGGATGTTGAGAGGCTAGACTGGCTGCCCTATGGCTGTGGGCACTGCTACCTGAGGCTTATCCTCCCAACCCCTCAAAACCAGTGAAGCACCACTGGCATCCACAAGGTCTTTACCATTTGTGGGCTTTCCTACCTGTGATGAGCAAACAGTCCTGAGGCATATTCCAGCAGAAGGAATTCTCTCATGTTAGAACCGAAACTGGAAAAAACAAGACAAGACTGCAAGCCTACCCTCTGCAGGGCTCCTGCAACCTAACCTGCTCCAGTGCATTCTACTGGCTCTCCCTCAGAGGCCTGATGACAAGAAAGAGGATCGGTGCATTTGGCCAACTTACTAGAGGTTGTGTGACTGGAGGAGTCTGCAGTGATCCAAAAGGTCGGTGAGGTGAGCTACAAACCACCAGTTGCTCAAGGCAATGCTGCAAATCCAGACATCAAGGGAAAAAGGAGGTCAGGGAAGGGACCAAATCACATGACTGAGAAGAGTAGGAAGGCCACATAAACTATGCTCTAAAGAGACAAAGATTGGGCAGAGATGGTTGAGGGAAAGGAACCTGATGCCAAGCATAACCTGATTTTAATCCCCAAGACCCACATAATGAAGAGAACCAACACTCAAAATCTGTCCTTGTACATCTACTGGAAACAACAGGGCGTGTATGTGTGTGTGTGTGTATACACACATATATGTATATATACACATATGCACACATGTATACACACACACACACACACACACACACACACACACACACACACACACGTGCATCACAAACATTAAAAAAAACTCCTGGCGGTGTTGACACCTTTGATCCCAATGGTCAGGAAGCATAAGAAAACAGATCTGAGTTCGAAGTCAGCCTGGTCTACAGTGTAAGTTCCAGGACAGCCAGGGCTACACACAGAGAAACACCCATCTCAAAAAACCAATCAATCAAACAAACAAAAAGACTGCTCAGGTCTCCTGCCTGTCCACATGCAAACAGATAATGCTTCTTTTGATGAGTTAGGGATTTCACTGGAGCTTCAGAGTTACCTTGTTTATACAGATTTCCATTTCAGGACAATCAAAAAAGCATTGCAAGAAATGATATACTTAGGAAATAGCCAGGCTTGTAGCTCAAGTTTATAATAGAGGATCAGGAGTTCAAAGGCCAGCCTTTACTACGTCACAAGTTTAAGGATAGCCTGGGCTGCATGAGACCCTATCTCAAAAAAAGAAATGGAAGAAAAGAATCTAGAAGGGGCTGAGAGATGGTTTAGCAGGTAAAAGGCCTTTGGCACCAAGGCTGAAAAGTTTGATTCTTGGAACCACATTATGGAAAGAGAAAACTGACTTCAGAAAATTGTCCTCTGACCCCCACATGTATGCTGTGGCTTTTGGTGTGTACTTGCATACACTTGCACATGTAAAAACACATAAATGTAAGAAAAAAAATCTAGGAACAGTGAACGTATAATTATTAGGTGCCTACTGAACGTGCACCCACTTTGAGGAGAGTGCTTCCCAGCAGTTTAATTTCAATGAGCTGGGTCACTGAACTGTCATGGCTGGGATTCATAGCACTCACCCTGAGTGTATCCCCTCATTGCAATGAGCTTTAGGGAGTGTCCAAAATAATCAAAGGTAATCCTTCCTGCCTGATGTTGTGATCCTCTACTCGGGAAATGGAGACAAAAAGATTAGGAGTTCAAGTCCAACCTTGGCTACACAATGAGTTTAATCCCTGAGTTACATGGAACCATGCCTCAGAAAACAAATCTCTTGTAGGTGCGGTGGCTCATGCCTTTGATCCTAGCACTGGGAAGCAGACACTCTGTGAGTTCCAGGACAGGCTACATAGTCTCAAACAAAACAAACGGAAAAACTTCTCTGTATGTAGTAGTTAAGCACCTGGCTGTTTGTGTTGTGCAGAGAATTGATCGGCAGGCTGCTGGGAAGGAGGAAGTCCGGAGTGGCAGCAGGTAGCCTTGCTTAGAACACCACCTGGATTTGCTACAATACATCTGGACAATGGGAAGGATTTCCCTCCTGCTACCATTTTAGATTTTTTTTTTTGCGGGGGGTGGGGGGGGGGGTAGGGTGGGGGGGGGTGGTGGTGGTTCAAGACAAGATTTCTCCAGGTAGCTTTTGGAGTCTGTCCTGGAACTTGCTGTGTAGACCAGGTTGGCCTCAAACTCAGAGATCTCCTGCCTCTGCCTCCCAAGTGCTGGGATTACAGGTCTGCGCCACCACTGCTGGTTGAGACCTGAGCAGTCTTAAGTGGCCGTGAGGACAGAGACAGGGTTTCAGGGGTGATAAGGACTCTTGTTCACAAATGAAATGTACCAATCAGCTTACAAAGGAACTTAACAGGCTATGACCCCTGCCTCCATCTTCATCATCTGGGCACTCCTCCCCCTGGAGGGCACAGCACTCAGAAGAAGCAACCAGAGCTAAGCAGGGTGGCTCAAACCCGTTCCCCAGCAGCTGGAAGGTTGAGGCAGCACTGTTGGCCTGCCTGGCTACACAGTGAACTCCAAAACAGCCTAAGCTACGGTGAGAGACTCTGTCTCACTAAACAACAGGCGCCATCACTACAACAGACCACAACGCTCAGAAGAAAATGCACTTACCAGTGCCTTCACCCCAGACTTCCAGCCTGGTCTACAGAGCGAGTTCCAGGACAGCCAGGGCTACACAGAGAAATCCTGTCTCAAAAAAACTGAACAACAGAAAAAAACCTAAAAAAAAAAAAAAACAAAAAAAAGAAACAGAAGAACTAAAACTAGAAAAGAGTGAAAAAGTAAGAGGAGGCCAGGCAGTGGCGCACACCTTTAATCCCAGCACTTGGGAGGCAGAGGCAGGAGGATCTCTGTGAGTTCGAGGCCAGCCTGGTCTACAGAGCTAGTTCCAGGACAGCCAGAGCTGTTAAAAAGAGAAACCCTGTCTCAGAAAAAAAAGTATGAGGAACAAGACATTGTGGAGGTGAATGGAGGCGATGGCTGCTGTAGATTTAATGCTGCTGAGTTGTACCCCTTAAAACAGTTATAACCACAGGGTGTGGTACAAATGCCTTTAATCCCAGCAAGGAAGGAAGAGGAGCCAATGGGAAATCTGGGAGTTAGGGGTCAGCAAGGTTTACAGAGACTTAGAGACTTAGTTCCAGGATATCAACCATGTCTCAAAAGAAAAAACCCCAAAAGACCAGTTAAAGTGAGGTGGCCTTACCTGCACTCCTTGATCACTTGGTGAATATCAAATTCAAAGGCTGCCATCAAGATGTTGTCCAGTGGCTCCGGACTGCTCTCACCTCCCAGAAACATGTTCAGGCTGGACTGTGGAAGGTGACAGACAGCCCACTCAACCTCCAAGACAGAAGCAGTGACTGAGGGTGGGGGCTGGGGCAGGACTGGCATGTGGGCAGGCCAGAGAGGAATTCTTCTCAAAGGACTGAAGAAGGAACTTTCCTCTCCCAAGAATGAGGGAGTCAACTGTCACTCACTCACCTGGGCGTAGAAGTGCAGGTCAATGGGTTTCACTGTGGGGTTGGAATACAGCAGCCTGGTCACTAGGAAATGGTACCAGTTACTCAGAAGCTCCTTATGCTCCAACAAGGTGGCCTCGTCCCCCAGCATGATCTGAGGAGACAGGTTCTCTGAGCTCTCTGCTGATCGCAGCTGGGCCAGTTAGACACTAAAAGCTCCCTCTTTGCAGTCAAGTGACTTGACAGCCTTCTCCAAAGAGAAGCCAGCTCCTTGCCACCTGGGATGCCAGGGTCCCAAGAGAAGTGCCAGCCGCACTCCCCACCCGGCCCCACACCTTGCAGAGAGACTCCAGGCGGGGGCTGGCTGCGAACGTGCTGTCTTGCAGGTGCCGCTCACACTCCTCACGCCAGTGCTGCCACTTCAGCTCCAGCTCCGTCAGCGTCTGAGTGTTGCCAGGCTGGGGGAGAGAATGGCTGTGAGACACTAAGCGCCCAGACCTACATGTTCCCTGACCCGATCTCAAACACCGGGCAGGAAGGACGGCTCCCACGTACACTGAGAATGGGCATCGTCCTCATCAGGTCCCCAAGGATGCGGCACATGCCTGCAGAAGGGGGGTTGGCGTCAGCTTCTTTGGACAGCATTTGCCGGGCCTCATCCAGCCGGCCCTGAAGCACCAAGACAGTCACCTGCAAAGAAATGTGGGGCGTCAGCCCAGGGGAGGGAGGACTGACTCCTTCAGGCCGCCCTTAGCCCAAGTCAGCAACTCCTCCCTTCTAGCAGAAACTCCCAGTCACACCGCGTGCTGGCCGGTTTTATACTAGCTTGACACAGGCTATCTGTAGGCATCAGAGAGGCAGGAAGCTCAACTAAGAAAATGCCTCCATAGGTTGAGGCTGTGAGTAGGTATAGATTAGTGATTGATGGAGAAGCGCCCAGTCCATGGTAGATGGTGTCATCCTGGACTGGTGGTCCTGGGTTCTAAGAAAGCAGCCTGAGCAAGCCGGTAAGCAGGGCCCCTCCATGGCCTCCAAGGTCCTCCTCAGCTGAAGTTCTTGCCTTGGCCCCTGTCAATGCACCATGGCTCTGGGAGATGGAAATCAAGCCCTTTACCTCCTCCAAGTTGCTTTTTGTTTGTTTGTTTTTCAAGACAGGGTTTCACTGTTTAGCTGTTTAGCTTGGCTGTCCTGGAACTTGCTTTGTAGACCAGGCTGGCCTCCAACTCAAGACAGCTTCCTGCCTCTGCCTCCTGAGTGCTGGGATTAAAAGTGTGAGCCACGACTGCCTGGCCCCAAGTTGCTTTTGGTCATTGTGTTTCATCATAAGAATAGTAACCCTGACTAAGATATTACCCTTCAGCAAACTGTCAGTTATAGGACAGCTGGCAGCTAATTTTAAATGTTTTAATTCCTGTTTGTGTGTGTGTGTGTGCATCTACATAGCTGTGTATCATGAGGTCAGAGGACTTGGATCAGGTTATGAGCTCTATTACTCTATGACTTAATCCCTTGAGACAAAAAACAAAACAAAACAAAAAAAACCCTCCAGGCCAGTAGAGCTACATAGTGAGACCTTGTCTCAAAACCCAAACCAGCCAGGTCGCCAGGTGACACTGGTGGCACACACCTTTAATACCAGTACTCAGGAGGTAGAGACAGGTGGATCTCTGTGAGTCAAGATATCTAAGCCCTAGGCCGGCCTAGTCTATAGAGTAGGTTCCAGGATAGCCAGAGCAACCAGAGCAAAGAAACCCTGTCTCAAAGAATCAAAAACAGGGGCTAGAGAGATAGCTCAGTGGTTAAGAGGACTGGCTGTTCTTCCACAGGTCGTGAGTTCAATTCCCAGCAACCACATGGTGGGTCACAACCGTCTGTAATGAGATCTGGCGCCCTCTTCTAATGTGTCAGCATACATGGAGGCAGAATGTTGTATGCATAATAAATAAATCTTTAAAAAAAAAAAGAATCAAAAACAAATAAAACACCAACTAACAAAATAACCAAGGATATTCTTTTTCTTTCCGTGGTGCTGGAGACTGTGCTCTGGCAGATGCTGGCAGGCATTCTAGGACACCACACAAGCCCCTGATCAGTGATCCTCAACCTTCCAAATGCTGCAACCCTTAATACAGTTCCTCATGCTGTGGTGACCCCACCATACAATTACTCCACTGCTACTCACTTCATGGCTGTGATTCTGCTGTTGTGAATGTAATATAAGTATCTGATACCCCACAGGATGAGAACCACGGCCCTGGAACAGTCTACTACCTCAAAATGGCCTCTGTGCTCATCTGCCTCCATCCCCACCTTAGTCTACAGACAAACCAAACTTCCCTTCCAACAGCAAGTCTACCAAGCGTCACTCCCCATGCTACATTAGCTCTGGAGCAGAGAAGGCAGATGTTAAACTGCCTCTCTGATCATAAACTCAAAGCACTGAGCCAAGGCCAGGAATAGTCTGTCATCATTTTGCCCCTGTGATGGAGGAAGGTCATTGGTTAATTAATAAAGAAACTACTTGGCCTGATAGGTTAGAACATAGGTGGGTGGAGTAAACAGAACAGAATGCTGGAAGAGGAAGTGAGGAAGATGCGATGAAGCTCCGACCCAAGAAGGACGTAGGCTAGAATCTCCCTGGTAAGTCACCACCTTGTGGTGCTACACACATTAATAGAAATGGGCCGGGCTGGAGAGATGGCTCAGTGGTTAAGAGCACTGTCTGCTCTTCCAGAGGTCCTGAGTTCAATTCCCAGCAACCACATGGTAGCTCACTACCATCTGTAATGAGATCTGGTGCCCTCCTCTGGCGTGTGGGTATACATGGAGGCAGAAAGTTGTATACATAATAAATAAATACATCTTAAAAAAAAAATAGAAATGGGCCAAGCAGTGTTTATATGAATACAGTTTGTGTGTTGTTATTTTGGGGCATAAGCTAGCCAGGCGGCCAGGAGCTGGGTGGCAGGAACGCAGCCCTGCAGCTCCTTCTACACCCCTGCCAGCACCAGAACCCAGAATGCGCACAGAAGGGATAAGGTCAGCCCACATCATACTCACCAAATTCCAGAAGCCGTCGTGCTTGCTTGGGTTCTCACTGCCCAGAACATCTGCCGACAAACTGTCCACCTCACACACGTGCAGCCGGACCCAATCAAGAAGATGAAGGAGGAGAGGGCCAGCTGAAAAGACAGACTCCTATCACACACAGACCCCAGATGCATGTGCAGCAAGTTCCACTTTGCCCAAAGTACAAACACTGACATTAAAGCAGAAAACCTGGCTGCAGCGGGGTTTATCTTCTACAACTGGGGAGGAAAAGTCAAGAAGCTTACAAATCAGTCCTCCCTCTCTGCAAGGCAGGACCATCTTTCACTGGATCCTGGAAGGAACAGAACCTGCCTCAGACTTTACATCTCTCCAACATCAAGTTTTGGCTGTTGTGGAAATAAGGTTGTGTTCTAAAACCCAAGCTTGCCTTGAACTCTAACTTGTGCCTCCCAAGTGCTGGGAGTGTTTAGGAATGTCAGCAGCGCTTTGTAAGGGTATGCTACCACACCCTGCCACAGCTGGAGTCTTTACAAATATGGAAGCCTGTGTGCAGCCTTTGAAATGGCTACCTGATTACTGGCATTAATGAGATGGTATATATCAGTGGTGATAAATGGAATTTTCAAAATCTACTAGAGAGGGGAGGTATCTGAATAACTAAGTTTGTGTTATCACTTTGAATTTATGGTATTGGGGAGTTATTTATTGTTCTGTTTTGAGGATTTTGTTGGTGATTATTTTTTGGTTTGTCCTTTTGTTGTTTGTTTGTTTTTTCGAGATAGGGTTTTTCTGTGTAGCTTTAGCTGTCCTGGCACTAGCTCTGTAGACCAGGCTGGCCTTGAACTCACAGAGGTCCCCCTGCCTTTGACTTCCCAGTGCTGGGATTAAAGAGGTGCACCACCACTGTCTGGTTTACCTTTTCTTTTTCTTTTTTTTTAAATATTTATTTATTTATTTAATATGTATACAATATTCTGTCTGTATGCCTGAAGGCCAGAAGAGGGCGCCAGACCTCTTTACAGATGGTTGTGAGCCACCATGTGGTTGCTGGGAACTGAACTCAGGACCTTTGAAAGAGCAGGCAATGCTCTTAACCACTGAGCCATCTCTCCAGCCCACCTTTTCTTAAAATTTATATTTACCTACCTTTTTTTCTGAGTGTTTTGCCTGCATGTATGCAGCACCTCTGGAACTGGAGTCACACAGGTTGTGGGTCATATTAGTTCTGGGAAACAAACCTGGGTCCTCTGCAGCAGCAGCCAGTGCTCTTAAATTATGGGCCATCTCTCCAGCCCCATTTTGTTTTCTTTTTTTTCCCCCCTTCTTTTTGGAAGCAGAGTCTCACTAAAGTACATCTGCCTGGCCTGAAATTCAGAGACCCTCCTGCTATTGAGATTTAAGGGGATACTACCTACCACCTCTTAATTTTTTTTTAAATATTTTTTTGTATTTATTTTATTTTTTGTATTTATTTTATTTTTATGTGTATTAGTGTTCTCCCTGTAGGTATGTCTGTGAGTGGGTATCAGATCTTGGAGTTACAGACAGTTGGGAGCTACCAGGTGGGTGCTGGGAATTGAACCAGGGTCTTCTGGAAAGGCAACCAGTACTCTTAACCACTGAGCCATCTCTCCAGTCCCTTGGTTTTTTTTTTTAAGGTAGAAGCTTACTATGGATCACTGACTGCTCTCTGCACAGAACAAGCTGGCCTCTGATGGGATTAACTGCCCACATCACCACGCTCCTCTTCAGGCAAGACCTTGCTATGTAACCTAACGGCCTCTGCCTCTCCATTAAGTCAGCTTACAGGAGTGTGGGTGAAATGCTGAGCTGCGCAGAGGTGAAGGTTATGCGTAGTCACGGGAAACAACAAGCTAACAAACAAACCAGCAAACCACAGCCCCTGAACAGAGAGGACAGACACTGGATGGGTCACAACTTAACTCAAGATCAAAGGAATAACCCCAATTAGTGAGGGAGTGTGTCGCCAGTCCTGATGACCAGCCACAGCCTTCTTAGCCCTTCTGGGCCGTACATCATCTAGTCCCTTCTAAAATCACTTCCACTTGAATTGCAGACAGTACATACATTGAGCATTCTCTTTTATGCTAGTTGACTGTTTCTCAGTATTTTTTCTTTTTTTTTCTTAAAGTGTGTGTATGTTTTGCCTGCCTGTGTCTGTGCACCATTCATGCCTGATGCTAGGGGAGGCCTGCATGAGCTCTGGATCCCCTGGAACTAGAGGTACAGAGGCTTGTGGGCCACCATGCTGAGAACTGAACCAAGGTCCTATAAAAGAGTGGCAGTGCCCTTAATTGCTTAATTAGCCCACGCTGAAGCGCCATTTACCTAACGCTGTAAGTTCCTAGAGGCTCTCTATGTAACTTCTTGTGGTAGCTGATGAGATGGCCGTTTCTGTGGCTGCTCTGTCCTGATGGTGACACTGAAGAGCAGCGCAGCTCCAGCCTCTGAGCAGCAGCGCACAGCACAGCAGAGAGAGGACAGAGGCTGACGGGGGCGCAGTGATGCTATGGCAGAGTTAGCCTGAGCGGAACAAACTGGGCTTACCTGGGGCTACTTCAATAAAAAGGATCTCACACAGGTTCCAAATGAGCTCCATGGCTGACAAAATGGAGACCTGCAGAAGAAATGGAGACAACTCTAACAGAAAATATTACTGAAATCTGAACGCAAGGCAAAGAAATATAATAGAGCCTGAGTCACAAATCCAACAGTCACTGATACTCCTATGGAAGATTTCCCACCAGAGAGACCAGGATTGGAATTTAGATGGGGAGAGAAAAACCTGGGTGATGGTGGGACACACTTTAATCCCAGCACTTAGGAGGCAGAAGCAGGAAGATCTCTGTGAGTTTTGACCAGCCTGGTCTACCGAGCTAGTTCTAAGACAGTCAAGACTACACAGAGAAATCCTGTCTTGAAAAACAAAACAAAACAAAAAAAGGGGCCGGGTGGTGGTGGCGCACGCCTTTAATCCCAGCACTCGGGAGGCAGAGGCAGGCGGATCTCTGTGAGTTCGAGGCCAGCCTGGTCTACAAGAGCTAGTTCTGGGACAAGCTCCAAAACCACAGAGAAACCCTGTCTCGAAAAAACCAAAAAAAAAAAAAGAAAAGAAAAATCTGCATAATTCTAACACATGAATTTATTTTGATATGAATTAGAAAAGTAAACTAGCATAACATACTTATGCTCTTGACAAATTGTGGTTAAAGAAGGAGTGTTATTTGAGTAAAAGGAAGAAATAATTTTGAGAAACTTTTTCAATAAATTAGATGAATAGGTAGGGAGATAAATAGATAGGTAGGGAGATAGATAGATAGATAGATAGATAGATAGATAGATAGATAGATAGATAGATGGGCTGGCGGGCGGGCGGGCGGACGGACGGACAGACAGACAGACAGACGGACAGGGAGGGAGGGAAGGAAGAAGGGAGGGAGGGAGGAAGGGAGGGGGATGGATGGATAGACAGACAGACAGACAGACAGACACGCAGAACAAAATTGCAAAGTTGGAGCAAGGGCAGTGGTGAACAACTATGAACTTGCACTATGGAGACAGAGGCAGGAGTGTCAAGGGTTCCATGCCAGCCTGGCCTGTAACCCCAGCACTTGGAATGTGAGGGTAGGGGATGAGGACTTCCAGGGCAGCCTGAACTATATAAGATCCTATTTTAAAAAAAAAAGGAAAAAGGTTCATGTGCCATGGACCGAAGCTTAGGAAACAAGCCATTAAAGGTTGAGTCCAGGACTAAAGATCTCAGTCATGAAGAGCACTGGCTGCTCTTGCAAAAGAACTTGGTTTGATTCCCAGCACCCAGGCAGTAGCTAACAACCACCTGAAACTCCAGTTCTAGAGGATCTGACAACTGCAGGGATGGCACACACAATGCACAGACACACATGCTTCAGGGGACCTGGACCCTGTCCTTAGGAAGATGAAGTCGTGCCCCACCCCCACCATGCTTCAGTTCAGACAGACATCATCACTCCTTGAACCTTGCTTCACAGGAAAACAGACCGTGCCAGTCTGAGACAGGGCATTATCCCTGGGATCCCACTAAGGAAAGAGAGCCCTGTATGTCACCTTATATCCCTACTGAATTGTAACTGCTTGCTACTCAGCAGAAATGCCAAGTTCAGGAGACTAAACAGTAGTCCAACAGCTCAGCTCTCCGCCTCCATTGACAATGCATCAACACCAAGTACTCAGGACTCATTTTCCCAAAGAAAACGAAAACAGATCCAGAGTTCCAATGAGCTAGACCTTGAAGAGAACACCAGCACTTTGGAAACCACACATGCCACCCCAAAGAGCTGCTAGTCTACCTGGAAAGAAGAAACTTGCAACAGTGACTCCAAAGCCACCCTAGACACCGAGGACACAGAAAGACACAATGTTGCCAATGAAAACAGCTACCCTTACCTGGCTGCTGAACTGCCGGCCACTGGCTGGATCTTTAGCAGCAACTAGCAGAATACAAAACATTTCAATTGAACACTCAAGCTGAATTGATTCTAGTCAATCTACTAGCCCCACGAAGCTCAGCATGGCTTTGTTTCCTCTTGTTTCTTTTGACACCCACCCATTTTCTTTGGAAATGCTTATACATCACATCAAACCAAGGCCCCACTTTGAACTGCACATTAGCCTCCTTAAAGGCCTCTAGAGAAAACAGCACCCGATACTTTCTTCAAATACATACAAGGTCCTTACCTGCAACCTGGTGCATTTCCTCCATACAGGCCCGGATGACAGAGCGGTAATTTTTACTCACTCGAACCAACCTGCAAAGAAATGACATACAAGAAGACATTAAAACAAAATGGAAAAAGCCCAGGTGGTGGTAGCCCCTGTCTTTGATCCCAGCACTCAGAAGGCAAGAGGCAGGTCTTGCTATACAGCTCTGGCTGCCAGCTCGTTTTCAATTTTTTTTTTAAGATTTATTTATTTATTATGTGTACAGTATTCTCAGTATTCTGTCTGGATGTATGCCTGCAGGCCAGAAGAGGGCACCAAATCTCATTACAGATGGTTGTGAGCCACCATGCGGGTTGCTGGGAATTGAACACAGGACCTTTGGAAGAGCAGGTAGTGCTCTTAATCGCTGAGCCATCTCTCCAGCCCCTGCTAGCTCTTAAAGAGCCACTTGCTTCATTTTCAAATCCCGCAAAAATGAAATCTAATTCAAGGGCTTATTTAGCCTTCCATTTATTTATTTATTTATTTATTTTTGGGGGGAGGAGGATGGGCACATACAATGGACACATATAAATGAAGCAGGAATCCAAATAGAAAAGCTCATAAACCCAGTAAGTCTTCCAACAGTATTTACACAATCAAGAAGTCTCATCCTGGAAAAGACACAGGAGCACCAGGAGTCCCGTGATCCTCTGTCACTCACAAGGATAAGGATGCATTTTACTTCATCACGGACTTCAGCATCTACCAGCACCCTACTTACTGAGCTTTCCTGGATTTTCCGGTCAATTCCTCCTCAATCCTTTGCAAGCCAACGAAGATTCCATGGGATTCATTGAAGAGTTTTCTCAAAATCTGAGAGTAAACATCTGCATCTTTCCGTACGATATAGATAAAGGGGCAGCTCGGCGCCGTCTCTAATTTGTCTGCAACAGAACAGGAAAAAATTAACATCTACCATTTCCCCAAAAGAGAAACCATTCTTTTTTTTTAAAAATATTTATTTATTTATTATGTGTATAGCATTCCTTCCATGTGTGCCCACAAGCCAGAAGGGGGGCGCCAGGTCTCATTATAGATGGCTGTGAGCCACCATGTGGTTGCTGGGAATTGAACTCAGGACCTCTGGAAGAGCAGTCAGTGCTCTTAACCACTGAGCCGCCGGGCGGTGGTGGCGCACGCCTCTAATCCCAGCACTCGGGAGGCAGAGGCAGGTGGATCTCTGTGAGTTCGAGACCAGCCTGGTCTACAAGAGCTAGTGCCAGGACAGGCTCCAAAACCACAGAGAAACCTTGTCTCGAAAAAACCAAAACCAAAAACAAAAAAAACCACTGAGCCATCTCTCCAGCCCCCAAGAGAAACCATTCTTGTATTTCATTCTTTGATTAAACTGGCTGAGCTTGGAGGCACATGCCTGTGTACTCTGCACTTGGGAGATTAAGGCAAGAGAATTATAAAGTACAAATTACTAGTCCACATACTGAATTCCAGGCAGCTAAGCCTATCTTTTTTTTTTTTTAAATATTTATTTATTTGTTATGTATACAATATTCTGTCTGTGTGTATGCCTGCAGGCCAGAAGAGGGCACCAGACCCCATTACAGATGGTTGTGAGCCACCATATGTTTGCTGGGAATTGAACTCAGGACCTTTGAAAGGGCAGGCAATGCTCTTAACCTCTGAGCCATTTCTCCAGCCCCTGCTAAGCCTATCTTAAAAGAAAAAAAAAGATTAGCCAGGCAGTGGTGGCGCTTGCCTTTAATCCCAGCACTCTGGAGGCAGAGGGAGGTGGATCTCTGCGAGTTAAAGGCCAGCCTGGTCTATAAGAGCTAGTTCCGGGATTGGCACTGCACACATACACAGACAGAATATTGTATACATAATAAATAAATAAATAAATTTTAAAAAGCCCTGTCTTGAAAAACCAAAAAAAAAAAAAAAAAAAGATTTTTTTTTCCCCAAAGGACGGGAAATGCTGAGATGGGGTCTCAGTAGCCAAAAATGGTATCAAAGTCTTGGCAATCCTCTTGCCTCAGCCTCCCAAGTGCTAGGATTACAAGCGGGCAACACAACATGGTTTCCTCTTTTTGGTGATATTGGTAATCTAACTAAGGGTGTTGCACAAGCTAGAGATGTTTATCACTGAGCCGCCGAGTGATATCCTATGGTAGCCTTGGCTTTTGAGAAAGGGTCTATCAGTGTATCACAAGCTGGCCTGGAATTCTCCATCCTCCTACAGTTCTGCAAGCATTGCCTGAACCCCGAGTTTGGCTTCAGCTTAAGCAACACAGTAGGACTCTTTTCTAAATGTTAGTTAGATAGGCTGAAAAGATGGTTTGGTGCTCTTCCAAAGGTCCTGACTTCAATTCCCAGAAACCACATGGTGGCTCACAGCCATCTGTAATGAGATCTGATGCCCTCTTCTGGTGTGCAGGCATACATGCAGAGAAAACACTGTAGACAAAATAAATAAATCTAAAAACACACACAGAAACACAGGCTGCTCTTCTAGAGGACCTAGCTCCAACTCCCTACACCTCCCATGGCTACTCACATAACTATACTGCTAGTTTCTGGACCCAACGCCCTCTTCTGGTCTCTGCAGGCACCAAACACACAACTGGTGTACTGATATGCATATAGCCAAAAACCCACACACAGAAAATAAATTTAAAAATTTTGAATGTTGCCGGGCGGTGGTGGCGCACACCTTTAATCCCAGCACTCGGGAGGCAGAGGCAGGCATATCTCTATGAGTTCGAGACCAGCCTGGTCTACAAGAGCTAGTTCCAGGACAGGCTCCAAAACCACAGAGAAACCCTGTCTCGGAAAAAACCAAAAAAAAAATTTTTTTTTGAGTGTTGCCGGGCGATGGTGTCGCACGCCTTTAATCCCAGCACTCGGGAGGCAGAGGCAGACGGATCTCTGTGAGTTTGAGACCAGCCTGGTCTACAGAGCTAGTTCCAGGACAGGCTCCAAAGCCACAGAGAAACCCTGTCTCGAAAAACCAAAAAAAAAAAAAAAAAAAAAAAAATTTGAATGTCAAGTGTAGCAGTTCACACCTCAAATCCCAGCACTCTGGAAGCTGAGGGAGAAAGATGTAGAATTCAAAACTAACCCAGGATACACAGCAAGACTGTACAAACTCAAGCCCACTAGAACAACATAGGTGGACCCTATCTCAAAATAACAAAGCCAAAAGTTTCAAAACTAAAAATGTTGCAAATAACTTCAGTTTTTGCCCCAAGTCACCAACAAATGTTCCAAGAGGAAGTAAACAAGAACTACCTTTTTTGTTGAAGGACGTTTCGCACAGGAGCATCTCCCCAGGACCCCAGTCAAAACACATTTGCTTCTTCTTGGAATTCACGCCTGGAATCCACTAGGGAAACAGGAGGCACAGGAACAGTTACTCCTAGGAAGGGTTTTCTTCTCAGCCAATGTGTAATCATAGAAATGCAGAGTCAGGCTGGGCAGGGGAGAGTACACCTTTAATCCTAGCATTCACGAAGCAGGAAATCTCCGAGTTCCAGGCCAGCCTGGTCTACAGAGCAGGACAGACAGATCTACACAGAGAAACTCTGTCTTGAAACACCAAAAATAATAATAATAATAATAATGATAAAAAAATAAAGGCGGAGAGATGGCTTATCTCTTAAGAGCACTGACTGCAATTCTATAGGACCCAGGTTCAATTCCCAGCACCCACACAGAAGCTCACTACTGTAACTCCAGTTCCAGGGGACCTGACACCCTCAGACATACATGCAGGCAAAACACCAGTGCACAGGATTCAAGAGCCTTGTTTTATGGGTTTTGGTGATGTTGGGGGAATACTGCCAGCCCATCACCCCCATTCCTTATTGCTTCTGGTTTGGAGCCCTGGGCCAGGGCTGTAGTCCTGGTCGATATTTTAATAATTATTTAACTGTAGATCTGTGTGTCATCTACAACGTGTCCAATAAAGAGGAAGCCACAGTCAAAAAAACAAAAAACACCAGTGCACGCTGGGCAATGGTGGCGCACGCCTTTAATCCCAGCACTCAGGCGGCAGAGGAAGACGGATCTCTGTGAGTTCCAGTCCAGCCTGGACTACAGAGCGAGTCCCATGAGAGTCTACAAAGCTACACAGAGAAACCCTGTCTCAAAAAACAAACAAACCAATGCATATGAAATAAGAATAAATTATTCAAAAAAAAGGAAAAAAATCCATAATCAGAAATGCTAGTCCCTGTGCCGAGGTGTGTGTGGCTGAAGACAGCAGGTCTGTAGGGACACTAACAGACACTATGGAAGCAAGGTAGATAAACTGGATACCTCAACCCAGTGTGCCACTTCTCATGAAAAAAAGCCTAGTATAGCAGAGCACTTAGAAGCCTGAAGCAGAAGGATCATTAAATCCCAGGCAAGCGTAGGTTACTCAAAGGGGAAAACCAAACAAAAACATTTAACTGTGTTAAAAGAAACTCCCATCAGCCTGTGTCACCTCAGCTAACAGTGAGTCTAATCGTTTCTCTCCAGTTTAGACCAATCCCTCTGAACCTTCGTTCACATTATTTGTAGAAGCCACACAGCTATAGGCTATCTAACCTACAGAGGAAAACCCATAAACAGCACCAAAAGGGAAAAGTTTCCCCTAAAAATGAATTTATTTACAGTCTGATGAGATGGCTCAGCACCACTAACTGGTTTCCAGAGTAGTTCGATTCCCAAAACCTACACGGCAGCTCACAACTGCTGTAAATATAGGATCCAACACATTCACACAGGGAAAACACTAAGAAAAAAATAAAAATAAATAAAAAATTTTATATAAAGATAATTTATTCAGAAGATAAAAAAATCAGGAGATTCAAGTCCCACTTGCTCCAACCTTTTTTTTGTAATCAAGGCCACAAGCCGGCCTTGAACTTCTGATGCTCCAGCATCAACTTCCCCAGGAGCTGGAGTTACACCGTTGCTTTTGGAAAACGGTTCTGCAATGTAACTACCATGCTAGCCTTCACTGGTGAGTCCCCAGCTTCAGCCTCCAAAGTCCTGGCCTTGGAAAGGGGCATCGCAACTGCTATGAATTTATCACAGATTATTGACATCTGATTAAAAAAAAAAAAAGATGCTGGAGAGGGCCCTGAAGTTAAGTGTATCTAATGCTCTTGCAAAGGAGCAGAATTCGGTTTCAGACACCTATGTTAGGCGGCTAACCACCACCTGCAACGCCAACTCAGGTGGTATCCGATGCCTCTGTGCATATTCTGATACATACACATAATCAAAAATATCTCCCAAGTCCAAACGGAATAGAAAACAACCCTACAGAAACTGGTAGTCTAGACTCTCCCGAGAATGAATGACGCACGGATTAAGCCTCGGGCCAGCACAGCAGGAGAGGTAGAAGCTAACGTGGGGCTCACAGCGAGCTCACTCTAACGCCCGAGGGGGAAAACTAGAGAGGCAGAAAGGTCAGAAAGACAAGGGTTGAAGGGGATGCAGCAGGGCCTCCGCGGCTGGGCTGAAGCCTGGGACCACCAGAGCCCAAACCGGCCCGCAGCGAATCTGACATCCCGGACGGTGGCAACTGAGTCCCGCAGCTAGGAAGGCAAGCCTGTTCACGCTGCGATAAAACAAGCCTCTCCCGGGCGCCCTTACAGTTACTGCGGGCTCGCAATCGAGCTCCTCCATAGCGCCGTGGCCCTGCGAAGCCGACCTCGCCGCGCTGCCGCTGCTCTCTGCTCAGGCCTCCCGCTCGCAGCCAGCTGCCAAAGAGGAACCTCTCCAGGGCGGCTTCCGCAGTGCCTGACAGCCCAACGCGGCAGAGCCCTCCGTCTCAGCCACGACTCAGTCCTCTGCAGCCTTCCATTCGTGTGCCACCATTCTGACCGAGACAACCTCAGAAAAAAAGCGCAAGGGGCCTCCTGTCCGCACTAAATGTTCCCAATGAATCAGGCGGCGCAACGGACAGTCCGAAGCCAGGCAGAAAGAAGGCCCCCCGAGATGGCGGGAGAGGCGGCGGCTGGGAGGGTGTGCACATGCGCGGGTGTGGACGTGCTAGTCCTGGGACAGCAGAGATTCTGCGCTTCAATAGCCCACTTAATCTCTTCTTGGTGTCCCTCCTGGTCTGTGTATTTTATTAGAATTTTCACAGTCCCTTTCCCGAACTCCGGCAAGTATAATGTGCTTATTTTGGAATTAGTCGTGGCCACTGCCACCCCAAAAAAAACGAGACATCATCAACCGTTTACATATTGGCAGCTTTTCTTTCCTTGCGATTATTCTAAATGACCTACTTTAAATGCATAACTTGGAAGTAGGCAATGGTGGCTCAAGCCGGCAATCGCTGCTCTTGGGTAGTGAAGACTGGAAAATTGAGAGTTCGGGACCAGCTGTATAGCAAAGTTGAGCTCACACGAGATCTAAATGAGACCCTGTCTCGCAAAAACAAAACTCCACCAGTTGTTAAAAAAAAATAATGAAAAATCGTTTTGTCATTGAAATTGCATCAAAATCCTTTATCGCTGAAATCAGCCATGCATAAGAAAATTTAGGGGCCTGAAGTGTTGGGTCAGTAGTCCAGAGCACTTGCTGCTCCTCCAGAGGACCCTGGTGCAAGGAAAAGCATCGATATCTATGTGAAACAACAATCCCAGGAGATCTGATGGCCTCTTCTGGCCTCTGTGTTCACCAGACAGACAAACACATCGCACTCACTCACACATGGTACACAGACATGCAGGCAAAACACCAGTGTATATACAATGAAATAATTTTTTAAAGTATTAAATGTACTGTAAATCTGAAATATTTTAAATTTATATTTTAAAATATAAGAAAATATTTATATTTATTTAAGCATAATTAATTTGCCACTGTCTTTCCCAAAAGTTCCACAGTGCCATTATAATCACTGACACCAACAGTATTTTTGTTGCTGTTGTTTCTTTGGTTTTTTGGGGTTTTTATTTGTTTGTTTTGAGAAAGGGTTTCTCTGTGTACCCTTTCTGTTCTTAAACTCACTGGGTAGACCAGGCTGGCCTTGAACTCACCTGTCTCTGTCTCCCTAAAAGCATGAACCACCATATCCCAGCTATTTACTTGAAGTGTGTGTGTGTGTGTGTGTGTGTGTGTGTAGCAAAAGAATGACATGAAACCAGGCAGTTGTAACACACACCTTCAATCCCAGCACTTGGGAGGCAGAGGTAGGAAGATCTTTGAACTGGAGACCAGCCTGGTCTACAGAGTGAGATCCAGGACAGCCAGGCCTGCAAAGAGAAACCCTGTCTTGACAAAACAAAACAAAAGGAATAAAATAAACATTTCTCAATTCTGCAGTATTGATACTTTGGACTTAACCACACTTGCCTAGAAAATCTAACTGTATCTGCCTTCCTAGTGCTGGAATTAAAGGCAAAGGGGCCACCAGGCCCATCTGGACTAGATAATTATATGCTGTCAGGGCTACTATAGGTTATTAAACAAAATACCCAGATGTTGGTGGTGGTGGCACACACCTTTAATCCCAGCACTCGGGAAGCAGAGGCAGGCCGATCTCTGTGAGTTCGAAGCCAGCCTGGTCTATAAGAGCTAGTTCCAGGAGAAGCCCCAAAGCTACAGAGAAACTCTTGTCTCGAAAAACAAAAACATAGGGGCTGGAGAGATGGCTCAGCGGTTAAGAGCATTGCCTGCTCTTCCAAAGGTCCTGAGTTCAATTCCCAGCAACCACATGGTGGCTCACAACCAACTGTAAGGAGGTCTAGTGCCCTCTTCTGGCCTGCAGACATGCACACAGACAGAATATTGTATACATAATAAATAAATAAACATTTTAAAAAAAGAAAGAAAAACAAAAACAAAACAAAATACCCAGATCGTAAATACTGTTGCCCATAGTGTCCCTTGATAGTGATAACCAAAAATGTCTTCAGATATTTCTTATATTCCCTAAGATATAAAAGCCCACGTGTTAAGAACTGGACTATGGGGCTGGAGAGATGGCTCAGGAACCAGACAGACAGTTCAGAGGTTAAAAGCACTGACTACTAGTCCAAAGGTCCTGAGTTCAATTCCCAGCAACCACATGGTGACTCACAATCATCTATAATCAGATTTGGTGCTCTCTTCTGCCATGTAGACATACATGCCAAAACACTGTATACATAATAAATAAATCTTAAAAAAAGAAAAAAGAGCTGGAGTCCACAGTGAGTTCCTACCCATCCAGAATTTCACAGCAAAAACCTGTCATAAAAAAGGAATATAACCCAGGTCTGAAGAAATGTCTCAGTGGTTAAGAAGGCTTACTAGGTTAGGCACAGTGGTACATGCCTTTAATCCCAAAACTCCAGAAATCAAGGCAGGTGGATCTCTGTGCTAGGATTAAAAGCATACCCCACCAGTTCCAGCTAAATTTTTGTTTAGTTTTACTTTGATATAATAACTTAACTCTTACCTTCCACCTTCATAGACTCAGAAATCACGAAGTCCTGAGAACTAGAAGTAGTAGCTCTTGTCTGCAATTCCGAGTACTCAGGAGGCTGAGACAAAAGGATTTCAGGGAAGAAGAGGCCAGAATGGGATACATAGTGAGTTCCAGGCTGTCCCCCTTGCTACATTGAAACCCTGTATCTACACAAGGGAACAAAATCAACAACAAAAACCAATTTACAAGATGGTTTTGGAAGTTCCAGCTTCATAAATTGTGGCTCATCACCCCTTATAGAGTCATATACCTGAAGGTTGGGATCACAAAATATGTGGCAATTTTTTTGTTTGTTTGTTTTTGTTTTTTCAAGACAGGGTTTCTCTGTAGCTTTGGAGCCTGTCCTGGAACTAGTTCTTATAGACCAGGCTGGCCTAACAAAGATCCGCCTGCCTCTGCCTCCCGAGTGCTGGAATTAAAGGCGTGCGCCACCACCACCTGGCTATGTGGCAATATTAAATGATTCCTGAACCTGCAATGAACAAAAAAATAATTCAAAAGCCAACCAGTGGTGGCACACACCTTTAATCCCAGCACTCGAGAAACAGAAAGGGGAAGATCTCTTAGTTTGAGGTCAGCCTGATCTACAGAGCAAGCTCCAGGACAGCCAGGGATACACACAGAAACCCAGTCTGGAAAAAACAACAACATAAAATCAAAAGCAAACACATAACACAAATCCAAGGAACCTCTAGCAGCGCATATCCAACTTTGCTGCAGCCTGGGACCTGACCACCATGTGTGCTTTGCATGCTGTCTGCAGTCACAACACACAACAGCAAGGAATGCAGCTTGAAATGCTTGGTGCAGGCTCAAGGCTCATGCACGTCATAAATCACTTTACATATAAAGTTTTCTGTTCTCACAAGAACACAATTGTTTAATTATGAAACACAAGGGCTTCGGAAGTTTTTCTTTTGTTCTTAATACTGGGAACTGAATACCGGACTTTATACAAGCTAAGACTAGTGGCCAGCAAGACAGTCAGTATGTAAGCATGTCAAATAGTATAATCTTCAGAGTGTATTATGTTAGAAGATTTTATTTTTTTAACTATTTATTTATTTTAGTAGTATTTGCTTCAACAGTTTCATAAGAGAGAGAGAGAGAGAGAGAGAGAGAGAGAGAGAGAGAGAGAGAGAGAGAGAGCCAGACAGTGGTAGCAGTGGACACCTTTAATCCCAACACTTGGGAGGCAGAGGCAGGTAGATTTTAGTGAGTTCAAGGCCAGCCTGATCTTCAAAGCAAGTTCCAGAACAGCCAGGAAGAACTGTTACACAGGGAAACTTGGTCTCGAAAAAACAAAGCAAATTAAAAGCAGAAACAGTGATGAACTCTTGTACTCCACCTGCCTTCTCCTTCGTACGCAGCTGGGCATTCCAGCACAGGGAATGGTGTCTCCGGCAGTGGGTGGGTCTTCCCATCCTCATTAACCTAATCAAGCTTTTTCCCCAGAGTCAGTCCCAGAGACTGAGCTGCAAGTCTTCAAGGTAAAACTTGAAACAAGGTGTAACTATGTAGCCCTGGCATTAAGCTCTCTTTAGAGACCGCAAAGCTGCCTGTGTCACTTCCCAGGTACTGGGATGGACAGCCAGCACCATCATGGCGGGCTAATCACAGCCCCATTTTGACATTTTTTTTTCGAGACAGGGTTTCTCTGTGGTTTTGGAGCCTGTCCTGGAACTAGCTCTTATAGACCAGGCTGGTCTCGAACTCACAGAGATCCGCCTGCCTCTGCCTCCCAAGTGCTGGGATTAAAGGCATGTGCCACCACCGCCAGGCTCCATTTTGACATTTTGTAATATAAACTTACAAAAGAGTGTTTTAAGACCAGAGGCTGGGGGGGGGGGGTCGTGGCTGGAGAGATGGCTCAGAGGTTACAAAGCACCCACTGCTCTTCCAGAGGTCTGAGTTCAATTCCCAGCAACCACATGGTGGCTCACAACCATCTGTAATGAGATCTGATGCCCTCTTCTGGCCTGCAAGCATACATGCAGGCAGAACATTATATACGTAATAAATAAATCTTAAAAAAAAAAAAGAAAAGAAAAGAAAGAAAAAACGGAAGCTCACACCTTTCATCTCAGCCCTGGGAGAAGCCCCAGAAGACAGAAAGTAGGCAGATCTCTGTGAGCTTAAGGCCAACCTGATCTACATGGTGAATTCCGCGACAGTCAGGACTACATAAAGAGAAGCCTCAATAAAGAAATAAATAAACAAATAACTAAATAAATGTTTCAATGATAATTAGAATAATCAAACTGTAAACACTGAGGAGATAGCTCATTTGGCAAAATGTTTGCCAATTCCATGCCACTAAAAAAAAATCTCACAAAGAAACAGAAAATCTTAGGTGGATGAATTTTATGGACTTATCCCCAAAATTGTCCTCTAGTTTCCACACACCATTCATACATGTATACCCATCCTCCCAAACATGCATACACATGTTAATCAGAACATCCACCAGCCCTAGAAAACACTGAAGATGCTCTTCATCGTGCACTATCAAACAGTGAAGATTTAATTCTTTATGTTAAAAATAAACAAGCTAGCCCAGCAGTGGTGGCACACGCTTTTAATCCCAGCACTTGGGAGGCAGAGGCAGGCGGATCTCGGTAAATTCGAGGCCAGCCTGGTCTACAAGAGCTAGTTCCAGGACAGGCTCCAAAATCACAGAGAAACCCTGTCTTGAAAAACCAAAATAAATAAATTAATTAATTAAAAAAAAAGAGCTAGTTCTGGGACAGACACCAAACCTACAGAGAAACCTTGTCTCAAAATAATAAAATAAAATAAACAAGCTCATCCATATAATTAATATGCAAAATTGCTTTCCTCTTTTATAAATGTTAAAATTATGTGTAAACCAAAGAACTGTTTTAAAATAAATATTTGGGTTTTTTGAATCAATGAATGTTGTATTTATACATCCTTTTTACATAAATATATACCCAATATCTCAAAAAAATCAAAGGCAAAGAGATAGTAAGCTAGACCCGTTGATACGGCCTTTGCCTTGCAAACATGAGGACCTGAGTTCAGTCCTCAGCACTCAGAGGAAAACTCTGGGTGTGTAGCTGGGCTGGTGTCACTGGATTTTGGTTCTGGTTCTGGGGACGCAGAGGTGCACAGATCTCTATGAGTTAGAGGCCATCCTGCTTTATGTAGTGAATTTTAGGCCAGGACTACACGCCTGTCTCAAAAATATGTAAACAAATAATTGAAAAATTTAACATCTGGTAATTTGTGCTTGATAGCCCAACAGTGGGAGGCACCGGCAAGTACAGCCCTGGGGCTCACTGGCCAGCAAGCACTGAGCTGTACCCCCACTCCCCCAGTCCTCTAGTCCCCAATCACTGAATATTAATAAATTTATTGTGCAATGCATTTGTATTCCACGACTATCCACATACATACCAGACAAATATAACTTAGAACAGTGCTTCTGAAATTTGCACACAAGTGCACAAACCGATGAGCCATGCCTGTAGGGACCAGAGGTCTACCTCAGATGTCATTCCTCCGGGGCCATCCTCCATGTTTTGTATTTTTCCCCCAACAGGGTTTTACTGCCTAGCCCTGGCTGTGGACCATCTGACCTTGAACTCAGAGATGCACCTCTCTCCCTCCGCCTTCCAAGTGTTGGAATTAAAGACATGCAACACCATTGCCTGGCTATCATTTATTTTCTTATTTTCCTTTATGTCTTTGTTGCACGTGCCTGTATGTATACCTGTACACCATGAATGTGAAGGTATCCGCGGAGACAAGCAGAGGGTATCAGAAGGAGACCTGCTCTTACAGATTGGTTGTGAACTACCTGATATGGGTGCTGGGAGCTGCATCCTGGCCCTCTGTAAGAGCAGCATGTGCTCTTGAAACCCTGGAGCCATTTCTTTCCAGTTTCCCAACTGTTGCATTTTAAGGACCACATGCTTGGCTCTTCAGACTAACTGCTGCTAAATCTTAGGTTTCATCTCTCTTGCAATGACTCCAGGAAAAAGTTGAAAGGGCTTTGGAACATCATCACCACCATCTGCCTCCAGATTGCTCAAGGCACTGAGGAAGCAGGCCCTCAGTATTCCTACAGTGTTTGGAGTCAGATTAAGGATTCCACCCGACTTTGTTAGAGCAGGGAGACAGACAGACAGCGTAAAGTATACACAGTTCACATCGATGTGATGGCATCGTTTATATTTGTTTCCTGGCTAGGGGTTGGGGTGTGGTCCAGGTTATAAATGGACCGAGTGTAGTGGGGCACACCTTAAATCCCAGCATTCCAGAGGGGAGGCAGGGTGAGGGCAATCTCTGAGTTTGAGGCTAGTCTGGTTTACAGAACAAGTTCCAAGGCTCCTATGGTTACAGAAAGATATCCTATCTTGGAAAAAAAAGAAAGAAAGACAGACAGACAGACAGACAGACAGACAGACAGACAGACAGACAGAAAGAAAGAAAGAAGAAAAGAAAGAAGACAAAAACATACACATGGCTCTGGGGTTCTTGTCTCTTTTCCCTCCATTTAATTTCCTTCCATTGTGTGTGCGCCTGTATGTATGTATGTAGTGTGGTATGGACACATATATTTATACACGTGTTTACAGAACCAGGGCCTTCCTATGGCTTCAAAGTCACTACAGAGCCCATATTGGCTTAAGAGCGCAGATCTTCTACCTCAGAATTCCTCCTCAGTGCTGAGATTGCCAACACACACCATCATACCTGGACCCTGTCCTCCTTCCTTTCCTCCCTTTCTTCCTCTCTCTCTCTCTCTCTCTCTCTCTCTCTCTCTCTCTCTCTCTCTCTCTCTCTCTCTCTGTGTGTGTGTTAATTTATTTTATGTGTATGAGAGTTTGCCTTCATGCCTGATGCCCAAGGAGAGAGAGAGCATATCTGATCCCTTGGGACAGAAATTATGGATGGTTTTGAGTTACCATGTAGGTGCTGGAAACTGAACTCAGGTCCTCTGCAAGAGCAACAAGTGGGACTGAAAAAATGGCCCATCTGATAAGACAGAGGTTGCTCTTTCAGAGGTCCCAGGTTCAAATCCCAGCAACCCATATGGTCGCTCACAGACACCTGTAACTGCCGTTCCAGAGAGTTCCGTGTCCCTTCTGGCCTCCAGCTGCAGTGTATAATGTGATGTTGATGCACACCCCTAGAACAAAAATGAAGCCAGGCCCAGCACTTGGGAGGCAGAGGCAGGAGGATCTCAGTGAGTTCGAGGCCAACCCGCTCTACAAAGCGAGTTCCAGGACAGCCATGGGTAGGCAGAGAAACCCTGTCTTGAAAACCAAAGCAAATAAAAATGAATAAAATCACAAATTTATAATGAATCTTCCTTTGGACTGTCACATGCCAAATAATGACATGGAGACTTTTTATTAATTATGATTGCTTGACCTTATCTTAGGCTTGTCCCCAGCTAGCTCTTAAAACCAAATTTGGGGGCTGGAGAGATGGCTCAGTGGTTAAGAGCATTGCTTGCTCTTCCAAAGGTCCTGAGTTCAATTCCCAGAAACCACATGGTGGCTCACAACCATCTGTAATGAGGTCTGGTGCCCTTTTCTGGCCTGCAGGAATATACGCAGACAGAATATAGACAGAATATTGTATACATAATAAATAAATTAATTAATAAAAAAAAAACACCAAATTTGCTAGGCAGTAGTGGCACACGCCTTTAATCCCAGCACTTGAAAGGCAGAGGCAGGCTGATCTCTGTGAGTTCGAGGCCAGCCTGGTCTTCAAGCGCTGGCTAGTTCTAGGATAGGCACCAAAGCTACACAGAGAAATCCTGTCTCAAAAATCAACAACAACAAAAAAAAAACCCACCTTAAATTAACTCTTTTATATTAATCTATATTTTCACACGTGGATGATCATTGTCTCTCCTCGGTTCCAAATGTCTGACTTCCTCTGTGTCTGGCTGGCAAATCTCCCACCACAGATTCTTTCCCAGAGTTCCTATACAGCCCAGAAGTTCTGCCAAGCCTCTCTGCCTAGCTATTGGCCGTTCTGCTCTTTATTAAACTAATCAGAAGATGCCTTAGGTAGGTGAGGCAAAACCGAGACACATCTTCACACAGTGTGCAAAAAGTTTATTCCAACACAGATTAAAAAAGAGAACAACAACAAATACAACAAAAGCAACAAGTACTCTAAACCTCGGAGTCATTTGCTCTCCACCTCTGCCTTTGTTTGCGCCTGGGTCCAGTTTAGGGTGCAGCTGTGTTGCCTAGGCTGCTCACAGCCTTGCAGTTCCTAACCAAGCCTTAGCTCTCTGAGTGCTGGACTTAGCTGTGTATCATCATGGCCGGCTTTCATTAATCCTTCATGGGATCCAGAAACTATAGTAGCTATTGGGAATAACTGGTGCTTATGGTATTGGTCTCATTTAACCCATGCTGGTCTCGAGCTTGCTATGACCAAGGCTGACCTTAAATTTTATTTTCTTCTGGGACAGGGTCTCACTGTGTAGCTCAGGCTAGTCTGGAACTCACACATCTTCCTGTTCTTTTTTCTCTGTAGCTTTGGTGCCTGTCCCGGAACTAGCTCTCGTAGACCAGGCTGGCCTCGAACTCCCAGAGATCTGCCTGCCTCTGCCTCCTGAGTGCTGGGATTACAGGTATACACCTCTACCATCTGGCTTTAAATATATAGCCTCCTGCCTCTGCCTCTTTAACAAACCAAATCCTACCAGCATGTATCACCACAACCAGCTCACCGAGTACTTTTTTTTTTTTTATTTTGTTTGAGACAGGGTTTTTCTGTCTGCGCCACCACCACCCTGCAGATCTTCCTGTTCTTGTCTCCCACATTCTCGCATTCAAGGTATATGACTTGGGCTTATACATTCAGAGAATCAAGCCCAGAGTTTGGTGTGTGCTAGACAAATACTCTACCAACTGAGCTACATTCCCCGTCTCTCTCTCTCTCTTTCTTTCTATTTTCTTTTTCCTCTGTGGCCTTGATGGTGAATGAATTTGCCACCCATGGAAATCAAGGCCTGGGGTGTGAGTCATAAGACCTGCATTCCCTAAGGTCTGTACCACTTCAGGGTGGTTGACAAGTTGTGCAACCTCTCTGTGGAGATAATTATTATAGAGGCTTCTTGAAGATTAAGAACTCAGCCAGTCTCCTTGCTTGGTAATCACTCAGTTAATGGCTGCTAGTCTTTTCCTTGTAAATTTACTGCCCTTCCTTTTTCTTTAATATTTGCTGGATTCCCTGGAGCTGGAGTTACCTGTGGCTGTGAGGGTGAATGCGATCCTCTTCCAGAGCACCAAGCCCTTGAGACAGGGTTTCTCTGTGCAGCCCTGGCTGTCCTGGAACTCGCCCTGTAGACCAGGCTGGCCTCGACCTCACAGAGATCTGCCTGCCTCTCTCTCCTGAGTGCTGGGATTACAGGTATACACCTCTACCATCTGGCTTTAAATATATAGCCTCCTGCCTCTGCCTCTTTAACAAACCAAATCCTACCAGCATGTATCACCACAACCAGTTCACCGAGTACTCTTTTTTTTTATATTTTGTTTGAGACAGGGTTTTTCTGTAGCTTTGGAGCCTGTCCCGGAACTAGCTTTTATAGGCCAGGCTGGCCTCGAACTCACAGAGATCCATCTGCCTCTGCTTCCTGAGTGCTAGGATTAAAGGCATGCACCACCATCACCCAGCTTCCTGGTTCCTTAAGACTCTTTTCAGGTCCCAGCACTCGGGAGGCAGAGGCAGGCGGATCTCTGTGGGTTCGAGGCTAGCCTGGTCTACAAAAGCTAGTTCCGGGACAGGCACCAAAGCTCCAGAGAAACCCTGTCTCGAAAATTCAAAAAAAACAAAACAAAACAAAACAAAAAAAAAGACTCTTTTCAGGGCTGGAGAGATGGCTCAGAGGTTAAGAGCATTGCCTGCTCTACCAAAGGTCCTGAGTTCAATTCCCAGCCACCACATGGTGGCTCACAACCATCTGTAATGGGGTCTGGTGTCCTCTTCTGGCCTGCAGGCATAGACACAGACAGAATATTGTATACATAACAAATAAATATTTCTTTTTTAAAAAGAAGACTCTTTTCATTTCTTTTTCTTTTCTGAGATAGGTTGCCCCCGAGTTGCCGAGTACCTTAAATTCATATGTAGCCCAGGCAGGCCTCAACCATGTGATCCTATGGCTTCCTTCCTTCCAAGGAGCTGGGATTACAAGATTTCTCTGTATGCACATGCCTAGACTTTGTGTGTGTGTGTGTTAAATATTTACTTATGTGTTTTGCCTTCATGTATATTGTGTACCATGTGTGTACAGTGCCCTCAGAGGCCAGAAGAGTTTGCTGGGGTGCCCTTAACTTGTGAGCCATCTCTCTAGCCAGTCTGTATGTGGTTTCAGTAGTTCCTTAAATCCGTTTTTTGCAGAATTCTTGTGTGCCTTTGGAACCCATGCCACTCACACATTTTAATAAGCATTTTCTATAAACTCCTTCTTTGCCCGAAGGTAATTCTGTAACTTAGCATAACTTTGGTGGGCGTGGGTATCTTATAAAGAGAGTCCTGTCTCCCGGATGTTAGTACTTAAAAGATCTTTGTGCTACTGAAAGGCCCACATGTTAATGAGGGCGACTTTGACAATGTATTTGTCTCTGCATTTCCACAAGACGGAGAGACGTGTTGTGGTAACAAAAAGCCTGAAATTCCGTAGAGCCTCACAGACTGGGAAAACACTGTTTTTCTCTGTCCCTAGTACCTGTCAGGTACAGCCATGCTCACTCCCAGCAAACTGTGTGGTAGTGCAAAGCATTTAACCCTTTCAAGACTCGGTAGCAAGTATTTGCTTCCTCCGCTTGAATGTTTCAGGAAAAGATGCCAGGTGGTGGTGGAGGACATCTTTAATCCCAGCACTTGGGAAGCAGAGGCAGGCAGATCTCTGAGTTGGAGGCCAGCCTGGTCTACAGCGCAAGTTCCAGGATAGCCACGGCTGTTACATAGAGAACCTGTGTCTTAGAAAACGAAAAAAAAAAAAGAGAGAAATAGCCCACTTGGTGCTTGGTACACAGCAAGTACCAGACACTTGAGCGCTGCTGCTCTTCCTCTTTCATTTCTTGTTTTTTTTTTTAAATATTTATTTATTTATTTTGTATACAATATTCTGTCTGTATGCCTGAAGGCCAGAAGAGGGCGCCAGACCTCTTTACAGATGGTTGTGAGCCACCATGTGGTTGCCGGGAATTGAACTCAGGACCTTTGGAAGAGCAGGCAATGCTCTTAACCACTGAGCCATCTCTCCAGCCCCTCCTCTTTCATTTCTTCTGCCCTCATTATTATAAGCTGTAAGACTCAGAGATTTTTTTTTTTTTTGAATTTTCGAGACAGGGTTTCTCTGTAGCTTTTGGTTCCTGTCCTGGAACTAGCTCTTTTTTTTTTAAATGTGTAGCCCAGGCTGGCCTCGAACTCGTGATCCTCCTGCCTCTGCCTCCTTCAGCAAATCCTACCGGCGTGCGCCACCACAACAGGCTGGAACTAGCTCTTGTAGACCAGACTGGCCTCGAACTCACAGAGATCCTCCTGCCTCTGCCTCCCAAGTGCTAGGATTAAAGGCGTGCCTGGCTTCAGAGATTTTTTTTCTTTTTTTTCCTTCGAGACATGGTTTCTCTGCAAAGCTTTGAAGCCTGTCCTAGAACTCACTCACAGAGATCTGCCAACCTCTGCCTCCCGAATGCTGGAATTAAAGTCTGTGCCACCATTGCCTGGCTAGACTCAGAGATTTCATCTTTTGCATGCCTTTGTCCGTCAAGTGTCACTGGCTCTTGTGTATGGTGAACACTTCTATTTGCCCCTTCCCTCAGTGGGACTGGGACTGTCCACAATGGATGAAAAACGGAAAGAGAAATTTGCTGTGCAAACGTGAAGAGCAGAGTTTAGATCCTAGCGCGCCGGCAACAAACTGGAGACCCAGTCGGGCAGTGGTGGCACAGGTCTTTAATCCCAGCACTTGAGAGGCAGAAGTTGGAAGATCTTTGTGAGTTTGAGGCCATCCTGGTCTACAGGTGTGAGTTCCAAGACAGCCAAAGGCTATAGAGAAACCCCCATCTCAAGAAAAAAAGCAAAAACAAAACTAAAGCCAAGTACTGTTAATGAAAGGGGTTAATACATCCCAGTAGAGGAAATAGAGGAATAATTGAAAAAAGCCAGTAATAAAACTCCAAGAGCCGGGCGGTAGTGGCGCACGCCGTTAATCCCAGCACTCGGGAGGCAGAGGCAGGCGGATCTCTGTGAGTTCGAGGCCAGCCTGGTCTACAAAGGGAGTTCCAGGACAGGCTCCAAAGCTACAGAGAAACCCTGTCTCGAAAAACAAAAAAAAAACAAAAAAAACAAAAACAAAAACAAAAAACAAAACAAAAAAAAACTCCAAGAAACAATTAAGAGAATGTTTGACAAAGAGAAAGATTCTGGTGTGGCAAAGGACAGGCCAACAAAGTCACGGGGAGTTCAACAGGAGTGAGGATTCAGCAAAGTGACCTTGTAGAGAGTTTTAGTGGCGCTGTGGGGACAGCAACAGATTGCAGTGGATTGAGGAGCGAGTGGGAGTTGAGGGGGTGGAGACAGCTGGCATGGGCATTTTTTCAAGCTGTTTGGCCGAGGAGCATTTTGGTCGTGGTAATGCAATAGTTGAGGATTTATTTTTTCAATGGTCCTGTAGAAGTAGAAGAAAATACAGGAATACAGGAAATAATAAAACCAAAGAGAGGCACAGGACGGGATCCACAGCGCAGACATCAGATTTTCTTCTAACGGGAGGATGCCACTTCTATTTTGTAGGGCTCGATGGAGGAAACCATTGGCCTGCAAGCTTTGTGTTGGGTCGTTTTCAGTGTGGGCCTGTGCCCTCTTGAAATTGGGAGACAGGCCACAAGCAAGGAGTTTCTTGAGTGGATACAAGGATATTTTCCCTTAGCTAACATAGGGTTTCCAACAAGTTGGGAAAGCTGGTTGTATTTGGGGCTGCAGGGTGGGAAGCTGGTTGCGGGTGAAGGACGAAGGGGCTGGGAAGTTTGGAGAGCGGAAGGCTGCATTTGTCCCTGCTGGACAAGAGAACCTAGAACCTGACATCGTGGCTGGTCTGATTTAGGTTCCCCCTTCCACGTGGCGCTGGCCTGGCTTCCTCGGCCTAGGCTCACGTCGAAGGCCACGAGCCTGCCCGTCCTCGCCGAGGACCAGCTGGAAGCCATTTTGATTACGCTCCACCACCGAAGGAGGACAATACGGCCCCGCCCAGAGCCAGGCGCGCCCCCGCGGCGGGGCCGGTGCGCGTGTCCGCGCCTCTTCCCGCCGGCCTGGCGGGCGCCGGGCCCAGGCGGCGGCGGCGCGGGCCGTGGGGGGGCGGCCGGGGTGGTTATGTAAGCGTTGCGCGCTCCCGCGACGCGTCCACCAATAAGAAACCCCGGGCGCTCGTGCTCGCGCACGCAGCGCGGGGGGAGGGAGCGCACGGCGTGCGCGCGCCCTCCGCCTCGTCCGCCGCTGCCGCCTCCTTCTTCTGCCGCTCCTGGTGCTGCCTGTGTGCTCCTTCAGTGCGGACCTGGTGCCTCTTTTGTGAAGCGGCAGCTGAGGAGACTCCGGCGTTCGCCATGGCCGACGAGAAACCCAAGGTGAGCTCGGCGCCGCCGTCTGCGCCTCGCCGTGCGGGCCGGTGGGTGGCGCGGCCCGGGGTCCGGCCGAAGCCCGCCGCGGGCTTCCCACTCCTGCCCTGGGCCCCCCACGGGGCCAGCCGCGGCTCAGGCCCGGCGCTCCGCGCCATTTTCCTCCCTCGCTCTCTTCCTCCCGCCCGCGCCCGAGGAGGCCCCGCCGCCCTCCCCCGCCCCCAGGGCCTCGGAGCGCGCGCGGCGCGAGGCGGGCGGCGCATCGCGGGAGCCCGCGGGCCCAGCGGCCCCGCGCCGGCTCCTGGGTGGCGGGCGGCGTGAGTGGGGAGCGTTGGGCTCGCGGGGCCCGGCACTGGGCGGCGACGGCGGCGGGAGTGCGGCGGGCCGGGGTTTCCCTCTCGGGCGGGCGCCGCGCGCGAATCAATGGGTTGTGCACGGGCAACCCCGAACGGGGGATTCCGGGGTAGGATCCACTCGGGGCCCGCGGGGTCCGCGTGGGAGGGGCAGCGTCGCTTGGCCCGGCGTCCCGAAGCCCGGACCCGGGCCGGAACCATGTGGCTTCTGGTAGTTGGAGATTGAGGTGCGAGCAGGGACGTGATGGGCTCAAGTTGAAAACGCGCCTTCTGAGGCTCGGGTGGACTTGGCTGCGGACGAGGGGACGCGCAGCCGTCACTGGGGCACCCTCTCGCCTCTACTTTGTGGGGGTATCAGGCCGAAAGGATCCTCGGACGTTTACGTTTGGTTTTGCCGAAGTTCGGTTTGGGCGCAGGCTACGGGAAAACTGTGTCTTCGGTCCATGACAGGGAAGGGAAGGGGAAAATCAGCTCTGAGCTAAAAAATGAAGCAGCGAATAGTAGAGTCGAACGCTCATCCGCCAGTGCCAAAGGGAGAATCGAAACATCCCTCGGTTGAGGGTTTTTTTTTTTTTTAATGATCATTTGATATGGACATTGAGCTGAGTTTGCTAACTTTAACAAGGAGGCAGCAGTATGTTTTGAAATGCAAGGTATGGTTTACACGCACTTAGACACACGCCCTCACACCCTGGCACTTCAGTAGTTGTCCGTAAAATGCTTTGAAAAGAGGAGACAAGCGGGATTCTGGGCAGTACAGATTTTGGCGACGGCAGGGAATCTGTCGTTTGAGAGATTGAGCCTGGAGAGCATGACACTGAAGGAGACTGTCGAAATTGTATTGTTGCCGGCGCTACTATCAGTGTTTCTGTAACAGCCTTGTAACACTTGCTGCGGGCTGTCTCGTCTTTCAGCGCGGCGGCTGGGAACAGCTGTATGCTGTTGGGCTAGAATGAGGAAACCTGTTGATTCTCAAACGTTCGGACCTCTGCTGCTGTTGCTGCCGCTGCTCTGAAGGTGTTTGTGTTTCACATTTTCCAAATGACACCCTTATTTTTCTTTCAACAGGAAGGAGTCAAGACCGAGAACAACGACCATATTAATTTGAAGGTGGCGGGGCAGGATGGCTCTGTGGTGCAGTTTAAAATTAAGAGGCATACACCACTTAGTAAACTAATGAAAGCCTATTGTGAACGACAGGTGAGGAATTGAGATGCGCACTTCCACTTGATCATCCATTTACACCCCAAATTAGCTGCAGAAAATAGACGGGCTCACCTTGACTATTTTTGGTAATGTGAATATGATTGTATTGTACACTTTGCAAGTGGGTGGGCTTAGTGTGATTCTAGAGGGAGATTCATAAGACTCGTTTACAAGTTGCAAAGGTCTATACTTTATACAAGTATAGCAAGTACTATACTTGTACTTACATGAGAGAAAAATGGATTTTTTTTTTCTTTTATCATTTAGCCATTGCCCTCTGTCAAAACACCTAAGAAATCTGGGGGGTTTGGTGGTGGTGCACACCTTTAATCCCAGCACTCAGGAGGCAGAGGCAGGAGGATCTCTGCCTGATCTAAAGAGCTAGTTCTATGCTTAGCAGTGGTGATGCTTGCCTTTAATTGATCCTAGCACTCTGAAGGCAGAGGCAGGTGGATCTCTGAGTTCGAGGCCAGCCTGGCCTACCAAGCTAGTTCCAGGACAGGCTCCAAAGCTGTGAGATAAACCCTGTCGGGGTTGGGTGGGTGGGAGAGACTAGGCGTACACCACAGATAAACCCTGTCTTAAAAAGAGAGAGTTTTAACCATTTTTTTATTTAAATATTTATTTTATTATTATGTATACAGTATTCTGTCTGCAGACCAGAAGAGGGCACCAGACCTCATTACAGATGGTTGTGAGCCACCATGTGGTTGCCGGGAATTGAACTCAGGACTTTGGAAGAGCAGGCAATGCTCTTAACCACTGAGCCATCTCTCCAGCCCCGAGTTTTAACAAGTTTTAAGATTTTTTTATTTTATTTGTTTCTTGCAACAATAATCGTAGAGACCATGACGTGTATGTGTGCTTACGTGTATGTGTGCTTGCGTGCGTGCATGTGTTGGAAATTGAAAGCATATTCTTGCTTGTTGAGCATGCAATACATTATTCCTTTAAGCCTGAACACTGTGTGTATGTGTGTGTGTGTACTTTTATATTTTACTTTACATGCATTGGTGTTTCACCTGCATACATTTCTGCAACTGGAGGTACAGTTTTGAGCTGCTCACAGCTGTCTTAACTCCAGTTCCAGGGTGCCCAACACAATACTCTCACACAGACATGCAGGCAGGCAGGCAAAACACCAGTGTACATTTAAAAAAAAAAAAAAGTTGGCTGAGCACTGGTGGTGGGGCACAGCTTTAATCTCAGCACTCAGGACGCAGATATAGTCAGATCTCTGAGTTCTAGGCCAGCCTGGTCTGCAGAGTGAGTTCCAGGACAGCCAGGGCTGTTACACAGAAAAATCCTTGAAAAACGGGGAGGGAGGGGAATAAATGAAATTAAATTCTCTTAGTGCTCCTTAGGTATGTAAAAATGAAATGCCTTTACGTTTAAAATAACTTGAATTTAAAGTGACAAGATTCCTACTTCCCCTTTTTTTGTTTTATTTTAAGCCAAAAACATCTTTATAACCATGATTGACTTACTGGGTGTATATCTTCAAAGTATTGCCCTTTAATGGAAACGTCATTAAACATTAAAGGTTTAAAAGTCTAGAATTTATTGTAAATCAAGGAAATTCATTCATGTTTCTGGCTCTTCTCCAGGAACTAGCATTGTTTATATTCATTTAGTAAAGTCTGATTCAATTTTTTTTTATCCTTGATGTTTTCCAATACCATACTGATAAAATGATCAAATCCTAGAAATATACGAACAATTTTTTTTTATCATTCTTTATCACAATGTGAGTGGGTTTTTTTGTTGTTGTTTTTGTTTTTTTTTTTTTTTAGATTTTTTGAGACAGGGTTTCTCCATAGCTTTTTTTTTTTTTTTTTTTTTTTTTGGTTTTTCGAGACAGGGTTTCTCTGTGGCTTTAGAGCCTGTCCTGGAACTAGCTCTGTAGACCAGGCTGGTCTCGAACTCACAAAGATCCGCCTGCCTCTGCCTCCCGAGTGCTGGGATTAAAGGCGTGCGCCACCATCGCCCGGCTCTCCATAGCTTTTGGTTCCTGTCCTGGAACTAGCTCTTGTAGACCAGGCTGGCCTCGAACTCACAGAGATCCGCCTGCCTCTGCCTCCCGAGTGCTGGGATTAAAGACATGCACCACCACCGCCCAGCAAGACAGGGTTTCTCTATGTGTCCCTGACTATCCTGGAACTTGTGCTATATACCAGGCTGGCCTCAAACTCAGAGTGGAACTAAAAGTGCCATTACACCCCCAGCTTGGAGTCAGTTCTTTCTTTCCATTTACCTTTACATAGGTTCCCGGGGATTGTACTTAGGTTGCCAGGCTTTCGTGCCCTTTACCTACTAAGCCATACAGCTTGCCCAGACTTGGAATCTTTACCTTTAGAAATCAGTGTGGAATCCCCATTCAGTAGCACTGTTGAATTCTAAACATTAGAATCCTTGGTAGTGTCAGATGTATCAGCAGACTCTGATCTGTACATCCTGTCTGTTGGTAATAATAATCAGAAGCCATAAAATACACTGACCACTTGAATTGTGACCTGTATTGAAATGTGCTATAAAATGTGAATGCCCTCATTCTGAAATTTTAATTTAAAAATTAAATGCCTTAATCTCTACCTTTTTTTATTTTTATTTTTTGGTTTTTCGAGACAGGGTTTCTCAGTTGCTTTGGAGCCTGTCCTGGAACTAGCTCTGGTAGACCAGGCTGGCCTCAAACTCATAGAGATCCGCTTGCCTCTGCCTCCCAAGTGGTGGGATTAAAGGCGTGCACCACCACTGCCCGGCTTTGTGTTTGATTTTTGAGATGGATCTCATGTAGCCCATGTGGTCTCACATTTTCCTGATTCCTCCAGGCATTGGTGCTACTACAGGCATGTGTACCGTTTTGATTTTGAAACACGGTCTCTTAAGTATGAGAAAACCAAATGTTTATTTGCATAGAAAATGTAGCATAATACTGATTGTATAAATACCTCAAAATTTAATGGTTACATATATTCGTAGTTTTGTTGAAATGGAGTTTTAAACCAGGAGGTGGTGGTACATGCCTTTAATCCCAGCACTCGGGAGGCAGAGGCAGGTGGGTCTCTGTGAGTTCGAGGCCAGCCTGGTCTACAAGAGCTACTTCCAGGACAGGCTCCAAAGCAACACAGAGAAACACTATCTCAAAAAAAAAAAAAAAGAAAAGAAAAGAAAGAAAGAAAGAAAGGAAAAAGAATAAAGAAATGGAGTTTTAATTCATCTTGGTTTACTTTCTTTTTTTTCTTTTTTTTTGTTTTGTTTTGTTTTGTTTTGTTTTTTTCAAGACAGGGTTTCTCTGTGGCTTTGGAGCCTGCCCTAGAACTAGCTCTGTAGACCAGGCTAGTTTCGAACTCACAGAGATCCTCCTGCCTCTGCCTCCCGAGTACTGGGATTAAAGGCGTGCGCCACCATCGCCCGGCCCATCTTGGTTTACATAGTGAGTTCCAGGACAACCAGAGCTACATAGTGAGGCCCAGTATCAAAGTTTTTAATGATTGTATATTGTTTGCTTTTAATCTCTTGTTAGGGTTTGTCAATGAGGCAGATCAGATTCCGGTTTGATGGACAGCCAATCAATGAAACAGACACACCTGCACAGGTAAAAAATTTATGAACTATTTAAAAAAAAATTGTTTTTTGGGTATGGTTGCATATATTTATGCATGGGCGTGTTTGTGTGTGTGTGTGTGTGCACGTACCTACAGAAGTCAATGAGGACATCATGTGTCCTGTCCTATTGCTCTAAGCTTTATTCCTTTAAGACGGGGTATTCCTAGAAATTGGAGGTTGTTTGGAATCAGTGTTTCTCTATTCCTCCAGTCTCTGCCACCTATGGTGCTGGGGATCCAAATGCTCAGCTTTTTTACAGGGAACCAAACTTGGGTCCCATAAGCAAACACTCTTAGCCACTATTCTATCCAGCCTTGTGTTCTTCTTTGTTTTTGTTTTCTCCCTCGCTTTGTTAAAGGATAGGGCCACCACCTTTTGTTATCTTTCTTTTTGTTTATCTATTCTTGGCTCAGTTTGCCTGCTCTCTTGTTCTTTGAACTTGCCTGTGTATGTATAGGTGACTTCTTATAAACCTGCCTGGGTGAGGTGATGCTGTTCTATCTCCTTAACTCTCTGACCTGGCACTGCAGGTCTTATTTGCTTTTTTACTGTATCTGCAATAGATGTTTTTCTCTATCTGAAGCATCGTATCCATTTCCTCTAAAACTTTCTTAAATTTAAGACTTTAAATCACTGAATTTTTTTGCTTGCTTGTTTTTGTTTATGTGATAGGGTTTTCCTGTGTGGTTCTGCCTGTTCTGAAAGGTGGTCTGTACTATAGATAGGGCTGGCTTAGAATCGAGATTTTCCTGCCTTTGCCTCTAGTGCTAGGACTAAAGGCATGCTCAGCCACTGGTTGGTTTAAATCGCCTAATTCTTGTGAGTAGAAATTTAAATTGGATCCTTTGGGCTTTTCATTTTTAGTTTTTGTTGTTTGTTTTTGGGTTTGTAGTGCTCATGTCTTTGCCTCATGTAATTTATAGGCACATACAACCAAAGTTGGTTTTTAGACGTACTGTTTACTAACTTGGCCTTGAACATTGAGAAGGCCTTCTGGAATTAACAAAGTGTGAGCCACTCACTACCTGATTTGAGTTTCAGCTTTAATTCTCAAATAAAAATTGTAGGGGAGCGGATTATGGTGGCATCCACCTTAATTTAATCCCAGCACTCAAGTAGAGCAGGTGGATCTCTGAGTTGGAGGCCAATCTGGTCTACAGTAGTGATTTCTGGGATAGCCAGCGCTACACAGTGAGAACATTTTAACCTAGCCTGTCCAACCTCCCACCAAAAAAAAAGAGGGAGTGAGCACTTATTGCTCTTACACAGAGACCTGGCATTGCTTTCCAGGACCCACAGGCTACCTGTATAACTCTAGTATGTGAATTTGTTGCACTTAAATACATGCTGACATAGGTTCATAATGAACAGGATGGTGGTAGTGCACCACACCTTTAATCCCAGCAGAGAAACCCTGTCTTGGGGAAAAAAAGAAATTCATACTGAACTGGGCATGGTGGTGTATGCCTATCCTAGCACTTGGAAAGCAGAGACACACAAATCTCTGATAAGTTGGTGTACAGAGGGAATTCCAGGATACGTAGAGCTACATAGAAACTCAGTTTCGATTGTTCCTGTTTTTTATATTAAAATCAGTAGAGAGGGTTAAATAGTCAGGAACATAAACATCAAGGTGTGATTTTACTGATGGACTTCAAGACTTGTCTGAGTTCCTAGTTAAGGAAAATGTGCTAAAGAAATCTCACTAGTGGCAGTCTTCAGTTATATTTTGTAACCACAAGGAGGTGCTAACGTTTACTTTGTAACTGTGGTATGTATGTTTTGATGCATTTAAATTTCACCATAAAATACTTTAATGTGAAAGTTGATGGATATTCCATTAAATTTGTTACCCTGGAACATTGTAAAAATTCTTTTTTTTTTTTGTTTTTCGAGACAGGATTGTAAAAATCCTTAAGTTGAATTTGAAATTCGTTTTAGAATTGTTTTCTCCCATTGTCTTTATTATGTATATAGTGTTCTGCCGATTCTTTTTTTTTTTTTTTAATTTATTTTATTTTATTTTCGAGACAGGGTTTCTCCGTAGGTTTTTGGTTCCTTTCCTGGAACTAGCTCTTGTAGACCAGGCTGACCTCGAACTCACAGAGATCCACCTGCCTCTGCCCGAGTGCTGGGATGCCGATTCATTTTTTACAGTGATTCCTTTGTATTAAGACCTTATACTACCATTGTGGTTGTTTTATATATAATGTGGGTTTTTTTGTTTGTTTTGTTTTTTCGAGACAGGGTTTCTCTGTGGCTTTGGAGCCTGTCCTGGAACTAGCTCTGTAGACCAGGCTGGTCTCGAACATATAATGTGGTTAGTGAACCTTAAAATTCCAAGTTTTAAAGTTAGATTTATTAAACAAGTAAACCTCTGGTCCAGCATGGCGTGCGCCTTTAATCCCAGCACTCGGGAGGCAGAGACAGACAGGTCTCTTGAGTTTGAGGCCAGCCTCATCTACAGAGTGAGTTGAGAACAGTAAGCTGTTATACAGAGAAATCGAAAAAGTTTATATTGATGTTTAATTTATGATAAGTTGGGGGTTTTAAGAATGAGTATCACATATGTTGTAGTCTAGGCTGGTGTCAGAATATAGAGCATTGCCTCAATCTCTGGGGTGCTGAGATTACGGGTGTATGGTGTTTGATGATTAGGTTAGTCAAAACTGTTTGAATCCCAACACTTGTCAGACTGACGTAGGATTGCTAAGTGTTTGAGACCAACCCGTGACTGGTACCACATTCATTGCCCTTTCTTGAGGTGTGTGTCACCATGCCCAGTTTTTATGAAGCTGACATCTATAGTAGTGAAGCCTGCAGTGCGACGGGATGTGTACTTTTCTGTAAATTTAATACGAAAACTAGCTGTTTTAAATTTTTCCTCAGTGGTCTTAATTTGTTTTCTTTTCTATGCTAGTTGGAAATGGAGGATGAAGATACGATTGATGTGTTCCAGCAGCAGACAGGAGGTGTCTACTAAAAAGGGAACCTGCTACTTTACTCCAGAATTTTGTTATAGACCAAGAATACATTCGCAATTAGAAAGCCGCAATTTGGTTCCACCACATCCTGACTACTACAGTATAGTTTTCTCTATTCTTTCATTTCCCTGTCCCCATTTCTTTATTGTACATAAAGTAACTGGTGTATGTGCACAAGCATATTGCGCTTTTTTCTTTCTTTCTTTTTTTTTTTTCTTTTTAAACTAAATGGCCAATGTTCTGTTTTGATTGACAGCAGATGGAGGTGGTGTGGGGGAAAGTACAGGTTCTGTGAAAATATCCCCCTGCTCCATTAGTGGCATGCTCGCTCATCAGCTCTTATCTTTATATTCCAGTAAGTTATTTTGCTCTCAATGTTTTAACAAAAGAACCCAACCACAAAATCCTTGCATACCTTGTTCGATTGGAGAATTTTAATGTTTTTCATTTATCATTGTAAAACCAAGGACAATTTTATAACTTTTTTGTACGTAGCTGTTACATGTAGGGCAATCTGTCTTTAAGTAGGGATAAATTACTCTTGAACAAAATGATCCTAGATAGTTTTCCCTTCAAGTCAAGTGTCTTGTTGTTTAAATAAACTTCTTGTTTAAAATGAGCTGTTCTCTTTATTTTGAGGAGTATTAAATAGAAAAAAGAAACACCTTTAATCCCAGCACTGGAGAGGTCTACATAATAAGTTCTGTAATAGCCACAGCTACATACAGAGACCCTGTCTCAAAAAACCAACAAAACCTGTTGGGGACCCTTCCCCAACCTCCTCGGTTATGGATGACCCTGGGTAGTGCCTCAGAAATCAGGACACGGGGTGCAGAGTAGGAGACACAACTGCATACTTTATTGCAAAGCCAGTGCTCTTTTTGTAATACTCAAATCACAATTCATAATACATGAAAATAGTTTCATAGACTAGTAACTTGGTTGCAAATAATTTCAAGAGCTTCGTGTCCTAGCTAATCTAAGCAAAAAGCTTGGTGTTATGGGAATAACTTGTTGTAATATAATATGTAAAAACCTCATCAGAAGACAAACCACAACCTAATCAGAGCCTTTGAACTACAGTGCACGTCTGTGTTCTTCAGGACTGACCATTGGCAAGGCACTCTACTGATGGGAGAGGTTTGCCAAGCCTATGAGCAAGAATGCTGTCTCCAGTCTCCCTTGCAGAGTTTCTATGCAGTTCAAAACCTGCCCTCTGGGCTAGAGAGATGGCTCAGAGGTTAAGAGCACTGACTGCTTTTCCAGAGGTCCTGAGTTCAATTCCCAGCAACCACATGATGGCTCACAACCATCTATGAGATCTGGCGCCCTCTTCTGGTGTGTGGGAAGCAGAATGTTGTACACATAATAAATAAATAAATTAATTTAAAAAAACCTGCCCTCTACAAAAACCAAACAAGTTTCAAGCAAAGTCAGATGTGGTAGCACATGCTGTTAGCTCTTGAAGCAGGGGCAGGCAGATAACTCAGAAGCAAACTAGTCTGTGTGTTGTGTTTCAGGCTAACAAGGGACAGGAGAGGGATTAGCAGTTCAGAGCATTTTAGAGGACCCTAGTTCACAGATAATTGTAGTTAGACAGTTTTGTGACCCTCCTCTGGCCTCTGAGGATCTAACAAGTATTTTGAATTTTTAACAAATGTACATTTAGCCAGGCTGTAGGGGTGCGTACGTACACCTTTAATCCCAGCACTCCAGAGGCAGGCAGATCTCTTATGGGTTCAAGGCCAGCCTGGTCTACAGAGCGAGTTCCAGGACAGGCTGGCTCCAAAGCTACACAGGGAAACCCTGTCCCCTGAAAACAAAAAATACATTTCTGTGTGTGCATTAGTGTGTCTGTGCTACAGGGTACCTGGGAAGTCAGATCCCCCTACCCGAGTGTTGGGGCTAAAGGTGTGCACCACTAGCTGTGTTTGGCCTTTTTAGCTTGAAAGGTTAAAATGAGGGTACCTCCACTACCATGTTCCCTTCAAAATGACTTAGCTAAAGTTTTCCTGCTGGTGGTAAGAGCTCTTGCTGGGCAACCTTGAAAACTGGAGTTTGATCTCAGCATCCACATAACAATCTGGGTGTCCCAGATCATGCCTGTATCCCCAGCTTTGGGATTGGTGGAGACTGAAGGGACACTAGCCCAGTTGAGCTTATGGCTCTGGCAGGCCTTGCCCCCCTGCCATTCCCTCTGCCTTGCTAAAAGCAAAAACAAACAAACAAAAAAAAAAAAACCTTTAGATTACATTCCTAAAGCTAGCCCCCAAGGTCTATTCCTTTATGTGGCTACTTCTCCTGAGACAGACTTCCAAAATCCAGCTATCAGAAGCCCCCTTTGATTCACCTAATTAATGTGCCCAATTAAATACCTCATCCTAATGAGGGGTTTCTCCTTGTACCTTCATAAACTCGTATTCCTAGTGCCACATCTACCCTCTATCCAGAGGCCCTCCCTTGTCCCTCTGCCCTCTTTCCCTTGTGCCCTTCCCTGTATTTCTTGTCCCCATCCCTGATCTCCTTTACCATGGCATCATAGCTCATTCTAACACTGACCTCCCCTCCTCTTAAAAATTACACCTGCATGGGGCTGGAGAGATAGCTCAGAGGTTAAGAGCATTGCCTGCTCTTCCAAAGGTCCGAGTTCAATTCCCAGCAACCACATGGTGGCTCACAACCATCTGTAATGGGGTCTGTTGCCCTCTTCTGGCCTTCAGGCATACACACAGACAGAATATTGTGTACAAAATAAATATTAAAAAAAAAAAGTGGGCCAGGCATAGTGGTACATACCTTTAGTCCTATCCCTGGAGAGGCACGGGCAGGTAGATCTCTGAGTTCCAGGTCTACACAGTGAGTTCCAAGACAGCCTTGTCTCAACCTAAAATCAGCTGGGTGGTGGTGGCCCATGCCCTTTATCCCAGCACTGAGGTAGACAGGATCTTTGTGGGTTCAAGGCCAGATGGGGCTACAAATAGAGTTCCAGGATAGCTGGGGCTGTTACCCAGAGAAACCCTGTCTGGGGATGGGGGATAGGCAGGGAACACACCTAAAATAAGTAATACTCATTGTGGTGTGGTGATTACACAGCACCTGGGAGGCAGGGGCAGGCAGATCTCTGAGTTCGAGGCATCCTGACCTACAGAGTGAGTTTTTCTACATCCAGGGCTACACAGAGAAACCCTCTCCCAAAAACCAATAATAATATAGGTAAAACCTTTTTCTTCTTAGGATGTATTTTTGTCTTAGAAACAAGGTCTCACTATGTAGACCATGATGGCCTTGAACACAAACTCATAAAGACCTACCTACCATCACCTCCAAGTACTAGTCTAGGGTTAAAGGCATGTGCCACCAGCCCTGCTTTCTTAGGTTTTATACCAATTCCTATATTATGCACGTCTTGCTGATTTCTTGAAACTGGAAAGCCAAGGAGGGATCCACAAGGTCTTTCAGTCCCAGGGAGCTTTAACTTTCTGACTGTTGAGGTGGGGTTCTGAATGTTAGTTCTTATACAGTAAGAATCGCCTGAATTGTAGTGAGACTGCTATTCGGTGCTCCTTTGGTAAGACATAATTAGAACACAGCGAAACAGGTTGGAATTTAATCTGTTGTTTGGAATGTGGAGTGTTATTTTTCCCTGGAAGCAGTGACATGTGACTATGAACTCAATTTAGGATTTAGTATATTCCTAGTACTTTTACAAAACTTAAAAGTCCAAGAATTCTCATGTATTTTGTTCTTTATAATTCATGTGTTTTTTTGTTTTGTTTTGTTTTTTATTTTGGTTTTTCAAGACAGAGTTTCTCTGCGGCTTTGGAGCCTGCCCTAGAACTAGCTCTGTAGACCAGGCTGGTCTCGAACTCACAGAAATCTGCCTGCCTCTGCCTCCCGAGTCCTGGGATTAAAGGCGTGCGCCACCACCGCCCGGCCCATAATTCATGTTTTGAAGATATATTTTGCCACTAATTTTAATTTCTCTATATCTTGTAAAACTTGTGACTATGAAGGGAAGGATTTCCTCAACATTTCCCTGGGTCAGATGTGTAACAGTTTCCTCTGAGAGAGAAACATCCCATCCAGCAGGGAAGCTCTTTAAACAGGAAGGTAAATAAAATAAGCCCTGGAAGTCCCTGAAACTGACCAGATTCACTAGTCCCCCCTCCCTGTCAGCATAGGCAGAGACAAACTGGAAAGACCCGTGCAAAAATCCGAATGGAGCTGAGCATCTAGAGGAGATTGAAATCCACTGAACCACCTGGAAAGTATACTCTGAGCTTGTTGATCTGCCTGTGGGCCGTGCAATGGGCCTGGGTTCCTAGGTTTGGGAGATGTCACTCGTCACTCATGCTTTGGTGATGCAACTGTCCTCGAGTCATTTCTGCTCCTGTAATCCTTCAGCCATACTTCCGTAATTTACTCCAATAACACTCATTGACTGGTTCATCAAGTTGGACTTTGGTGGCTTCCATACTTTGGGCTGTTGGGGGTTCTCTACCTGGAGTGAGCAGATGTGTATTGTGTCTCCCTGGAGGAAAACGGTCACACAACAACCACCCACTTTTCTATAGACTTGATTTTTTTTTTGTTTTTTTCCTCACTTTTATTTATTTTTTAGATAGGTTCTCACTATATAGCTCTAGCTGGTCTTGAACTCACTCTGTAAACCAGGTGGTTTCAAACTCACAGAGATCTGCCTGCTTCTGCTTCCTGAGTGCTGGAATTAAAGTTCTGTACCCCCACACCTGGCTATATTTTTTGACTTATTATGTTTGTGTGTACGAGTGTGTGCCTAAGTGCAGGTGTGTGCACCATTTGAATGCAGGAGCCTGTTGGGGGTCGGAAGAGAAGTTGGATGGATCCCCTGGAGCTGTAGTTACAGATTGTGAGCCACCATGTGAGTGTAAGGAGAATCAAGAAAAAGCGTTCTTAAGTGCTAAACCATCTTTTCAATCCCTGTTTTCATTTACAATTCTTTCTGAGAACCTGGGTGTATCTCCCAGCTCCCATATGGTGGCTAACAACCACCTGTAACTTCAGTTTCAGGGTATCGATGGATGCCCTCTTCTGATCTCTTAGGGCACCAGGCATGCATGCATTACATAGACATACATGTAGGCAAAACCACTCGTACACATCAAATATAAATAAATAAGTACATATGTCCCAGCGCTAGGAAAGGAAAGGCGGTGCTCTAGGATCCAAGGCTGTCAACAGCTACAGTGTGAGCCTGGAGTATGTGAGACCCTGTCTCAAAAGATAAACCTCCTGCACTTGTGAGGCAGAGGCAGGCGGATCTCTGTGAGTTTGAGACCAGCCTGGTCTATAAGAGCTAGTTCCAGGACAGGCTCCAAAACCACAGAGAAACCCTGTCTCGAAAAAGCAAAAAAAAAAAAAAAAAAAAAAAGAGAGAGAAACCTCCTTTCAGTAAAGGAGGCTGAATCTGTTTATGGAAAGTGCAACGAGATGGGAAGGTAATAGTTGTTGTTTTAATGACCTTTGACCCCTGACTGTCCTTCCCGGACCTCCCAAACACTAGGATGACCAGTGTGCTTGCCCTTTGCCCTGCAGCTTTCATAGCTAGAATTTTGCTGATGACTGATTAGGAGGAAGTCGTCTGGAGGCGTGGGCAGTATCTCTCTTGAAAGCATTGATCTGTTTTTGGTGACAACACAGCTAAGAAAAGGACGGACAGATGGACACTAAATGTGGCTTTAGAAGTGATGCCTGTGATGGGTTTGATGACAGGTTAAGTTACAAGTGACATGTTGGGGGGGGTGTTCCCTCAGGGGTTGGGATTAAGGCGTGTAAACAGAAGTGGTTTTGAAAACAAAACCCACAAACATCTAGAGTACTATAAAAACTCATTTGTGCCGGGCGGTGGTGGCGCACGCCTTTAATCCCAGCACTCGGGAGGCAGAGGCAGGCGGATCTCTGTGAGTTCGAGACCAGCCTGGTCTACAAGAGCTAGTTCCAGGACAGGCTCCAAAGCCACAGAGAAACCCTGTCTCGAAAAACCAAAAAAAAAAAACTCATTTGTTCTCGAAGACAGAGGAAATCCATCTATGATGAGGAATGGCCCAGGTTGTTATTAATGCACCATCAAGTGATTCAAATGAACAGCTGAGCAACAGTGAATTGAAGCTGGTAGGAGGGGCCCAGATTCTGGTCCCAACCCTGTCCTTCAATGGTTTTTCCCCTCCTAGTGCCTTTGGCACAGTCTCTGTGTTCCTCAGGTTTCTATTCCTGCAGTGCCGTGGTGGCACACGCCTTTAATCCCAGCACTGGGGAGGCAGAGGCAGGTGAATCTCTGCAAGCTTGAGGCCAGCCTGGTCTACTGAGCAAGTTCCAGGACTGACTCCATAGCTACTGTCTCAACCAAAAAAAACAAAACAAAACAAAAAAACTCTATTCCTCCTTTCTCCCCTTGTGTGTGTGTGTGTGTGTGTGTGTGTGTGTGTGTGTGTGTGTGTGTGTGTGTGTTTCAAGACAGGGTTTCTCTGAGTAACAGCCCTGGCTGTCCTGAATTCTCTTTGTAGATCAGGCTGTCCTGGAACCCAAAGGGATCCAGTTGCCTCTGTTTCCCAAGTGCTGGAATTAAAGCCCAGTTCTCTCTCTCTCTCTCTGTCTCCTTTTCTTTTTTATTTTTTTTTATTTTATTTGATTTCTTTTTTTTTTTGGTTTTTCAAGACAGGGTTTCTCTGTGGCTTTGGAGCCTGTCCTGGAACTAGCTCTGTAGACCAGGCTGGTCTTGAACTCACAGAGATCGGCCTGCCTCTGCCTCCTGAGTGCTGGGATTAAAGGTGTGTGCCACCATCGCCCGGCTGAAAATTTAATTTTTAAATCGCTCCATTATGTATTCCATCATTTCTCACCTGGTAACGAAAGCGTGAAGAGGAAAATGAGCAGTTGCTAAGATCTTCGTAACTTTCTCTCAATACAGCCACGGTTCAGTTTTCCCTCGAGCTGCCATACTGCCTTCCCCCTTAAGCAGTCAACCTGTCGTTTATGAACTCAAACTCACCCAGGTGCTCTCTCCTCTCACAGTGGAACCCAGGGCCTGAGGCATGGGCTCTCCCAGGTTCTGGGTACACCATCTATTTCTCTCTCTTCAAGACAGGGTTTCTCTGTGTGACAGCCCTGGCTGTCCTGGAACTCACTTTGTAGACCAGGCTGGCCTCAAATTCACAGAGATCTGCCTTCTTCCACTTCCTGAGTGCTAGGATTAAAGGCATGCACCACCACTGCTTGGACTATTTTTGTTTTTTAATATTTATTTTATTATTTATTTTTATAAGACAGGGCCTTTCTGTGTATCTCTGGTTTTCCTGGAACTCACTTTGTAGACCAGGTTGATCTGAAATTCACAGGGATTTGCCTGCCTCTGCCTCCTGAGTGCTTAGTTTACATTTATTTATTTTATTGTGCATATATGAGCATGTGTGAACACATGTGCAGGTGGAAGGTCAGAGAACAGTCTCAAAGTTGGTTCTCTCCACTATATGGTGCCTGGGGATTGAACTTGAGACCTCAAGTGTGGTAGCAAGGCCGTCTTGCCTGGGCCTGAACAATACAAATGCTGGAAGCAAACGCTGGAATCTGATGGCAATTTCTCTTCGCTAACTCAAAGGATGTCAAGTAGACAGGGTGGTGCACACCTATAATCCCAGCACACAGGCTGGAGAGCCAGGCTGGGGAGATTCCAGACTCAACTACCGCAGTTAATACAGTCATGGGTGATTGAGCTTCTGGAGAAGGAATTCTGGTTTTCCTGAGAGTCTGGAGGGATGGGTAAACAAGACTGCCGAAAACACCAATTTCCAAGCGCCTGAAGAGGGCCGTGGGAAAAGGAATGTGGTCGAGTTTTATGGAAATACCAAGGCTGCAGTAGATGGGCGATATCTACTTTTAGGAGTTAGGTTTGACACGAGAAAGGGTCAACTATCAGCTGCCAATGCGCCTTTACCTAAGGCTTTGCCTATTTTGATCTTTAGTCCTCCAAGTGTGCCTGCATTTGTTGTGGGGATAAATTTACCCAGACAGGTGGAAGAATCAGGACTTAAGCATTGGAAACAGCTGTCGAGCCAACAGCAGCTCTGACCGTTTGGGGGATGAGGCCATCCCCTCACCAGGCATCAGCCAGCTTTGGAACGAGCATCTGAAACTGGACCATCTCTTCGCCCTACTCATAGGCACCCGGTGGAGCTTCAAGAGTACAAATGAAGGTTTTTGTTTGCTTGTTTGTTTTATAAAGAAATTCCAGTCTTTTCCAGGAGTGTTGGTACACGCCTTCAAACCCAGCGCTCTGGAGGCAGAGGCCCAGCGGATCCCTGTGAGTTCAAGGCCAGATTGGTCTACAGAGTGAGTTCCAGGCTGCCAGGGCTCTACAGACAACGTTTAAAACCAAACCAAACTTTCTGTTGCCGACTCTGAGGCTGTTCTGCTAAGTGTCCCAATGTGACTCAGAGGTGTCTGAAGAAAAAAGAAGTTAGTTCTTAGCAGTAATTTCCATCCTTTAAAATAATGTCCTAAACCAGGTGGTGGTGGCACGCACCTTTAATCTGAGTACTCAGGAGGTAGAGTCAGGCGGATTTCTGTGAGTTCGAGACCTGGTCTATAGAATGAGTTCCAGGACAGCCAGGGCTACACAGAGAAACCCTGTCTTGAACAACTAAAAATAAATAATTAAAAGAAGAATGTCCTAGTGAAAGATCCCATCTCTCTCCAGAGGAGGGGACAGCTGGCCGCTTATTCGGGGCAAGAGGAATGCGATGCTATTTCCTAAACATTGGTCAGGTTAAAGAGCATATTTAAAAATCTCTTTAGCTACCTACCCTGCATAGAACTGCCGTCCTATGCTGCTGAGGGCAGGGAGCAATGTTGGTGCAATCAGACACTGGGAAGGTAAGAAGAGTCAAGGCCGCAGGATGTGGGGTGACAATGTAGAAATGACTGTATAGCCTAAGGCAGCAGAAGGCAATTTCATGATTTTTATTTTCTGTCATGGTGTAAATTTTTATATTAAAACTTAATATATTTTTCTTTTTCTTCTCTTTTGCTTTTTTTTTTTTTTTCGAGACAGGGTTTCTCTGTAGCTTTGGACCCTGTCCTGGAACTAGCTCTTGTAGACCAGGCTGGTCTCGAACTCACAGAGTTCCGCCTGCCTCTGCCTCCCGAGTGCTGGGATTAAAAGGCGTGCGCCACTCTTTCTCTGTTTTTCGAGGCAGGGTTTCTCTGTAGCTTTGGGGCCTGTCCTGGAGCTCACTCTGTCTACCAGGATGGCCTCAAACTCAGAGATCTGCCTGCCTCTGCCTCCCAAGTGCTGGGAATCAAAGGTGTGCGCCACCACTGCCTGAATTTTTAAAGTTCTCCAGAGAACCTTTAAATGTGTACGAATGCTTTGCCTCAATGTGCATGACCTGAGTGCCTGATGCTCATGGAAGTCAGATCCTGTGTGGGAATTGAACCTGGGGCCTCTGGAAGAGCAGCCAGTGATATTCAGCCCTGAACCATTTTTCCAGACATCCCTACCTTTTTTTTCTTTCTTTTTTTCAGTTTTAGTTTTGTTTTGTTTTTTTTTTTCCTGAGACAGGGTCTCCATATGTAGTTCTGGCTGTCCTGGAACTCACTCTGTAGACCAGGTTGCCTTAAAACTCACAGAGATTGCCGGGTGGTGGTGGCACACACCTTTAATCTCAGCACTCAGGAGGCAGAGGCAGGTGAATCTCTAAATTCAAGGCCAACCTGGTCTACAAAGCGAGTTCCAGGACAGCCAGGACTGTTATACAAAGAAACCCTGTCTCATAAAACCAAAAATCAAGCAAACAAACAAACCAAAACTCATAAAATCTGCCTACTCCTGCCTCCCTAGTGCTGGGATCAAAGGGATCGTGCCTGCCCGCCCCCTTTTTGGGTAAGAAATCTGCTTGCTGGGATTAAAGACACAAAACATCACCCCTGGCCTTTAAAAAAACGAAACAAAAAACTTAGAAATCTTTTTTGTTGTTGTTGTGGTTTCTCTGTGTAGCCCTGGCTGGCTTGGAACTCACTCCGTAGACCAGGCTGATCTCGAACTCAGAGATCAGTTCTGGGCTGCCATGAGTGCTGGGAACTGAACCTGGGTCCTCTGCAGTACTAGCAAATGCTGCCGCACTCCATCAGCCCCCTCTCTCCCTCCCTCTTTATTTTCTCCTTGACACAGGGTCTCACTGACTGGCTTCAAACTCAGAGTAATCCTCCTGCCTCAATCTCCCAAGTGAGGTATCATTTTACTTAGGTAGTTGTGTGTGTGTGTGTTTAGGTGTGTGTATGTGTTTCGGGGTGTGTTTAGGGGTGTATGTGTGTGTGTACCTCAGAGTACACAGCTGGAGGTTAGAGGTTCCGGAGTTTGGGTCTTTCCTTCCACTTTCTGGGTCTTGGAGGTCGGGCTGTCACGCCGGGCGGCAAGCGCCTTTCCTTCTGAGCCACCTCAACAGCCCCTCGAGGAACTTTGAAAAGTGACAGTGAACACTTGTGGGGGAGCGGGACGGGCTTGCCTGGGTGGGGGAAGGGGAGACGATAGCGGCCTGTCTCTGGACAGGAAGGGGGCGGGGCTTAGGCTGAGCCGTGGCCAGGCAGCCCATCCTGATGCCGAACTGTGATTAGCACCGTAGGAAACCAATAGAAACGAAGAGATCCTTTTAAACTTGCCAATGGCGACCCGCGGAGGGTGGGCCCTGGGAGCCCTATAAAGCGTGGGTCCGGCGAGCCCCACAGCGGCAGAGGCTCGTGGAGCGCGGCTGGTGGCGATTGTGGAGTTGTCTGCGCCTGTTGGTCCCAGTCCCCTTCGGCGTTCTCCCTGCGCCAGCCTACCTCGCCCCTTGGCGCCATGACCACTACCACTACCTTCAAGGGTGTGGACCCCAACAGCAGGAACAGCTCCCGGTAAGGCGACAGGGCCGGGCTCGAGCTTTCAGGGGCTCGTGCGGGCCGCGGGGCGTTGGCAGTAACGGGCCCGGGGCCGCCCGGGGCGCCGAGCTCGCTTCGCGGTGGGTGGCAGAGCGAGGAGTGGGCGCCGCTTTGTGCGGCGGGACAGCCTCTGCTGGTGGCCCCGCCCCGATCGGGCGGCTCTGTTCCTTTCTCCCACGGAGCGACGGCTGAGGGGACCGTGGGTGGCGGCCGTATGGCAATTACGGCAGGTTGGCGTCCGTCAGCGTGTGCGGGAGGATCGGCTTTCAGCCACCCGCGGCGATACTTCTCGGCTCCGCGATGGTGGCGTGGTCTCCCCACAGCCCAGGGAGCTTGCCGAGCTCCGGTTCCTGGGCCCATTGTCCCACTCGCGGGCCACGCGCCACCGCCTGTGGCCTCGGCAGTGTGCTGGCCTCCGCCTTGTCGCAGCGTGCAGATCTGAGCCCTGTGCCTGCGGGTCTGCAGGCTCTTGTCCCCGCGGTGGCCCGCCGGGTCCCCGGGTCCGCGCAGCAGGTGCACCTCTGGCAGGGCGGAGCCGGTCATCGCCTCCCTCACTTCCAGCCCAGGATCCGAGTGGCGGTCCTCTTCTCCGAGTGCCTCCGTGCGCCTAACAAAGGAGAGACCGGGTCTCCTCCCCCTCCCCACGCCCACCTCCGAGTGCGCGGGCCGCGAGACGACCCGAGTGGGTCTTCTGCGCTCAGACCCTCGGACCTCAGCCCTTCCACGCCACCTTCTTCACTTCTCCCATTGACTTTGGCCGAATGAGTTCACCCCAGAGCAGGTTTCCCTTGGAGGAGGAGGTTGTCTGTGCTTGGGCGGGGCCATGGAGACATCCATTGTCTCTCCAGTAGTATGTAGTATCCCCTCCTGGAAGCTGGGACCTTGCTTGCCACCAAGTAGACTGCATTTTAGGGGAGGAGCGAGGTGTCTGGGCTCGGACCCTTTTTCTAGTCCTTTCTAACTTGGTGGGAGGGTTTGGGTTCTGTGAAGGGAGTCGACATGGTCTCGGCGAATTGCACACAGTCCTTTAAGGCATCGCTGGGATCTTGCTAAAGGCTCGGAAGAAGCTTAGTTTCCACTTTCCTGGCCATCTGTGATGGCCATTGATGATGACCCGCAGTCGTGTGTGGCCAAGCCTTGGGGTCCTGGCCGAATGGCACAAAGGGAGCCATTTTGTGGGGCTAAGAAGACAGCCGTGGAATAGCAGTATCTCACAGAGGTTTGAGAACTTGCCAACAAAAAACAGCCTCTTCAGAGTAGTTTAGGAGGAAGCCCTGGGAGGGACAGCCACGGAAGTCACTGCTTTCAGTTTCACGAAGTAATAAAAAAATGGGTGCGATTGGAGAGAACTGAAGGGGCAATTAGAGGGTGGGGCAGAACTTGAGAGAGAGTGTAGACCTTGGAGACATGGTCACTCCCTCCTGTCATCCTCCAGTGAGGTAATTTGTTACAGAGGACAGATTAAGCCCTGGATTGTGTTTTGTGTGATGAAGCCAACTTTCTGTTGGTCAGGCCTTGGTTACTGGTGTGATAATGTGTAATGTGTAACCTTTTGAGAGTCGAGTTCATCCTTAAAGCTTTTTTGTAAAGCCTGGGTCCTTTACATGGATGTTTGACATGTGAGACAAATAAATGCAAAATAAGTGTTTCCGGCCACCTTTGTGATCACTTGCCCTCCGGTGTTGTTGCTCAGGTTCCATGCCTTGGTCTTTATTAACTTTGTGTTTCTCCTTCTGTATTCTCCGGATTCTCTTCACCCCCTTCCCTCAGTAACGTGCCTCTTGCTCTGCAACCTCGTGATGAATGTGGTGTGGTAGAGATGGGCACTCGGGATTGGAAGAAAGGAAGCTATTTTTTAAATTGCTGTCTGTTATAACATTTTTGGGTCTTAACTCGGCAGTCCTGAAGCAGTTACCATATATGTGGTTCAGAAAGAAAGAGTCAAAACCAAAGCTGAAGTACTTTGTCTTGCAAGCAAGTCCTTTGTTTGAGAAGCGCTCTCTATTTCAGATGGTCTCTACAACACTGACGTCATCGGGGAGGTAGTACCTGCTATTGCAAGACCAGTAAAAGTTGGACCAGGCAGAGCTTTGGCTTGTTTTTAAGCTGGCTTGGTGCTCGTGTTGCCCCCCCCCCCCCCCCGTTTTTTCATGGCTAAAAAATTAAGTCCACTATGGTTCTGAAGAATTTCATGAGGTTTTAGTTACACTTAGTGCAGAAAGCCTCCCGCTCCCTGGGGAAGAAGGGAGGGAGGACAAAGAGGCATGTTGATTTTGATTTTAATATTTCACATGTCTTTGGTCATTTAAGGTAAAAATTTCAAACACCTCAGCCAATGAGAATCTCTAGGGCTGGCAATGTGCTTGATTAGCATGCTCACAGCCCCACAGCCTGGGCAGGACCCTGGGCTCCATCCTCAGCAGCTCCCATTTCCCTTCACCCCAAAAGGTCACCCCAGACCCTATCTCTATCACTAGTAGTAATTTAAACATTAATTACCTGGGAACCTGGGTGAGGGTGTGAGCCAGCACTAGGGAGTCAGAAGTGGGAGGATGGCTTCAAGCTTGAGGCTAGGCTACAGCTTTGAAGTGATACCCTCCATCAAAATTTTTTTTTAGATTAAATGTAAGGATTATCATCTTTATAAAGTAAATGCCTAAATACATTTATCTTGATTTTTAAATAAATTTACTCTGGGTGTGTTTAATATCTGAGACTTAAAAAAAAAGCATAGTTCTTTATTTTTCAGCATAGGATCTCGACCGTGTGACTTTACACTAGCCTGAACTCAGTGTGTAGCCCAGGTTAAGCCTCTAGCTTGGACCTCTTCTTTCAGTCTCTTGAGTGCCAAGATTACAAGCATTGGCAGACATAGAGACATAGCTTTAGATGTTTACCTTTTTTTTTTTTTGGAAACAGTGTCCCTCAGTGTGTAGAACAGGCTGGCCTCAGTCTCAGAGATCTACGCATCTCTGTCTCTGGTACTGGGATTTAAGACATGCCCACCATATCTGATCGAATATTTACTTTTTAAAAATTATGTCTGCATGTGGATGTGCATGAATGCAGGTGCCTGTAGGGGGCAGAGACATCTGTCCTCTGGAGTTAGAGAGGTGAGCCACCTGAGATGGGTCCCCTTGGACTGATCTCAGGTCTTCTGCAAGAGCAGCAAGTACTCTCCACTGCTGAGTGCTGAGCCATCTTTATTTCTCTAGTTGATGTCATTGTGTGCGCCCCCCCCCCTTCTTTTTCAAAGTACCTTTTACATTTAAAATTTTTTTGGTGAATATTTTGCCTGAGAGTACGGTACCACATGTGTGCTTGGTTCCCACAGGGGCCAGAAGAGGGTGTCAAGTCCCTTGGAACTGGAGTTATAGATGGTTGTGAGCCACCATGTGGGTGCTGGGAATTGGATATGAGTCCTCTGGAAGAGCAGCCAGTGTTTTTTTTTTTTTTTTTTGGTTTTTCGAGACAGGGTTTCTCGGTGGCTTTGGAGCCTGTCCTGGAACTAGCTCTGTAGACCAGGCTGGTCTCGAACTCACAGAGATCCGCCTGCCTCTGCCTCCCGAGTGCTGGGATTAAAGGTGTGCGCCACCATCGCCCGGCTTTTTTTTGGTTTTTGTTTCTCGAGACAGGGTTTCTGGAACTCACTCTGTAGACGAGGCTGGTCTCGAACTCAGAGATCTGCCTGCCTCTGCCTCCCAAGTGCTGCATTGAAGGTGTGTGCCACCATGCCCGACTGTGTTCTTAACCTTTGAGCCATCTCTTCAACTTGTATCCCTTCTGTAGAAAAATAAAAGATTTATTTTATTTGTTTTGAGAAGGGAACACGCAGAGTCGAACAGGTGTTGGATCCCCTGGAGAGTTATAGGTAGCCGTGAATGAGCTGCCTGATGTGGGTGCAGGGAACTGAACAGGTCCTTCAGAAGAGCAACAAGCGCTCTGAAGCATTGAGCCTTCTTTCCAGGCCTGAGCATGGCATCTTCACTGAGTGAGACACCAGTGTCACATTCCAGGGAAAGGGAGAGGCCCCCAGAAGAGAGTCCAAGGCTAGAAAACAGGAGAACCTTAAAGTAACTCCCTGGGTTTGTCCCTGCAGACAGACATGGCATTGTTGGATTGACCCTTGATGCACTTGGAGCACTTGCCCACAAGGCAGCCAGGCCTGAGGACTCCAGTCCTGCTGTCAGTGACTGCTGGCCAGCTGCCTGAAGCCGCCAGTGCTGAGCCCAGCATGCAGCTAGGCAGCCTCAGCCTCAGCTGGCTTTGTGGGGCCCTGCACTATGAGCAGGTTTTGTGCTGGTTGGTGGTGGTGGTGGGGGGGGACAGGGTGACGTGACCGAGAATCCTGACAGCAAAGCTGCGCGCTGCCCACAGGTCAAGCGTGTTGGAGATTACCACTCCGTCCTGTGCTCTATGCTGCCTCTGTGCTTGCTGCTGGGCAGTGAGGATTCAGGAAGGTGTCCAGAAGGATGTGTGGCTCCCCTTTCCGGGAGCACTAAGCTGCTGTGCTGCTCCTAAGCCCGTGGAGGAAGCAGGGTGTAGGAGTGGGGTTTAAGAGGTTGGCTGGGCCAGGCAGTGGTGGCAAACGCCTTTAATCCCAGCACTTGGTAGGCAGAGACAGGTGGATCTCTATGAGTTCGAGGCCAGCTTGGTCCACAGAGTAACAGGACAGGCTCCAAAGTTGCAGAGAAAACCTGTCTCAAACCAGGGAGAGAGAGAGAGAGAGAGAGACAGAGACAGAGACAGAGACAGAGACAGACAGACAGAGAGAGAGAGACAGAGAGAGACAGAGAGAGAGAGATTAGCTAAAGCTTAAATGGCTCTGAGGGGAAGGGTGGAGCGAATTCCAGCCAGAGGGCTTAGGAAAGGCTCCAAGTGGAGGTGCCTGCAGCAGTGAAGGGAGTAGAGAGGAGGAAGGTGGCTGGAACGCCTGGGTTTAGTTGAGAAGAGGCCACATTACTAGAGCTGCCTGGACAAGGCAGAAAAAAGCAGTGTGAGTCCAGCGAGGAGGGCAGGAGCCAGGATGTCTACCTAGGGATGGATCCAGCGTGGACAGTAGGGAAAGTGTTATTGTGTGACACTGGTGTCCGGCTTGATGGCACACATCTGTAACCCCAGCACAGGAGTCTGGAAAAGCAGGACGGAGAGTTCTGGGTTAGCCAAGGCTATATAGTTAGATCCTGTAGAGAAACCTTATTCTGTAGTCCAGCCTGTATATATAGCCCAGGGCTGCCCCAAACTCCCTGTGACCTGTCTCTGTAACCGTGTCTACCTCAGACACAGTCATTTCTTTTTAATGTTTATTTTTAAAATTGCGTTTGGGTGTGTAGAAGGCAGGTGGCCTTGGAGGCCAGAAGAGGACACTGAATCAAAAAGGGCTTAGCTACAGAATAATCCTATTGTATCTGAGTCTTCTTTTCGGGCTTCTTCTGAGCTTTCTACCACTCCAGCCTTGAGCCCACACACGACCACCTACAGGAATTACTCCTTGTAATCCACTCGTCTGTTGCACGAGCACACCGCTGTCTAACAGGAGGAAAATGGAACCATATAAAGCCAGTCCGGCTTGGAGTCTACGTAGCAGTCCTTTAAGCCTCGGAATACTTTGGAACCCTGTTCTCTGTCTCAGACGGCATTTATGATCCACATTCTTTATAGCCTCTTCTGTGGTCTCCATGTAATCACTGGATCAACATTCCTTATTGTATGTCTTCTGCAACAACTAAAATTCCACTGCACATTCAAACATCACTTTGACTTTGAAGCAGCATGATGCTGACACTTGGTAGACGTAGTCTGACCCTGTATGTATGTATGCATGCATGTATTTTTTTTTTTTTTTTTGGTTTTTCGAGACAGGGTTTCTCTGTGGCTTTGGAGCCTGTCCTGGAACTAGCTCTGTAGACCAGGCTGGTCTCAAACTCACAGAGATCCGCCTGCCTCTGCCTCCCGAGTGCTGGGATTAAAGGCGTGCGCCACCATCGCCCGGCTACATGCATGTATTTTTAAGATTTATTATGTATACAGTGTTTTGCCTGTATGTCTGCCTTCACTCCCGAAGAGGGCACCATATCTCATTACATATGGCTGTGAGCCACCATGTGGTTACTGAGAATTAAACTCAGGACCTCTGGAAGAGCAGCCAGTGCTCTTAACCTCTGAGCCACCTCTTTGTCCCCTTTTCCTTTACGGAGAGCGAGTGTACCTGTGTGCATGTGTGCATATCCTCTGGATGTGTGTGGAGATGAGAGGATAGCTTTGGGGATTTGGGGAGTCCTTTCCTTAAACTGTGGGTTCCTGGTATCTAACTCAAGTGTCAGGCTTGGCAGCAGGCACCTTCACCCATCTATCCAGAGCAGTTTTTTGTTTTGTTTTTGTTTTTTTGAGACAGGGTTTCTCTGTGTAACTCTGGCTGTCCTGGAATCGCTTGCTTCTGCTGGGATTAAAGGTGTGTGCCACCACTGCCTGGTCCCAGAAGCAATCTTTAAAAGAATTTTAGGTTAACAGAAGTACAGAAAAATAGGAAGACATTAAAATTAATCTGAAATCCATTAGTGAGAGGGAACACCCTTGTAGCATCATGGTGACTTGTAGATGGTTTTAATAATAGCTTATGTACATGATCGCTATGTTCCAGATTTTATATATATATATATATATATATTTGTATGATGTCCCTATAATAACAGTCTGATGGGACAGATAATATTCCCTCCCCTCATTTTATATAAAAACCTGAGGCATAGAGGTTGGGCAGTTAACACTGGATCCCTTAGGAAGTCTGTTCCCAGCTGGACATAGTAGCTCATGTCTGTAATCCCAGCACTCGGGGCTGAGGAGTTTTGTGCATTTAAGGTTTGTTCACAGTTGTATGTTTATATGTCTTTATACCGTTTCCCCAGTAAGTATACCTTGTTCTAAATGGCGTTCATTTTCTAGTCTGAGGAGGGAAAACTAACCATGTGGATTCCTGTCACTTCAGGTGTGGCCCCCACCCTCTAGCAGATCTGCCATGGGTAGATGTGGCTGCTCTCATCGGATTGGCTGTGACACCTGGAATAGTGCAGCACACACATTGACGGTGCCCACCATGCCCAGTGTCTGTAGTCCGGGGAGCTGGGCACGCTAGGCGAATGTTCTTCCAACTGAACTGTACTCGTAGCCACTTTTCTTTTTCTTTCTTTTTAAGGCACAGTTCCATTTCTAGCCTGGCTAGTCCGGAATTCACTTTAGTCTCTGATGCCTTCACAGTCACACCAGACCTCTCGGCACCCCCATATTCTGATTATAGGCACGAGATACAGAGCATGACTTTTGCCCCCCCCCCCCCCTTTTTCTTGTCCTGTGCTTTTAACCAACTGCCTGTAAGTCAGGATTCCTATAACCTGTCCTTAGGTTTAATTAATTTGCCATAAAATTTATGGAAACGCTTAGATTTATGGGTTTATCCTGAAGGGTATAATTAGGTTTAGAGTAGAGAGGAGGTAGGTGCTGGACTTCCCTGGCCAGTGTAGGTGCTTGCCCTCCAGGAGCCTCCAGTGTGAACCACCCAGAGGCTCGATCCTGCAGCTAACCAACCCAACTATGTAGACCAGTTTGGCCTAGGACTCAGAAGATTAAAGGTGTGTACCGCTGCACCTAACTAACTGCCTTTTGGGTTTTTACAGAGTCAGCATTGCTCTGTGCACAGGTGAGATTGAAGCTGTGTAATGTGATTGGACAAAAGACACATTCCAAACCAGGGCCTGTGGCAAGACAATCCAAGAGTTGCACATCAGCCTGTGCTACTACTACCTGTGACCCTGTCTCAAAAAATGAAATTTGTAGTCTTTAACATACTGGGTCAGGAAACAGCAGGTTTTCAGCCTCAGTCTCTTTTTGGTTAAACGTTTCTGTAGCCCAGGTGGACTGGAATTGTAATCTTCCTGCCCCTTTGCCCTGCAGTGCTTGGTATTACGGGTGTGTGGCCTCTCCCGGCAGCCTTCCCCTTCCCCTCCCTGCTTCTCTCTGGTTGGGTTTGCAGTGTCAGACCAAGGGCCTCACACAGGGTAGGCAAGTGCTCTACCAGTGGATTTTCCTTTGAAACAGGGTCTCACTGTGTAGACCAGGCTGGCCTGGAACTCACAGATCTCCCTGCCTCTGCCCCCACCCCAACCCTGGAGTGCTGGGATTAGAGGCTGCGCTGCTATACCCAGCTGCTCTTCCATTTTGTCTTCCCACTCCCGTGATGAATGTCCTTGTGTTAAGGGATTTGGGCTGAGAAATGGCTCAGTCCTTCAGAGCTCTGACTGCTTTTCTAGGGCCTGGTTTGTTTCCCAGCGTCCACGTGGTGACTCCAGTCCCAGGAGAGAGGCACGCCCTCTTTGTCCTCGGGCACCAGGCATGCACATACATGTATTCAGACATGTGTGCAGATAAACCACCCCCACACACAGAATAATGATTTTTTTTTAAATATTTATTTATTTATTATTTATTTATACAGTATTCTGTCTGTGTGTACGCCTGCAGGCCGCAAGAGGGCACCAGACCTCATTACAGATGGTTGTGAGCCACCATATGGTTGCTGGGAATTGAACTCAGGACCTTTGGAAGAACAGGAAATGCTCTTAACCACTGAGCCATCTCTCCAGCCCCCGATTTTTTTTTTTTAATATAGAAGAAGACCCGGTTTATTTTGGTCACCACAGTGGCAGCAGTGGCAGGTTGTGACAGAAGTGCCCGCCTTGGTTTCCGTGCTTCCCATGGGGAGGGAGCACACATAAAATAAGCGCCATAGCCAAGGACACTGCCTGTATATTTGGGACACATGTTGCCCAAGGTGGTATCTACCTTCTTGACTTCCTGACTCTCCTACCTTAGTCTCCCAAGTCGCTGAGGCTGCTGATGTTGCTCTCCACCCCAGCTCCAGGGTTGAAACTTGCTGTGTTTTAAATTGCCTAGAATTATAGGCACCTTTCATCTGTTCTCCTGTGCTGGAAAAGCATCTTGTATACGCAGGGTACTATCCTGGCAAGTATTCATCTCTCTGTCAACTTCCTGTTGCTGTCTGGCTATCCTCTTGTGCCTAGGATGCCCTTCTCACTCCTGCCCCCTGCCATGTAGACCAGGTTACCCTCTTGTTTCCCTAGTGCTGGGATCACAGTGTGTACTGCTTAGCTTCTCCCCGACAGTCTGTGTAGCCCAAGTTGGCCTTGAATTTAACTGTGGTCTTCTGCTTTGGCCTCTTGAGTGTTGGGATTACAGGCTGAGCCACAGCCTGTCAATCAGGCAGCATCTGGATCTACCAGACACAGTGGGTGCTGGGGAAGGCCCTCTCCAGGTACACATGCTTTATGAAATTGAACGTGTTTATCAAGCCATGAGGTGAAGGCGTAAGTCACAAACAATGCCAATTTGGGATTATGATTAATAGGGTGATATTTATTTAAAGGGGAAAAAACTTACAGATCACTTTCAGCCCTCTGCGTAACCAGGAAGGAAGTCAAGTCACCGGCGGAGCAGGAAGTGAAGAGAGAGAGGAGAGGGAAGTGGCTGCTTTTTTAAAGGGAGAGAGACCACGCCCCAAGGGGCTGGTATCTCAGCGACGATAGGCTGGAGGAGTGGGAGGACCTCCCGCAACACCTCCCCCTTCTGTTTAAATAAGAGAGTTCTAAACCTACTATGAAATTATATACAATAAGTACAAATATGCTATTCTAACTAGCTTAGGTCTTGTATAATAAATAACTTGGCCAAGTCATGAGAGAAAGTAACTACATTTATATAGTCTTCAACCCCATCAAAGATCTGAGAAGGGAAATAATGTTACCTGGGTAATTAGGAAGTTCAGTAAAACAACTTCCAAAACATGCAACAAATCACAGAGACAACTAGCTACCTAGGCAATCACCCAAAGTCACATTAGCAGCGTTGAAGCAACCAACTTTGGCTAAGGCCTAACATAACTGACACACCATTTTCAAAGGCAAGCAACTTTCAAAACTATCTTACCCTGTCTTGGCAGGATAAGACAGCCCTGTTTTATCCATTGATGCATGCTCTGTATCTTTGTCAGTGGTTGAGGTATGGGCATTTCTTTGCCCCAAGGCCAGTTCTGCCAAAAGGAAAGGCTCCAGGTGGAGTGTCTTTGGTGCTCAACATTCTCTCGGGAATAGAGTGGTGTTGCCAGGAGCAATTGTGTCTCACTACCACAAAACTCTGAGTTAGATTAAAGGCCATTTTCTACAGCTCTTTGAAGAAGTTGAAGACTATCTATACTGAGTATAATCTCTATATATCTAAAGAACCTGATTAGTCTAATTATAAATGACAAACTTAGATGACTATTAGTCTATATAATTCTCAATATCTATCTAACTTAAAGATTAAGACAATAAACAACTGTGAAACAAATGAGGACAATGACCTCCAAATATAAACAATGTACAAATATACATTGCAGTAGGTAAATATATATCAATACACAAACATTATATAAGTATCTTAATCAGAGGTAGAAATGTACACAGCAATATGGTAAATATATACAATACAATATATGTCAATACATAAAAATGTTTTAAACAAGGTAGAAACATGCATGCATACAATAGTCAATATAATTTAACTTTGTATCAATATACAAGAATCTATACCAATATATTTGTCTAAAAACAGTAACTCACAATTACAAATCTATTATCCCATCATCCCTCTTTTTTTTTTTTTTTTTTTTTTCAAAATGATCCCTGAGCTTATAAAATTCCTCCCCCAACCCTCAATCGTATACTAATTATAATCAACCCCTAAATGATGTCCCTAAACCCAAGGGCAAACTTTACTGGGAGAGGGGACGTCGTCCTCTAGAATTACTTCCAGCTGTCATGGGGGCGACGTTCTTTCTGGGGGATCCTGTGAAAGTAAAATGATGGTTAAATTTCAAGATCAAGTCTTTTAATATTGCCAATAGTCTCTGAGTATTTTGTGCAGGTCTGGCCAAAATGTTGTATAAGATGTGCACCATTTCAGCTAACCAAGTTGGAACTGTCTTGTGCAGCTGGTACCCAAAGCAGGTCTTGTTGTAGCGCTATCAGTATCATGACGTCATATCAACCAGGTGGAGTTGTTGTTATGGGGCCCCATCTTCTTCCTGGAAACTTCAAATGTCACTTCAGGAAAAACTCATTGTTCATTATGAAAAACTTAAGCATTAATCATATAGACATATATATATATATTCAATGAAAGACATGATAGATATATTCAATGAAAAGTATGATAGATATGAAGAAAAGCAAAGATGTTTTCTAAACTCATATTTCTTTCTGTCCCACATCATGGCTCTTGACATGAGACAGAAACTCCAGAAACTCTGGGTTTTTCTCTTACTAACAGGCTTGGAATTGGAGAGGGACTGAGCCAGAGTCCAACTTCAAAACCAGCTTTATAAATTTAGAAATATGGTTTAATATTACTTACACATCCCATTCAGTTTTCTTGATATTTCCTATCGGGCAGGTATTTTTCCATCTGTCAGTATCCAAACATCCAGGGTCCCTTGAATTTCTCAAAGATGAGTGTTTTCCTGTGGAGATAAGAACAGAACCCTGCCCCCATTCTATATGTTTTTCTTACCACCTGTATGAATATAATCATTGTGGATGAGTTGTCATTTCTCCTTTCCAAGAGGTTTCTCTTCTTCAAATCGAAACTTTATTAATTTTGATGGTATCCACAATTTTTCTTCTCCTGTGGAAACAAGAGCAAAACCCCTTCCCCAACGTAGCACATCTCCTGGCTTCCACTGAGAGGTCAGCACATCTTTGAAATAAATCGGTTGATTTAGTTCAGCAGACTTTTCCATTATCCAATGTCTCTCTGCTGCTGTCGTTCCTTTCTCATTAGCGTTAAGAAAATTCAAGGTTAATAAAGCATTATGTAATCTATTTCTGGGGGTATTTTCGGTCCCTTTCTGTTTGTTCAGCATATCCTTTATAGTACGATTTGATCTTTCTATAACTGCCTGACCTGTAGGATTATTTGGTATACCTGTAATGTGTTTTATTTTATAATAATCAAAAAAGCGTTTCATTTTCTTAGATACATATGCTGGACCATTGTCTGTCTTTATTTGTGCAGGTATACCCATGATGGCCATAACTTCCAATAAATGTGTGATTACTGAATCAGCCTTTTCTGAGCTCAGGGCAGTAGCCCATTGAAAACCTGAATACGTGTCTATGGTGTGGTGTACATATTTTAATTTACCAAATTCCATAAAGTGGAACACATCCATCTGCCAGATTTCATTTCTCTTAGTGCCCTTTGGGTTACTCCCTGCAGGCAACGGTGTTTGATTATAGAAAGAACAAGTAGGACATCTCTTTATAATGTCCTTAGCTTGTTGCCAAGTAATGGAAAATTCTTTCTTTAGGCCTTTACTATTGACATGATGCTTCTTATGAAATTCTGAGGCCTGCAACACACTTCCAATCAATAATTGATCAATCTCAGCATTGCCTTGGGCTAGAGGACCAGGCAGACCTGTATGGGAACGGATGTGTGTTATGTACATCGGACAAAGCCTGTTCCTGATTATGTCTTGTACCTGGATAAACAATGAAGTCAACTCTGTGTCATCTGGTATAAATTCAGCGGTTTCAATATGCAAGATAACTCTTTCTGCATATTGTGAATCTGTAACTATATTAAGAGGTTCTTTAAAATCCCTTAGCACCATAAGAATGGCATATAATTCTGCCTTCTGGACAGAATTATAAGGGCTTTGTTCCACCTTACTCAATTCATCTGACTTGTAACCTGCTTTCCCTGATTTATTTGCATCAGTATAGAACGTACGGGCTCCAGTTATTGGAGCATCACGTACAATTCTAGGAAGAATCCAAGAAGTTCTTTTTATGAGGTTAAGTCTACCACTTTTGGGATAGTTGCTATTAATTTCTCCCAAAAAATTAGCACAAGCTCTTTGCCACGGTTCATTGTCTTCCCATAACTTTTTTATTTCTTCAGTAGTAAAAGGCACTATAATTTCTGCTGGGTCTATACCTGCTAGTTGACGAAGTCTCAGCTTACCTTTTATAATTAATTCAGAGACTTTTTCCACATAAGTTTTTAATTTTTTACTTGGTTTATTAGGTATAAATATCCACTCTAAAATAATATCTTCCCTCTGCATTAGAATCCCTGTAGGAGAAATTCTGGAAGGCAATATGACTAGGATGCAGCTAAGATTTGGGTTCACCCTATCCACATGTGCCTCCTGTAATTTTTCCTCAATCATTGTCAGTTCCTTTTCTGCTTCAGCTGTCAGTTCTCTTGGACTATTCAAATCTTTATCACCATCTAAGGTTTTGTTTAAATGAACTATTAGATCAGGTGTTATCCCAACAGCTGGTCGTAGACTGGAAATGTCTCCTAACAATCTTTGGAAGTCATTAAGAGTCTTTAAGTGGTCTCTCCTAATTTGTGCCTTTTGCGTTTTAATTTTCTCTAACCCTATTCTGTAACCTAGGTAATTAATAGAGTTTCCTCTTTGAATCTTTTCAGGGGCAATTTGTAATCCCCACCTAGGCAAGACTTTCTTTACTTCTTCAAACATCCTTTCTAAAGTATCTTTATTTGAATCAGATAACAAGATGTCATCCATGTAATGATAAATAATGGACTTGGGGAATTGTTTACGAATTATTTCCAATGGCTTACTTACAAAATATTGGCACAGTGTAGGACTATTGAGCATACCCTGTGGGAGGACAGTCCATTGATATCTCCTATTGGGCTGAGAATTATTATAAGTAGGCACTGTAAAGGCAAATTTTTCTCTATCCTTTTCTTGTAACGGTATAGTGAAAAAACAATCTTTCAAATCAATAACTATAAGAGGCCATCCTTTTGGTAACAGAGAAGGCAAAGGAATTCCAGATTGTAGTGAGCCCATAGGTTGAATTACTTTGTTGACAGCTCTTAGATCTGTCACCATTCTCCATTTACCAGATTTCTTTTTTACAACAAACACAGGAGAATTCCAAGGGCTGGTTGATTCTTCAATGTGGTGAGCATTTAGTTGCTCCTGCACCAGCTGTTCCAATGCCTGTAGTTTATCTTCAGCTAGAGGCCACTGTTTGATCCATATTGGCTTCTCAGTTAGCCATTTTAAAGGTAGGGCTGTTGGTACCTCTAAAGGTTTGGTATTTGCTGTATGTTCTTGTACAGCCTGAATGGCTAGTGACCTTTTTCCATAATACCTCATCATATCTTTCCCAGAATTATGAGTTCCTGGAACTACAGGAATGTTAATCTGGGTATTCCATTGCTGTAGCAGGTCACGGCCCCATAAATTTATGGCAATATTGGCTATATATGGCCTTAGTCTTCCTATTTGCCCTTCGGGCCCTATGCATTCAACCCATCTTGTGCTTTGTTTTACACGAGATAGGGTTCCAATTCCCAGGAACTGAACATCTACCTCTTGAAGAGGCCAATTCGGATGCCAAGATTCTGGGGTAATGATACTTACATCCGCACCTGTGTCTAATAAGCCTTCAATAAAAGTGCCATTTATACAGACTCTTAGCTTTGGTCTTTGATCATTAATAGAAGTCTGCCAAAATATACGTTTACTCTGTCCAACTGGGTTTTTTGACTCATCCTCCACATGGATTTCATCATTTAGACCAGTATTACTTTTTGCAGCAGAAATTGGAGCTTTTAATTTTCTTGGTGAGGCACGTTCTCCACTGTGACTGGGAATGACTGGGCCACTGTTGGCTTGGGGGCCTGCGAGAGGCCCCTCAAGGAGTTTCCCGACGGTATCGGGTTGCCTTGTTTGTCTGTTGTTGACCTGCATTCATTGGACCAATGTCGGCCTTTACCGCATCTCCTACATATACCTGAAGGCCTAGGTCTCCTATCTTTGTCATTCCCAGAGGAGATAATATTCCTAGAAATTCTGTGCCTGCAATCCCTTTTCAGATGTCCTAATTTACCACAATTAAAACACCTGGCAGTTTGATGTCTCCTCATTGCTGTGGAAATCGCTTCTCCTACCCAAGATTCATCGTTATAGCTAAACGTCTCAACATTCATCGTATGCTGAATCCATTCATCCATAGGTGCTGATCTAGACTTTAAAGGCCCAATTATCTTTTTGCATTCTATGTTTGCATTCTCAAAAGCTAGAGATTCAAGAAGTATTCGTCTAGATTCTGGGTCTGTTACCCCTATGTCCAGAGCCTTAATTAATCTTTGCAAAAAGTCAATAAAGGGTTCTCTCTGTCCCTGCCTAATTCTGGTATATGATTCAACCCTTTTTGCTGGATCTTGTATCCTATTCCAAGCATTTAAAGCTGCTTGGTGACATAAACACAGTACTTCATCATCATAAAGAGCTTGGACCTGTGGATCAGCATATTCTCCTGCACCAAGAATTTGATCTTGGGAAACCTCAATACCTTTTGCTCTTCCTTGCTGTTCCATATGTTTGGATTCTTCTCTGAAATAAATTCCAAACATCAAGGAAGGTCCATTATCTAAAACTGCAGACACTAACTGATGGAAATCATGGGGGGTAGCTCTAGCATTAGAAGCCCAAGTCCTTATCATTTCCTTTACGTATGCAGAGTGCAAGCCAAAATTAACGATAGCTTGCTTAATTTCTTTTAGATCATTCATTGCTATTGGCGTCCATCTAGCTTCTCTGACTCCCTTTGAGCCTTTAGAAGTTGACGCTTTGTCAGAATTAAGTATAGGGTATGCTGCTAAAACCTTTGGTAAGCCAGTTCTAATAGCTGGTGTTGGCATTGTATTCTGTCCTTGTGCCTTATTACTCTGTTCACCAGCTCCAATCATTTCTTCAATCATTTCAAGTCTTTTTATTATTGTCTCTTTTGAATCCTTAATCTCCTGACCTGCATGAGTTTCTAGTAAAGATTGTATGGTTCTTAGGAGTGCCATGATCTTCCTAAATGATAGAATATGCAAAAAAATACTGAAACCCAGTAACCAGTAAATTAAGTTATCCCCATAGTCATATAAACCTTGCATGATATAACCCATTGTATTGGTAACCAGAACAGTAAAATTCGCGTTGGAAACGGGAACTGCCATATTACCTATTATCCAGCAGGTGGCGCTGTTGCCAAGTCTCGACGAAAACACGGTCCTGTTTCAAAGTCCGCCTAGTATTTGTTAAAAACTGGAAAATGTAAGTTGCTCAACAAAGTAAATGTAATTAAATCAATTCCAGAGATGGAACCAGAAACCAGAATCCAGGGGTAGGGAAGAGCAACCTGGAAGCCGCTTATGCCTCCACGTGACAGAGTCACCCTGAGGGGTTGCAGCTTTCAGCCACCACGTGCTCTGGTTTGCGCCACTTAAGAGCTGTGCTTGCAAGGGAGATTTGAAAACGACTCAGAAAAGAGCAAATCACGCGGGCAGAGACTTCGCGGGCCTGTGGAGTTTAAATCCACAGGCAGCGGCTGAGGAAGCAACTGCTCCCGCCAAGCTGAACAAGCGCCCGCCAAGCCGAACTTGCGGCCGCCAAGCCGAACTTCCGGCCGCCAAGCCGAACTCGCGGCTGCGAGCCGGGAGAGGTTCTAAAACCAAACGTTGGGCGCCAAATGAAGGCGTAAGTCACAAACAATGCCAATTTGGGATTATGATTAATAGGGTGATATTTATTTAAAGGGGAAAAAACTTACAGATCACTTTCAGCCCTCTGCGTAACCAGGAAGGAAGTCAAGTCACCGGCGGAGCAGGAAGTGAAGAGAGAGAGGAGAGGGAAGTGGCTGCTTTTTTAAAGGGAGAGAGACCACGCCCCAAGGGGCTGGTATCTCAGCGACGATAGGCTGGAGGAGTGGGAGGACCTCCCGCAACAATGAGGCAATTGTAAAGGATTCTTGTCGCAGCATATTTTTGCCTATCTGTTGACTTTACAACCAGAAATGAATAAACTAGAAAGACATGGAAACAAACACACTTTATTTTTTGATATCTTGAGACAGGATCTCAGTCTATTGCCTTGGCTGGCCTACCTCAGCTTCTTGAGTGCTAGGATCGGCAGCATGAGCCACTATGCCTACCTAATTGCGTCATTTTTTTTTATCCATTCAAATTAAAAAATTTTTAGATTTATTTTTATGTGTTTCTTTCCTTAAATTTTATCTTATGTGCATTGGTGTTTTGCCATGGGTGTTGGATCTCCTGGAACTGGAGTTAGAGTTGTGAGCTGCCATGTAGGTGCTCTGGCAGGGCAGTCAGATGCATGCCTGTGCCTGGGGTCCAAAAGTGGTCATCAGTCCCAGAGGGTCTGATGAGCTGGGAAACCACCACGTGAGTGCTCCCTGCAAGAGCAACAAGTGCATCTAACCTCAGGGCCATCTTTCCAAACCCCAGTTCAAAACACATTTTGGGGGCGGGGCATGCCTTTATTGTGTGTACTGATGGGTTTCATTAGTTCAGGATTTTTCTTTTTGGTTTTAAGATGGTCTCAGGTAGCCAAGGCTGGCCTAAATTTGCCATGCAGCCTAGGATGACCCTGAGTTCCTTGATTTTTTTTTTGTTCTCCAACTCCCAAATTCGGGGATTACAGGTTTGAGTCACCACCTAGCTCACAAAGACAGTTTGTCTCAAGTGTGCTTTGTGCTTCCAGTGCACCCCCTTCTCCCTGCTGGTCTCCTTCTGCTTTCATGGCAAAATAGAAATGTTTTTTTTTGTATCTGCAATACAGGATCCATAAATGAGGACAAATGTGATGTATTTGTTTCTCTGTATCTGGTTCGCTTGATTTACTACACAGATCTCCAGGTACAACTATTCTCTAGCAAGTTACCCCCTCCCCGCCCTCTGGCTGACAAAGTTCCACGGAGCTTGTATGGCACATTCTCTGTGATGGGGCACAAGCTCACCTCACTTGGCTTGTGGACAGTGTCACAGTAAACATGGGCATACATGCATCTTTGTGAGTGCTGACGCTAGAGCTCTTCAGAAGCTGGCCAGATGGCTCAGTGGGTAATGGCACCTGTGCCAGGCCTCAAGACCCAAGTTAGATCCCAGGGGCACACATGGAAGAGGAAAACCAACTTTCCTAAGTTATCTTTCCTTGAACTGGAGAGATGGCTCAGTGGTTAAGAGCACTGGCTGCTCTTCCAGAGGTCCTGAGTTCAATTCCCAGCAACTGCATGGTGGCTCACAACCATCTGTAATGGGATCTGGTGTCCTCTTCTGGCCTGAAGATGTATATTACAGAACACTGTACATAATGAATAAATAAGTAAATAAATATTAAAAAGTTATCTGTCCTTTAAGCGGGCTGTGGTGGCACATACATTTAATCCCAGCAGTCGAGAGACAGAGGAAGGGGGATCTCTCTGAGTTTGAGGTCAGCCAGGGCTGTTACACAGGAGAACTCTGTCTTGGAAAACAAAAGGTGGAGAGGGTTGGGGGGATGGAGGTGATGGGGACCAAGGAACAACTGGAGGTGCTGGGTTTAACTTAGCAAATGCTTTTACTTACCGAGGCCAAGGGTGGTTCTGTTTGCTTTTGTTTCGCAAGACACGGTTTCTCTGTAGCTTTAGAGCCTGTCCTGGGATTTTCTCTGACAAGGCTGGCCTCGAACTTGGAGATCCACCTGCCTCTTCCTCCTGAGTGCTGGGATTAAATGCGTGTGCCACCACCTCCTGCCTTTATTGTTGTATTAATTGTCTATCTGTGTGTGCATGTGAGTGCAGTGTGCAAAGCTAGAGTTACAAGTGGCCGTGTGCTCTAGTGTGGGTTCTGGGAACCAAACTTGGGTCCCTCAGTAAAAGCAGTATACAGAATTCCGAGCCGTCTCTCCAGCTCCAAAAGTCTTAGGTCTTACATTAGGTTTCAGTAATTTTAAGTCAATTTTTTTAAAAGGTGAGCAATGGGATAGTAAGTGGGCTTTGGGGTTTTCAGAAACATTTGTTGGTGTTTAAGGATTGCATTTATTTTATGTATGTAAGTGTTCTGCCTGCATGTATGTATGTTTACTATGTACTTGCCTGATACCCATGGAGGCCAGAGGAGAATGTAAGATTCCCCAGAACTGGTGTTACAGATGTTTGTGAGCTGCCATGTGGATGCTGAGAATTGAACCCTGATCCTCTGCAAGAGCAGCCGCTACTCTTCACTGCTGAGCCACCTCTCCAGTTCCAGATTATTTTTTTATTTATACATATTTAATTAAAATATTATTCCATCACTTTCTGTCTTCCCCTCAGCCCCTCACCTCACCTCACTAGCAAGTTGGTCATCTTCTCCTTTACATACAACTGTGTATATGTATGTGTGAGCAAATACAAACACAGCCCACTGAGTCCTTTTTTCTTGTTTGTGTGTATATGGTTACAGAGCTGACATTTTTGTATTGGATAACCAATAAGAGAGGAGGCTAATTAATTCTTCCTCTACCAGAAATCATTAGTCGCCTATAGTTCTTTGTCTAGGGATCAGACCGGGTGTTAGTATTATTATTTATACATTGTTATTCAGGCAAGAAGAGGGCACCAGATCTCATTACAGATGGTTGTGAGCCACCATGTGGTTGCTGGGAATTGAACTCAGAACCTTTTGAAGAGCAGTCAGTGCTCTTAACTGCTGAGCCGTCTCTCCAGCCCTAGTATGTTCTTTGATAGTGTCATGGCTCCAGGCTTGTTGCACAGCCATTTCTAGGAGAGGCTGTTTTTGCAGCAGACATCCTGGTGTTCTGGCTCTTAAATATTTCTGGCCCCTCTTCCATTGTGTTCCTGAGCCATAGATTTGGGAACTGTGATTTAGATATGGCCAACCCTGATATTTTAATTGTATGCATATGAGAGTTTTGTCTGTACCATGAGTGTGCAGTGCCTGCAGAGGCCAGAGGAGGGTGTCAGATTCTCCAGAACAGAGCTACAGATGTTTGTGAACTACCATGGGTACTGGGGATCTGACTTAGGTCTTCAGGTTTAGTAGGTGAGCACCCTTGTCTGCTGAGCATCTTCTGTTTTTTGGGTTTTTTTGTTTTTCATTTAGTTGAGAATAAAAATTTCCTCTTTGGTGACTATCTGATGCTATAGTTCACTGGGGCTGGAGGTCCTGCCTCAGTCTCCCAAGTTCTGATCACAGGTGTGTGCTGCCTTGTCTAAGTTGGAAATTCTTCCAAATGAATAAATAACAAGATGTTTCTCTGAATGGCTTTGCAGATATATTCAGCTAAGCCCAGAGAGACCCTTCTCCTTCTTAGCCTTTCTCTAAGGGACACCAGTCTGTTATCTGGAGGACAGGCCAGTGTTGCAGCTTTGGGTGTGGTGGATGACCTTACAGATAGAGCACTGTTGGCCTCGGACCCCCAGCAGCGGGTTCCTAGCTAGATGAGTCAGTCTTGGAGCAGGGGAGATGGCTAAGGGAAGTGAAAGGTATTTGAACATATTTGTGCCAAGGAGTGTTTCGGTGTGATCTGAAGCTAACATCTTACCGTTGTTTCCAGGGTTTTGCGGCCTCCAGGTGGTGGATCCAATTTTTCACTAGGCTTTGATGAGCCATCAGAACAGCCTGTGAGGAAGAACAAGATGGCTTCTAGCATCTTTGGGACACCTGAAGAAAACCCTCCATCTTGGGCAAAGTCAGCAGGTGCTGGTTTGTTTGTCTTGTTTTTATTAGTGAGACAGGATTTCTCCTTACTAGCCCTGTGGGCCCAGGAACTCACCCCACAGACCAGACAGACCTTGAACTCACAGAGATTCCCCGCCCCCCCCCCCCCCCCCCCGCTGGGATTAAAAGGTGTGCACCACCACACCCAGCAGCAGGGACTGGTTTTACAAGGTAACCCCTATTCAAAGTCACTGATCCAGCTGGATTTGGTATTGACTAACAAAGGCTGAACCCAAAGAGGCAAGAAGTCCAACACAGGCTGGGTGCACATCACACCTGTAATCCAGTATAGGATAGACTCAGGCAGGGTGACTGGGAATTCTTCTAAGTGTGTGTTTTGCCTGCATATTGTATGTGAACATGTGGGTGCTAGGAAGAACCTGGTCAGCCCATGCTCTTAATGGCTGAGCTACCTCTCTAGCCCCTTCTGTTATAGTCTTTAAGAAAGTGTGTATTGGTTTCTAGGTGCCAAGTCTACTACTGGTGGCAGGGAAGATTCTGAGTCACCTGGAGCGCAGAGAAGTAACCCCTCTGAAGCGAGTTCTGGAGACTTCTTAGACCTCAAGGTCAGTGTGAGAACAATGTGGGCTCTCCGGGGTGGTGGTGCATCGCAGGCCTTTAGTGTTCTCTGAAGTCAAGGCTAGCCTGATCTTCAGAGTGAGTTCTAAGACAGCTGGAGCTATACAGAGAAGCCCTGTCTTGAAAAAAGTTCATTTTTTAATTGCTCAGATCTCCTTAAGGGAATGAGCTAAGACTTGGTGATGAAAATTAAAGTATCAGACAAAAAGCCAGGCCAATAGGTTGGGGGCAGAGCTCAGTTTGTGGAGTGTTTTCTTAGCTTTCCAGAAGCCCTGGGCTCACCCCCAGCACTGCAACATGAGACCAAAATTTCATTACTCATGCTGATAATCCCTGCACCGGGGTGGTGGTGGCAGCCGGATTATCTACACAGGGTTCTAAGCCAGCCTGAGCTACATGAGACCCTCCTCCAAACAAATACCTAAGGGGGGGCTGGAGAGATGGCTCAGTGGTTAAGAGCATTGCCTGCTCTTCCAAAGGTCATGAGTTCAATTCCCGGCAACCCCATGGTGGCTCACAACCATATGAAATGAGATTTGATGCCCTCTTCTGGTCTGCAGGCAGACATATAGGCAGAATATTGTATACATAATAAATAAATAAATATTAAAAAAAAAGAAACAAATACCTAAAGGGAAGCAGGGAGTCAGATAACTGATCCGCTTAAGTGTGTTACCATTAGGTTAGTCTTAGGCCCTCAGCATTAACCCTGGGGCCTTAGGAAGCCCATGCACTGCACTTCCTTTGAACCTCCTGTATCTAGCTAGCAACTTGGAGTTGAAGGGCTATGTCAGTTGTCTAAATGTTTGTGTTGAACTCCAGGAAATGACAACACCGGCGTCACTGTGGGACACATCTGCAGATAGAGCTGCCAGTGAGCCCCCTGGGTGTGTCTGGAAGGAACTCTTCCGGTCTGGTTACCCTGAGGCATCAACTTTTAGGTGTGGGGAGGCTGTGCAGCAGATGTGGATAGGGCCCTTTATCAGCTACATAGGGGAAGTCTTAGCTCACCACTCCCTGTTTGAGAAAAGACTGTGTGTGTGTCTCACTGGCATTGGGTATTCATTGTCCAGGACAGTTGTGTAGCATTGCCCCAGATTGTATTGAGCTTGTTGCTGGATCATGCATTTGCCAAAATGGAATTTCACATTTAATTTCAACTAGATTAGCTACTCTGAACTATGACCATTTTTTGGGTTACAGAATTAAAACAGTAACTAATTTTGAAATTTTCTTTTCCAGGGAGAAGGTGATATGCATGGTAAGTTCGTCTGCGTGCTGCCCCTGCTCCTGTAGGGCTGTCAGAGGTCTAAGTTCATGTGCAGATCGTATGTCTGTCCGTCTGCGTGCTGCCCTGCTCCTGCTGTGCTGTTGGAGGTCTAAGTTCATGTGTGACTCAGGGAAAGAGCCCCGAGTGTACCTCAGGGGCCACCATACTCCAGAAGGAAGGATGAAGCTGAGAGTAGTCAGTGTGACCACATTTATTTTACTTATTAAAATATATTTTTAGCCGGACGGTGGTGACACACACATTTAATCACAATGATTCGGAGACAGAGGCCTGCCGTTGTCTGAATTTAAAGCCAGCCTGGTCTGTGGAGTAAGTTCCAGGACTGGCTCTTAGGGGGGCGGATTGGGTCTTTAGTCCCAGCACCCTGGAAGGTGAAACAGAACAATCAAGGCACAGTCTGGGTGCAGGTTCCAGGTGCAGGAAGAAGGGGGAGAAGGAACCAGTGGTGACCAGCTCATGAGCTGGATGTCTGTAGTCTTTAATACCAGCACTTGGGAAACAGGCAGGAGGATCTTGGTGAGTTCCAGGGCTAGCCAGGGATATATAATGAAACCCTGTCTGAAGGAAAGGAAAAAAAAAGTGAGGGCAGAGTCTGGGTGGAGAATGAGGCTCACCGGAAACGATGGCCTTAGGAAGTAAGTGGCCTGGGCTTATCCTCAGTTTGCCATGGATATGGGGGAGAAAGGAGATTAGGACAGCAGTCTTCCTCCCTCCCTAAAGACAGAGGCAACATTTCTCCCTTTGACCCTGAAGTTTACTGTGAATCGCTGTCTGCTCAGCACTGGCAGCTTTCTTTGGTTATTTTGTCGATGGGCTAAATAGCAATTTAGTACATACAATGTTTATTTTGACGTACAAAGCCCTGGGCTTGATCTTCAGGGTTGCTGATGTTTTGACTACAAAACCCTGGGCTTGATCTTCAGGATTGCTGTACAAAGGTATTTTTCTTTAGAATTACTATTTTGAACACTGGCATTTATTGTCAAATTGCTGTGGAAGTAATAACCCCATGTTTGCTTTTTAATTTTATGTATATGGGTGTTTTGCTGCATGTATGTCTGTGTACCGACTGTGTGTGTGTGTGTGTGTTGGGGGTCCAAGGAGGTCTGAAGAGGGTATTGGATACCCTGGGATTGGAGTAAAATGGTTGTGAGCCGCTTTGTGCTGGCAAAGGAACTGAACTGGAAGAGCAGCCAATGCCTTTACCTTTAACTGCTGAGCCATCTATCTCCCTCCCCTGGTTCCTTCTTTACCCCTGGCTGTCCTGAAACTCACTTTGCAGACCAGGCTGGTCTTTTTTTTTTTAAAGATTTATTTATTTATTATGTATAAACATTCTGCCTCCATGTATGCCTGCACGCCAGAGGATGGTGCCAGATCTCATTACAGATGGTTGTGAGCCACCATGTGGTTGCTGGGAATCGAACTCAGGACCTCTGGAAGAGCAGCCAGTGCTCTTAACCTCTGAGCCATCTCTCCAGCCCCCCCCAGGCTGTTCTTGAACTCACAGAAATCCATCTGCCTCTGCCTCCCACTTGCTGGGATTAAAGGCATGTGCTACCATGTCTGGTGTTTTGTCTTTTTAAAAAGGTGTCACTATGTAGCCCTGACTGGTCTTTAATATTCTATATGGCAAAGAATGACCCTGAACTCCTGACTCTCCTGCCTCCATCACATGGGATTAAAGGCAACAAGTGGGCAACACCAAGAGATTCCATTTCCGAGTGAGGACTTTGGCTGACTGTTGTATTCCGTATGGTTTTTCCATTTGTTTGAGCCTTCTCAAACTCTGTCTTCCTAGAAAACGTGGACACAGACTTCCAAGCCAACCTGGGGCAGATCGAAGAGAAGCCCGTGCCTGCTGCTCCTGTGCCCAGCCCAGTGGCTCCGGCCCCAGCGCCATCCAGGAGAAACCCCCCTGGTGGCAAGTCCAGCCTGGTCTTGGGTTAGCTTCTTCTGTTGGAACTCTGTCCTTCTGTTTGTTTGTTTTTCCATGCTTGTGAGCTGCACAACTGTACATCTTTTGGATCTGTTTCATTAAAAGAGAAGCACTTTATGTACTGCTGTCTTTTTTTTTAATCCCCCATGCTTTCTCTATTCCTTTTTCTTGTGTCTGACTTCTGGGTCTGTGGGCCCTGGCATGAGTGTTTTCTAGTAGACTGGAGTAGTAGACTGTCTTTAAAGAACAAATGATCTGGTTCCTGATGTTGTTAGCGTCGCATTTGTACCAGGGTTTTGGATGCTGTACTTGGCTTACTGTGGTGGGACACCCAGCAGCCACAGGGGCTGCGATGGAGCATGCTCCTTGGTGTCTGCTCCACCATCACTGCGTCCTCTGCTAAGTGCACCTTCCTGTCCAAGTGGAATGATACAAAGATGTGCATCTCACGCCCACTGCCTGCAAGAGGATGGAAGCCAGGGCCATTGTGACGGGCTAGCTGCTGGGCAGAGCCACCCAGGTGCAGAGGAGCTTCAGGTGTACGATCAGCTGCCTGGAATTCCAAGGTGAAGCGCACAAGGAGGCAGTCCCAGAATGGGGCTGTAGGCGCGGGTCCCACAGGGACATCGTAATGGAATAACTCAGTGCCATGTGCATGACGCTTGACCATGAAGAAAGTCTCATCCTTGAAACCTGTACTTCTAGGTCCTGGACTGTTGCTTAAAGTAAAACAATACCCACCTTTTGAAGTACTGTGGTTTGTCTTTTTTTTTTCTTTTTAAGTGTGTGTGTGTGAGAGAGAGAAACAGGGAGAGAGTCTCACTGTGCAGCTGAAGCTCGTCTTGAAGGCATGTTCTAGCATACCTAGTTTATGCAGTGCTGGAGATGGAGCTGCACCCAGTTCTGGCCCTTAAATGCCCTTCCTGGGCCTTGACTTTCCTAGAAATAATCCTGTCCACTGGTTCAATAAAGCATCTGAAGTTGAGCGGTGTAATGAAAGTCCAAAGGGAAGTGGAGTTTTCTTTTGAAACAGATTCTCATTCCAGCTCTGACTGGTATTGAGTCTCCTGCTTCTAACACCTGGAGTCAGGTGTATACCACCACAACCGGCCAGCATGGATGGCGGAGGCACTGACTTTGAACCTCTGCAGCTAGTCTTTGGTTTTTCGAGACAGGGTTTCTCTGTGGCTTTGGAGCCTGTCCTGGAACTAGCTCTGTAGACCAGGCTGGTCTCGAACTCACAGAGATCCGCCTGCCTCTGCCTCCCGAGTGCTGGGATTAAAGGCGTGCGCCACTATCGCCCGGCCTCTTTTTTTTTTTTTTTAAGATTTTTTTTTATTATGTATACAACAGTCCGCCTCCCTGTATGCCAGAAGAGGGCACCAGATCTCATTACAGATGGTTTTGAGCCACCATGTGGTTGCTGGGAATTGAACTCAGGACCTCGGGAAGAATAGTCAGTGCTCTATTCTCTATCTATTCAACTGCTGAGCCATCTCTCCAGCCCGCAGCTAGTCTTTTCTGTGTGGAGGCCCTGTGTCACCATTATGTCATCCTATCCCAGCATGTGATCCCACCCCCACTTCCAAAGACCAGACCTCCCTTGAGATCCACATGGCTCACATCAGAGGAGGAAGGCTACAAAGGGAGAGTCAGAACCACAGCAGGGTGCTCCTTAAACAAGGCTGCAGTGAGAAGCTTTCTGGGCTTGAACAGGAAGTTTCAGATCAACCGTCAAGGTGTCATGTACAGTGTCCAAATCTGGCTTTAAGACCTGGCTCGTGGGTTGGAGAGATGGCTCAGTGGTTGAGAGCACCACCTGCTCCTCTGAAGGTCCTGAGTTAAGTTCCCAGCAACCACATGGTGGCTCACTACGGTCTGTAATGAGATCTGGTGCCCTCTTCCAGCCTGAAGGCATGCATGTAAGCAGAATACAGTATACACAATAAATAAAAAGACCTGGTTCACATATCCACCTATGTGACAGGCTGGGGTACCTTGCCACATCTTTGGAGCCTCTATTTCCTTACCAGCAAAGTGAGACCTTGGAGCCACATGGCATTCTTTGAGGATTGGGATTATTGAGCTGGAGAGATAGTTCAGCAGTAAAGACTGCTTGTTCCTGTGTCAGTGGCCCACTACTGTCTAGCTCCAAGGGGATCCGATGTTCTGACCTCCACAGGCACCTATGTATGTGGCCTGGACACACACAGAAAAATCTCCTTTGAAAAAGCATGGGTCATTGGAAAGCATTTTGCATTAATGTTAAATTGACAGCTGTATGTAGTCCAGGGTCATCCCAGTGTCCTGAAACAGGCTAGCCTTCTAAATAGGAATGTTTTTACTGGCCCGAGTCTCTACCACAAATCTTAGAGAAGGGAACCTCTACCCATCTTTTTCAGCTTTTTCTTTTTCTTTTTTTTTTTTTTTTAAGATTTACTATGTATACAATGTATGTAGGCCAGAAGGGGGCATCAGATCTCATTATAGATGGTTGTGGGCTACCATGTAGTTGCTGGGAATTGAACTCAGGACCTCTGGAAGAGCAGCCAGTGCTCTTAACCTCTGAGCCATTTGTCCAGTCCTGTCTTATTACTGGTGTTTGAAGGGAGTGGCTGGCTGTTCTGCCAGTCTCAGCATTGTGGGAACATAGTGGACTGGAAACTTGCAGGGGGTTCAGCACCCTAAGTTAGGAAAGAGTCTGTGAAGTCATATGAACATTCTTTTCTCAGCACACAGCAGCTCACAACTGAAGCCTGCTGGCCTCTGCAGGCACTGCACACACGTGATGTACATACACACATGTACATACATGTGGGCAGAACACTCAATAAAATCTTGTTTAAAATGTGGAATAGATCGTGCATGCATTTAATCTGAGCACTTGAGAGGTGGAGGCAGGAACATCCGGAGTTCAAGATTAGCCTTAGGTATGTGGTGATACACAGATTAATGGAGATGGTTTAAATTAATATGTAAGAGTCAGCCAATAAGAAGCTAGAGCTAATGGGCCAAGCAGTGATTTAAATAATATGGTTTCTCTGTGATTATTTCGGGTCTAAGCTAGCTGGGCGACCAGGAGCCAAACAAGTAGCCATTCCCTCAACAGGTACATAGTGAATTTGAGGCAAACCTGGGTGCATAAAACACTGTCACAAAAGACGGGAAAGGGATCCAGGAGGTGTTGAAGTCCACAGTGAATATGGTAAAAATACATTGTATACATGTACAGAATTCTAAAGTTTTGTTTTGCTTTTTGAGAGGGTTTCTCTATGTAGCCCTGGCTGTCCTGGAACTCACTTCTATAGACCAGGCTGGCCTCGATCCGCCTGCCTCTGCCTCCGGAATGTTGGGATCAAAAACCGGTGCCACCACACTTGGCTAGTTTGCTGCTGTTTTAAACTTGCTCGAGACGTGGTTTCTTTGTAGCCTGTCCTGCCGGGCGGTGGTGGTGCACGCCTTTAATCCCAGCACTCGGGAGGCAGAGGCAGGCGGATCTTTGTGAGTTCGAGGCCAGCCCGGTCTACAAGAGCTAGTTCCATGACAGGCTCCGTAGCTACAGAGAAACCCTGTCTCGAAAAACCAAAAAAAAAAAAAAAAAAAAAAAAAAAAAAGGAAACGGCTTTTGATTATAGTGGAGACGTCGGTTGCACGGAAAAGGGCATGGACTTAGCCTGAAATCAACACTACTCTTTGAAACCAACTCTGCTTAGGACTCCGTCTCTTGCCAGCCCAGCTCATGCCCACAGTTGTCTTTAAATGGTCCTTTCTTGAACTGGGAGCCTCGTGATCTGGAAATTGGGGTCTCTGTGTGCTCCCTGCCCAACTCCACTCTGGACAAGCAAGGGAGAGGGCACGCACGCAGCATGTGGAGCGGGTCCCACATTGCAAGGGTATTTCGGATCTCAGGGAGGTCTGGGTTGAGGAATACTGAAATTACGTAGGGGAAGTGGCCTAGTAAGGGAGGCAGGATCACCCCGGGCACCTCGCAGCGTACTCTATGCAAATGAGCCGGCTCCGGCCCCGCCCCCGCCCCCGCAGCTTGTTTCCGGGACTGTCATCCTCTGTTGTAGCTGCGCTGCTCGGCGGGGACCCCGGGCGCGGCCATGGAGGCGCGGCGGCCGGTGCGCGTGCTGGTGGACATGGACGGCGTGCTGGCCGACTTCGAGTCTGGCCTGCTCCAGGGTTTCCGCCGTCGCTTCCCCGGGGAGCCGCACGTGCCGCTGGAGCAGCGCCGCGGCTTCCTCGCTAGCGAACAATATCGAGCCCTGCGGCCGGACCTGGCGGTAGGAGGCCCGGCGGAGAACCTCGCTTCCCCGCCCTAGGCAGGGCCACCCGAGTTCCATTCCAGGCACCCCAGCTTCTGAATCCACAGTTCACCCCCAACCAGAAAGCTTGAGCGCGCCCATCCACCTCCAGCATTCTATCCCCAGCGTGGGCTCGGGCTGTTTATCGTGGGTCCTCTCTGGGGCTCCCCCTGCTGTAAGGCAGCAGCGGGACGAGATCTGTCTTTCTCAGGAGAAACTGGCCAGTGTGTATGAAGCTCCAGGCTTTTTCCTGAACTTGGAGCCCATCCCTGGGGCCGTAGACGCTTTGCGAGAGATGAACGACATGCAAGAGTAAGGAGGGTGGAGAGGGGGCGGCGGGAGGTCAGCCAGCTCCCCAGGCCTAACTGCCCCCTCTCTCTCTGCAGCACCGAGGTCTTCATCTGCTCCAGCCCACTGCGGAAGTACGACCACTGTGTGGGCGAGAAGGTGCCGGCGCCTGCGCAGATTTAACTTTCCAAATTTGTTTTTTAAAAATAAATCACAGAAAGTGGGGGCTGGGGAAAAGGGGTACCGCACTTTGGAGGGCTTAGTTTCACTTAAACCCAACGCCTCACTGACCCTGCATTTAAAGCCTAGCAAGCCCATTGACCAATCTGCCTTTTATCCCCCCCACCCCTTTCCCATACAGTACCGCTGGGTGGAGCAGAACCTGGGGCCTCAGTTTGTGGAGCGGATTATCCTGACTAGGGACAAGACAGTGGTCATGGGGGACCTACTCATTGACGACAAAGACACCATTCAAGGTTGGGCCAGTTAACCCTGATAACCTCCAGGCATCTGGCCTGCTGGGATTAGGGCAAATAACCGGATTACAGTTCCCAAACTGTCTTTCCTGCCCCAGGCCTGGAGAAGACCCCAAGCTGGGAGCACATCCTGTTCACCTGCTGCCACAATCGACACCTGGCCCTGCCCCCCACCAGGAGACGGCTGCTTTCCTGGAGTGACAACTGGAGGGGGATCATCGACAGCAAGCGAACTGGCCTGTGAAGGACCCTGGGATGGGTCAGCAGGAACCTGCACAGACAGGTGACTTCACGCAGGAAGCCACTGGAACCTTCGCTTGAACAAACTGCCATCTGGCCCTTCCCAAGATGGCTACACTCAGAAGGAGCAGGGCTGGCGCAGAAAATCAGTTAGGAGAATTTTAATAAAAATAAAAACCCAAAGCAAGGCATCTGTTCTTTGAAGACCTTCTCTTAGGAAAGGCCAGGGTCTGTGCTGGGCTGGGGTGGGGCAGAGAACCGCAACTCTGATAGTCTTCTTCCTCCCCTCCTGCAGCGGCCGCACCCACAGCCTCATTCCTATACCCTTGCAGATGGCCTTCCTGGAACACAGCTTTTCGTTTCCCATCTAAGGGGGACAGTGCTAGAGATCAGAAGCTCCCCCATTTCTCCTGAACCCCAACCTCTTATCAGGTCTAACCTCTTTTTGCTTCTTTCCCCTTTAGTTTCATTTTTTTTTCTTTTCGCTGGCATAGGAGGGAGGGAAACAGAATCTTGGCGTCCTTCAGACATTATTGGGACCCTGTTTTTTCCTTTTGGGACAGGATCTTACTCCATAGCCCAAGTTGCCCAAGTCCCCCAAGTTGTGGGGGCTGGTCTCAAACTCATGACTATCCTCCTGCCTCTGTTTCTCAAGTGATAGGATTACAGGTTTGAGCTGCTGTGCTCTCTGGGTCCTCCAGCTGCTGCTGGAGGTTGGTGGCTTCTGGGACAACGGCAGGTAGCGGATCTGGGTAGCGGACCTGGGTAGGCTCTCGTCCCGGCCTTGAAGGGTTCGTATGCAGGGCTCCCACCCCCAGCGTCAGAAGATCGGGTCACAGGCAGAGGGGGCAGAGCAGCTTTTTTGAAGGGACAGGGATGCCACAGTTGGCAGTTGGTACACGAGGGGTCCACAGCCTGGTCACAAGAGGAGCTGAAGTCACTCTTTCCATCTGTGTCGCAGGACCCTATGCAGGGCCTCTCTGAAGGGACACTTGGCTGTCCTGTCTGAAGGGACACTTCGCTGTCCTCTCTAAAGGGACACTTCGCTGTCTTGTCTTCATTATGCTCTTGACTCCTGGAGGGCCTTGCTCCTAATGTCCGATGGCCACCTGGTTAACAGTCACTGAGGTGTGACACCCAAAGGCAGAGACCTCATCTGTGTTCCTCACTTGGTGCTTAGCAAAAAGGCAGGGCTGTGTGGACAGTTGTTTCTGGGCGGCAGAGCTACCCAAGTCTGTCTGCTGTGCCTAAATGCCCAGCCTCAGTACTGGAGGGGTGTTACCCCACAGCACCCTCCCAGCGGATAAGGCCAGCTGATCTCTAGCCATCAAAGTTCCTCTGGGCACTCATGCTACTGGCCACACTCCCGAGTCCTGGTTCTAGCAGCTGTTCTTGAGCACCACTGTGCAAAGCTTGTATAGCAGCGTGTTGGCTGGGCCTGGGGCACCGAGCTGGTCTTCTGTTGGCACTGTTGGGAGCACCAGCCCATGAGAGTCACACCAGCTGTTTCTCTCCTCTAAGCACCTCAGGTCTGGCTCCTTCATTCCTCCCTACTGGTTTTCCTAGCATAAACACCCGTCATGCTCAGAGATCCTACCTTTCATACAGCCGAACAGGCATCCCGTGGGCAGGATGGACGGCTATTGGTCTCTGCTTCCTATGCCAGGACTGGTCTCAGGCAGAAAGTGGCAGAGCCCTGAGGTCTTCTTGGATCAGGGCTGCTGTGGGGCCTCGGTCTTTGGCAGTGGGATACCCAGGGCCGAATGGGCCTGCTGGCTCCGTGCCTCGGCCACCTGGCTTGGGGAGCAGAAGTCCTCCAGGAAGATCTGGGCCAGGTTCCGGAGCCGTATGTTGGCTGAGAGAGAAAAGCGCAGCATGCACTGGACCACAGGCAAGGAGATGAGCTCGGGATGGGAGCCCGTGCCGGGCGAGCTTAGGTACATGAGTGTGGTGACTGCAGATAACACCGTCTCCTCGTTGGGACTGGACAGGCAGTTGGTGATGAGCGGGATGCCTCCAGCCTGCAGAATGTGCTCCTTGTTCGCCTTGTCCGGGGACAGGTTGCAGAGGCCCCCTGGAGAAAGGCAAGGTTGAGCCCGGGTGCTGTGGTCCTGGCTCTCTCATCTCTCCTCCCAGCACCTCTGGCCAGTGAGCCTGGGGGAGTGCCCAGGCCTGGGGAAAGTTTGCCCATGGACAAGGACTGCAAGGTCACCGAAGCCCAGACTTCTCAAGACTTCAGAAATCCAGCCTGCTCTATCAGCCCTAAGTGAAGCAGACACAACACCATGCCTCGCAGTGACTAGAGAGGAGAGGAGGAAAGTTCAGAGTGAGAGACCAGTGACTCTGGATTTAAAAAAAAAAAAAAAAACTGTCAAGAGGGCTGGAGAGATGGCTCAGAGGTTAAGAGCACTGGCTGCTCTTCCAGAGGTCCTGAGTTCAATTCCCAGCAACCACATGGTGGCTCACAACCATCTGTACTGAGATCTGGCACCCTGCTCTGGCGTGCGAGCATACATCGAGGCAGAATGTTGTATACATAATAAGTAAATAAATCTTTAAAAAAAATAACTGTCAAGAGCAGGGAAGGACTGGGAGGAGAAACTGTGGCCAGCATGTAAAATAATAAACAAACAAACAAACAAACAAATAAATAAATAAAACTATCAAGAGATGGCTCAGAGGTTAAGAGTGTTGACAGCTCTTCCTAAGAACCCGTATTCAAAAAAAAAAAAAGACTGCAAAATCAATGGAGAAAAAAAAGAACCCGTGTTCAGTTCCCAGCACCCACATGGTGGCTCACAACCACCTGTGACCAATTCCAGGGGCTCCAATGCCCTCTTGTCTCTATAGACACCAGGCATGCATGTAGCACATGTACGTACACAGACAAAACACTGATATAAAAACAAGAACCAGGACCCCTTCTTCCATTCTCAGGGTAGGTCCCCTGACCTAATGACCTCTTGGCCGTGGAGACAGATGCTAATTTTTACAGAGAAACACTGCTTAGCTTTGGCTCCTCAGTGCCGGAAGATGGCTTCCTGTACGTGCTGACTCAGCTTCTGGCCATCAGGGCGCTAGGCCCCTCTGCCTAGCTGGCAGCATCTCTTGAAGATGAAGAGGAGGGTGAGGGCCCAGAGAATGGCTGAGAGCTTCTGAGACCACAAACTGGGCCGGGGCACCGAGATGGTCCCACATGACCCACCAGAGCCCCTGCCCAGTCCATGACCCTGAGTCTGCCCGCTGTGAAGGGCTACGGAGTTGGGCAATGGTGGCATACACTTTTAAGCCCAGCACTCTGACTCTGAGGCCAGCTACAGAGAGGGCTACATGGAGAAACCCTGTCTCAAACAAACTAACAGCCGCCCACCATACAAAAGAACCAAGCTGAGTTCGAGGTCAGGCTGGTCTACAGAATGAGTTCCAGGACAGCCGGAAGAAAAAAAAAAGGTGGAAGCAGCCTGTGTTCCCTGGAACTGGAGGACAGGCTCTGCCCGGGCTTCCCCTCTCCAGCCTTCTTGGGCTGGAGAGACCACACAGTCCTTAAGAGCACTGACTGCTCTTCCAGGGGACCCAGGTTCAATTCCCAGCACCCACATGGCAGTTCACAACTGTCTGTAACTCCAGGATCCAACACCCTCACACAGACTTACATGCAGGCAAAACACCAACGCACATAAAATAAAAATAAACTAAAAACAAAACAAAAAAAATAAAAAAAATGGACTGGAGAGAAAGTTCAACAGTTAAGACCACACACTGCTCTTGCTGAAGATCTGGGTTCAGTTCCCAGATCTTTTTTTTTTTTTTTAATATTTATTTATTTATTATGTATACAATGTTCTGTCTGCAGGCCAGAAGAGGGCACCAGACCTCATTACAGATGGTTGTGAGCCACCATGTGGTTGCTGGGAATTGAACTCAGGACCTTTGGAAGAGCAGGCAATGCTCTTAACCACTGAGCCATCTCTCCAGCCCCCAGTTCCCAGATCTTTATAAGCAGCTCACAACCACTTCTAACTCAGCCCCATATTGCCTGATTACCTGACGCCTTCTTCTGTGTCCACATGGACCCACCCCACCTTCACCCCTACCACACACATACACATACATGAAATAAAACCTTCTGAAGTCCTAAAGGTAAAGGAAAGCAATGCTGGAGTTGGGGAGATGGTACTTGTCACGCAGGATGAGCACCTGAGCACCCGCAGAAAAAGTCAGACATGATCATGTGGGTCTGTAACTCTTCATAGGGGCAGAGAGAGGAGAGAACAGGAGTTGTGTGTGTGTGTGTGTGTGTGTGTGTGTGTAGTGAGCTCCAGAGTCAGTGACAGCCACAGAGGAAGACCCTTAACCTCTGGCCTCCACACCCATGAACGCACACATAGAAAGAATTAATTAGTGTGTGTGTGTGTTTGTGTGCCAAGTGATAGAGTCTTACAGTATAGCTCTGGCTGGTCTAGAACTTGCTATGTAGACCAGGCTGGCATTGAACTCACAGAGACTCATCTTCCTTTGCCTCCCAAATGCTGGCATTAAAGTCCTGTGCCACCATGCCTCCCTACAACCCTCTACATTTTTTTTTTATTAAGAAACCAGATTTAGGATGGATCTTGTATGATCTCACTCATATAAAGTGCAAGACCAGGTAAAAGCAACCCATTGGAACAGAGGTCAGAGCTGCGCCTGCACGGGGCACATGGGGGAAACAAGCCACATCTCGACAGAGGAGCCGGTACATGTAGGGGCACATACCTTAATGAACTTAAGGATTAATTAAACTGCCTGCCACTCAGTGCATCTCACTGTACACTCTCCACACTGCACTTACAAGGCAGTTACGAAACAGAAAGGGGCGGGGCTGGGGTGTGGCTTGGTGGCGGAGTGCTCGCCTAGGTTCCTGGTTCATTCTCAGCACCATCAAAAAGAAAGATGAGAGAAAAGCAAGTCCTGACTAGCTGAATAATTTACTTTAGACAGACAAAGGCGGAAAAAAACAGCTCGAGGCAAGAGATGACAGCTCCGCTGGACACCAGTAACCATAGAAACCCAAGAGGCTGGAGAAGAAATCCCGAGGAGAACCTGAGATGGGAGGGCTGGACTGGGAGAAGCTGGTGGCCAGGAGTCACAGAGGAGGCACGGGTGCTGGGGGGAGGTGCTCTCAGGATTTTCCTGGGGATTTATTTATTTTTTTTATTTTTATTTTTTTTTGTTTTTCGAGACAGGGTTTCTCTGTGGCTTTGGAGCCTGTCCTGGAACTAGCTCTGTAGACCAGGCTGGTCTCGAACTCACAGAGATCCGCCTGCCTCTGCCTCCCGAGTGCTGGGATTAAAGGCGTGCGCCACCATCGCCCAGCTTTCCTGGGGATTTAAAGAGGTGACACAGACAAGGCTCCATCGGCACTGGGCACCTCCTGACTGGGTGAGCTCTCCCTGAGAAGGGCCAAGAGGTTCCTTCCACTTAAGACCTTGCCCACCTCAGGGCACAAGGCTGGCATAGCCGGTGAAGTAGGGTGAGGTGGCAAACACCCACAGTCCTTGCTACTAGGGCAGCTGAGGAAGGAGGATCACTCAAGCTCAGGAGCCCAGGGGAAGCCTGGACAACATAGTAAACCCTTCCTTCACTCAAAAAATATAAAACCGATCGTGGAAATACCGGTAAAGGTACTTGAGCCTGCCTGGTGGCCCAAGTCTAAGGACAGGAACCACAGAAAGATGGGACTGTGCATGCAAGCCACTGCACTCCGCCTGTACTTTTCTTGAAAAGAAAAGTTCTTTCCAATGACAAACACATCTAATTAAATCTAAAGAGAAACACACTGTTGCTTTCCAAAGACACTGTAGGCAGCCTTTGAGCACTACTACCACCTGGTGGCATCGTTATGCATTGCAAGATACAGGAAGGCAATTTAACCTGAATTCTCAGGTCATTTTTTTAGTGGGGCGGGGATGGGGGACAGGGGTTCTAGATAGTGTTTCTCTGTATGTAGCCCTGGCTGTCATGGAACTCTGTATATGTATACCAGGCTGGCCTCAAACTCTCAGAGATCCACCTACCTCCACCTCCAGAGTGCTGGGATTAAAGATGTGCGCCACCACCGCCTGGGTAGAGGCCACTTGTTGAATCTAGCTTTAAAACTGCCAAGTACCCGGTGCTGTCCTGAGAACCAATCGGTTTTCACAGAAGCAAGGTACTTATTACGTTGCTCTGTATCCACCGCTCTGGGATGAGAGAGATGCACAGGATGTTCTTAGCCGGGGCTGCAGCTCGGCTCTTTCGTTCATTAATGAGTATGTACAGGGGTCTAGCTTTGTAGCTGATGCCCCATAATTCATCCACAGTCGCAATCATGGGCAGCTTTTTTGTTTTGTTTTGTTTTTTCAGAAAGGGTTTTGCAGTGTAACCCTGGCTGTTCTGGATCTCACCCTGTAGACCAGGCTGGCCTTGAACTCAGAGATCTGCCTGCTTGTCTCCTGAGTCCTGGGATTAAAGGCGCACCCTGTTGCTGCCAGCACCTCTACCACTGCCCAGTGGCTGTTAGTTCCTCTGTGACTAAATGTAGCACCAGGTGCAGCAGTATGGTAGGCCTTCACACTAGCGCTTACTCCTAACTGTGGCAGAGGGGGCAGTGTCATAGCAACAAAAGCAGGGAAGATGAGGTCCTGGAGTTGAGCATGGGTTCTGCCCGCTGGGTCCCCTCTGCAGAGCTCAGATCCTCGAAGGCGAGGCTAACCCCGGCTCTAATGTCACAACTAGTGGGAGTCAGCCATGCGGAGGAGAGGTTTCCTGATCTGCGAGGAGGGTTTCGTCCCACTTGCTCGACGCAGGGCAATCCCACCTCACTCTTCCCTGGAACCGACAGCTGGACCTGGCTATGTTGACGAGGGGCTACTGTGGCGTTCGGGGCACTACCACAGCTGGCGGATAACTGCAACCCGTGGCACCCCCAGATCTCAGGCTCATGTTTCAGAGCCAGAGAGGACGACTCGGGGATCAGTTCTCGCCTACAGTGTGTGTCCTGGGGACTGAAAGGTAGCCAGACAGCAAACGCCTTTCCCCACGGGCCATCTCTCTGGTCCTTTCCACTTCCATTAAAAAGAAACACAGTATTCTGCCTGCATTTATTCCTGCAGGCCAGAAGAGGGCACCAGATCTCATTACAGATGGTTATGAGACATCATGTGGTTGCTGGGAATTGATCAGGGCCTTTGGAGCCAGTGCTCTTAACTACTGAGCCAGCTTTCCAGCCCCTCCACTTAAGTTTTAAACCTGGCCCCTTGTGAGTTCGAGACCAGCCTGGTCTACAAGAGCTAGTTCCAGGACAGGCTCCAAAACCACAGAGAAACCCTGTCTCGAAAAATAAACAAAACAAAACAAAACAAAACAAAACCTGGCCCTTAAACTTTACCGAATCTTTGAACCCAGTTTGTAAGGGAGATTCTTTATGCAATGAAACTTCAAAAACCATAAAATCATCTCACCCGCACCACATCTCGGATGTGTCCTGTTGTTCTTAAGCCCCCACCTCTGACGCCCACACTTTGACCACATTGTGGAAGATCTCATTTCTCCAAGGACACAGATGTATCTGGGAAGAGGTCAGTCAGGCCCCCAGCCCAAGTCCCACTGCAACAGGGTTCCACTGCAGCTCCTAGCTGCTGACAACAAGCATTATCTCCAGGGTGAGCGGCAACACCGGGAAGGAGAGCAGGCCCACACTGACCTCACCCCCCAACTGCATGCTAGTGCTGCAGGAGCAGACAGCTATGGCCCGGGAGCAAGGGCAGGGTACAACCAGCATGCTTGACGCTAGGCTTTCTCCACTTAACCCTGCCTAGGTATCCGCTGTGAGGCTGAGGATCCACATACCTACTGCCCCTGCTTTTCTAGAGGGCGAGAATCCCTGAGCAGAAGGGTGGTTCCCTGATGGGATATTGTTCCATCCTACCTGGGAGAAGAGAGAAGAGATTGTAGCTCGAAAGTGATCTGGATTCAGGTCCATGGGCAGAGGCCTAGGAGACCCTGTAGTGGCAGGCAAAGACCCTAACGAGTAGCTACTTACAATTTCCCTCTGACAGGTGACCGAGGGAAATGACACATGAGATGGTAACTGAATCCAAACCAGTCTGATCCCCCAGCCCAGCTCCTTCATATCAAAACTCACTGTTTGCCAACAGACAGATTTGGTTTGGGTTCTGCAAGACTTGGCCAAGGGCAATCTGACCTGTCTTGTCTCTTGCCTGGCTACTGCAGAACCAAACAGTCCCTCATGAGGCCTCTGTGTCAGTCATGTCTGGGACTACATCCTTTGAAGACTCTTTTCCAAATCTGCCTCTTGACTCTCCTTCCATCTTCCACCCCAGGCCAAAAGACCTGCACACCCTTGAACTGCAGAGATAAGCAGAGCCAGGCTTGCTTCCCAGGGAGATCACCTCCTTAGTGCCCCCATTAGGTCAGGGACAAAGACTAGACGCTCCGAGGTGGACACAGCGCTCTTGGCAGCAGGGCGGGGGTGTGGCAGGGCTCCCCTCTAGCGCCAGAGGTGATCCAAGGAAGGGAAATGACGAGTCACTGAATCTGTTTCTAGGTCCCACTGGGACTCTCCTTTTTAGCTGCATACGATAAATACAAGAGCAATCTAGTCTGCAGAGTCCCAGAGATTCAAGGCTGCGAGCTGGAGCCGCACCTGACACTAGAGACTTAGATCAGGGGAAGGTGGACAGGCATAAGAGAAGAGCTCGGAAAAAGAAACTGGCCACTGTCACCATTCCCAGGGCAACAGCAGTGGGGCAGAGGCACAAATGGAGGTACCTGGGAACACATTTAAAGATCAGTATGTTTGTAGGGTTTGTTGTTTCTGAAGACAAGGTCTCCCTATGTAGACCCTAGTTGGCCTCTGCCTCCAGAGCGCTGGTCAGCTGGGCATGGTATACACAGCTTTAGTCCCAGCCCTAAACATACACCTACCATCTGTTACTGTGTGTTTCTGTAAATCTTGAGTTCTCAGCACTGACCTTACAAAGCTGTTAAACTCTGACAAACACTGAGGATGTTCTATGTCCCACAGTACCAAACATTCAGCCAGGTTTGATTATGTTTTCACATAATGAAATGAACAAACAATCCATCTTACTAGTATGCAAACACTGTCTTTAATAAATAGCAAAATTATGTTTACCAAAGATCCCCCACCCCTTGGACCTCAAAGTTGTTATTTAGCTGAAAAATCACCCTAAATTCCTGATTCTTTTGCCTCCACCCACCCAAAATGCCAGAACTTTCTCTCTCTCTCCATATATATGTTTGTTTTTTTGAGGCAGGGTTTCTCTGTGCAGTTTTGGAACCTGTCCTGGAACTTGCTCTGTAGACCAGGCTGGCCTTGAACTCACAGAGATCCACCTGCCTCTGCCCCACGAGTACTGGGACTAAAGGCTTCAGAACTATATTTATGATTTGTTATAGTAATACAGTTCGAAGCCAGCCTGGTCTACTGAGTGATTCCAGGACAGTCAAAGCTGTTACACAAAGGAATCTTGCCTCAAAAATAAACAAACAAAAGTATGTGCTAAAAGAATTTTTATTTGTTCTTAATTCTAGACTTCTTCCCATGGCCTGGATCTAAAGTCCCTGTGTTATAACCGCTCTAACTCCACCCCATTCGACTCCTCACTTAAAGCAGCCCCAATACACCTGCTGCCCCCCCCCCCCAACACCTCCTTGCTTAGGGCCTTTGTCCACACTGCAAACCCAAGAAGGCCAAAGCTGAAGTTACGCCGCTTCCTATTGCTCCATCTGGCTTGTTTGTTCGCACCTATCTCCCCCTTCTAGAACACGAACTCCTTCAGGGCAAAGGCTTTTCCCCAAACTGTTCACCGTCTCTCCAGAACTGGGACCAGCACCTTCTTTATCTATCATTGGGCAGAGGAGATGGCTCAGTGGGTAAAAGAGCTGCCCTGCAAACCTGACAACCTAAGGTCCATACCAGGAACCTACATTAAAAAAATGTATAGATGCATCTGTAATCCCAGCACTCTTAGGAGAGACGAGAGGTTGAGACAGGAGGATCAGCTAGAAGCTCATGGGCCAGCTATAGATGCTGCTCCTCACAGAAGAAACAAGAGAGCCCACCTCAGCAAACCGGAAGCAGAGAACTAGTAACTATCATTCGTTCATTCATTCAGACACAGAATCTTACTATGTGACCCTAGATGACCTAGAATTTAATAGGCAGACTAGGGTGGCCTTGAACTCATAGACATCCACCTACCTCTGTCTTCTGGGATAAAAGGCACGTGCCACCATACCCAGTGGAAACTGACTTTTGAAAAACTTTCCTGACTTTCATGCATTCGCTGTGGTGTACATACCCATACTTACACACACACACACACACACACACACACACACACACAAAGTTAAAAACAAATCTACCATGAATACATGAATAATTCAAACGGTCTTACAATCATCTAACCCCAGGGGTCCTAGGCTATAAATTCCACGTCACCTTTGCATCTCTCGATATGCAAGAGCAAGCTCCAAACGCCTTCCAAAGCAGTTTCAACTCGCTTCCTTGCTCATTACCTCTTTTCTAAGAGGAAGCAAAGGCACAAAGAGCTGGCAGTGACTCCCAGACCTGTTACGGACTAGCTGTGACCCGGACAATGTATGGAGGAGGCAGTGGCACACATATCTGGGAGGTCTGCCCTGGCAGATGAGATTCCTAGCCTAAGGACTAACTTGTTTCGTGACAGTGACTTATTCTATATCCCAGGCTGGCCTCCGAGTCACAGCAATGCTCCTGCCTCAGCCTCTCATACTGCTGGGTTTACAGGTGAGTGCCATCACGCCTGGCTGAAGGACTCACTTCTAAGTCTCTGATGTCGCTCTAGCCCGTATCTAGGGGCCGGCCTAACCCTTACCAATAGCAAATTTCACTAGCGTTTCGTTCTCTTCTGACAGCGAATCGAGGAATAGGTCTAGGACTTGCAGCTGCCGCAGATACTCGTAGTTGCCCGGGTCATAGGCGAAGTTAGCGAGGTTGGCAAGGACTTGTTCCTTGGCATCTGCAATGGGAAAGCGGTCCCGGGGTTGGGCCCGTGCGGCTGCTGCCATAGGAGCCCTGCCCGGTCCCTCGCGCCCACCCCACACCTCTCACCTTGGCTCTCGGTCTCCTGGAACTCATTGACCAGCGCCTGCAGGTACCCTAGCCGCCCGACGTGGGGGTCTACCTTGGGTTTCTGTGCCATGGCTGGAGCGGCGAAGGAGCCGGGAGGACGGGTGGGAAGGAAGAGGCCACAAGGTCGCGCAAAACCCTCGCCTGGACCCTGATCTGTCCCGGGAGGCGACAGAGCGGCAGGCAAACCCGGCCCGGTCCTGGGTTTGAATCTGCAGGGATTTGCAGCTGGAGATGGGATCTGGGGATGGGTAGGGATCTCAGGATCCTGGCAGAGCCGGGTAAGGATTGGATACCAGAGGCACACCCCTCACTTCGCTCTCCACACGGCTTCCGTGCTCAGGGCGGAAATCGCTCTAGTCCCGCCCCAGGGAGCGGAAGGGGCAGGACCAGAAAGGATTGGGCGTGGTTATTAAGCGCCTGCTGGGCTTCCCCGGCGATTTCGCGAGCTCTAGGCTTTAGGCGTCAGCAGCGCAGCCGCGGGTTTGCGGAAAGGGAGGGAGGAGGGAAGGCGGGGAGGCGGGAAGGCAGGCGGGGAGGCGGGAAGGGAAGGAAGGGAGGGAAAGATGGATGGAACTGACTGACTGAAGGACTTTATGGTTATCTAGGCATGGTGGTACTTTAACCCCAGCACTCGGAGGAAGAGGCTGGAGGACCTCTATGAATTTGAGAACAGCCAGAGTTCAAGGCAAGCCAGGGCTACATGGCAAGACCCTGCCTACAAACCAAAACACTCCCCAAACCAAAACAAGATCTAAGGGTCCCAAGGAGCATCAGGGAGGGAGGCAGCTTTGCCATGCTGTTGCCATGGAGGTGGAGGATGCAGGCAGAAAGATTTTTTTAGGGCAAGGGTCAGGGGTCAGGTACTTAGTTCTGTTTGGTACCAGGATCCTGGGTTATAGCAGAATGGGTTATGTACTTTACCTTTTCTTGGCCCCCACGTCTAGGGTTCAAGGCTGTGGTTAATCCCTGCCCAGTACCAACCTGGGACAAGAGTTTTGCCCTGGTCTGGGTGCTTAAGTACTGAAGCTGCCCCGTGAGAACTCTGGGCCCATTGGTTTTTGTGGAGCCTGTCTAGCCTGGGGAAATACATCTCAGCTCAAGATGGCCAGGAGTCTCCTCGGTGTCTGATTAGAAAGATCTGGGGACCATGAGCCAGAAACTTGGGGACAACAGGGAAGCAAGTTCCACCTTTATGTGGCCGGGAAAGGCCTCAGACCATCCCTAGAAGATTTTTGAGGGGATCAGCAAAGTGTGTGTTCTGGAATCTCAAAGGCCATCCAAGTCTCCCTTGTTTGCAGGGTCCTTTGGGAAAGAACCTCAGCCTTTGGATTTGTGCTGAAGGCAGAGTGACTTGGATTCGTTCTCTGTCCAGTCCCTGGAACACAGTAGATGCTCAATAAATACGTGTTAAGGAATTTCACCCAGAGATTTCTTTTTTGTTTGTTTGTTTTTCGAGACTGGGTTTCTCTGTGGTTTTGAAGCCTGTCCTGGAACTAGCTCTTGTAGACCAGGCTGGCCTCGAACTCACAGAGATCCGCCTGCCTCTGCCTCCGGAGTGCTGGGGTTAAAGGCATGCACCACTACCGCCCAGCTAGAGATTTCTTCTTTTGAACTTACTGTGTAGCTAAGAATATCTCATCCTCCTGCCTCCACCTTCCGAGTGCTGGGGTTACAACACACACACTTCTAGGCTTAGCTGAGTGGGGAGATTGAACCTAGAGGCTGGTGCATACTTCCATTCTAAGCTACATTCCTATCTCATTTCTTCTTTGCTTGTTGCCTGGGGATTGTTGCCATTATTACCAACGGGCAAGTGAGATGAAAGTTTCCTAGCTGGAGGCTCATGGATACCTTTCCTTAACTGTCTCCTGGAAGTGGACCTGTTAGCCAGCCCCAACTCTGTTTTCCATTAGGGTGGAAAAACAGGTCCTGGCATTTTCCGTTCTGAGCACAAGCTATGCCTGGTGGCCAAGCTCAGGACCAAGTTGGGATCAGGAAAGCAGGGGTGGTTAGACACAGAGGCAGACTTTTCAGTCTGAAGGTGACATAATCTCATACAGGCCAAACTTTTTTAAAAATTATTTTTATGTGTATTTATTTTTGTGTGTATTTGTATGTGCGTGCCACAGTGTACCTGTGGAGACCAGAGAACAACTTGTGGTAGTGGGACCTCTCCTACCACCACGCGGATCTCTGGGATCAACCCCAAATTGCCAGGCTTGGCAGTAGGCACCTTTACCATCTCCATCCAAGATCTAGAGATTGTGACCACGAAGCTAGTGCATCGCTGCAGTACTGCCTTTGGCCATGAGGGGGCACTCGTGACAGCATCTTAGAGGAGCTAGGCTAGTCCTAAAGATGCTTATTCATGCCAGATGGATATGCGGAGGAGGAAAGCTGGCGTCAGCCATGAAAATAAAATCATTTTTCCTGATAAGGTTTTCTCGCTGGAGCCTGGTTGAGCTTGAACCAACAAACAAGACCAAGAAGTTTCTGCCAAGCTGGGAGAGCAGAGGAAATTTACTCAGGCCTGTTTTCTTCTTTATTAGTTCAGAGTTTATGATCCGCTGCCTGCAGGGAATGTTTTTGTGTATAATTCAAACAGTCTGTTTTCCCATTCCCTGGAGTGCCCTGCTGGAATAAGCCTGGGCTGATGACAGACAGCTCTGTGTGCTGACCTCAGAGGGCAGCACAGAAGTGTGTACGCGGGCATAACTCCAGGCCTTGGGGTCAGGCTAGCAACAACCGTGGCTGATTTAGCCCGCGACTGCCTCAGGGTTGATATCTCCAACACATCCCTGCGAAAGGGGAACCTCAGAAGGCCAAGAGCAGAGCACAGGCTACTGTTTGCTCAAGCCTAGTTTTACAGTGTCCCGTAGGCTGCCTAGCCGGCTGGCCTTCCTGCCTCTCGGTCGGTCAAATGTCTGCCTTTCCCTATGTGGATACAGAGTGGGGTAAAAGAGAAGATGCTGGTTCAGGCCCTGCTTGATGGCAGAAGACTCCTCAGACTTCATAAATTCTGAGACCCAAGCAGGAGGAGCCCTGCAAGCCAGCAGTTTCCTCTCCTGTCCTCTCCAGAGGTGCTAGGACCAGAGCGCCACCAAACAGCCAGTTTGACCCCATCCTGTATTGAGACCATGTTCTCATCCTGACCCTCCATCTCTGCCTCTCCTATGGCTCCAGTCAACGTGAGGCTCCACCTCTCGAAGCAACTCCCTTAATCTTCCTGACCTAAGGGGTCAGGGCTGATTATTTGGGAAGAGAGGAGGAGAAAGTTCTTGGAAGAAAGGAGAATTCTTCAAAATTCTCTGGAGGCCAAGGAGGACGAAGAGAGTTGACACAGGAAGGCTGGGTGGGAAGACCTATGGTGTCAGGTAGGAGCAACTGTGAGAGACAGCGCAGATGAGCCAGGCATAGCTGCTCACGTAGGACTCAGATCCATCTTCTTGGGACCCAAGGAAGAAGGCCAGGAAGGCCCATTTCTACACTCTGCTTCCTGGAAGGAAGGTCTCTCACGGACCCCAGAGCTCAGCTTGGAGGCAGGTCACATGTGACCTCTGGAGTTCAGACACTGGTCACGTAGCATATGCTTTCAGGGCACAGTTGCTTCCTGGCACCATCCTTGTCTTCTGAGCTAAGACCCTGCCTTGGAGCAGACTCCGAGATGGCATCTTCCACCTTGGCTTGCCCATTTTGCTTCAGCTTCTTCTTCTTCTTCTCCTCGGTGTAGAAGCCCCCGCCGATGAAGAGGGAGGCTGAGATGAGCAAGAAGCTTGAGGCGTAGAAAATGGACTTGAAGTTGTTGGTCATGTCCAGCAGGAGCCCTGAGGGACAGAAAACGAGTTACTCCCCCACAGAAGCTAGAATGGGTCCTCCAACTAACTTGTGTATTTGAGGAGGGTAGAGATTTTAGATTCACAAGAAACTGGGGCTGGTACCTTGGAGGTGCACAGTAGATACGTGTGGAATAAAAGGAGGGGAGGAAACACCTGGCTTCTGGCCTAGGCAGATGTCCTCCCCAGGAGAGAACCAAAGGGCCCTTTACCCTTGGTGGCAGGGCAAATGGAGAGAAGGGTCAGTGGAATCCGAGCTGTTTGCCCAGCCATGACTTTTGGCCCTAACCCTATCTTTTTAGGCATTCATTTGCCTGCAGAGCTTCCTGGGAAACTGGAACTCACTGATACTGGGTGATGAGGGCGCACACCTTTAGTCCCAGCACTTGGGAGGTAGAGGCAGGTGAATATATGAGTTCGAGGCCAGCCTGGTCTACAGCATGAGTTCCAGGGTGGCCAGGGCTACACAGAGAAATCCTGTCTCAACAAAACAAAACAAAACAAAAAACCCAAAACAACACAAAACAAAACAGCAGCAACAACAACAAAACAAAGCCGAAAAACCAAAAAAGCAACTCATTGAGCTGAGTGTAGATAGTCTGGCCATAGTCACCGCCACACCGCTTGAGTGCCGGCTACCCCCAGGACCAGCTTTCTCCCACCCGCCCTGATGGTCTCCCTCAGGTGTGCAGTGTGCAGTAGCCTTCCCCTATGGGCCTCATCTTACAAATTCTGCTTGTTTTCCTCCTAGCGTCAGCCCCCACGTGTCCCTTTGCTGCCATCCCTGAAGGTCAGGCCCAAGAGCGGGGCTTTGACCAGGTGCACTCTGTGACTGGTCTGGGTAGAACTGGATGTGCTCCTCTCTGCATTCGGTAGCTGGCATTCTAGCTCAGAGAGAAAGAGCAATTGCCTGGGACTCACAGGCGGGAGAGCCAGGCTGTTAATTACAGTAAATGCAGGTATGGCTCTTATCCCTCTTATCTGCGAGTGTACCCTTTGCTTTGGACCTTGGGATCCTTACTGCAAGGCGGTGCCTTTTATCATTGTGCTTCACTGATAGGAGAAGAAGGGCAGAAAAGATGACGACAAATTCACATAAGCCTGGAGTGCAAAACTCTTCCCTCTGTTTCTCCTTCCTTCTCTCTCCTCCCTTAAAAGAACTTTTACTGAAGTGTATAAGAATTTTGTGTTCGCGTGTAAATGCATGCCACATGTGTGCAGTACCCACAGAAGCCTGAAGGGGGCATTGAATCCCCTGAAACTGGATTTGCAGATGGCTGTGAGCCATCATGGGGTACTGGGAACTGAACCCAGGTCCTCAGCAAGAGCAACAGTATTCTTAACTGTTGAGCCATCTCTCCAGCCTCTCCCTCTCTTAAAAGAGATTCATTTATGTATTATGGTTGTTTTACCTGCATGTTTATAAGTGTACTGTGGAGGCCTGAAGAGGGCGCTGTACTCCCTAGAGCTGGAGTTACAGCGAACAGTTGTGAACTACCACACGGGTGTCAGCAAGGAACCCGGTCCTCTGTAAGAGTAGCAAGTGCTCTTAGTTCTCTCTCTCTGTCTCTCTTTTCTCTGTCGGGGAGGCTGAGACAGGGTCTCACATAGCCCAGGCTGGCCTCAAACTTGCTCTGTAGCCAAGGGTGACCTTGAACTCTTGACCTTCCTGCCTCCATTTCCCAACTGATGGGATGACAGGCAGGCATGTATCACCAAGTCTGGCCAAGCCTATATTTTCATACCTTGATTGTCAGGTAGATAACACACTATAGCATGGTCCCTGATCTTCTGGGGGAAAGGTGAGGATCACAGATTCAAGTCCCTTGTCGCAGTGGTAGACTGGGCTCAAATCTGCTCAGACGTTCTCCTTTGCTTTGCTCCCTGTGTCCTACCTATACAGGCCCTACCTGGGCCTGGCTGCCCTCCCTCCCCGGCTCTCACCAGCCAGTGGTGGAGAGATGAGAGAAGCCACGCCACATAAGACAGTGAAGAGGCCCAGCGCACTGGGGAACCGGTCCATTGGGACAGTGTCCATGAGGACCTCGAAGATGAGGATCCCGATGCCGCACATGGACAGGCTATACACCAGGCAATAGCTCAGGAGCACCGAGAAGTCCGCTGACACTGTGCATATTAGGTTGGTGAGCCCGTTGACAAGGATCGCCGCGGTGAACAGATACTTCCGGTAGGCAGCCAAACTCTTCCTGCCTGCCAGCAGCCCCGCCACCGGCCGCAAAAAGATGTTGCAGAAGCCGACGACTGACATGAGCATGGCCGCCCAATACTGGTCCACCCCGTGGTACATGGCGTACGGCACCAGGAAGATATGCGGCAGTGGGAAGCCCAGCGTCATCCACGTCACTCCCACTACATATATGCAGAAGCCCGTATTGTGCCGAAGGAGGTCCAAGGCCAGGTGGTACTGGATGGTTGAGACACACGTTGCCAGGCAGCTGCGCGTAGGTGTCTTGGGAGGTGGAGGGGGATCTTCTTTGGGCTCAGGGGCCACGTGGGTGGCAACGGGCCTCAGGATGGCTCCACACACACAGCAGTGAAGAAGGATGCCGCCAAAGATGAGGAAGGCGCCTCTCCAGCCCAGCGTTTCCAGAAGGTATCGCGCCAGCAGCGGCCAGAGAGTGACACCCAGAGAGTTGCCTATGGAGGCCAGGGCGTTGGCCAGGGGCCGGCGGCGGACAAAATACAAGCCCATCACTGTGATGCTTGACTGGAAGCTGAAACACATGCCCAGGCCTGTAGTGCGAGAGGGGACATCAGCACAGGGACATTCTAGGACTTTCCACCTCCACCCGGAGTAGGGGTCTTGGCTCATGTTCCATGACTGTCTCCTTTGGCACTAGGCCAGATACACTTCACCCAGCTCTTCCTCCCAGTTCTCCTCTGTGCGGCACTACAATAACCTTATCTTTTTTTTTAATCCAGGTATTATTATGGTGCGTGCCTTTAATCCCAGAACTAGGAGGCAGAGGAAGGTGGATCTCTATGCATTCAAGGCCATCCTGGTCTTCATAGGGAGTTCCAAGCCAGCCAGGGCTCCATAGTGAGACTTCGTCTCAAACAGTTTTTCTTCTAGAGTTATTAATTTTATGTGTATGAGTGTTGTGTCTGCATGTGTGTCTATGCACCATGTTCATGCCTAGTACTTGTGGAGCTCCAAAGAGGACATAGGATCTTCTGGAACTGGAGTTACAGATGGTTGTGAGCCACCTTGTGGGTCCCGGGAACTGAACCCAAGTCCTCTTGCCAGAGCAACAAGTGCTCTTAACTGTTGAGCCATCTCTTCTGACCCTAGATTTATTTTTATTTGTAATTGCACATATGTATATGTGTGTGTGTGTCTGAGTTCCATGCCTGCAGAGGTCAGAAGCGTCAGATCCTCTGGGGCTGGAATGATGGTGTTCTTAACATGGGTTCTAAGAACTAAACTCAGGTCCTCTGCAAAAGCAGTATACACTCAGCCACTGAACCGTTTCTCAAGCTCTTCACAGTGACATTTTAACATCAGCTATGAATGCCTCCCAAAGATTTCCTTCACACTTAAACAACCTAAGAGTTTCCTCCATCCTGGAAGACCGTGGTTTGACTTTGGCCTAAGTCTTGGGATCCATCTGAAGCCACTCCTGTCAATCACAAGGACCAAACCCTTCACGCTCCTCCTCCTCTGGACAGCAAACTGATCCCATACTTTGTGACCTTTCCCAGGGCCGTGCCTTCTGCCTGGACACCACCTCCCCAGAGGGGTCTCTTGCTTCTTTCTGTGCCTCCTCTGCCCCATAGTGGTCAGTGCTGGAGAAAAAGCTCCCAAAAGGAATCCCCCAGCCCTGTGCCACTACATCCTCAGTCTCCCACCTGCCTGCCCATAGGTGGCAATCTAGGTCTCTTCCTCTCTGCAGTCCAAAGCCTGGTTCCTGACCCCCTCACTCCTCTGTCCGCTGTCCGTGGGGCAGTGGCTCACACACGGCCTCATGGTTAAATCTCTATTTCTGTCCTTTGTCCTGTCTCCTCGCTCACTAGCGATCGAGCCCCTCCCACTAATAATCAAGCCCCTCCCAGCAGCAATCCAGCGCCTCCTACCAGTAATCCAGCCCCTCCCACCAGTAAATTCTCTGGTTTGCGTCATTTTTTCCCCCTCTTTACTGGACCGTTCTTTGTGGTGGCGCACGCCTTTAATCCTAGCACTCTGGAGGCTGTGCAGACACATCTCTGTGAGTTTGAGGCCAACCTGATCTACATCTAGAGTTACAAAGTTCCAGCCATTTCACTCTGTAGCTTAAAGTGGCTTGACACTATGCAGTCCAGTCAGGCCTCAAACTCACAATGATCCTTAAGACAGGATCTCATTATGTAGCCCCGGGTATCTTTCCTCCTGACTCACTTCTTGCGGTGGTCCCATCCCCTCAGGCCAGGAGGCTCTCACATCCCCAGCCTTGTCCCGTACTCTCAAGCATTTAAACATTCTAATGGACCTATCCCAACTGTCTTCTCCCCTGGGCTGACAGCAATTCCACCCGCCCTGCACCTTTGAGTAGCGTGACAGTTACCTGTGATTAATCCCGCCGTGAGGAAGAGCTGGCTGAGCGAGCCAGAGAAGGAGCTGGCCACCATGCCCAGGCTGGACAGCATGCCTCCCAGCATCATGGTCACTCGGCAGCCAAAACGTTTTATCAGGATGCTGCATAGGGGTCCTGTAGGTGAGACCAGTGGCCGTGGGTGAGGAGGTCTGGAGTCAGGGCACAGTAGGGCTGGGAGAGGGGTTCTGGGAGGAACTAGCCAGGGCCTTAAGAGAGAACTAAAATCTGCTAGCTTGGCTTCTGGTCTCCACCCTGCCACAGGCTGGCCATGTGGTTCCAGGAAGGCTTGACGCTCCTTTCTGCCTCAGTTTCCTCCCCTAGAGAATGAGTGGATAGATGAGGTGACCACAATAAGGACATCTAAAGGGCATATAGAACCCTCCTCTCACCTAAGCTGAGAACAATTCCATGTGGGTCTACCGATCTAGGATCATGACCTACATGAGCGTCACACCATGGCTTGGGGTTCGTCCCAGAAAGAGCCCCCTAGAACACTTGGTCTCAGTCTGCACCTCCAGGTCTTGCTCTCACCAACTCCACAGTCTTCTGGAAGATTGAACCCCTCACTTTCCAACCTCGTGCCTTTGACTGGGGTCCTGGACTACTCTGCACCTCCTTGCTCTGAGCTTTGGAGTGTCAGGGAGACAGATCAGGCCAGATTCCCTCTGCCCTCTGTTGCTGGTTCCAGCCATTACCCAGTCTACGTACCTAGGACATGCACCTAGGGACTGGTAGCTCAGGGGGCGAGAGGATGTTCAGCTGTAGGCCTTGGGCTCTGTCTTTTGAACACACAGAAAGACAGAGAGATTGATTGGGAGAGAGAGAACGATTGAAAACGGAGATATACTGGGAGAGGGAGAGAGAAACAGAGAGAGGCTGGAAGCGGGAGAGTCTGATCTGAGGGATATAGAGAGGCAACTGAGAGAAAAAGAAGGGAGGGAAGAAGGAAGGAAGGAAGGAAGGAAGGAAGGAAGGAAGGAAGGAAGGAAGGAAGGAAGGAAGGACTGTTGCTCCCTGAATCCAAACTTAAACAATTGGCTCCCTGTGGAGAAGGGGCTGTCTCACCCCCAATTGCTTTCTTAGTAGCCCTACTACATCTGGCAAGTAGAAACCAGCCAGATTGGCCAGCTGTTCCTAGATCTCACAGACCCATATCTTTGAGCATCCTGCCCCCAGGGAACACATACGATGGAGTTTCTCGTGATAACTTAGGAGGGCAGAGAAAGTGTATGCACACGCAGCACGTGTATGTGGATCTTTGATGGGAGGAAGTGTGGTATGAGCCAGTGTAGACACGAGAACACCAGATGGAGGGTAATGGTCTGACACTCAGAAACAGTCCCGCCAAGGCTGCTCTTGCAGCGGCAGAACTGACACTCAGAAACAGTCCCGCCAAGGCTGCTCTTGCAGCGGCAGAACTGAAACAAGCCTTGGAAGGGGTGGGTCTTCCCCACCTCTGGGACTTTACCTGACTCGGGAAGGTGACCTTGGGAAGAGCTCCAATTCACAGGTGAGGAGGGTGTGGAGCTGGGGTGGAGATCTTGAGCCACCTGTGCCCTCTGCCTGGCTGGGTATTGTTCCCTCCTCAATCTCTGCTGGCCTTGCCCTTGGTGTTTGTGTTCCTTCCTTTACTGGCCAATATTTTGGGTGAGCAACAGGCTTAGCACACTTATGTAGGCGAGAAGATTGCCAGGCAGGAATCTCACACCAACAGAAGTTGTGTGTGTCTGCAACAGGATAGTGAGGCCAAAGCTGGCTGGTGAGTTGGGGTTTCCATGGGATGCCTAGTCTCGTCTCCAGTCTCTCATCGAGATCCCTCCTCGACCTGCGTGATAAAGATCCACCTGAGATTCCCACTGGACTCCCCAGCCCTGAAGGCCAGGAGGCCACACATTCTAGGGCAACCATGGAGGTTGACAATCCCCCTGCTGCACCATCACCCTCTCTCTGCTAATTTCCTTTTTTCTCCGTGTGAGAGAAGTATCTAGAATAACCAATCATTACTTTGATGGAGGGAGTGGCAGAAAGGTTGATGGGGAGCTGGGATCAGTAAAGCCAAACAAACGTGTGTGTGTGTGTGTGTGTGTGTGTGTGTGTGTGTGACAGAGAGAGAGAGAGAGAGAGAGAGAGAGAGAGAGAGAGAGAGAGAGAGAGAGAGAGAGTGAGTCCTGTGGATAATTGGCTTTGCGCTCATTGACCGAGCCCCCTTTGAGGTCTCTTTCTATAGCATAACCCTCCTAGGTGTTGGGAAGATGTCCCTGGTGCCACTTGGTGTGGCTGGAGAACACGGAGAAGGGGAAGATGCGGTCTGTCTTCTCTCTAAGCTCCAGACTTTGTGTGTGTGGGTGGCTTTTCCTGTGTCCCCTCTTTATGGCTTGTCCTTTCCTATCCTGAAGCCGCAGTGAGGATCTCTAATATACTAACAATTCACAGCCCCATATACTTCCTAGCTCTTACTAGCTCCAGGACGCACGAGGTCTCCCCGTCACGTCACATGGGCCCTGGGCAGGATGCTGGCTATTATCTCCTTATTGGAGGGAAGGAAAAGTCCTGAGAGGCAGCCTGACCTGGCACTGCTGGTCCTAATGCCAGCGGTTACTCAGCCTGTCATTGAATGCCTCTGCTCTAGATCAGTCACCAGGAGGACTCTGGAATCATTACCTGGCTGTGTGCCTCAGGTGCCACCCCCACTTTCCAATCCCAATGCAGCACAGACTTCTAGGAACAGGACTGGATCCTAGCCAGGGGGGCCAGGCCCTGATCAAATCGAGCAAATCTCAGGGATATATCCAGGAGGTGGAGCCTATAGCCTCAGAGAGAGGGACCTCATAAGTCAGGAAGATCGTGTGTCCCCCACCCACAGAGTCCCCAACAGACCCTTTCGTCCCTTTTCCCTCACCCCCTCTTCGAGATGCTCACCCCCACCATGGAGCATGGCCCCCATGATAGAGGGAAACCATGAGGTCTCACTGTTGGTGGCCTGGAAGTCACGCTGCAGATCAGTGAAGAAGACGCCGATGCAGGAAGGGAAGCCCAAGGTGAGGGCCTGGGCTACCATACAGGCCAGCAGGACTACCCAGGCCCATCGGCCATCTGGTTGTTCCAGAACCTGGGGCATTCTCAGCTCCTAGGATTGCCACAGCCTTACGGTTACTTTGTGACCACAGCCGGGTAGAGAAGAGAATGGGAGGCTGTGGTTGGCAGGCTGCCAGCCCTCCCTCAGCCCACCTGCCACCCTGCCTGGGTGACTCAAACTGCTTCTTCCTTATACTCCAGCCCCGAGTATCAAGGAGGGGCACCGCCCCCTGGGAGGTGGCAAGAGGCCTTCGCATTGGCCTTGGCATTTCCTTCCACCCTCTTCCCAGGGACAGCCTGACTAGAGGTGGCAGGAAAGCCGCTGGGGCGGGGCGGGCAGTGGCCAATGGCACAGGTGGGTCAGTGGAATTCTCTCTAGCTATTACATCACCTGGGAACTGGCAGGCAGCACCTTCTAAATCACTTGATAACTGTTTCCAGATGAGCGGACCATGGGTCAGTAAGGTCCTGGTGTCTCTCAAGCTGGATATGGATCCGTTTCCAAACTTCCTTCGTACCAAGCTGCCTTCATTCCAGCACCAACTTTCGCCACACCTCAGGATCAACCCAGTTCACCTTCAGTAAGCAAGCTGTTGCAGAGGGCACTCAGCAAGGACATGGGGCCTGAAGGCTGCAAGGGGAGCCTTTTGTTGTTTTGGTTTTTTTTAGATTTATTTATTTATTATGTATACAACACTCCTTCCTTTTGGAACTGCCTTATAATACTCCTTTTATGAGGTATTGAAGACCAAGAGTCTGAGCTACACAGCTCGGCTGAATCCTGTTGCTAAGGACGTTTTTCTGAGCACACCCCACATACATAGAAATATGACACCATCTTCCCCGCTCCCTTTATTGCATTTCCTCTGACCATCCCTTTTTCTTTCCTTCCTCTGTCTCTCAGAGATCCATTTGCCTCTACCTCCTGAGTGGTAGGATTAAAGATGTGCATCACTATACCTGACTTAATTAGTTAATACTGTAAAAGGAAGTCTTTCTTCCATAGTTTAGGGTAGCCCGCAACTCTCTAAATGGAGTCGGTGTTCTCCTGCCTCACTCAGGCTCCCACACTAAGCTTCCAGCTGCAGCCTCTCGTTTGTGCCCGGAGCACCATCATTTGTGGAGACCACCATAAGACTTACTCATGTGAGCTCTGGGCACACCAGACCGAGGAACAATGCAACCTCCTCGACAAAGACATAAGAAGAGAGACAGGGTGGAGTGTAATGGAACACCAGTGCTCAGTCCGTGTCTGACCCTCCACATCTCACAGCCTCGGCCCAACAGATTGCCAGGTGACACTCGCGACTGTCCCCGACTTAGCTCAGCCTGTGGTCTGTCCAAGCCCGTAGCGGGTGGGGGTAGGGCGCTCTGCCTTTCCATCGCCTGTCTGTCTGTCCGCCAGTCCCTTGCTGACTCTGCCCCGCTGTGCTGTATGGCTTCTTTACTCATGCCCTTCCCCCCCCATACTTCCTCTTCAAGATCATCTGTAACCTGTGTGTTCTGTGAGGTATAATGTGATGTAACTCGAGTTTTCTTTCTTCTTTCTTTCTTTTTTTTTGAGAAAGGACCTTTTCAGTCCTGAAATTAGCTTTGTAAACCAGCCTTGAGTTCACCTGCCCCTGCTTCCTAAATTTTGGAATTAAAGGGGTGTGCCACCACCAAATGGCTGACTCTTCTTTTTTTTTTTTTTAAGATTTATTTGTGGTTTATTTTTTGTTTTTTCTTTTTCTTTTTAAAATATTTATTTATTATGTATACAATATTCTGTCTGTGTGTATGCCTGCAGGCAAGAAGAGGGCACCAGACCTCATTACAGATGGTTGTGAACCACCATGTGGTTGCTGGGAATTGAACTCAGAACCCTTGGAAGAGCAGGCAATGCTCCTAACCGTTGAGCCATCTCTCTAGCCCCTGGTTTTAGTTTTTTCAAGATAGGGTTTCTCTGTAGCTTTGGAGCTTGACCTGGAACTTACTTTGTAGACCAGGCTGGCCTGCCTCTGCATCCCGAGTGCTGGGATTAAAGGAGTGCACCACCACTGTCCAGCACTATTTGTATTATTTATTTATTTATTATGTATACAGCATTCCTTCCATGTATGTCTGCAGGCCAGAAGAGGGCACCAGACCCCATTACAGATGATTGTGAGCCACCATATGGTTGCTAGGAATTGAACTCAGGACCTTTGGAAGAACTCTTAACCTCTTAACCTCTGAGTGCTCTTAACCTCTGAGCCATCTCTCCAGCCCTCCATTTGTATTATTTTTAAGAATGTGTGTCTACATGTGAATGCATGTGTCCATGGAGGCCAGAGGTACTGGATTCCCTGGAGCTCAAGTTATAGACAATCATGGGCTGTCTGCGGTGGGTACCGGGAATTGAACTCAAGTCCTCGGCAGGAGCCGTCAGTGTTCCTATCAACTGAATCATCTCTCCAGCCCCTAATGTGAGTCAAGTTGTGCACCCTCCCCCACTAAGACAGGGTTTCTCGGTCCTGTAACTCGCTCTGTAGACCAGGTTGGCCTCAAACTCAGAGCTCCTTCCGCCTCTGCCTCTCAGATGCTGGGATTAAAGGTGTGTACCACCACCAGCTGGCATAACTTGAGTCTTAGAGCTATCGGTAGACTGGAAGGGCTTGGGGAGGCGACTCAGAGGGTAAAAGTGCTGGTCAGCACGCCTGACGTCCTGAAGTTGGGTCCCCAGAGGCCACATGAAAAGTTAGAAGGCTGAATGTTGGCCCACGAGATGACTCAGTGGGTAAAATCGCTTGTGGCCGAGACCAATGGCTCCAGTCCCCTGGGACCCATATGGAAGAAAGAGAAAACAGAGCGTGAATGCTCAAAAGTTGCCTCTGATCTATGTATATGCAAATAAACAAATGTGATTAATAACAGAAGCTGGTAGCTTGCATCTGTAACTCCACTACTCAAACTGCGTCCGGATAAGAGACAGAGACAGGAGGATTCCCCAGAAGGCGAAGGTTGGGGACCTGCGAGCCTGAAATTTGTGGAGAAGCAGCAGAAATGACAGGAGGGATCCTGCCTCAAAACGAAACAGAGGGCAGGGCTGTCTCCTAAAGGCTGTCCTATGACACCCACCAGAGCCCTGTGGCATGTGTGTGGGTCCCCAGGCCACCGCAGCTAGAGTGTACTGAAGGGCTTACAGCCGTGTGGTGCAGGCTCCAGGGGACGCCAGGAGTGAAGTCAGTGACGCTGATACTGTTTGGACTCTGTTGATAGTCAGCGCATTCTGACCACGTGGGAAGAAACAAACGCATTGGTCCGTAGGCCCACAGCACAGCGGCTCGTGGTTCACCTAAGCTGGATCTACCCTAAGCTGTCTTCTTCCAGGCTCCAAACCCCATCTGTGCACAGAGGACCTAGGGGCTCTGCCTAGATGGTTATCCCATCCATCACAGTGTCAGGATGTGTGAGGGGCCTATGTCCAGGATGAAGGCATCACCTGCTTCCTTCTGCTCCCCTGCATGGGACACTTAGCACCAGCAATACCCCTGAGCCATCTTTCTCCCAGCAGAGGCAGGAGCGCCTTCGAAGGCAGCTGCCCCAGGAAATTGGTTCTGCCCTCTCTTAGTTCTGTTCTCAAAGCAAATGGAAAAGCCACAGGTGCTTCTGGGGGCTCTCTACCCCAAGGTCAAGTTTCTACACCCTTCCCCAAGGCCAGCCCCCCTCCCCAACTCACCCAGGCTTTAAACCTTTGTATTAACTCATTCCCCAGTTTACAAGCCTGGCTCCCTTCCTCCTGCCCTTCACAGTTTCCTCTCCTCACTGACCAGTTCTGGTTCTTTCTTGCTCTCCTATGAGCAGGCCTCTAGTGTAGCACGAACTCTAATTGTTTTTAGTAATAAAAACCTGAGTCAGGCGTAGGAAGTGGAAGCTGAGAGATCAGAGAAAGGGGCGGGGTCCTGTCTCTAGGAAACCTCCGACTGCCTCTCCGACTGAATTCTCCGACTCATCTGAGCTCCTGTCTCTTCGTGACCCAGCCATATCACTCCCGTCTTCACCTCCCTAGAGCTAGGATTAAAGGTGTGGGATCCATATACTGGGGTCACCTTTGTGTGAGCTCTGTTTCTCTTTTAGACTGATTCAATCTCAAGTAGCCCAGGGTGGCCTTGAATTCACAGTGGCCTTGAATTTACAGTCTGTCTCTGGAGTACTGGGGTTAAAGGTGCTGTGCCACCACCGCCTGGCCTCTATAGCTAACTAGTGACTCAGCCCTGCACTCTGATCTTCAGGCAAGTTTTATTTGTTGGATTACAAACAAACTATCACCACACTCTAGATGGAGAAATCTCGTTTAGCGCCCTTATCAGGCCTGCACAGCACAGGTGCCTGTGACCTTTATACTCCGTACTCTCGACCTTCCTTGGTCCTGTCAGGGTTAGGATTGCCTCTTGCTGGCATTCCCTTTCTCCAGACCTTAGGAGACCTCTGCTCCAGGGCCGCCAAACCAAGGTCAGTCAGAGCCAGGGCTTCGCCTCTGTACACAGGGACCCTTGTGTGAGCTCCGAGGACCCCGAGTGTCCTCTGGCACTCCTGCAGATTTCATCCTCCTATAGAAGAGCTGCCTCCTCTCACGCTGCCAGAATGCCAACGTCACACACATGCATTCCTGTGATTCTTTTTCAAGATTTAGTCCAGCCACCTTGATTGCGCTACGCTACACTAGCCCTTCTCATACTCTTTTGTATCGGGTTGTTTTTGGACTGCCAACCAGCTCCCAAATCACGACACAGAGACGTATATTAGTTATGAATGCTTGGCCTAAGCTTATGCTTGTCCCATGAGTTCTTATAACCTAAATGAGCCCGTTTCTCTTCATCTATGTTTTGCCTTGGAGTTTCTACTTTTCTTTCATTCTGTATATTCTACTCTGTGTCTAGCTGGCTGGCAGCTGCCTGAATGCTGACCCCAGGACATCCCTCTCTTCTCTCTCCTCCCTAGATTCCACCTCCTATCTATTCTTTCTGCCTGCCAGATCTGCCTATCCCTCTCCTGCCTAGCTTTTGGCCATTGATTTTCTTTGTTAGACCCATCAGGCACCTCAGGCAGGCAAAGCAACACGTCTTTACATTGTTAAACAAATGTAGCACATCTTTACATCTTTGCAATATTCCACAACATTCTTTAGTAGTGGTTTTGGGATGACTGGATGGCTCCAGAGGAGAAAATGCCTCCTGCACAAACCTGAACTTGAGAGTTTGATCCTCAGCACCTACACTGGAAGGTGAGAACTGACTTCTGAAAGTTATTGTCTGACTACTACCCATATGCCATGCGCACACACCCTCCCCGAACAATAACAATAAATAAATAAAATAAAATAAATGTAAAATAAAAAGTAAGCCAGGCGGTGGTGGTGCACGCCTTTAATCCCAGCACTTGGGAGGGAGAGGCAGGCGGATCTCTGTGAGTTCGAGGCCAGCCTGGTCTACAGAGTGAGTTCCAGGACAGCCAGAGCTACAGAGAGAAACCCTGTCTTGAAAAACAAAACAAGCAAAAACTAGTATTCACACTGACTGGAACAGGTCATTTTCTCATTCGATAACTCCTTTCACTTCTTCCATCCCCCACCTAACTTGGAACAGGGGTCTGTTTCTTTCCCCCAATCAGCCCTAGGCTGAGCACAAAGATAATTTTAATGTGGTCCATCTGTGATTCCCAAGGGACAAAAGAACCCAAGACCCAAGGTGATCTGGCTTTCTTTCCTGTTGGAAGCCACAGATCATGGACCCTCTCTGGTGAATACTTGGGAATCGGAGAAAACAGAATCAAGACTCTCCGTTCTCACTTTCTCTAAGTGGGGGTGAAGTTGAGCCAAGGGAGCTGTCAACCTCAACTTTCAGGGATGCCCTAGCCAGGTAAAACTGGCCTCAGAGCCAGGCCAGAAAGGACATTGGAGCCCCCCACCCCAGACTAGATTTACAGGTGGTTGTGAGTCTCCATCACGTGGGTGCTGGGAACTGAACCCAGGTCTTCTGGAAGAGTAGCCAGTGCTCTTAAGCGCTGAGTCATCTCTCCAGGCAGAAGTTGTCTCATTTTCATGTCTGTAAGCATGTTTCCCATGTCTGTAAGCATGTTTCTCATGTCTGTATGCATGTTTCTCATGCCTGTAAGCATGTATGTATGCATGTTCCTCATGTGTGCATGTTTCTCATGTCTGGATGCATGTTTCTCATGTGTGCATGTTTCTCATGTCTGTATGCATGTTTCTCATGTCTGTATGCATGTTTCTCATGTCTGTATGCATGTTTCTTGTGTATGCATGTTTCTCGTGTATGCATGTTCCTCATGTCTGCATGTTTCTCATGTCTGCATGTTTCTCATGTCTGTATGCATGTTCCTCATGTATGCATGTTCCTCATGTCTGCATGTTTCTCATGTCTGCATGTTTCTCATGTCTGCATGCATGTTTCTCATGTATGAGTGCACACTTGCATTGGGTGCACCTGCACTTGCACACAATAGCATGCAGGCCTGAGTCTGATGTGGGAATCCTGGCTCTTCCACCTTATTCTTCGGAGCAGGCTCTCTTTATCAAACCCAGAGCTCACTGGTAGGCTAGCCTAGACAGCCAGCTTGCCTGGGAGATACCTTGTTTCTGCTTCCTGAGGCTAGAATTACAGGTGGGCCACCGGCCAACCTGGCATTTCCTGGGTTTCTGGGGATCCAAACCCCAGTCCTCATGCTTGCTCAGAAAGTGCTTTACCCACTGAGCTGTCTCCCATCTCCATCTAATTGGATAAACTTTTTACCTTATCAGTCCGAACCTCAGGGCAGTGCTGGGCAGGTGGCGGTGTCCGCGTGCAGGAACTCAGTCCCCCTGCCTCTGCACCGGCATTCACAGAGATGCCAGAGGCTGCTTTGGGAAATGGGGTGCAAGGCCCAGGCTGCAGCTACTGTTTCACGCAGTACGGATGTGCACATATGTCCGCACATGACCTTTGGTCTTTCTGCCTGTCCTTCTGTCCCACCAGGTACAGCCCCAAACGCCTAGGCATGCCCAGCCTTGCTATTTATCCCCAGAGGACAGGGACTTGCTTTGGAGAACCCCCACTTCAAGGTACCACAGTCCTCAGGCACCCCAGGCTTTGGAGCTGGGCACAGGTTTTCCTGCTCTTTGCCCCCACTGAAGCCATCACAGTCAGGAAGGGACCTGCAGATCACCAGCAGGGGCTGTGCAACAGGACGGTCAGGGACAGGCACTCTGTACAGGGTGGACCCTCAGATCACCAGGAGGGGCTGTGCATCAGAACGGTCAGGGACGGGCACTCTGTACAGGGTGGACCTTCAGATCACCAGGAGGGGCTGTGCATCAGGATGGTCAGGGACAGGCACTCTGTACAGGGTGGACCCTCAGATCACCAGCAGGGGCTGTGCATCAAGATGGTCAGGGACGGGCACTCTGTACAGTGTGGCTGGAATACTCTGGAGGCAGAGAAACTTGCCCAGTCATCCTCTCCTATGCCCTAAAGAGACCAGAGGCTGCTCCACTCCCTCTAACCCTGTGGCGGCTGCCCCACCCTCCTGCAACAGGGACAGCAGATTACTTGGAGGGTGAGGCAGGGACGCACAGTAAGTTCCCATCCCTTGGGCGGTGAGGGGGGGATGCACAGCACAGTAAGTTCCTGTACCTTGGACGGTGAGGCAGGGACAGATGAAGAAGCAAGCCTGGGATGGCCAGGTTGCAAGTTGTTGTGGGTGGAACCCACCTTCCAACCAACCAGGGAGTTCAGATGGGGTTTCTGTAGGAGTTTTGGCCTCATGGGGACTTGGGGGGTCACCTGGCCAGGGACCCTAGTAGCTTTGACTGTCCAGGGTCAGGATCCAAGTACATTTGCTGGTCACTATAGTTTTTGTTTTTTGTTTTTTTTTGTTCGGTCACTATAGTTTTTGTACTCCAGAGGCACACTCTCTGGCTTCCTTGTGTTTCTCTTCTGGCTTCAGGGCCCAAGGAGTAGGAGTGAGAAAACAGGGGTCCCTCTGGGCTGGAAAGATGATGGATGCCACGGATAAAAGGCGCTTGCAACCAAGCCTGATGATATGAATTCAATTCTCAGGTCTGACTTGATGGGAAGAGAGAGCCAGTTCCCAAAAGTTGTTCTCTAACCTCTATACATGCTGCTCTTCCAGGGGACTCAAACTTGGACTCAAACCCAGAACCGACATTAGGCAGCTCACAGCCATCTATAACTCCAGTTCCATGGCATCTGACACCCTCTTCTGGCTTTCTCAGGCTCTCTCTCTCTCTCTCTCTCTCTCTCTCTCTCTCTCTCTCTCTCTCTCTCTCTCTTTCTCTCTCTCTCTCTCTCTCTCTCTCTCTCACACACACACACACACACACACACCTACACACCAAAAAAGTAAATTTTGTTAATACTTTATTTTTATTATTTTATGTGCACTGGTGTTTTGCCTGCATGTATGTCTGTGTGTGTGAGGGTGTCAGAAGACAAGGAACTGGAGTTACAGACAGGTGAGAGCTGCCATGTGGGTGCTGGAAACTGAACCAGGGTCCTCTGGAAGAGCAGTCAGTGCTCTTAACTGATGGGCCATCTCTCCAGCTCCACAAAGTAATTCTTAAAAGCAAAACAAAACAAGGCCTGGTGTGGTGATGGTGCATGTCCTTAATCCCAGCACTTGGGAAGGAGAGGCAGGTGGATCTCTGTGAATTTGAGGACAGCTTGGTCTACAGAGCGAGTTCCAGGACAGCCAGGGCTACACAGAGAAATCCTATCTCGAAAAAACAAACCAACCAACCAAACAACCGACCCCCAAAACAAGATGGGTGACTCCTGAGGAGCACCCAAAGTTGACCTCTGATCCCCACCTGTATGGGCACATGCATACTTTGCACCTGCACACATATAAACACACATAAACATGTGTACACATTTATTAATTAGTTGGTTGATTAATCAGCCAAAACTCACAACATAAAGAATTTCCTCAGCTCACGAGTAGGAAAAACAAACAACCCCATTTGAAAAAGTAGACGAGAGTGATGGCAGCTCCCAGCACAGGGCATCCTGGCCAGCAACTCCAGCTCTGAAATAAAGAAACAGAAGAAAGGGCAAAGCATTGAATGGACGCTCGTCTGAAGCTACACAAATGTCCCACAAATACTTGGAAAGATGCGTGTACTCCTTCAGGAGAAGCTTTTCCTCAGCCAACCCACAAAAAGACATCATTTCACCCAGTGGGATGGCTTCACTCTAGATTGAGTGGGAGTCGCTGTCCTGATGCCAACTGCAAGGACCTTTCATGTATGTAGAGGCCACCTTTGGGCTTGAGCATCATTGTTTTGGCTGACAGTTCACAAGTCAGTGTTGGTATTCTCTCTTTACCTGTCAAACACGGGCCACTCTCACATGGGGAGAGTCAGTTTATTCTGAGCTCCCTCAGATACATGGCTGGGATGAAGAGATGGGATTTGCTTGATGAGATTTGCTCAGTGGTCCTGTTAGTCCTGTAGCAGAGACAGTGAAGGCTGTACTTATAATATCCGGCATCCTTTGCCCTAGCCCAGCACAGTTCTGTGAAGGACAGCATCTCCACACCACACGGTCTCTCTGTCTCCTTTCCTCACCCTGTGCTCTGGCGGGGACTCACATCTGGAGACACCTTGTCTTCTGTGTAAAAGTCAAACAGCTTTCCTCGGACCTCCGGGGAGCCCCACCCTAAACTTTGACCTCTTTGTCAAGATGAAGTGGATAGGTTTCTGGACACCCTTCTCCCTATCCTGAACTGAGACGCCTCTTCAGACAGAGGCTCCCACTGGGCTGGGGTGTGATCATGGTGGCTGCAGGGCCAGAGCCAGGATTCTTAGGCTTGCCCAGGGCTCTTGTCACCCTGTCTCCTGAGAGTATAGGACTGAGCACACAGCCTAGTCGCAGATCCAGTTTTGATAGCGCCTGTGGCATTGCCAATGGAGGGTGTTTTAACAGGGATTGATCCCGATGTGTGCGGTGGTGGAATAGGGGGTTGGGGGACTCAGACTGAGTGCACAGAAGCAAAGGAACAGGGTGATAGCACCACCCGTCCCTCCTTGAGATGAAGGTTGTAGAAATTCAGGCAGTAGGAAGGAAACCGATTCACTGATGGACTGGCTCAGATGAGGTGGGTGATGGCAAGCTGAGGTCCCCATGAATGCCAGGGACTGGAAGATGATAGCAGGACAGGCAGTGTGTGATGCTCAGTTCCCTGGGTCACATAGGACTGTGTACACACCAAGATTAATCCCAGCAATTGGGAGACAGAGGCAGGTGGATCTCTGTGAGTTCAAAGTCAGCCTGGTATACCAAAAAAAAAAAAAATCCAGGGCTTGGAGAGATGACTCGATGGTAGAGAACACTGGCCACTCTTCCAGAGGATTTGGGTTCAAATTCCCAGCACCCGCATGGTGGCTCACAACTCTTATTTTAGTTCCAGGTGATCCAGTGCCCTCTTCTGGCCATCATGGTTACTGCACCCATGTGGTGTACATACATGCAGGTAAAACACTCATACACATTAAATCTAAAAATGAAGGGTACACCTGTGAGGGAGTTTTGCTTGATTTGACGTAGGAAGATCAACTTCTAATCTGGATCTTTGGGGTAGGAAGATACACCTTTAACCCAGATCTTTTCTGTTGGGAAAAGACACGTCTTTAATCTGGGCCACACCTTCTGCTGGAAGCTATGTCAGGACATAGAAGAAGGAAGCTTCTATGCTTTCTGGCTCTTTGCCTGCTTGCTCTCACCTTGCTAGCAAGTCCACTCCACTGGCTTTAGAGCCGACTTCTTCGGGATCCTAGCACAAACTGAAGATCAGCTGAGACCTCCAGTCTTGTGGACCGAGCAGCTACTGGGTTCTTAACTTTCTGCTCACAGCCAGCCATTGTTGGAGAAGCTGGACCAGAGCCTGTAAGCCATTCCAGTAAATCCCCTTTCTGTGTATACAGAGATCATGCTTATCAGTGCTGTTGCCCTAGAGAACCCTGACTCACTCGGGAAGGGACCTCTGGGTTGGGGTGAAACGTTATCTTCATGAGGTAGGGGAGGTTCTGGACGATCTGAATGGCACAGACAGGTGCTGGGGGGGGGGTCCCTGCAGGTGTCATACGGGGAAGTGAACCTCACGAAGAGATAATGAAAACTCGGTGCAGATGGACTTCATCAACCTGGATCAGGCTTCGGGGAGCCTAATGATAGGCAGCGGATCATTCCCGATGTATTTAAGCCCAGTACAACCTGAAGAAACCTTTCCTTGTGTAATACAATCCCTGGTGCACAAAGAAGCATAATTATGTTGAAACTCAACTCAGGCACACGTCCTTTCCTCCAAGAAGAGCAGTTCTAGAGATAGGTTACCCATTCTAGGTTAAGGGCCTGAGGGAGGTGTGGGGCCGTATTATACAGGCCCATATCTCTACATTGTATGGTGGCCAGAATTTCAGGCCACAGTTTGCACCTGCCATGCAAAAGGTGGTCACCCAGCCTTTTGAGACAAACTGACATCATCCTAAACAAAAGGTCAGGATATGCTAATGTCGCTCTGCCCCTTCTTTGTAATTTTGAGAGGTCACCTGGGAAAGAGGTGTTAATTCAGTCTACATGACAGAGCAGGCACACAGAGCAGGAAGACAGGAAGACGTGACACCATGGGCACAGAAAGGTGTGGATGTGACCACAGTCATTCTCCCGGCTACCTAGGAGACAGAATGCTAATGAATTTCCCCCTCGGTTTGCGTTTTGGTATAAAGACTGTTTGGAGAATAAAGGCGGGTGATTTTCAGGATGTGAACTCAGGATTTCATGAGGGATCCCTGAAAACTCCCTCTGGATAGTCATGTGAGTTGTGCCTCACTTATTCCCACACTTCCCCTCTGGTCAGAGAAATAATTTATGGTCTGGTCTGGTCTTGGACCACGATGGGGAGGGTCTATCCTGGTCTCAGCCATACAGTCTAGAGGTCACTGTTAACCACCTCTGGTCTGAGTTGTGGGGACTTGGGGGGCCCTTTGGTTATCAGGGTCATTTAGATTACTAGCCTCTTCCAGTCTTGGCTGTAAGAGCTTGATATAACCTGGCTCAATAGATCATCCGGCCGTCAACCATTTCCAGTTCTCAGCTTTCTGGCTGGAAGACCGGGTTTTCATGTTTCGCAATGGAAAGACAATCCTGTATGTTCATCATTCCTGGTTTCTCCGGAGCTCTGCGGGTGCCAGGATCTTCGGGCTATGCTCCCAACAGGCACTAAAGATCTGAATGACACAGGCTGGCAGGCCAAGTAGGCGGGAAGGTGCTAAGGCAGATGCTGGGTCCGTCTCCGTTACTTAAAGCAAATGTGGCGGGATTGAGACAGAGTTCCTAGGGAGGAATCTGACAGCCGCCTGTGGGCTCGTGAGGCTTTGAAAGCCTGAGCAACCACACGCACACAACAACGGTGTGAAAGAAGGAGTGAATGACACCGTGGTGGTGCAGGCGATCAGGACTAAGTTTGTCCCAGGAACGAGCAGTGACTCCATCAGAGTATGCTGTGCACATTTCTCCCTGGAAGAATGTATTCAGCCCAGGGCTCCATCAACAATCACGTGTAGCTAAATGAGAGGCAAGGGTCATGGCACAAGCCCAGAGCCTGTTAAGCCCGCGAAGCCAGCTTGAGCGGCCGGTACAGCAAGCAAGAGCACAGGTTTTTCATGCCTGCCGCTCAGGCAAGGACAAACCTACCCCGCCTAGCCTGGGGTGTAGGGTGGGGCAGGAGGCGCACAGGGCACCGTGGAAGCACTGGAGTGCCCACAGGTGGTGGGTGAGGGGTGGCTGGATGTCTTATGGAGGGCCAGCTGGGCTGGTGTCTCCTGTCCCCGCAGCAGTATCTACTGTTGCTCGTTCACGCTATATGGGTCGTTGCTAACATTTCTGTTGTCTTTTTTTGAAACACAGCCTCACTCTGTAGCCCTGACTGGCCTGGATGGAGCTCACTATGTAGACTAAGGTAACCTCAAACTCACAGAGATCTACCGCCCTCTTTCTCCCACACGCTGGCATTAAGGGCACATGTCACCACACCCACCTAAGTGTCACTTTCATAAAATGTCATAGTCTTCTGTCTGTTTTTACAAACCAGGCCTGAGTCAACTCATTACAGGTTGTGAGTCAGGCGAGTGCCTGAGGCCCCACAAACCATGCTACTCTCACAGCTGTTGGATGCGTGTCAGAACCAGATGTTACAATGCTGGCGACACCACACACTTTGGTTCAGGGCATCAAGAAGTCATGCTGCAACTAAGCCAATTAGAAGCTCTCTTCCTATTGTCTGGCTTTCACAGTGCCAGAAGGCACTACAAAGCTTGCTAGAGAGTGGTCTCTGACAGACATTTTCCCCTTTGGAGCCTGTGAGCTACGCTGCCTGCATAACCAGGCAAGATGTCCCCACTTATGCAATACTGTCCCAACCATTATGGGATCTACCAATTGCTCTCTGAATGGACTTAGGACTGCTTCTCAGGAAAGACTCACCACTTCTGGTACTGTAAGTCAAAGGGGTTCATAGGCCCCAGTACAGATGCAGATACGATTGTTTTATTAAATGAATGTAGTGCGCCTTTCAGAGAGCTGTCTAAATGTTTGTGTTTACATCTGTGGAATATTGCTGTTTGCCTTAGACATGGAGGAATCTCTTTCCCCCTCCTCTGCGGAAGTTCAGAGTTACCATGGAGACTGGTAACTGGTCCAGCTGTGAGACTTGCTGGGCCACAGTGGCCCAATGCTCAGCCTTAAGAGGAAGGAAACAACAAGGCATCTATATCACCCTATCTAAACTGAAGGAATTTAAGTGTAAGAGCTGAAGGAAGGGGTGGAGTGTTGAGTAGTTATTTACTCTGAACTGAAACAGTCTCTCCTGAAGGGAGGAGAGAAATCCTTAAGACAGGAAACTAATAAAATATACAAAGCTCAAGTTTCCCCAAACTGCCAAGACCTGGGAAGTTCAGAAAGCTACAAGACTCCCAAGGTTCCTTTCCAAGATTACAAGCAGTGAATGTTTGTTGGGATGGAGCGGCCACTCTTCAGTGGAGTGGCCTGCCACCTGGGCGGGGAGCTCCAGGGATGTAGCTTTTGTGATTTGTCATCCATGATGAGATGGGTAATCGGTGGTGGAGGAGCCTGAGAGTCACTCACCCTCCTGTGAGTAACCCTTTACCTGTGTACCTGAGACCCCAGTGAAGTCAGTTCTCAAAAATCGGCTGGGATGGAACAGTTTCTTTAGTCTGTGGTCAGTGTCCTGTGTGGGATGAACTGATGTCTGCTCAGATCTCCCTATGGAAATTCTCCAAACCACTCTACCCCCTGCCACCCAAGGGCCAGCTCAGAACTGAAATCCTCGTGTGTGTGTGTGCATGCACTCACGTGTGTGTGCGTGTGTTTTGAGACAAGTTTCTCTGTGTAGCCCTAGTTGTCCTGGAACTTACCCTATAGACCAGTGTGGTCTCACACTCAGAGATTCATCTGCCTCTGCTGGGATTAAAAAAGCATTTGCCACCACTGCCGGTGTGTGTGTTTGTGCGTGTGTGTGTGTGTGTGTGTGTGTGTGTGTGTGTGTGTGAGAGAGAGAGAGAGAGAGAGAGAGAGAGAGAGAGAGAGAGAGAGAGAGAGAGCAGACTCAGAGTTCACCACACTAAGCCACACACTGGGCTACAAGCTCTGAGGCAGAGGAAGTGAGCGCTATGGGTATTGGTGAGGTTTTCCCTGAAGAACTGAAATTGATTTCAGATAGGAGGGTAGGGGAGACGGGAATCAAACACACCCATTCAACTTGTACCAGGACGGAAAATGGATCTCTAACGCTGAGCCTTGGGCCACCTAAGAGTCATGGGCCCAGAAGTCACCTAGGAAACATGTCTGGTTCACTGGAACGAGTTAAGCAGAAATCCAGACCCTATGTCTTTTCTAGCTTGTGGCTTTGCTATGGGAGACAAAAGCATCGTGTGCCTTGTCCTCCAGGGGAAGAGCTCAGCAGCCACAGTGAGGAAGATATGGCTTCTAGAAACACCTGGCAGGAAGCCAGAGTGATTTAACTGGTGGCATGTGCTCCTGGCAGTTCATTACTTACTTTGGCAAGGTCAAGCCGCTAGCCAGGTGTCATTTAACACTTCACTCAGAGCGCTGGTGCCCAAGCAGGCGTCCTGTCGGCATCTCAGCTGGATGTCCAGGCACTGAGGACATTCCACGTCTCTGTGCAACCCCAGACACCTCCAAATAGGGTGGAGTGACTAAACCACTCGCCTGGGACAAAACTTAAGGCATTAGCCGAGTGCGGTGGCTCACACCTTTAATCCCTGTATTTGGGAGGCAGAAGTGTGCAGATATCTGTGAGTTCAGGTCTAGCCTGGTCTCCATAACCAGCTTCGGGCTAGCCAGGGCTATATATAGTGAGACTCTGTCTCCAAAACAAAACAAAAAAAAACTCAAAAACAAACAAAAAACCTTAAGGCAGAGAGCTCAACCATCCAGGTGAAAGTTCAGTGTAATGTTTTTAGAAAATATAATCATTCATCATTAATTACCATGGAGTAGTTACCTAGTTTTGTGAATAAAACTTTATTGATTTCAGGTCTGAGATTCGAGCAAGGGGGAGATGAGCAATGCAAACATCATTATGAATTTGCTCTTTATTTACTGTTTCGATAGTCCGACCACTGTGGGGGTTTGCACTAATATTGGAGAATGTTAATAAAACGGTTACTGAGTTGATACCCCCACTTGTGTCACGCTTAGGGCCTACTTTACCCTTCTATTTTTGGTTGTGAGCCACCCTTGAATGGCTGAGCCTCTCCTCAGCCCATGCCCACCCTCCTCCCAGTACCTGTTTCTCCACTCCCTGACCTGAGAAGCCCAGGGAGTCTAGAATCCCCAGCAGATATGGATGCTATCCCAATGCATGCTGCTTTGCATGGGCCGAGAAACGTATTCACCACAACACCGCTGATGGGCCGCAGTCTAAAGCATCTTCAGGAAAGGTGGAAATGGAGGCAGGAGTGATAGGCGTGTCCTGAGCCCTGCCAAGATGCAGAGGACACAGTCAGCCTCAAGGTGTTGTAGGGCATCCACCAGGGAAGACGGCCAGGACATGGGTTTAAACCAATAGAAGATCTCCATTAGACAACCAGAGGCGACACTGGGTTTTGGGGTTCTCAGTGTACCACTGAGCCTTTCTCAGCGTGAGTTTTTAAATACAAAAACCATACTCTGTCTGGACACACTTCACTTAACAACAGTTAGCCAGAAGTGGAACTGTGGGAGCCAAAAGGCAAGGCTGGCTTTAGAGGCTTTCTTAGAACTATGGACTTGGATGGATTATGTCTTCATTTTGGCAGATGGCACTGTCTCTGTGTTGTATGGCCTGAATAGTACGTCCATCATGGAGTCAGTTGTGCTAGGAGGAAAAGAGTCACAGGGAAGGAGGTAGGTCAGCTCCCTGCTGCTCACACACAGCTTCACTTGACACAGGGTCTGAGTGGTCCTCGCGGTCACGTTGCGGAGAGTTCCTGCAGCCCTTGTATCAACTATTTAGGATCTGCTAGGTATCAGGTATTGCGAGTCTTTCTCTGTCTTTCCAGCCAGCTCCCAAATCATGACACAGAGACTTATTATTATGAAAGCTTGGCCAATAGCTTGGGCTTATTTCTAACCAGCTCTTATAACTTAAAGTAACCTATATCTTTTAATCTTTTTTAGATATTTATTTATTATGTATACAATATTCTGTCTGTGTGTATGCCTGCAGGCCAGAAGAGGGCACCAGACCCCATTACAGATGGTTGTGAGCCACCATGTGGTTGCTGGGAATTGAACTCAGGACCTCTGGAAGAGCAGGCAATGCTCTTAACCTCTGAGCCATCTCTCCAGCCCCCATCTTTTTTTTTTAAAATGTGGTTTGGTTACCTTTACTTTGTAATGCTTATGCTGCTTGCTCTGAATCCTAGTGTCTCCCCCCTTCTTCTTCCCAGCATCCTCTCTGCCCCCAAAATCCTGCCTAGCTATTGGCCGTTCAGCTTTGTATTAAACTAATCTGAGTGACACATCTTCCCAGTGTACAAAAAGATTATTCCACAGCAATCAGGTGTGCATTCAACACTGGAGACACAGATGTGATACCCGGATAACCTAAGCCTGGTGAAGTCACACATGAAACCAAAGGCAGAGAGTGTGCAGGAGCGACATTGCACACAGGGTGTTATGGATGCAAAAAAGAGGCAACACCTGGCTTAGCAGAGAGCTCAAGGCCAGCTCCCCGGAGCTCACTTTAGCTGAGTCCCGAGGAATAAGCAGAAACAAGACAGGTATGAGTCAGGGTGTGGAAGGACGCTCCAGGCAGACAGAGGCATAGGCAAAAGTTAGGAGGTGAGATGATTTAGGAGGAAATATGGGGTGGGATGAGGGGGTGGTGGTGAGGAAACTCAGCAAAGCTGCCTGGCACTCAGAGGAGCAGCCAAGGGCTAGGGTGAAGGACTGGGCCAGCAGGGCAGGATGAAGACAGCCCAATTCTCCTGAACTGCGGGATGTCTTCCCCTAGATTTCCTTTCGGGAAATAGGGCAACGGAGACTTTATAATGTCGTGGAGTGTCCACCATGTCAGGAAGGACCTTGACCAGGGCATCCCGAATAGCCAGCCCCCTTCTTTGGTGGAAGGATGGGTAAAAGGCTCTATTCCAGGCTGTGGCTTTCTGGTCTCAATTCTCTCTCTTTGTCCACCTATAGGAATGGGATGAAGAGATCCCACTAACATCTTTTGGCCCTTCTTGGACTCTGGCCGAACTTGAAGTAACATTACAAAAAAAAGCTTGGTTGGGTGATGGTGGCACATGCCTTTAATCTCAGCAACAGAGTTTGTCTGCAGAATGAGTTCCAGGACGTTCAGGATCACACAGAGAAACCCTATCTCAATACAAACAGACAAAAAACCAAAAAGCAACAAAACAAAACAAAACAAACAGGTAGACTGCTTGTGTTTGAGTTCAGGCTTCCCAAGCACTTTGCCTGTGTGACCTTGGGTGGGCCTCCTGACCTCTCACCCCTCAGCTTCCTCATCTGTGCTGTGGGGATGAGTAACACAATATGATGATTAAATGCTAATATGCTCTTTTTATTTCATTTTCTAGAGACATGGCTGACATGTTGCAAGTGTCTGTTAAAAGCAGAATTTCTTGGCTGACGAGTTTGCCCAGCAGGTAGACGTACTTCCTGCCAAGCCTGATGACCTGGGTTCGATCCCCAGGACCCACAAAATGAAGGTTGAACCACCTCAGGCAAGCTGTGCTCTGACCTCCACGCATGTATGATGGTGCGTGCACACACACACACACACACACACACACACACACACACACACACACAAACAGTAATTTAAAAAATTAAAATTTTTACAACTAGAAACAGCAATATGTTATTGGTCATCCCTTCATCTATCAATCTAGACTGTTCGGCCCTGGCTGTCCTAAACTCACTATATAGACGAGCTTGGCCTGGAAATCACAGCGATCCACCGGCCTCTGCCTCCCAAGAGTAGTGATTAAAGACTTGTGGCAATCTGGTCCAATCTTTCTATATGGAAAACTACAGATTATGAAAAACATTTCTTTTCTTTCTTTTTATTGTTATTATTATTATTATTATTATTATTATTATTTTGAGAGACAGGGTTTCTTTGTGTAGTCTTGGCTCTTCCAGAACTCACTCTGTAGATCAGGATGGACTTGAACTCACACTCACCTGCCTCTGCCTCCAGAGTGCTGGAATTAAAGGCGGGCACTACCACCACCTGGTGAAAAACTTTTTAATTTTTTTTTATCATTTTAACAGTTGTGTGTGTGTGTGTGTTTGTGTGCACAGGAGTGCAGTTGACCTCAGAGTGTGGAATCCCCAGGAAGTGGAGTTACAGGCTGTGGTGAGCCAAGCAGCATGGATACTGGAAACTGAACTCAGGGCCTCTAGAAAAGCAGGAAGCACCAGTGCTCTTAACCACGGAGCCATCTCTGTCTCTGCCCACCAAGTACTCCTAAAAATAAAGCACCTGTGGACTCTTTCTTTTTCCTCCTTCAACAAGGTCTATTTAGCTGTGTCTGGCTTGGAGCTTGCTATGCAGCCCAGGCTGGCATGTGGCACCAGTTTGTGGTGGTGGACTATTGTTCAGCCCACACCCTCCGCGCTAGGGAGGGCACAGGCCAGAAGATCAGATGGTCAAGGCCAGTCTAAGCCATGCTGACTTTGAGGCCAGCTTTATATAATGAGAGCTTGTTTCAAAACAAGATGGAGCAAAAACCCAAACCAAAGGATCCTGTTAGAAACTCATGCACTGATGACAGAGGTCAGGGGTAGGGCCTGTGTGGAGTGTGGGTGAAGCTGAGCCCTGACTTTTGTATCTCCCTCTCCATCAAAGAAATGTGATAAGTCCTCGAGCAGGAACTAGAGAATTTAAAGGTGTAGGTGGTATTCCAGAGCGAGTTCCCGCCCTGGCTTCTTCACCTGGAGTGGGGGGGGGGACGACACACATGTTCTAAAGCCCCCTTCTCTGATACATAGTTAAACTGACATCAATACACTACTGGATTTAGTATTGTTCATGCCCAGTGATCCCTTTTTTTCCGTGGAGCACGCTAGGAAAGCGCTCTACCATGGAACGGTGTCCCCACCCAGGTACCTGGATCTGCGCACTGAGCACAGGGAAGTCATTAGGAGGCCCATTTCCTCCAATGTGATCTCTCCCCTCCGTGACATAGTCTCCTGTGAAGTGGTGTGCTGAGCCATGGCCAAAGGGACCTCGACTTTTTTTTCTTTACTGGTTTAAGGACACCACCTCTAGTGATAATGCATGGAGTCCCCAAATAAGGAACCCCGAAATAAAGAGCAGCTATTTAAGCAGCAGATACAAATCTTTGGATGTGTGTCCCAGGATACTGCGACTTCTCAGACACCATCCTGTTGCTATATGCCTTGGGGATCTGGGGGGTGGAGGGGTTGGCAAGGCAGGTTGGTCAGCTCCCTGGAGGAAGCAGCAATCCTCCTGCCTCAGTCTCCTGAGTGCTAGAATTACATGTATGGCCCACCACATGCCCTGCTGACTCCTTTCCTGATCCCGGAAGAGTGAGAGTCGGGAGCAGAGGCATGATCTAGGCCTCAGGAATAAGGAAAGCCTCTCTCCTCAATACGAGGAAGATTTCATAGCCTTGGGAAATTACTCAGAAGCCGAGAGAAGACGCCAGGGAGAAGGGACCACCTCTCAGTCTCAGCCAGCCACAGGACGGCACCTCAGGAGACCTTCGAAGCTCAGCATTGCCCTCCTCACGCCAAAAGGAGTGCCTCAAGGAGAAAACAGGGTTACTAATTCCTGCAGGAACTGCATTCCCAAGTGTCCTCGTGGTGGGGTGCCGCCTGGTCTGGCTGCCACCTGCCTTGCCCTAGGGGCTTTCTCTCTTGTGAACTTTCTCATTTTGTGGATCATTAACTTAGCCAGAGGAACCATGGCTGGCTGGCTGAGTCTGGAAATCCAGAGTGCTTTCCCAGTGGACAGGAACCCTCAGCTTGGTGTGGGGGGTGGGTGGGTAGGGCTTCACTCCTACCATCAGGGACCTGGACTGGCCCTGAATGGAGCCTGCACAGACTTTTAGGCCTCTCACGGGGTGAGTTAGATTACAAAAGCCTGAGTGTCCACAGCCCCTATGAGTGGAGTGGGTACATGGGGGAGGGACAAGGAGCGGCTCTTACACATCATAAAGATGAGGGGGCAGGTACTGGTTACCCACTCGGTATCCACAGCCTAACACGCTGCAGAACGTACTGGCAACAGCTGCTTTGCTCTAAGGAGGTCACTCACTGCTCACCACCTTTCACCTGGACCTCAGTCCTCAGCCCCACATCTTGCATCTAAGATAGGGTTCGGCTCCTCAGCCCTGACTTTCCTGTCCCCATCCAGATGAGCTAGGTCTCTGGCCAACCCTCCAGGGCCAGCTGGAGACTTGCTTGGCTCAAGCCTTGCCCCGCCTGAGGCTTCGCAGCCTTTGGAGATAGCGGGGAGCAACATGGATGGGCCTGAGAAACAAGACCAAGGGTTGCTGATGGACTGTGTAAGGGATGGTGCAGGATTTTGGCTTCTGAAGGACACAGGTTATCCCAGCCCCAGGGGACCTCCAGGTTGGTTCCCTCCGTGTTAATGGAGGCACGGCAGATAGCATTCAGAAATAGGGCTGGGAAGCAGGTGGGCCCCCACTTTTGTTTTGGGCGCGGGGAACCACGCCAGGCCGGCCCCTGCCACCCTCTCAGCACTTCTGCCCAGCCACTACATAGAGTCTAACTTTATTGGCAGCCAGCCTGTGCCGGCGGGCGCTGCCTATGCCTCGGGGTACTGCTTGAGTGTGAGCGAGGCTCCGCTGCTGACCATGACCGCAGGGTACAGAGGCTCGAGGAAGGAGGTGAGGAAGCGATAGAGGAGGCTCATGTCACCCGTCACCCCATAGAAGGACAGGCAGCCGGCGCCGAAGTCCAGCGCCACGCCGAGCGTGTGGTGGTAGGAGCCGTGCAGCACTGTCTGCGTATTGTTGTGCCACACCGAGAACTTGAGCGAGTCCCACTCCAGACACCACGAGTAAGGGTTGCGGCCCAGCAGGTAGACGATGTTTCTACGGGGGCGGCTGCCCAGCGGAGGGCAGTGGCGGTACGTGACACCCAGGCATATCCACGAGTTGGAAACCTCTGCCTCCCAGTAGTGACAACCCTCCGACAGGCCGGGGCAGCACAGCACTTGGGGCCACTGCTTGAAGCCTGGTAAAGGGCTGTTGGAGGTCGAGGGCTCCAGAAGGATGCCCAAGTTCAACACCGAGTGCATTTCCTTGAACAAGAAGAGTTCCTCGCTGGCCGTGTCGGGGTCGAAGTTCAGGTTGCAGTAACCTGGCATCGGGATGAGAAAGCGCGAGGGAGCCGGGGTCACCGTTCCCAGGGCAGGGTGTGAGCAAGGAGCAGGTGTTTGGAAAGAACTCAGACTGTACCCCAGGATCCTAGAAGTGGCACCCTCTCTCCCTGCTGGCTTAGTTCTCATCTATTTTATTCTTGTGCTTTTGAGCCCAGGTTAGTCCAGGCTGACCTTGAACTTGAGGTAGCCATCCTGCCTCAGCCTCCCAAATGTTAGATTACAAGCATGCTCCTTAAAATAGCCCAATTTAGTCGGGCAGTGTTGACACAGGCCTTTAATGCCAGCTCTCGGGAGGCAGAGGCAGGTGAATCCCTGAGTTTGAGGTTAGCTTGGTTTACATAGTGAGTTCCAGGTCAGCCAGGGCTACATAGAAAAACCCTGTCTTGAACCCCTCCCCACAAAAGGCCAACTTTGCTGAGGCACTCTAGGGGCTGCATCAGACAGCCTGGAGGACTAAGACTGGAAGACCCTGTCCTATGCTGGACTTTTCTGGAGGGGCTGGGTACAGGGTCCCCCCAATGTCAGACCCTGATATAATAATCATCTTTCTTATTTGTTCAGGAATGAGACTGGGGGAGGGTGAAGGGTTCCTGGCTGAGGTGACCCACGGGTCAAAGATGTTCCATATCTGATCCCCAATTTCTCAGAAGCCTTGGGAATTTGGTTCTGGGGCCAAGACCAGGGAGAGGGCTTGTAAGGACATCAAATAAATGGACGTCTGGAGTCGGAGGAAGGCATAATACCTACTCCAGTTGACTTGGCTAACCCCCCAGGGAAGTTGGGAGCCTCCCAGATGAGGGCAGGAGGCACTGACACATAAGCCCAGAGAGTCTCAGAAGGGCTGCCTTTGAGGTAGACAAACGGACAGGGTCTCCCTTTCTTCCTATTAAGCCTCTCTGAGATCCCCAGTATTCAGTGAGAGGTCAGGAAAGAGAAAAGAGAGTGCCCTGAAGGCAGGTGAGGTGGGGGAGTTACAGCCCCTAGGGATTCTTCTCCTTTCCCCTCCCCTGGGTTGGCCTCTGGTTTGAGAACTCACATTGAAGTAGTGTTTTCCTGTCCACAGCTGAGGGTAGCACCTCATAGGAGCTCATCTTGATGCCTGGGGAGGGGGGATGGAGAAGCTTTGCTGAGGACCCTCTTACAGCCCAGCATCCTTCCAGAGGGAGGCTTGACCAGTCCTGGAGCCGGTGACCTGGGAAGGGTGAACACAGGCAGACAGGGCTCCATAGACACTGCCCCGCGGGAAGGTGCCACTCCCAGGCCACAAGATTCCAGACTTCGCAGAAACTGACCCTTCAAGAGCAGCTGGTTGACGAAGCTGAGCCTTATGTCCATCAGCCGGGTGCGGAGCTGGGCCAGAGTCTCTGGCAGCTGAAGGAAGCAATGCATCTCCTCATAGCTGGTGCCCATCAAGGGTTCCATGCAGGCAGGGTAGTGCTTCAGTCTGGGGAACTCCTGCTATGCAGAGAGGGGCAAGCTAGTGCCCCACTAGCTAGGGCTCACACACCTGCCAGGGGCACCTCCACAGGTGAGTGGAGGAAATGTCACCCATTTTCGTTCAACCGTGAGCATCTGCCTCCTCCTGGTTGGTTGGCAGAGCGTCTGTGGTGGTCTGGCTGCTGGAGAAAACAGCTGGAGGGTTGGAGTTGAGCCTGTAATTGCTCATCAAGATCATTGTCAAGTCCACCCTGCTGTCCCGTGGGGGACAAGGAAGGAGTGGTCTTTGAAATCTGTCTGGGGTATGAGGGGAATTTGAGGAAGGAGATCCCTGCTAGGAGGGCCCAGACATAGGGGTTGGTCCCAGTGCATGGAGAAAGTCGCTGCCAACTTTCTGGTCAGCCACCCTGCCTAGCACTTCCCTATCTCTTTCTTCACCTCCCACCCCTGCCCTGCAGTAACACCAGACCATGGCTAGGGAGGAAAATGGGTTTCAGTACGTAAGACCGGGCTTGGTCTAGAGGGGGGTTCTTGGTCTAGAGGGGGATTCTTGGTCTAGAGGGAGGTTCTTGGTCTGGGGGGGGGTCTTGCCTGCAGGAACTGCTCGTCGCTCCTGTTGGTGAGCAGGCTCTGGAGCCAGACACTGTCCCCCTCCAACGTCAGGAGCCGGTTGTGGCTTTGCTGGATAGAACTGCCCAGCTTTCCCAGGGCAGCCGCCTCTTCTTTCTCTACAAACTCCAAGACCTGTATCTGCAGCTGTTTAATCTCTTGAAGTATCTCTGAGAAGCATTTGTTCACCTCATCTCGCATGATCTGGATCAGTTTCTGGAGTGGGTGTGTAGGGAGGCATCCCTGAACCCTATTCCTACACCCGACTCTCCCGGTACAGAGCCTTGCCAAGTGTTCACTGTTTCCCCTCACCGCACCCCCCTGTAGCTTCTGGGAGGTTCCAAGAGCCCCACAGCCTGGGCCTGGAGTGGTGGTAGCCCACCTTACCGAGAGAAAGCTTACTCGTCCATGGTGCTTCTGGCTGTCGGAGGCGATGATTAGCATCTGGTTCTCCACATTGGCCTGAATCTTCCGAACTTCCACCTGGAATGTGTGGTGGGGGGGCAGAAGAGAGGTAGGGGTGGAGGAAGGGTCCCCCACTGCCCTCCCCCGGGGGGCTTGAGAGAGTGGTCCTTGGAGAAACTCAACTGCCAACCCTGGGCGAGATGGACCCCTTTTATTTCCTAGGCTTCTGTGAGCCGAAGACCAGGGCTGAAGGGCAGCTGTCATTTATGCTTCTAGTTTTTGTTCCTCCACTGCCCCAGAGTCTGGTTCTTCATTTATAGGAACCCGTTTCTTTGCTCCTAATAGTGATGAACGCAGGCTTCAGGACACAGGTAGTGCTGGGAAGGGTTCAGCAGCTTCAGCTAGGGAGGGCGCGGTGAGAACCACGCAGGGCGGAGCTTATATGTAGACACCTGGGTACCCCAGGGCAATGCTGCCCAGCTCCAGACCTACATAAGTCCACAAGCAACATTGGTACAGGGAGATTCGTGCTTTGGCAAGCGCCTATGTGAAAATCGGTGCTGGCCAGGCCAGCCTGTGGCCAGGCAGGGCTTCCATCAATGGGTCAGTTGAACTAAATGATGCGTTTAGCGATGTCATTGGCTCTTTTCTGACGGTAAGTTCCTTTTCTTAGCAGACTGATGATGGTTGGTTAGGTTATGTCAGGACATCGGGGCTATCGAATGTGCCTGATGGCTAGCTAAAATCCAGGGAACTCTCTTCTAAAAGCAATGCAAGAACGAGAAACTAGGTACTGAGGAAGTATAGGCAGGGGTATTCTTAGACTCAGGGAGTTCCAGACCAGACTGGGGTACGGGAGACCCTGCGAGGGGAAGGGACTGGCAGAAGAAAGGGGAAAGGAAGTTAATTTAAGCTGCAGTGTGTGTGTGTGTGTGTGTGTGTGTGTGTGCATGAGCGTGCATACATGTGTTTTTATGTGAGTCTACCTGTGTGCATAGGTGCATATGTATGTTAGTACATGTATATGTGGAAACCAGAGATTAACATTATTTTCCTCAATCACCTGCTGCTGTATTTTCTTTTAAAAACAAAACAAAACTGGGAGGCAGAGGTGGGGGGATCTCTGTAAGTTTCAGGCCAGCCTAGGCTACATAGTGAGTTCCAGGACAGACAGAACTGTTATAGAGAGAAACCCTGTCTCAAAAACACCAATATATATCTACAAATATATGTATTGCGTGTGTGTTTTGTCTGCATGTAGGTAGATGCACTACATCGTGCCTAGTATCAGATCTCCTGGAACCAGAGTTACAGAGGTTTGGTGCTAGGTTCTGAACCCAGGTCCTCTGCAAGAGCAGAGTTCTCGACCACTGCACCACCTCTCCAGCTCCTTCTCCCTCTGTTTCTGTAGCAAGGTCTCTCACGGAGCCGAGAGCTCATCGATACAGCTAGACTAGCCAGCCAGCAAGCCCCAGCGATGCCCCTGCCTCAGCCTCTCCAGTGCTGGGATTCTAAGCGTGCCTCACCATGAACTCAGGTTCTATAAAAACAAGCACTTTATTTACTGAGCCGTCTCCCCATTTTGATTTCTTTTGGGGGAGCAGAGTTGATTTTATTTAGCCCAGGCTGACCTTGAACTTGGAGTCCTCTTGCCTAAGCTACTTAAGCGTTAGCACTTCAGGTATGCCCAGCTTTTGTTTTTTGTTTTATTAGCATTACTTTTTATGTGGATGGGTGTTTTTGCCCAGATGTAACGTCTGTGTACCCTGTTGTGCCTAGTGGCTGTGGCTGCAGAAGACGGGTATCGGATCCCCTGGAACTAAAGCTGTAAACCACCATGAGGGTATTGGGAACAGAACTCAGGTCTCTTAACCGCTGAGCCATTCTCTAGACCCTTGAAATGGGGATCCCACTATGTAGCCCTCACTGGCTTGAAACTACCTATGTAGATCAGGCTAGCCACAATAATCCGTTCCCACAGCACCTGCTAAGAAGGTTAATTTCTTAGAAGCGGTGCTAGTTGTTAGAGCATCCACTACCTCTCTTGGGGGCTGCAGTGAACACCAGAAGCACATGGGGTCCTAGAAGTGTTGTTTAATGAAGTGCTCACAGGGTTTTCCTCTGCTGAACTATACACGGGGAAGGGCTAGGGAAGATTGCTTTAAACAAAACCAAAGAAAGAAAATGTAAAGAGTTAGGAAGCAACTGATGTTTCTTTCTACTTCTTTCCTTTTGAAACATTTTATCTATGACTTTACTTGCATGGGTGTTTTTCCTGGTGCATTTCCAAGAGGGCTCTGGTCCCCTGGATCTGGAGTTACAAACACTGGTTGTGAGCCGCCATGTGGGTGCTGGAAGCCAAACCCAGGTCCTCTAGAAGAGCAACCAGTGCTCTTAGCTGCCAAGCCATCTCTCCAGCTACCCTTTCTACGACTTCTTGAGAGCAGCAAGTCACAGGCGTTTCCTGGCTACATCTCCGAGGCAGACGCTCTAAGCAATCTTTCCTACCCCTCACCAAGCATTGTTCTCTGCAGATACAGACTTCTGACATGCAGTTCTGTCCCTTCCTTAGTAACCTAACTTAATGCCTTCCTGTTCTCTAACGTGACCCATCATGTTAGCAACTGCCTGAGAAAAATGATTATTATTGCGGGAGGCTGTGAGCATGCCAAGGCTCACATATGGATGCTGGCCCTCATCTCTCATCTTTCACTTTTTTTTCCAAGACAGGGTTTCTCTGTGTATCCCTGGCTGTCCTGGAACTTGCTCTGTAGACCATGCTGGCTTCAGACTCAGAGATCTGCCTGCCTTTGCCTCCCAACAGATTACCTTTAAAAAAAAAAACAAAAACAAAAACAGAGTCTCAGCTCTGGCTGTCCTGAAACTACGTAGAACAGGCTGGCCTTGATCTTACAGAGAACCACCTGCCTTTATTTCCCAAATGGTGGGATTACTTGTATAGTCACGACCAGCTCTCCTTCCACTAAAATGTAGGTCCTGAGGACGGAACTTAGATCACCAGGGTAGAAAGCATCTTTACCCGCTGAGCCACCTTGGAGGCCCTGCCTAATTGTCTTTGGGTTCTCATGTTGCTTACGTTTCCTGGGCTCTCAAACTCCTGCCTTCGAATCTCAAGTAACTGGTGCCATAAAGCCTGGCCCGAGCTGTGTTACTTTCCTCGGGGAAACGTGACAGACCCATCCTCACCTCCTTGCGGGCCCGTTCATCCTCCAGCGGGGTGGTGTCATGGTTCTTGTGTTCCTCCAGCAGGCAGGTTCCGCACACGCAGCTGCCCTCGGTGCGGCAGTACAGCTGCCGGAGCTTGCCGTGTTTGCGGCACAGGCGGTTCTTGAGGTCCCACACAGGCTCCAGGAGCTGGTGGCCCTGGAACACCTGGTCCTCAAAGTGGCTGCGCAGGTGCTTCTCACACAAGGAAGCCATGCATTGCAGGCATGACTTAACTGACCTCAGCTTCTGCGGGGAGCAGAAGTCACAGGGCACATCTGTGGAGCCAGCCAGGTTCCACAGGGGCCCTGAGGTCTGGCTCTTGGCCTGGGTGAAGCAAGCCACCATCTCCCCAAGGATGACATTCTTGCAGAGACGGGGCCTGGTGGGAAAGGTCTCTCTGCACTGGGGGCAATAGTACGTCTCCCCGATGGCAGCCAGGTGGTCCCAGAAACTCTGGAGGCAACTCATGCAGAAGTTATGGCCACAGGCGGTGGTGACGGGATTTCGGAAAACCTCCAGGCAAATGGGACAGAGGACTTGGTCCTCCAGCATGCGTTGGCTGCTGTTGCTGCCGGCCAGGAGCTGGATTTGAGGCACTTGGGAGGACTGGGAAGAGAGCTGTGGGGGAACTTGGTCCTGGACTGGTCCTGAGAAGACAGAGAAAATCCAGGCATGGCGGGGGTGGGGACAGTGGTCTTGCACAGCAGGGACGTGTTCTTTACACCATGGGCACGTTCCTTTTTACGTCCTTTGTCTCTCAGAAGCGGCTGTCTGAGCATGGGGTGCCAGAGCTGTGTCACTAGCCAGCCTGCACGTGGGTGGACATGAAAATCGTATTGCCTGGTCTCAGCCCCGGTGATGGGTAAGATGGTGAAAGGAGAGAACGAAGGACAGGATGGTGTGGGGAAGAAACCACTTCCTTGGCCCTTGGGAGGGGAGGTCAGAAATTTGAACTTACGTGAGACTTTCTGCATGGCAGCAAGAGTCAGAGAGTTTGTTGTCCTGTGGCAAGAAGGAAAAGGACCCATAGAGTCAGAGACCAGGACCTGGCCCGAGCCTCACTCCTCAGCTGCTGAGAACGTCCCCTCATGTCCTACCTGGGGGCTGACGACTGCCGTCTTCTCTCCTTCCCCTGGGCTTGTTGTTTCATGGTTTTCCTACCCAGATGCCCTTTCTCTGAGGATGGCCCAAGTACTGCTGATGTCATAATTCGGGTGCAGCCAGCCCCTGCATCCTGCCTGTGATGTCATCAGGGTACAGGTGTGCCACGGGGCAGACTGCAGTGCTGTGCAGTGCCGACGCATCTCGCTTCTCCGTGGATGGATCCTCAGCTCCGGGGCAGAAGAGCTACCGGCAGCTAGAACCACTTGCCGCTGATGTAATGTCTGTTCATATTTCTGAACAAAGAGGGAAACGGTCAGTGAGCCACAGCAGCATCCTGGGAGCTTGTTTCTCCTCTCTGGAGTGTGATTCTCATGAGGTGACAGGACAAGGCCTCTTCTTGGCCTAACGTGAGATCCAAGCATCATTTGGGCATTCTTCCTCCTCTCTCCTCTTCTTCAAAGACTTGTTTTGTTTGTTTGTTTTTTTTTGTTTTTTGTTTTTTGAGACAGGGTTTCTCTGTGGCTTTGGAACCTGTCCTGGAACTAGCTCTGTAGACCAGGCTGGTCTCAAACTCACAGAGATCCGCCTGCCTCTGCCTTCCGAGTGCTGGGATTAAAGGCGTGCGCCACCACCGCCCGGCCAAAGACTTGTTTTGATTTTAGGAATGAGTGTTTTGTCTGCATGTGTGTATGTGCACCATATGCATCTAGTTCCTGAGCTCAGGAGAGGGCATCAGAGGCCCTGGAACTGAAGTTACAGATGATTGTCACTGTGTGTGTGTGTGTGTGTGTGTGTGTGTGTGTGTGTGTGTTGGAAACTGAACGCAGGTCCTCTGCAAGAGCAGCAAAAGCTCCTAACCACTGAGCCATCTCCCCAGCATCCCCTTTCCTCCTCTCCTTCTTCTTCATGCTGGTGATCAAACCTGGGCCTTCCACATGCTGGGCAAATGCTGTACCACAGAGTTACATCCCCAGGCTAGCCCCAAGTGTTATCTTGATGAGAGATTCTGTCTGCTTTTACTTTGTTTCTAACCTGAAACAAATCGAGATGGAGAAATCGGAGATTCTGAAGCTGAAGAGAGCTGCCATCACCCTGTTAGTGGTTTCTCTTGAGTCTTATTTCCTGTCTTTCTGAACCCCATGGGAAAAAGCCTCTAAGAAGTTTGGACTGTTAATCTGCCTCCAAACACTAGCCTGATTCCTCTTGTTGCGCAGAAGCAGAGAACAGAAGGCAGCCTTTCCTCATCCTGGGGGTTCAGGGGGGCATCAGCATCTCCTCCTAATTACGGTGTCTGCTGCAAATTCTTCGCAGAAATCTTTTGTGAGACAAATGGGGTTCTTTTCTTTGGGGTGTCAAAGCCAGGGCCTGGTGTATATTGGAACCCAGCTTCTTGCATGCTGGACCTTGAAAAGTTTCTGGACTCCCAAAGATGACCAAAGATTTAGACTGCACTCAGGACCTCCCGGCAGCACGCAGCTGCCTTGCCTTCTACAACGTCACTGAAGGCTGCACGCACACACCACGTGCAGTCTGAGGTCTGTATGCACGCACACACACACGCATCTGCTCGAGGTCTGTCGTCACCACAGAACCACAAACACTGCCTCACACCCCTCTGCGCAGACTGGATGCTGTCGCATGTTGTGAACTGCAGTGTTTTGACTGTACATATGACGTTGTTCTGCTCTTATGGAAACACAATGCTTTAATTACAAAAATACAAAATTTTACTGCTGCATTCCTCAGCAGGCATCAAGCCAGGTTCCCTTAGAGCTTGGTATTGAGGTTTGAAACGGGGACCCTGTGCATGCTGGGTAAGCCCTGATCAGCTGAGGTATCTCCTCAGAACTCTTTTTAGTTCCTACTTTGTGAAAGGGTGAAGTTGCCCAGTTTGGCCTTGAACTCATGGCAAATCTTATGACAGCCTCAATTCCCAATCCTTCTGCTTTAGCTTCCTAAGTAGATGGTGGTAGGGGTAAGCCAGTCCTGGGCCCAGCGCCTCACCCCCCACCCCAGAGTATGTTTCACCGTCTTACCTGGCAGAGTCATCCTGCCTCGGTTTCCAGTGTCTGGCACTCTAGGCGTGGACAGACATGGCTGCCTTAGGGGTTTTGTTTTGTTTTCCAAGGGCATTAAAAATAAAAGATTGCATTTATTTTTATGTGTTAAAACATTTTGCTTGTACGTATGTCTGTGTGCCGTATGTGTGTGTGTGTGTGTGTGTGTGTGTGTGTGTGTGTGTGCTTGGTGTCTAGAGAGGGAAGAAGGCATCAGATCCCTTGGAACTGGAGTTATAGGCAACTCTGAGCTGCCATGTGGTTGCTGGGAACTGAACTTGGGTCCTTTGGAAGAGCAGCAAGTGCTCTTAACTCCTGAGCCATCTGTCTGGTCCCAGCTTTAGCTTTTTGTTTGCTACTTATACTTTTAGAATCTCTGTAGGCGGCTGGAGAGTGACTTTGTAGTTGGGAGCATTTGTTCTTGTAGAGGACCTGGGTTCGATTCCCAGCACCCACATGGCTCACAACCATCCATAATTCCAGTTCCGGGGAATCCAACTCCCTCTTCTGACTTCTTAGGGCACTAGGAATGCCACATACATGCAGCAAAACATTCATGTGTGTGTGTGTGTGTGTGTGTATATATATACATATATATATGTGTGTATATAGATATATAGTAAATTTTAAAATAAACAAAACTCTGTAATAGGGGGCTAGAAACAGGATTGCAGGTTCCAAGCCAGCCTCAGCCACAAGGGAAATCCTGCCAAGGGGAAAGAAGTCAACAACAACTATAGATTTCTTTAACGTTTTTAAAAATGGTGTTTTGCCATTTTTAAAATTTGCATGAATTTTGTGTACCACGTGCCTGGAGAGGCCAGAAGAGGACATGAGGTTCCCTGCTGCTGGGATTACAGATGGTTGTGAGGCACGTGTGAATGGTGGGAATCAAACACAGGTCCAATCCAAGAGCAACCAATGCTTTATCTTAACTCCTGGGTCATCTCTCCTGCCTCCATTATAGATTTTTTTTTTTAAGTGAAAGAAACAAACAAGAAAACCAAAACCAGGGGCTGGAGAGATGGCTTTGCACTTCAGAGCACGGGTTACTTTTTCACAGGACCTGGTTGGGCTCTCTGCACCCTTACAACTGGATGTAACCCCAGTTTCAGTGGATCTGATTCCCCTTTCTGTCTTCCTTGGGCACCAGGCATACACAGGCTGCAGACATACAGGCAGGCAAAACGCCCATGCACATAAAATTAAGTATATACCAGTTGCTAAGGAAAATCTGGGGCTAGAGAGATGGCTCTGTGGTTCAGAGCGCATACTGCTCTTCAGAGGACCTGGGTTTGTTCCCAGATCCCGTATCAGGCAGCTGCCCGTCACTCCAGCTGCAGGGATCCAACGCCCCCCATACACAGACATGCACAAGCACACACACACACATTCAGGAGAGCATGGAACCTTTAATCCCAGCACTCGGGAGGTGGTTGCGGGCAGATCTCCGAGTTCTAGGCCAGCATGGTCTAGTAGTTCCAGGACAGCCTGGGCTACATGGTGAAACTCTGACTCAAAATAATTACAAAGATTCAAGGGGATGGGAGTGTATGCACAAGGACTTAGCCAGTGTGTGTGAGGAACTACGTTTTGAAGGGCCCAGACCCTCACCCCACCCCTACCCCCACAACCCCCTTCCCAACTCCCACCTCCCCACTGTTGCTTTGGCAGTCATGACAGACTGCAGAAAAGACCCAGCAAGAAGTAGGCCTCTGACTCCAAGGATGTGCTGAGCCCCTGACGTTGCCCACCCTTGCCCTAATTACTGAGAAGAAACTGCCAGGCATCCACCACGTGGTAAGGAGCCAACCAGGCATTAACAGGTGGACTCTGGACGTGCTTTACTAATAATGGTGGAATGCAGTAACAACCCCCCCATGGCCTCCAGGTATAGTAATCCCCCCATGGCCTCCAGGTATAGCGACCCCTCCACGGCCTCCAGGTATAGCGACCCCCCCATGGCCTCCAGGTATAGTAATCCCCCCATGGCCTCCAGGTATAGCGACCCCCCCATGGCCTCCAGGTATAGTGACCCCCCATGGCCTCCAGGGATAGCGGCCTTTCTGTGGCTGCAGCTGACCAATCAGTCTGGGCCTGGACTATCAGTACCTTGGTATCTGCTGTCTCCCCACTGGGGTTTCCTCTATTCCACCACTGCCTGTTTAAAAGCCCACCCTGCATGCCTCATAGAAGCAAGGCTCTGCTGAGAAGCAAGATGGTTTGTCTCTCCCGCTGGGAGCCGGCCATGTCCCCAGCAAAATGTCACATCTCTTTGGATCTGCCTGCTATCACTTAGTTTACTGTTTGTTTTCTGTTCCTCACCACTTCTCAGACTCCTGTTGCCACGAGAGCCTTTCTAAACCCGTCCCCTCAGAGTTCTGTCTCGGGGAAGTTCGCCCACACTGCCAAGGCGTCTCCCCTGATGGCACCAGTCTGTGTGATCAGCCTGGTGCAGGGCTGAAGATTGCAAACCCTTCCTGCTTGAGATACCGAGAGAGAAGACAGCAGCTGGATCCAGAGCACCTGACATGGCCCAGGTCACTGTCAGGTAAGTGTCAATCACATCCACTGTTCCCCGGTCCTTTAATAACAGATTTGGCAATGGTCATGTGCCACGACTGAGCCAGCCTCTGTGTAACTAACCCAGTGCCCTCTCCTCCCCTCATCCTGCTGGATGCAGCTCAGCCCAGAAGGAAGGACCTGGACCTTCCACAGGTGGGCTGTTGCACAGAGAAACTGTCTTAAAAAACACAACAAACAAAAAAAAAAAAAAAGGAAAAAAGTAAACTAAAGAATTGTTTAAAAAACAAAGCAAGCAAACAAGCTCGCTCTACTTGTGGGCTGCTGAGGCGGCTCAGAGTGTAAAGGCCTTGCTGCCAAGTCTGAAGACCTGAGTTTGATTCTCAGAACCTTATTGGTGGAAGCAAAGAGCTGATTCCTGTAGGTCCTATGACCTCACATGGGTTCCGTGGAATGAGTGATTCCCCCATAAATAAAAGACAAGTAGCAAGCAAGTTCTACCCAGCCTTACTATGTGCAATCTGGTAATCCCTGATGTTAAGAATTTTTTAAATAATCCAAGTAGGACTTTATTTATCTAGTGGCATGGACACAGAATGTCACCCTCCTAGAAGTCACTACCCTCACACCCCTGGTAAATAGCTGAGCTATAGGATATGGACATCTTTGAGAAATCTCACAGCCAGGAACTGACAGATCCACCTGCCTCTGCCTCCTAGATGCTTGGATGAAAGGCGTGGGCCACCGCACATGGTGAATGTGGAGAGTCTTGGTGCTGAAAGCGCCCATGGCTGCTGGGTCTGGGTAAATCCTGAGGCAGCATTCCCTGTTTTGTACATGTCACAGTTCAGAGTTGTCTAGGAAGGACAAAGGAGACCCTGGTCTTCCATGAATGCTTAGAGATTCCAAGGCTCAGACAACACTGCATGCCCAAGAGTAAGTGTGTATGTGTGTGTGTGGGGGGGGGGGAAGGTCGGAGATGAAGGAGTACATGGATTGCCACCTTGCATGTAAACACACACACGGCTGCTTTGCCACGGTTAGAAATCAAGGAGACACAGTATCACCTATATCAGTCAGTGCATGTTCAAGAGACGATCACAAAACACCAGCACTTTTACTATGACAATATGACTCATTTGGCAGCTTCCACAGAAACAGCCTTCCTCACCCCAAGCCATACAGAGGGTCCACAAAGTCCTTTCTCTTTGGTTCAGTTCAAGAAGCTGGGGGAGGAAGACGGGGCCAACCAGGTAAGAAAAGGCTGCAGAGGCAACTGCAGCAACTTAATACCGTCATCTGTCCAGCGCTGCTTAGGATGCCGCAGCCTTTAACCTCCTGCGTGAGGCTGGGCCACGTGGGGCCCCACGGAGGGACAGACACCAGGTGAAGCCACTCGTGGGGACAGGGCAGTGCTCAGAAACAGAACAGCTACCACCACCCTCCAAGCACAGCACAGGACACCTCATCCTCCTGCCCTGAGGCTCGGTTCATAGGATTGTGGGTCCTCCGGCAACTCTACTCTGTACCCAAAACCTCGATTCAATGCACTAAGGCTGGAATCTTCTGCACCTCTGCCAACCTCAAAGAATGCCTACGTCAAGGAAGAATGGTCACGGCAGCTGCCAACGTCCATCACGGCACAGGCAGGCTTAGACCAGGGCCCAGGTCACGACCAGCCTCCTTCCTCTGCTCTAGCTTCCTTGGCATCTAGATGGTTTACAGGAACTAGACCCTCCTCCTTTTCCCCAGTTCCCCATCCCAGATGCTACTGTGGAGGTCTGTCATAACACTGGCTAGGAAACAAAAGCAGGTTTCTGAAAAGGGGCCGTGTGGACAGAGGCGCACTGTCTTCGTCCGAGGCGGGCGGGGCTCCTCTGGTTTGGGCGGACACCTCTTCTCCGGGACCAGGTGCAGCTTCACTTTGCAGTAGCTCAGTTACTGTACAGGTGCAAGATTTCCCTCCAGAGCTGCTCGGCCGATTGCTCTCTTGCCTTCAGGGTTCTGGAACTTCAGATTCTCTGCTTACATCCGAGAGCCTCTCTCCTGAAGAATCTAAAAGTGGAAGATGGCAGAAGATGGATGAGCAACTGCTAAGGGAAGGGAAGCCCCGAGGGCCAGGCTGGTTCTCCAGCACCAGCATGGAGTGTGTGGGGACTGAAACACAGGCAGGATACAGCTGATGTCAGTGAAGTAAGCTAGACATCATAATAACAATCTTAAAATTTCAAAATCCTGCAGCTGCTTTCTGTGGCCCTGTGGGCAGCTCACATTCTGCTGTCAGCCCATGTGGCCAAGGCAGGCTCGGCGCCTCAACCTCACTGAGTGCCTGAACGCAAAGAGCTGTCCTGCCAAATACGGCAAGGTTGTCATGGACAGAGGCACTGTGCTGTGGAAACAAAGTCTTCTAAGTTAAAGAAAGCAGTTCACGGTCACAAGCTCATGTTCTCCACAGTGTGTAATGTGTGTTTGTGGGGCACAGTGGGGGAAGAGAAGGGAATAATGGTTTGTCAAGGAGCAAGGCAGACGCTACCTGATTGAGGCTAGCAACACTGAGACGTGCCATTAGTGCAAACCCAGCGTCTTTATCATACTGACGGGATGCAGAAACTGCCCTTGTCCAGCACAGTTTCCACCACTGATCATGAATCCTGACTGACTGCATGTGCATTGGCGTAAACGTGTCTGTGGGTGTGCGTGTTGGTGTGGCACAAATGTGTGTCTGTGGGTGTGCGTGTTGGTGTGGCACAAATGTGTGTCTGTGGGTGTGCGTGTTGGTGTGGCACAAATGTGTGTCTGTGGGTGTGCGTGTTGGTGTGGCACAAATGTGTGTCTGTGGGTGTGCGTGTTGGTGTGGCACAAATGTGTGTGTCTGTGGATGTGCGTGTTGGTGTGGCACAAATGTGTGTGTCTGTGGGTGTGCATGTTGGTATGGCACAAATGTGTGTCTGTGGGTGTGCGTGTTGGTGTGGTACAAATGTGTGTGTCTGTGGGTGTGCGTGTTGGTGTGGTACAAATGTATGTCTGTGGGTGTGCGTGTTGGTGTGGCACAAATGTGTGTCTGTGGGTGTGCGCGTTGGTGTGGCACAAATGTGTGTCTGTGGGTGTGCGTGTTGGTGTGGTACAAATGTGTGTCTGTGGGTGTGCGTGTTGGTGTGGTACAAATGTGTGTCTGTGGGTGTGCGTGTTGGTGTGGTACAAATGTGTGTCTGTGGGTGTGCGTGTTGGTGTGGTACAAATGTGTGTCTGTGGGTGTGCGTGTTGGTGTGGCACAAATGTGTGTCTGTGGGTGTGCGTGTTGGTGTGGTACAAATGTGTGTGTCTGTGGATGTGCGTGTTGGTGTGGTACAAATGTATGTCTGTGGGTGTGCGTGTTGGTGTGGCACAAATGTGTGTCTGTGGGTGTGCGCGTTGGTGTGGCAGCCAGAGGCCCAGCTGGGCATCTTGCTCTATCACTCTCCAGCTCATCTGGTTTTCTGTTTGGAGACAAGGTCTCTCACTGACACCGGAGCTCACCGATTTGGCTATGCTAACTACCTCCCAAGGCCCTACAAATCCTGATTTAAATCCAGCATCCAAGAGAGCATGGGAGAAAACTCGTAGTTGGAAGAGTGGAATGAGCCAATGGCAGCTTAGGCAAAGCTGGAGAGACGCTGGGCACAAAGGTGGCACAGGGCAGCCTGGGGAAGCCATGTCTTACCTTGGCCTTTTCGCTTGGCTCTATGACGATGCCGTTGGTAGAATTATTTAGTTCTCTGGAGACAACACAGAGGAATTCTGCCTGATCTTCATTTCCATAGTTATAGGAGGAGCCAATGCTGATCAGCTGACAAAACAGGAGGGCGGTGACTGTACACCCATGTGAGCAGGGGCTTAACTAAAACACTCAAGTTCCGGGACAGGTGTGGTGGTGTACAGCTTTAATCCCAGCACTTGGGAACTTGGGGTGCAGAGTTAAGCAGATTTCCCTTGAGTTCAAGGCTAGCCTAGTCTACATAGTTTCAGGGAAGCCAGAGTTATTTAGTAAAACCTTATCTCAAAAGAAAACAAAACAAAATTAAAAAAAAAAAAACAATGAAACCAAGGAAAAATGCACCCCACTACCACACGAGTCCCACCCTCCTCAACTGGACTGTGCAGTTTTATGCTTCCAAGGGGGCAACCATGGTCCAGGGGAGTAAGTGGATCCTAACCCAGGTGTCCCGATGGAGAAGAAAAGTCTGAGTTCCCTCCTGTCCTCAGCAGCCCAGAGGCATCAGGAGCATCAACACGGTCACCCCGTGTCAGCATGCCATGATATTTTAACCCTTTTGGGGAAACAAATTCAGCATATAACTCTAAATTGGAAATCTGCACACGGAGAAACTTGGCAGAGAACAAATGTGGCCTCATAAGTGCAAGGCCTAAAGCTGGGACAAGTCTGGGCACCAACACCCACTTCTTCATCCACACCTTGGAGGCAGTAAGAACAGACCTCCCCCTCCTCTAGGACATTAGCAAGAGTCCATATGAGGACTAGAGGGCACCTGCCTAGACGGTGAGAGGCCGTGGTTCAGGACTATGACAACACTAACAGATAACATTTAAAACTTATCCACTACCTTGGCAGAGAATAGATTATGTGTCAGAGAAAAGAGCTGTGACAATAGGCCCTGGACCCATGTGACAGGGCTGGTTCTGCCTCCAGCTATGAGCCCACAATGCTTAGACAAGCTGCAGCCTGCGCTCTGTAAGGGAGCTTCTGGAACAGTTCAGTTGACTCTCAACTCCACATAAAATCTCATTCCGGTGAGCTGAGGCAGCAGAAAATGAGCTAGGCTGCCATCTAATGGAAGAAATGGCAAAATTCAGGTCCCAGGGACTGTTTTCATAACCTCTATTCTAAGCATAAAGCCAAAGATGCGCTGGGAAATGACCCTGGGGCATGCCTGTGTCTGGTCCCCTCCTAGCACACCTGAGGGCCACACCCCGGAACTGTAAGCTCCTGTTGAAGTCAGCCCTCTTTAAGGCTCACGGAATGAAGTCAGCAGGGCATTGGAGAAGGGAAGGCGAAGAAAGGAAGGCAAACAGAGGTGCTTGGGGTCTGTACTCCATGACCCTGGGCACTGTGAATTCAGACTCTGGATGTGAAACCAGAAACATGACCCTCCTCCCAGCCCCTCATAACCACCACGTGCTGCTGACGTACACCAAGGAGCTTTTTCCTAATCCTGAAATGGTTTCCCACTCCCAGGGCTACTGACTGGATGGTTATGGCTCCCTGGCAGGAGGGCTGGGGCCGCTGCTCTTTGAGAAATATACCTGTTCGAATTTCCAGCCGTCAGACATGGTGGAGACCATCTGGGTGAGCTCTTCCTCTTGACATTGCAGGACCCTGTACACATGCTTCACGGGGCCCTGCAACAACAGGCAGGCTAGGACAGCAACACAGGGACCCCACCAGGACCCCACCACCCGTAGCTGCCTCGGACCACCCACTACCTCTCTCTCCAAACAACTGTGGGTTCAGTGAGAACTCATCAGCTATAGGAACAGAAAGCCCCAAGGACACGAATCGATGCGTCCAATAACCCTGAGCTCTGGAGGACAGTTGTGTGTGCAGCTGTGCTCTCCCCAGTCACTCCGAGCAGGAGAGTCACGTGGTTTCTAAGAGTTTTCTTTTCTTTTCTAACTTTATTTTATGTGCATTGGTGTGAAGGTGTCAGATCCCCTGTAACTGGATCTTCAGACAGTTGTGAGTTGCCGTGTGGGTGCTGGGAATTGAACCTGGGTCCTGTGGAAGAGCAGTCAGTACTCTTAACCACTGAGCCATCTCTCCAGCCCTTTTCTTTTTCTTTTTTTTAAGATTTATTTATTTAATGTGCACTTGTGTTTTGCCTATATATTCTGTATGAGGATGTTGGATCCCTTGGAACGGGAACCACAGACAGGTGTGAGCTGCTATGTGGGTGCTGGGAATTGAACCTGGGTCCTTTGGAAGAGCAGCCAGTGCTCTTAACTGCTGAGCCATCTCTCCAGCCCCTCTAAGTGTTTTCTATGTGATTTGGATGCTAAAATGCACACCATATTTTGGTGCTTTGTACTGGGTATAAATGATTATGGGAATGACCTTTTTGAAATTAAAAGATAAATTTATGTGTATGTATATGTATACCATGTGTTTCTGGGTGCCCATGGAAGCCAAAGGAAGATGTGGGCTCCCTTGGAACTGAAGTTACAGGTGGCTGTGAGCCACCCACACAGGTGCTGGGACCAACTTCAGTCCTTTGCCACATGCACTCTAACCACTGAGCCTCACCCTTTCTCTTCTCAAGAAAGGCTCTTACTATGTAGTCCTAGGTATCCTGTCTTGTCCTGTCCTGTCCATTATATATAGCAGACTGGCCTTGAACTCAGACCCATCTTCCTCTGCCTCCCAGGTGCTGTGATAATGGCACACACCACCATGCCTCACAAATTTGTTCAAGATGTCCTGGAACACACTATTTATCCCAACCTGGTTGCAGGCTCCTGATTTTGCCCCTGCCTCAGTTTCCCATGTGCTGGGATTACGGTAAGCTACCTGACACTGGCAACTGCATATTAATGTATTATCATATCAAGGAGAAAACACATACTGTACAAACACTCATTAGGTTCCCCTTTGCTGATGCTACCAGGAAGCTGGCAATGTTTAGCAGTGCACTCTGGTTACAGAGGTGTGGGATAAAAGAAAAGAAACATTTACTGATTTGTCTGCATTCCTGGCAGAGCTTCCCGACCCCTTAGGATTTCCGAGTAGCTGTGGTAGGCCTGGAGCACATTTGTAATCCGAGCACTCAGAAGGCTAAAGCTGGAGGACTGAGAGTCCAGGCCAGCTGGGACTGCACAAAGAGGCTGCATGTCGAAACACAGAAACAAAAAAGTGTCTTTTGGGACTGAGAGTGCGGCTTAGTAGCAGTCACCGTCTAGTATTTGTGAGGTCCTGGGCTCCACGCCAGGCACCTTAAAAGACAAAACGGTAAGCCTGGTGATGCTGGCGCATGCCTTTAATCCTAGCACTCAGGAGGCAGAGGCAGGGACCTCTGAGTTTGAGGCCAGCCTGGTCTATAGAGCGAGTTCTAGGACAGCCGGGGCTAAAAAGAGAAACCCGGTCTCAAAACAACCAATAACAAACAAACACACAGACAAATGATTGACACGAGAACAACCACTGCACAGTCCTAAGAAGGAACATGCCCTTCTCTGAAGACACAGACACGGTTCCCCTGACAATTCCCTTTGGTTCTCTCCATAAATCTACGCACACATTTCAGAAACAATCAGGCTTGTATACAAAATTCAGAGCATCCCAAAAACATCTGTGATACTGGCCAAAGTCCCTAGTATCTAAGTTGCCATTAATCTCTTTTTCTCTTTCAGAGTCAGCTTTCCAGGGCTTCAGAAAGAACGATTAATTACCCATATACACACGGGACAAAAGAGTACCGTGGAAGGTGTCAGCCACGAAAAGAACCACGACTGATTACCATATACACACGGGACAGAAGAGTACCGTGGAAGGTGTCAGCTTAGGGCCCCCACATCTTAGGCTCTGCCTGAATGCCTGCCATGTACAACTGACAGTATGCACACTGAAGAAGGTGTATCTGGACATCTACACAGCCAAGAGTACCTTAGAAGCATGAGGACACAGGAAGATGGAGCCTCTTAATACCAACTCCTCTCTCAGAGTTCACTCCATAAAAAGGACAGACGAAAGATCAATCAACATCAAAAGGTCTTGACATTCCTGGAACAAAAAAGCTTCCAACTGGGTATGAATCCTAAGCCTTCAGAATCTAGAGGACTAATTAAGTTAATTGCTGCCATCAAATGGAAATCTTCGATGTTCTCAAGGACTCGATTAATGGCAACGAGTGCAGAACACTCGGGTTCTGTGATCTGGGTGGTGTCAGGTTATGCAATTCAGGGTACCATCAACATTCCTACTAAGCAATCAAGTTGGTTTTAGAATGTGGGAAACTGGGGATAAAGCTAGACTTCAGACACACTTAAGCCATTTATTAAATATCTACAAAGAAAAATATGCCTGGAAATGTTAAGACAGCAGAGACTAGAGAACACAGACTCCTATTTCAAGTATAAATCTACCTGTGAACATCAATAAGAAGTCTTCTAAGCATGGGCCAGAATAAGTCTAGCTCTGCAGATACCCGGAGGAAAGCGGCTCAGCAGTTCTGACTGCCTTTCCTTCAGTGTTAACAGCCAAGGCTATGACATGAAGGAAAAAAAGAGCCATCACTGGGATCAGGTGGGGTAAGAAGCAACTATGCCGTTCAGACAGGTGGCCACGGGGGAGCACAACCGGCCTGGTGCTCAAATCTGGAGTTGCCATTTCTTACACACAGGAAAGGCAGACTCTATTCTCTTCTGCTGGGCTCCACAAGGACCTTCTGTTACAGAAATGCAAGGGCTTCACACACGACAGTCGCTCCCCACTCACGTGATGAATGACATGGGAAGCAGGCTAAGTCTGCTCTATCACCTGTCCCCCTCAACAGGAGGCATTTCTGTTATCACATCTACTGAGGTAATATAAAAATCCAGACAGTGTGATTTTAAAAAGAGGCTGGACATCTTCTTCTCAGCTGCACAATTCACACATTTTTTGCAAGCAGCCTGCAAAACCTGATCACAGCTTAAAGATGGTCCCAGGACAGAAGAGGAGCAAGTGAGACTAGGATCTCATACTGAGGGAGGCAGATGCTCCATCAGCAAACAGGCTCTGCTGGACCTGGGAATCCCAGCACTAGGGAAGGAGACCAGGCTGGGCTACAAGCTGAGAAAAAGCAGTGGGTCTAGACTGGCCAGGGGCCATCCCAATACCCCCTGGTGAACAGTAACTCTCTATCCTAAGGGGTAGGGCTGTTCTGTTATCTCTGCTATCTCCTCAACTTCCTCACTTTGAGCCATTGTGGCCCTCTAGCTGAGGAGAAGGGCACTGTTTTCATAACACACACACACACACACACACACACACACAGACAGAGAGAGAGAGAGAGAGAGAGAGAGAGAGACAGACAGACAGACAGACAGACAGACCGACCAACCGACCGACCACTGGAGAGGCTGTGCCCCTAGCAGTTCCAGACACCTTACTTGTGAAGTTCTGTTCTCATTGTCTCGTATCCTTTCCTTAACCAGCCGCACGAGAGATGCGATATTGTAAAACTCTGCTTCTTCCAGCACACCTGGAACAAGGACCAGACCGGTCAGACATGTGTGAGCTCACTGGGATAACAGCAAGAAAAGACTTGCAGAGAACTACATTCTGCTGCTGCTGCTGGTGCACCACTCGGGAGGCAGAGGCAGGCAGATCTCTGTGAGTTCAAGGCCAACCTGGTCTACAAGGGAGTCCCAGGACAGCCAGGGCTACACAGAGAAACCTTGTCTTGAGACACACTTTCCCTGACCAACAAAAAAAGAATTGCATTTTTCAAACACAAATCTCATCTCCCTTTTATTCTAGGAATGCCATATAGGGCATGACCATAAACTAAATAAAACAGGAATTTTCTTTGCCTCCCATCTTATCCCTCCTGCTTCCTCCTGGACCTGCTCGTCACTACCCACATGCCACCCAGGTCCTGTAACCTGTCATACTGGGTAACACCTGACCTTGCAGTGTTTACCTGTTTTCCTTAAAAAGGGCTGGTGGATAGGTGCATTTATAGAAACTTAAGAATTTAAGAGACTTTTTTTTTTTCTGAGACAGGGTTTCTCTGTGTATCCCTGGCTGTCCTGGAACTCACTCTGTGGACCAGGCTGGCCTTGAACTCAGAGACTGGCCTCTGCCTCCTGAGTGCTGGGATTAAAGGCATGAGCCACCACACCTGGTTTAACAGGATAATTATTATTAACTGAGCAAAATTAAAAGGGCATCAGGGCTAGGCAGTGGCATAATGCTTGCTCAGCAAGATTTGATCCCCAGGGTGTGTGTGTGTGTGTGAGAGCAATCAATGTCTCCTCTCATGGTAATCAAAGTCAATGATCTCAGAACAATTATGGAATATATAATCCTGCACTAGGAAAAATATTCTAATGATCATTATCACAACTGATAAACCGGAAAGAAGATGCAGATCAATATTAAATTTCCCGAGATGTTAAGCAGGGTTACGCCAGGTTCCTGTTTTCAGAGTAATACAGGGATTAGTATGGGATGAAATCTGCAATCTATTCCCTAACATTTTAGAGAACTCTCAGGAGAATAAGGAAGAAGAGGAAGGAAGTAGGGATGACTGAAAGGAGGAAACAAAATTTAGTGATAAAAGAAAACGTAATTAAAAAAAAATGTCCCAAACTGGTGAATCTTGGTAAAGCGAACTTCCTATTATTCATGCCTTTTTCTTTAAGTCCAAAACTATTTTAAAATATAGTGTTTTTTTTTGTTGTTGTTGTTTGCTTTTTTTTCCCCACCCTCAAAACAAGGTTTCTCTGTGTAGCCCTGGTTATCCTAGAACTTACTTTGTAGACCAGGCTAGCCTGAACTCAGAGACCCACCTGTTTCTGCTTCCTGAGTGCTGGGATTAAAGGATGCACTACCACTGCCTGCCTATAATTGTTTTTAAAATTACTTTTTAACCGTTATTTACTTTTGTCAAGTGTGGTGGGCATCCTTTAGTCCCAAGGGAGGCAGATGAATGTCTGTGTTCCAGGTCAGCAGGACGGCACACTGAAACTATCTCAGAAAGCAAACAAAACCATACTCATCCATTTGTAAGCATGGGTGGGAGGGGCATGAACATGGAGGTCAGAGCACCATCTGCTGTAAACCGATTCTCTCCTTCCACCATATGGGTACCAGGGATTGAACTCAGGTTATCAGGTCTGGCAACAAGAACTGTCAGCTGCTGAGCCAACCTTGCTTGCTCAATATAAAGTGGTTTTTATTAAAGACATAAAAGACTGTAAGCCAGGTGGTAGTGGTGCCCCAAAGCTACAGAGAAACTCTGTCTCAAAAAACAACAAAGCAAAATCCAACCAACCAACCAAACTGTGAGGCAGTAGTTGATAGAATAACCAGCACACGGAGTCATTACACATTTCCTATTACTAGTTGTTTGATAGGATAACCAGCACACGGAGTCATTACACATTTCCTATTACTAGTTGTTTGATAGGATAACCAGCATATGGAATCATTACACATTTCCTATTACTAGTTGTTTGATAGGATAACCAGCACACGGGGTCATTACACATTTCCTATTACTAGTTGTTTGATAGGATAACCAGCACACGGAGTCATTACACATTTCCTATTACTAGTTGTTTGATAGGATAACCAGCATATGGAATCATTACACATTTCCTATTACTAGTTGTTTGATAGGATAACCAGCACACGGGGTCATTACACATTTCCTATTACTAGTTGTTTGATAGGATAACCAGCACACGGAGTCATTACACATTTCCTATTACTAGTTGTTTGATAGGATAACCAGCATATGGAATCATTACACATTTCCTATTACTAGTTGTTTGATAGGATAACCAGCACACGGGGTCATTACACATTTCCTATTACTTAAGTATGGATCTGAAATAACTCTTTTTCTTCTTTTTTTTAAAGTTTATTTCGAGACAGGTTTTCTCTGTGTAGCTGTGGCTGTCCTGGAACTTGCTCTTTTAACCAGGCTGGCCTCAAACTCAAAGGGATCCACCTTCCTCTACCTCCTGAGTGCTAGTTTTTTTTCTTTTTCTTTCTTTTTTTTTTAAAGGTCATTTACAGACTCCCTTTAGGGAGAAAGAAAAAATGAGCAAGAACTCACAGTTCCTCTGGTTACTGACCACCATCCTCGTTAATGAAGCAGTTTGCCATTACAAGCTTTCCTATCCAGAGGGTTTAGATCCGGGGTCCTGAATGCCTCCAGAGAGAACAGATAGCCTCTGCATGGAGGACTAGACCCACTTACAATCCGAATGCCCTACAAAGCAGACAAGGCAGCTGGAGACCCAGCTGACAATGAATTAGGTCAGCTGCACAGCTTCACAGGGAAGCATGAGACCAGAGCCTTAAAGAAATGAGGTCAGACCTTTATTAATATTATTTTTGCAAATCCAAAGGAAAATGAGAAAATAAAAATAACTGACTGCCAGCGATGTGGTGCTTCAGGCTACGGGCGATCACTGCCAGTGAATAAAATCAGTTCTGCAGGTTCAAAAGCTTAAAGCAACCCGCAAACCAGAGAAACCCAGGTTCCCACTACGGCAGCTGAACAGAGCCCAGAGCGGCCTCCTCCAGGCTCGGAGGACAAGCCTCGGGAGGACAAGCCCCAGGAGCTGGAGGTGTCCTGCTTACTCCTCCGATGGTGTTACACCTGCACAGTCCAGTGGGGACCCCAGACAAACTCAAGTCTGCGGAGCAGCTCGAAGGGGCTGGAAGTATGGAGCCGCCCAGTGAGGTCTCCTTACCTTCTTCCGCCAACTCCTTGGTAATGATGAGCTTTCCATGTCGGAGGTAGTTTAGGATGGGACCAAAGTAGGTGGGGTCTCTGTCAATCAGATACGCTCCAGTCTCGTCCTGTCAACCAAGCACAATCAGGCACTGTGAACCTGTCAGGAATCCTTCCTAAACCGCACTTCCTCCCACTCTGTCAGCGCACTCAGGCAACATTCATCCTGTGGGCTAGGAAATGGCCGTCCGGCGTGGTGGTCCATCCTTTAACCCCAGTTTTGTTTTGTTTTCTTAAAGTGAGGCTGTTTTGCGTACATTAGGCTACTGGCCAGAAGGCTGGCTTTAGATAATTTCAGGTCAGCTGTCACGGGCGCACAGTCATCCCTGTCGCTAGGCCTTTATCTGCTGGGCAGACATAACAGCCTTTGATCTCCTGCAGGATACCAGTTACTAATGAAGGACTGAAGGAAAGACCACAGCTGAGTGTGCTGACTATTTTGCTTCTTCAATGCCCTTGGACTACATTCCTAACTCTAAGAAAACCTCCTTTCTGTTGGCAACTCTCCTGAGCCCAAGGCCAACACCAGTGGGAGTCCACACTGCCAGCTGTAATCTCACACACCCTATTCTGTGCCCAGAGGAAGCGTGGTACTGCCAGGACTTGGCTCTGGGCAGCTTTAATCCTACTCATCTTTACAGTAAAAAAAAAAAAAAAAAAAAAAAAAAAAAAAAAAAAAAAAAAACAAGAAACTGGCTTGTGTGGCCATAAGTAAGATTTAGGGTATATAAAAATAACTCCCTATAAACAGGAGCCTTTAGTCAGGATGGTTTAGGTTCCCATCAATTTGGTATCGGAGAACAGATGAAACTGTTCCGTGTTTATGCCAAGTCTAACTCTGTTAACCACGGGAGTGGCTCTATGGCACAGAAGGCCATGTAAGCTACAGCCAATGCATCTGAGACTCAAAGACAAACCCGCAAAAGTCACACTTCAAACTGGAAATGAATGACGTCTTGCCACCCCTCAACCCTCCACCTTGTCAAACAGAATTTCCCAGTCTACTCATTTGCTGAGTCCTAACTGGCCGGTCTAGATTTGCATGGCAAAAGCAACCATCTTTTGAAGGAATTCATTTACTTCTAAAAATGTACCGAAAAAGCGACTGTTACTGCATATAAGTTCTGGGACCAGGATTTTAGGAAAGCCGTGTAACACCGCCAGGGAGCACCTCCTGCAGCCTTCAGCGGTGGACACTACCTGTCGTTAAGCCCCAAGTTTACTATCACTTTGTCCTGGGAGAGTGACAAAGCTGTGGTCGTTCACCCTGACCCAGTTCTGAAGGCATCTGGCACCAGCAACGGGGGCTGCACGGGAGCCAGGGGAAAAACTCGTGCAGATATGAGAAGGTGGGGTCCTCGGGAGAGGCAGCGAACGTGAGGGGAGTACTCAGGGGGCTCCTGTGGGTGCAGGTGGACGGCGCCTGGAAGGAGTTGCTGAGCAAAGGGCGGGGTGCAGAGGGATGCTGGAGTGTGCCCGAACATGGGGAGAATGGGGAGGGGAGCTCCTGAGACCGCAGGTGCCAACCCGGGGGGCAAAAGTGGACTCGAGCGCGGGTTTGCAGGGCCTGCTGGAGGGAAACGCGTCCCAGAGACCCGAACACCAGCCTGGAGGGGGGTCCCACAGCCCGGGGGCGCGCCCGAGGGCGGGGCGCACCTTGTCCGAATCCAGCTCCGGGTCCTCCTGGCAGCACAGGCGGCAGAGGAAGGACTTGGGCTCCCGGCCTAGGGTCTGCCTGGTGGTCACGAAGTAGGTGCCGCCCACGTTGAGCCGAACCCAGCGGGCCGCCCCACCGCCCCCTGCCCGCTCCGGAGGTCCGGGCCCTGGCTCCAACGTCTGCGCGACGGCGGCGCTCTGGCGGCCGTGTCCGCGGGACGTGAGGCCGGCCGGGCGAGGGCTGGGGGGTCCGCGGCCCGAGCTGCCCCCGTCGCCCACCGCACTCCCGCCACCCCCTCCCAGCCCCGCAATCGCCGGGTCCAGCTGCAGCTCCGCCATCTTGGGCCGCCGCTGCCCGCCCGCCACCGGGCCGGCCCATTCCTCGGCAGGGAGAGCCGGGCCGGCCCATCGGCGGGGGTGGGGCAGGGGAGAGGGACGGGAGCGCCCCCAACCAGCAGGGACCCCGATACGCAGGCGCTGCGCCCGCCTTTGTGGGCGGGACTTCCTTAATCTGGCTGCGTGCTCATTGGCTAAGGTGTAAGACAAGGCCCGTCCATGGCGCTTTCGGATTCGCCGAAGGGAGAACTTCCGGCGATCCACTTCCGTCCCTTGCTGCTGGAGACGGCGCACCGCCGGGGTCGGTGAAGGTGAGTGGAGTTCGCGGTATTGGGTCCGATCTCCACGGGCTCTCCTGCCTTAGCTGCTCCCAGACCTCTCTCTGACGCTCGTTCTACCTCCTCGGAGGACGTCGGGCCTTCGAGCTGCCCCTCCCGCGGGCCGAGCGCCCGAGGTCACTGCTTTGCCCTGCTCACCTTCGCTGCAGGGCGAGGCAGGGGCCTGGCTATGACTTGGCCAATCACCATTGATTTAGATGTTGCCCCAAACCGTGTCTCACACTGTGGCGATCTCAGGAGGGCAGTTTATGGGCTAGGGAACCATCCCATAGCCATAGCGAATGCTTTCTGAAGGGACAGGACACCTGGTAGGCTGCAACTACCTTCTCCCCTTCCTGTGGCGTGTTCTGCGATGCCAGTATAGGTGATACTGCGGTTTCTCAAGTTCGTTTGCCGGCTGGTCGAATAGCCATTGGTCAATCCCTATTCTCATGATCTGTTCTAGGCGCAAGAGATTAACCGGACAATAAAGTCTGCTCTTGCGGTCCCCTCGTGCCTAGGAAAACACGCGTTCTCTGCCATCTTCAGTTCACCTGACAGCTGCCTTAACCTCCCTCCTCCTAGAGACGGAAGATGTTATAGGAGGGAGGGAGGGGATTGGCATTTGACAACTTTGATCGTTAAGGTATCCCCCACATCGCCTGGAATCCACTCAGCTTGTACACACAGTTTCCACTTCGCAGCCCTCTGATTGCAGTGATTTCCTGTATTTTGTCTTGTTTTGGTGTAAAGATAGTTGCAGTCACTTCTCTCGCTGTCATTTGTGTAAAAATGCCTCTGAAAATGCAAGGCGTGTGTGCTGTGGGCAGTAGGACACGAATATGGAAGGGCTGCGAGCCCCTGATGTCTGTGTAAAACTCGGGCAAACTGATGCCCACAGTTCGACGTTATATTTTAACAGCTCTTGCCCCCAGTTTTTGTCTGCTCTTTTTGAAGCTTTGTCCAATTTTCTCTGTCAGATGTCTGTATGGTGGAGAATCAGTGGCTAAATCACAATTGTTATTAACTTTGGGGTATAGATGTCCTTCAGCAATGTTTGCAAAGACACATGGAGAGCAAAAAGTAGAACTGGGTTTCTAAGGGCAAAGGGTTGGGATAGAGGAATGGTTGCCGACTAGGAGAAAACATGTTTATATTTTGTGTTTCCAGCCTGAACTGAGAAACTCAGCTGCCCATTTATGATTTATTGAGGCAGGCTATCATGTATCCCAGAGTGGCCTTGAACTCACTGTGTAACCAAGGATGACTCTGAACCTATGAGGTGCTGGAGATGGAACCCAGGGCTTTGTCCGTGCTTGGCAGGCGTTCTGACAACTGATCCACGAGTCCTAACTTCTTTAGCTTTTGTGTAGGCCACCAAATGCTTAAATGATGCTGATCTGTATCTTAGAGGCTTGTGTCCCTCAAATGCTCTGCTCCGGGTTCTCCAAAGGCACTGTTCAGTTGGACCTGTTCTGTTCTCTAGGATCCCAAGATGGCCGGGCGTAAACTTGCTCTAAAAACCATTGACTGGGTGTCTTTTGTGGAGATCATACCCCGAAACCAAAAGGCAATTGCAAACTCCCTGAAGTCCTGGAACGAGACCCTCCACACCAGGTCAGTGTGTTGTGAGAACCGCCTCCCCATACTGTCACTGCACGGAGAAGCAGTGTTCTGACATTTGCTGCGTTTGTCATGTATGTGAGTGCACACCTGCACACGAGCACGACAGGAAAACGTGTGGATGTTGGCCCTCTGCCTTCTCCACTGTGTGAGTCCCAGGTGTTGACCACACGTCCTCAGGTTTAGCAACTGAGTGCCGAAACCCACCCAGCTGTCTTGCCAGCACAACCTAGGCGTCTCTAATCGTCTTACCGAATAAAGAAATTGACATGATCTGTGGTGTCATTTTTGGGGTGGCCTTTCAGAGAAAAGTGTGCTGAAACTCCAGATAAGGACGAGGGCAATTGTTGCGTGAGTCGTGTTTGTTGCTCGTGGATGTGTTCTGACTTTTACTTTTCTGTATGAGCAGGTTGGCGAGTCTGTCTGAGAAACCACCAGCGATTGACTGGGCTTATTACAAGGCCAATGTGGCCAAGGCTGGCTTGGTGGATGATTTTGAAAAGAAGGTGAGCCTTCAGATAACTTAACACTCTGATTGGTCAGAGGCCTGTGGGTGGGGGAAAGTGGGTGTGGCTCCCGTAGAGTATCAGGGTCCAGTTACTCAGCAGGATAGGGTAGCATTGCTCCCGGAACTAGAGGGCTGCCAGGGCTAGCCCTTCTCCCAAGTTCCCTTTTAGTCCCTTACCTGCTTCCTTTTCATGAGCTTCTTTCACTTCCTGGCCCTTCTGTCGCTCTCTCCTCTTAAAAGAATTGGTTTCGTGTGTTTGGGGTTTTGCCCGCATATATTTCTGGGCGCATGCCTGATGCCAGAGGCTTGGTGAGGACATCAGGCCCTCTGGAGCTGGAATCACAGACTGTTGTGAGTTCCTGAATGGGTGCTGAAAATTGAACCTGGTCCTCTGGAAGAGCAGCCATTGCACTTAACCTCCGGGCCATCTTCTCAGCCCCATCAGTGATCTGTCTTCTTTTGATGCTTACACATTAAATGTCAAAATTTGAAGTTCATTTGCTTATTCATTTGAAGATGCTTCTGGAAGGCCTGCTCTATGCAGTGTAGCATACACTGCCAGGGCTGTAACACTAGACAGTCTGCTAACGACCATGTCTACTTTGATAATGCAGACATTCCCGCCAGTCAGCCCTTGGGTTTTGTGTGAAAAAAATTTCTAAGGCCGCAAGGTGCTAAGTGGCTGTTATCAGTCCAGTGATGTTTTCAGAGGAGGAACCAGCACTTGTGATAGGAAACATGGAAGGTTTTTTTGGGTGACTAGTGACAGCGCTGGGGAGACCGTCCAACCCCCTTCCCACCACAATGACAGAGCTTGGAAGGGATGGGTGTTTTCATGTGGTCTATAAGGAGGAGAGGCTTCCAGGCCTGTGGGCTCTTGGTGTGAGGGTGACTGCTTTGTTCTTGTTTGTAGTATAATGCCTTAAAGATCCCGGTGCCCGAGGATAAGTACACAGCCCTGGTGGACAGTGAGGAGAAGGAGGATGTAAGTAGCGGGCCCGTTTTCCCTTTTTTGTTTGTTTGTTTTTTCCCTCCAAAATTTTCTTATTTTTTGTAAGGTTCACTGGGTGGCCTTGGTTGGCCTCAAAGTCTTGGTGATCCTCCTGCATCATCCTCCCAAGTGCGGGGATTATAGACGTGCACAGCTATGACCAGATCCTGGAGCTTCTTAGTGACCTCTTTTATTAGTAGGAAGGGTAGACGGTGAATTAAGTTGACAGTTACAGTGTCGTAGGAACCATAAGGAATGGCTGCAGCTGGGCGATGGTGGCGCACGCCTTTAATCCCGGCACTCGGGAGTCAGAGCCAGGCAGATCTCTGTGAGTTTGAGGCCACCCTGGTCTACAGTGGAGTTCTAGGACAGGCTCCAAAGCTATACAGAGAAACCATGTCTCAAAGAAAACACAAAAACAAAACAAAAAAAAAATTGCAGCAACATGAACGAATCTAAGACAGTGAGCCTGGGCCTGGAGGTACACACCAATGAATCTAAGACAGTGAGCTGGGCCTGGAGGTGCACACAATGAATCTAAGACAGTGAGCTGGGCCTGGAGGTGCACACAATGAATCTAAGACAGTGAGCTGGGCCTGGAGGTGCACACAATGAATCTAAGACAGTGAGCTGGGCCTGGAGGTGCACACCAATGAATCTAAGACAGTGAGCTGGGCCTGGAGGTGCACACCTTCATACCCAGCCCTCGGAGGGCAGAGGCAGGCGGAGCCACACAGTGAAGCCCTGTCTTTATAAATCTCTAGAAAATGCAATCTTTAATGACAGAAGGCCTGAGAGAGAGAGAGGTGCGTGGGGAGAGATGGGGTGAGCTAACAGGTGTGTCGCTGGTTTTGAGTCGGTGAACACACAGCCTGCTGGAAGAACTGTAATACTTGCGTCTCGGCGCCAGTTCACGGCCAACACATCTGTCACAAACAGGACATCAGTTTTACAAACAATCCATTCAGCATATACCTGTGTGCCTGAAAATACCTCAGGTGAACTTCGGACCTGGCCCTAGGGATATGTGACTTGTCCCGACTATCCCATGACCAGTCCTAAGCTGTTTTCCTGCCTGGCCGCTTTGTGGGTGTTGGGAAGCTGTGGTTCCCCCTTCAGAAGCACTCTAGGTCAGCGCGCTCTTCCTTAGACGGCAGTGGGAAGGAGCAGGCCGGCGCTGCTTGCCCCTCGGGTCGGGATACCGTTTGGTTTCAGGACAGTTGCTCCTTTCTCTTACAGGTGAAGAACTGTGCTGCGTTCGTGTCTGAGTCCCAGGTCAGGATCCAGGAGTATGAGAAACAGGTGAGGATGAGCCACGGCCCCTGTCGCAGGTTGTCTCTGGCACCCTGTGGCACTGTCCTTCCTTGGATTCTTGTTTTGCTCCTGGTGGCCTTGCCTGTTTGCTCTAGCTGACTGGCTTCTGCTCTTTGTAGCTGGAGAAGATGAAGAACATCATCCCCTTTGATCAGATGACCATTGATGACTTGAATGAGATCTTCCCAGAAACCAAGCTGGACAAGAAGAAGTACCCGTACTGGCCTCATCAGCCCATTGAGAACCTGTGAAACAGGCCAGGAGGCAGACTCTGAACATTAAAATAAAACATTTACATAGCGTGGGGTGTCATCTTTCAGTAGCTGAACTCTTCTGAGGTGGCCCCACTGGAAGCATTTTGTTCTGTGAACTAGTCTTCTGGGGGCAGCCTGGGGAACCAGTTACTATGGCCTCAGGGCTGCTGCAATTTAGCAGCAGAGCCCATGACCACACTATGGTGAGGACAGCCTCTGCATATGCGTCCTGGCCCCTAAATCGTACACACACAAAATGGAAAAAAAAAGTTAAGGTGGTTGGAGGAGACAGTGTCCAGTGCTGAGCTGCTTGGGGGTTCTGCTGGAATCACAGGCATCAGGGCTATAATGAAAATTAATGAGGAGCCCGGGAAGTTTCTAGATACCCAAGCACCCCATCTCATCTGTAGGTTCAGCATGGCCACAGAGGGTTCAAATGCACAGGGCAGGATACGGATGCTTCAGTAGGGCAGCAGTGACTGGCTGAGGATCAAGTGGGCTGCCAGTCCCATAATGTAGGGGTGACTTGATATGGTTTTCTGTTCCGGACATTAAAGGCACTCACAGGTCTGTTGACCTGAGTTCCATGCCAACAGACCTTTCTACTACCTTCCATCCACATTTGAGGATAATCCACCTTAGGAGACTTTGTATTCTTTCTTCAGATTCTTAAACGGCCTTGCCTCAGAAGTCTAGAAATTACTGTAAAAGAAACAACAGAACAGTTGGGCCATAGTGGTGCGTGCCTTTAATGCCAGCACTCGGGAGGCAGAAGCAGGATGATTTGAGTTTGAGGCCACCCTGGTCTGTGGAGTGAGTCCCAGGGCAACCAGGGCTATACAGAGAAAACCAAAAGGGAACAAGGCAATAGCCTTGTGTGAGGAGGGTGCACGCTAATCCT